>NC_084890.1:27294615-28002115 GCF_958979055.1 Alnus glutinosa | reverse complement strand
CTACATATCCAGGTCAGCATAAGTGCGCTCGGTCACACTTTAAGGGTGCACGAGCTCACTCGGGCATTCGTCAGGGCGCTGATGGCTATTGTGGGCACGTGCGCTCGAGCTCAACAGGGGTGCGCTTGAGCCCACTCTGGTGAAAGGCTGCTGAGGGCTGTTGTGGGTATGTGAGCTCGAGCTCAACATGGATGCGCTCAAGCCCATTCGGGTGAAAGGCGTTGTTGTGGGCATGTGCGCTCGAGCTCAACAGGGCTGTGCTCGAGCCCATTTCCAAAAAAATTCGAATTTTTAGCCTTTTTGCCTCAAAATCTCAATTTCTCTCTCAATGACCTGCAAAACACTAAAACACCAAAACTAGTCAAAAACATCAGAAAATAACAAAACTAAGGGTTTTACGAATTCAAATTAAGGGGTCCAAATATACAGTATTTGTGACTTATCAATCATCTGCCATCGCGTTGAGCCAATTAGGGGTGTGTTCCCCTGGTCACGTGGAGCGACTATTCCCCTACAGCATATCGGGTACTGATGATAGCGAGACACAATCTCCGGACGATAGCAAGACACAGGCTCTGGACGATAGTGAGACACAGGCGCTGTGCGAAAACTAGATCCAGACGATAGGTAAGTATATATTTTTATAAATCTAAAGGATATATACGTATTTATGTTTTGTAGTTAATATTCAATTCGAAATAATTAACATTGGTATTTATTAATGTGTTAGGTACTAATCTAGATGGCAACACTTGTTTCGAAGTGCTAACAATTACAAACCCACACAAGGCATGGGAGATCCCCGTGGGGAAGAGAGTCATGATAGAGTATAATCTAGGCTGGCAACCTATAGCACCCCAGAAAAATTAGAATAATTTTTTAGTGGATTAATAGATTTTTTATTTTTGAATGAAATTTTGGTTTAAAAAAAATCAATTCTCTTGTACGGCTTCGTTTTATTAAGCATTTTTTAGCCACTCACTTGTCTTCCACCTTTCATCTCTCTCTCGCTGACTCCCTTACAAGTTGCTGAGAAAGCCTGGCCACTTTTCCATTTTTTCTTCTTTAAGTGTCTGAAAGCCTTTTTTGCAAAAGGCCTTGTCATTTTTCAGTGCGACCCTCTACACGTTGCACCCATGCTCTGGGCTTTCAAGCCACGACACTCCTCTCCTTCCTTTTATTTAAGCAATCATTCTCACTGTTCAAGACATCAGCAACAAAGCAATTTCTCAGAGACACTCGAGCTTCAAAATTTTCAACTTAACAGGTATTTCAAGAGCTTTCTTTTTTAGCCTTCATTATGCTATCACTCGCACAAGACCCATTCCTATTTTCTTCTTCTTCTTTTTTTCTTCCTTTTTGTTTTTAGTTCTACCCTTTTCCTTATTGTTATTCTTTTATGCGTAAAGAAAATCATAAAGACAAGAGGGAGAGGGAGAAAATGAGAAACAGAGACAATGGGGAGAGAGAGAGAGAGAGAGAGAGAGAGAGAGAGAGAGACTGAGAGAAAGTGGGGTAGAAGGAGATCCAGCCGGTGGGTTGGCCACCGGACTGGGCAGATGACGTCGCCGGGCCGGCAGATCACGGCCCCGTGCCGACGGCGCCATCGGAGAAAGGATTTCCGACGGTTTTTTTGAGTTTTCTATAATAGAGAAGAAAAAAAATCCATCCTTTGGAAAGTGAGAAATCTTTGAGTCTTGATCTTATTTCAGTTTGGGTTGATTTGTAATGAAAATTTTGGCTTTGAGAAGGATTTTTCGGTAGAGAAGAGAAAAGAAAATTGAAATTTCTAAACTTTTTTCTGAAGAAAAACCGTAGGGGTGTAGAAGAAATCACTGGGTAGACTTTCGGGTTAGAGTTCTCTTGAGATTTAATTTTTGGTTTTGATTATTTTCGTTAATCTCATAGTTGAGGATTTCTGGATTGATGTTGTAGAAAATTTTGGGGGTTATTTTTCTTGAGGATTTTCTTTGTAGAAAATTGAATAGGTGTAAAATCTTTTGAGAATTGTTGGGTTGTTTTTCAGGTAGAGGAACCAAATGGGATTGAGAATTTCTGAGTCTTGTTTTGGGATGTTGTAGTTTTGATTGTGTTGTTGGGATGTTTTAATGTGATGAATTAGCTAGTCAGTTTGGAGTGGTTTTGGGGGCTGTTTGGAGATAGCCGGTTAGTGTTTTATCTTGGGCATTCTTGTATTTTTTCTGATTAACCAAACAGGTACACTATGAATTGGGTTGAATTATTTGGGAAAAATTTTGCTGAATGCTAAAGGAATGCTATGATTATTGGGCTGATTTCTTATTGTGGCCATATGTGTATCGATTATGTAATTTAATATATGGTTTGTATTTTGGATTTTTGCTAAAATATTGAGACTCTACTCTAAATCTCTTATTTGGTATATAAGATATATAGGTTGAATCTCTTTTATATGAATATTGGGTTGTTTTTTAGCAGAGTATTGTTATTGGTGTGAGAATTGTGGCTAAGTTTGCTAAGTTTCAGTATTTTTTGTTAATTGAAATTCTTTTTTAAAGTTCCTGTGAATAAATTACTGTTAGAATTAGGCTTAAATCCAACTTTGTATCCTTTTAAATTCTTTAGAGTAATTCTGTACAAAACCATTATTTCTGTTTTAGGGAATTGTAATTTGGCTACTGACTTAGGTTATAAACACTGAAATTGTTATCCCTATGCTGTCTAAATTAGGAACATGAATCTTTATATCATATTCATATGAATTGTTAGATCCTTTATATAATTTACATGATTAGATCATACTTGGTCACTAGTCATACAAAATATGTGTTGTTGTCTTGTTGATATAAATGATGAATCATATGTTTATTACATAATTTACATTATATAATGAAGATACAGTATGCCCTATTAGTATATCACCTAAATTCTAAGATTTAATATTATATAAACGAGCGAGCCGAGTTTTAAACGAATTTGTATCGTTTAATAATTGAGTATATTTTCATGTCCACGAATAACTTATTTAATAACTGAGTCGTGCACGAGCAAAGCTTTATCGAGCCGAACGCGAGCGAGCTCACAGGTAGCTTTGCTTCGTTTACATCCCTGCTAGCTTCAAATTCCTCAGCTCATCTCTTTCTTTGAGAAGTAGGTGGGTAGGCCGACTATAACTTTTTTCTTCTTCGAAATTCAAAAATGATCAATCACAAATTCAATGATAATTTTAAAAGTCACATTACTTTTAAGGGAGGTAAGAGGGAGATAAGAGTCTTGTATATAACATTGCTCTTTTTTTAATAACACGTGCTTCTCACACACTCTTTTCATAGTATTAATAAGAAATCATGTGCTTTTCGCATGCCTAAAAATCACATGTTATTCTTAAAAGATAGTTTCTATTAAATTTCTGTCCATTCTTAGTTTGCCTATTGATCCGCTTCTAGCTGCAAACTTTTTCCACGTCGATTTGGTTGGAATAATGGTCATCTCAATGCGGCTGCCTGTTTTGGGTTTTGTTTTGAATGCTTATCCACATTCTTCGATGATTTTGCTTCCAATAGTAAAGATGGAAATGTTAATGAAGTTTCTAATGCTCCCACATTGAAAGAGGTTAAGTATTGAACACTGCTTTATTTTATTTTGAAGATACGCTTCAATAAGTTAATCTGAAGCTAATTTGATTAATAAACAAAAAAGAAATGTGTACACACTTTAGTTGTTTAGAATAACAAACTACCAAAGACAAGCAGATGAATAATACTAGAAGTCACTTTTGTGTCATTTCAATAATAATGTGACTTTTAAAATCATTATTAGACTTATAATTAATCATTATTAAATTTTGATCAAATAATAATTTTAAAAATCACTTTATTATTGGAAGGATACAATAAAAATTTTGTAAAATTAATCGTAACACAGGATGCCCTTGTCACAATAAATTGTGCGGTCATCACAAGAAATATAAATGATCCAATTAGGCCACCTTTATCATGTTACTTATGAATGTGATGTAACCCATCTGAGTTTGCAGTTGTCAGGAGGATGTAAATATTTAAATTGATGCAATAACGTGTTAATTGTGGAATAAGGCCTGACATCACTGGAATTGGACACCCATCACCAGCCATATACTAAAACACAATTTGATATACAATCTTCATTTTCATTTTTTATAAAGGCTCTCTCTCTCTCTCTCTCTCTCTCTCTCTCTCTCTCTCTTCACCTCCAACATGGGGCAAGCACAAAATCTACAGCTCCGAGTTACGGGTAAGTCAGATTTTTATGAGTTATGTAAGGATTAGAGAAGAAAAGAAACCCACCTGAATATAGATCCCTAATGATTTTAGCACAAAAGGTTTCCCTAGTTCTGGTGTAGTTCTTAAATCGAAGAATTAGCACTTAGATGGATACTATCAAAACTGTCTAGCACTATAACATTGTAGCAGATGAATCACCTCAGAATCCAGCCTACATAAGAAACAAGTAATAAATTTAATAACCTTTTCTTTGGCTCTATTTTAGATCAAGAGAAAACAAACGTCTCAATTATTTTTTTTCTTTTTTTCTTTTTTTTTTCTTTATATATATATATATATAAGAAGTGTATATGCTACTAAGTTTCTAACAGAGATATGCCTAATAACCAGAAATTTTGGAGCAATACATAAATTTATTTCAAATAATCATGAATATGTATAGATATGGACACCTGCCAGTACTCTAATGCTTCAAAATCAACATTTGGGTGATATGGCAGCAAATTTTTCCCTCCCTACTCATGCTTCATGCTTTGTAGTTGTAGTACAGCTAAACTTATTACTAAAGGGAGTAACAAAATGGGAACAGAAGAACCTGAAATGCCACAAAATAATTCATTTTTTAATAGCATAGATTGAGTGTGTTTATTGATCCTGCTAAAAAATAGTATGCTTGTTGACAAACTAATTCACATGAAAGCAATATACGACCAAAAGGAATTCATATGATAGCAATGTCTATCCTGCAGTAATCCCCTTTACATGTTCTTACCAGTTCAAGAAGCCAAAGAAGCAACCTCGCCTGAGTATATCAATGCCACCAATCAATCAACAATCTCTCAATCTAGAAATTTTATGCGGTGGCTCCGGATGACCATCTATATACTCTTTGTCCTCTCTGGCCAATCTGCAGCTATGCTCTTGGGCAGACTGTACTACAACAAAGGTGGAAAGAGCAAATGGGTGGCAACACTTGTGCAAGTTGCAGGGTTTCCAATCCTCATTCCTTACTACTGCATCTCTTCTCCCGAAAACCCTACCACAAGCAGTATCCAGAGGAACCAACCATGCGCCTTAATCCTTGCCTTGATTTATGTCTCTTTTGGTGTATTTCTAGCAGCAGACAGCATGATGTATTCAATTGGGCTCTCGTACCTTCCTGTATCTACATTTGCCCTTATTTGTGCATCCCAATTGACCTTCAATGCTTTCTTCTCTTTCCTCCTTAATTCACAGAAGTTCACTCCTTTTATAATCAATTCCCTGGTCCTTCTCACCATCTCTTCCGCCTTGCTTGTATTTGAAACCAATTCCACAAACCCCAGTGGAAACTCTAACAAAAAGTATGAAACTGGACTCTTATGCACTGTTGGTGCATCTGCTGGGTATGGATTGATGCTTTCCCTTACACAGCTCTCCTTCCAAAAGGTTCTGAAAAAGGAAACATTTACAGTGGTTTTGGAAATGATAATCTATCAGTCACTGGTTGCAACCTGTGCTACCCTGGTGGGGCTTTTTGCTAGTGGAGACTGGAAAGGTCTAAAGAGAGAGATGGAGGACTTTGAACTGGGGGAGTTTCTTTATGTCAGTACTTTGGTTTGGGCAGCTATAGCTTGGCAGATTTTCACCTTTGGCACAGTAGGATTGATACATGAAGTGTCTTCCCTGTTCTCCAATGTCATAAGTTCTCTGGGTTTGCCAGTTATTCCAGTTCTAGCTGTGATCTTCTTCCATGACGAAATGGATGGGGTAAAGGCGATTGCCATGGTATTGGCTATTTGGGGATTTATTTCATATTTCTATCAGCACTATCTCGATGATTCTAAGTCCAAGGCTGAAAATAGAGACGTCAAAGAAATTTCAATGCTTCCCTTGTTGAAAGAGGTTACTGATGAACAAGATGGGTTTAAGAAGATCTACGTAAAAGTTCCACTTTCAACAGAAGAAAATGTCCAAACTTATGAGCATTGAAGTTATTTTGGTCCTTCTGTTCCCTTATTTCAATCCCAAGAATGAGAAGTTTCAATGTACAAATCCATATACCCAAATATGTAGGTAAAAACCTAGCCATTTTATTTCTCCACAGAAAGTGTAAACTACAATTTTGTCTATTCCATCTCCAAAATTATTGTCAGACTCCAGTAAATATAAACGCGCCCATTTTTCTCTAGACTTGTCAACCAGTTTGGGTAGAGGTTAGGGCAATTGGTAGCAAGCCTTGTCAAAAATGCTATGTTAGATCATCAAATTAGCAAAACAGCTAAACAAACCCCCCCCCCCCCCCCCCCCCCCCTCTCAAAAAAGAATAATTAACAGAAATGTATGTTCCACCCTCTCCAAACATATAACTCAGTTAAATTTTGTTAAATCAAAACAATCAAGAAAATTGAAGGAAAAAAAAAGTTTGAATTGTTTATTGCAATAATAGACGCACAAATTTGGGCAGAGAAGTAATTTCACTCTAGTTATCATAACTACAAACTTTCCATGTTGATACAACTACGGTACAAAAATGTTGGCGTTTTGAGATATCAGCAACCTACATATCTGATCTACAATGCCGAAGCACATTGTATTTAAATGTCCTACTGCCAAATGATTCTTTTTCCATTTATTCAACTAGCAAATTCATATTAGCAAGGAATTAAACTATCACCAGGATATTCAATCTGGGTACCTTTTTAAATTGTTCAAAAACATGTGGAAATGTGACATCAGAAAAGGAAGACAGACAGAAAGCCAAAGGAAGAGAATAATGAAAGTTGTGTGATAAAAACAGGATGTGACTAGATTTTGGACAAGAATTTTCCCATCACTCTCTACTTTAATCAGTCTATCTTAAAGCAAAGCACATCTCTGGATTAATTCCAAGCAAGGCAGAATAATTCTTTGTTTCGAAAAATGAATAGCATTATGTAAACCAAAATCATAAATTTATCAAAACTCAGGTTCATCTAAACTTACAGTGATAAGTAGTTCTCTCTCTTCTGCATGGCTGGGATTCACCATGCACAACTTAAATTTCACACTTACAAAAAGTAACACGTGAGCAACTCTACTTGGAAAAATAAAAAATTGTGCTATAGTTACACTTTGACAATGTTGACTGCATTGCAAAAACTTGGAGGTTGAAGTGAAAGTACCAATGTCAGCAGCTGAACTTATCAACTACATGAGACAACCAACATAGTGAGCCCGTGGATATTGTCTCAGTAGTTGTGGCCATTGCACAAAGAACTGATCAGCCATTCGTAACTTGTAAAGAAGCAACCCACTTAATGAAAGTCTTCTCACTCTTGCTATACTCTCAACGTAGAAAATTGATGACCATCTAATCCCCACTAGCTGCACTTGAGGTTAAAGGATGAACTATAATATAACCTTAAATAATTGAAAAATATAGACAAGCAAAACGACAGTGGAAAAGTCTTAATGGAGTGCATCCACACCTTGAAAAAGAATGCAATTGCACATAGTGGAACACAAGTCCCCGGCCCATTGCAGAGAATCTGAGGTTATACAAAGTAGATTGCAAAATATGATATAATAATTAGATTCATAATCTATATAAATGTATGTAGTGCCCAAAACATACATGTATGGAAGTATAAACAAAGGAATAGAAAATACCACTTGGGGTCTGATTTTAAACATTATCCAGAGTGCATGAGCCGTAGCAATTAAAGTTGTCCAAACAGAGGTTAAATATGATTGCCCAACTTCCCTACTTCGATAGATCTGCATGAACTGAGCAGTTTCTTCCACTTTGACCCCAGTCTGCATTAGAAATTATTCAAAAAAAAAAAAAAACTTTCATCGGCAAACCTGCAACAATCATACGAAACTAAAATGCAAATGCAGCATGGATCCAGCTCTTGATGAGAAAGCACAATATTTGCATACATCCCTATGGCAATAAAGGAGAAACACTAACAAACTATGCCCTTTGGATTCTGCTCTTTAAACTCGTTTAAGTCTCATCCTTTTTCCTTTTCTTTACAACATTGATTTATAAAACGGTAGACACTGGATGAAAAACGATACAAGTCACAAACACAGCATATAACAGCACAAAATCTCCATTTTGATAAAAGATTGTGTTGCGCATTCAACAAATCCAGCAAAAGATTACAATACAGCTGTTAATATCCTATCGAATAATGACGAAACAGAGCAATCTATCACTATGTACCTCATCAGCCAAGGAATCCTCAAGCGCGCGAGCTTTTTGGAGGCTCATATTATCGGTCGCAGCGGCGACATAGAATCTAGGGCTATACCTCTCCTTCTGCAACACCGACAACAGGTTAAGCATCTCCGCCGTGTGACCCCCTACAATTGCAACAACACAAACCAATAAGAATTTCCACTGTGAATTGAAATCAGAGCTGGCTCCATGGCTCACCTGAGCCTAAGACAATGAGTGTTCTGAGAGCTCTCGGAGCTTTGGATCGGAGAGGCTTGCCACTCCGGTAGATGACGTAAAGCACGCGAATCAGTATCAAGGTGAGGCTAATCGTGACGAAAGTGACGGTGAATTTTGAAGCCAAGATGGAGAAGCAACAGCAATTGCCGTTGACCATTGTGTGAACAAATTAAAGAAGCACTCCACAAAAATTAGGGACAAATAGAACACCAGGAATTCAAAGAATCGAATCCACTATCGTAGCGTACCAGTGAAAACAGTGAACCTGAAAAGTTCAATCGGTTGCCAATTACTCCGTCTGGGATTTGGGTCGTTTGGTGGGCGCATATTCTCTCTGGGAGAGTCCGTTTCTGTTTTGGATGGTCCGGTTACATCTGGGCCGTCCGTATGGTCCTACATCGGCATTTGGTGTGGGTCACGTACACGGGCTCTCTCGTGAACGGTCCTGTGCCTTTCTTTCTCGAGTCTCTCCTGCCGGATCGGGATTTTCGCAATCTTTTTAAGAGTTTGTTTAGAAAAAAATTTCAAAAAGCCTTTTTCACTTCTTGAATGCTGATTTTTCTTTTTTAATTTATTATTATTATTATTATTATTTTAAGATATTAGTTAACTAAATATATTTTCATTTGTAACCCATCGTTAATAACCTTTTCAAAACAAAATATACATTTTTTCTCAAAGTAAATAACAATTCTCAAAGAATAATTATCTTATATTTTTGGCAACTTTATGGTGGCAGCCAAAAGCTTTCGGCAACCTCACAATGGCCACAAGGAATGTCTGGTGGCTCTACGGTGGCTACTGTAAACATGTGGCAGCCCTACAATGACATTTCACAAACTTCTTGTGACCCTAAAATGGTTGTTGTTAATGTCTAATAACTTATTTGGTGGCCATAATGAATGTCCAGTGGCCTCGCAGTAATTGTCGTAAATTTTTAGGGGCCCGTGGTTGCTGTCGCCTGGTGACCACCACTCTGAAATGTAAACTACAATAGTTTTTTCTTTCTTTTATTTTAGGAGAATGCTCTTCAATTTTTTTAAAAAAACACTTATTAAAATTTTAACAAACTAATTTTCATTTATCTCCGCATACAGTACTTTTTTCAAATGTGGCCCTATCAAATTTATTTTCAATTTTTATCTTTTCTTTTTTACAAAATTGAGAACACTTTCACAAAAACTTTATTAAAAAAAAAAAAAAAAACAAAACCCTAACAAACTCTACTATTAGAATAAAATTGATAGCATCCATTTTATGATCAGTATTTAAAATTAATACATCTAATGGCGTACATGATTTCTCATTATTTAAAATTTTAAAATACGTGCTAATATTAAATTTTATAAACACCGTTAGATACACTATCTTCAAATTCCGACATTCATTTAAAATGGGTAGTATCTATTTTATTAAATAAAATTAAGAGGATCGTATTCCTTACTACCGAGTGTTGCAAACTGGGATTGCTCTTCAAGGATTATCATAATCACAACCATTCCAAAATAATAATAATAATAATAATAATTTTATGTACATCACTACGCGAATCTACTCTTGATGTTAATATACTTTTTTGAGAGTAACGTTACATGCAGGGGCGGAGCCACACTATGGCTTGGGGGGGGGCCCAAGCCCCACCAAGCCAAAGGGCTCCCCCAAAAAAAAAAGAAAAAATATAATTTTTACCCTTCATTTTTAAAAAATTTGTAGTTTTGGCCCCCCTAAATTATTTTTTTTCAATTTGGCCTCCAAAGCCTAAAAGCTGGCTCCGCCCCTTATTTTATGCCGGATATTACACCTTCATCCGACTCATATTTTACGTGGATCAATCACCATGAAACTGATCTAAACGAAAGAATCATGGGAGGTGACGTGGAGGCCTGACCCGGACCCAAAGTCCGAAAGCCCGTGCGATTTAGATAAGGTTATAATGACACATACGATATGATGAACCCGCACGTACCATCACATATTCGATCTCAAAGATGCCAAGAGTACTGCTTGCAATCACATGCCAACTTTTCTGGTAACAACCAGGGCCTAGTAGTCGTTGTGGCGAAGAAACCATTTGTTCTATATCTCTTACTTGCTGCGAAGTCTTTCTATTTCACTGAGAGTTTTGATTGGAGTGAAAATGTCTGCGAAGCTATCGACGTTTTTTGTGAGCGAGGGAATTAGCGGACTCACCTGCAAGCATTCAAGCGTGCGCTTTCTCGTGCCGGTGCCTCATCGGTTGCTTCCTGCTTCCTGTAAAATGCGTAAGCGTAATCTCAGGTTCTCTCTCTCTCTCTCTCTCGGTCATCTTCAATCTCATCTAGTTTCCTTGTTTTTACTTTCCTTTCTTTTTGGTTTTAGTACTTGGAAGAGTGTTTGATTATGGTTCTGTTGCTTGATGATTCTTGATCATAGTTTTAGTCTTATAAATTGAGTTTTTGTTTGGTGGGTATGGTCCTAAAACTCTTGATGATTGAGCTGACCTTTTTGTTTTCGGATTGGGTGCTTTTTCGTGGGTTTTGAATGACTAGTTGGATATTGGTTAATTTCTTTGTTCTTTGTTTCGTTGGCCATATAATTGTGGTGGTGTGTGAAAACGCAAAGTACAATGCACTTCGGAATTCCACTTTTTGAAGCTGATGTGCCACTGCTAGAGCTATTGCCTCTCAAGAATCTTGATGAATATCTTTATAAAATAATATATATAATTTTAGATCCAAAAAAACCAAGTTAGAAAATTATATTTGCGGTCCTTCTTTAAATATTGTGCCTTTGGGTTTGTGGGACCTAAGTTCTTGACAGATTTTAAATAAGTGTAGTTAGGTCAATAGATTAATCCCCCGTTGTTCCTCAGTAGCTCAGTGGTAGAGCGGTCAGCTGTTAACTGACTTGAGGTAAATGAGTTTCAAGGCTAGATAGAAATAGCATTGGACATGTTTTAATAACCTACAAGAGATTGCTCCAATTGAGACTAAGGAGAGAGAATGCTTACGAAGACGGATAAGCGTTGAAAGGGGGGGAAAGGGAAAATATCATTATGTTGAAAATATGACTCTAGAAAGAGCAGGGAGTGGGTATAAGATCGATTGTCTATCATTATTTTGAAACTTTGACTCTTGAAAAAATATAATAGTTGAACCAAAAGTTAAAGATATTGCTTAGTCAAGTGGGCTTCAATTACTTATGGGGTAACTTCAAAATCTTCAATTCTCAGAACTTGGTTACATATAGTCTTATTTCTTTGGCCTTGAATCGATTTGGATTCCTTTGAATTGAAGCTATTTTTCCTGCTTAATTAAAAGTGCGTCGTATCACAATTCCAAACAAATTACTGCTTATTTTGTTCCACAAAGATTTAATTTTTTTTTGTATGCTATTGTGTACATTGAAGGCCTTCTAGATCTCGAGGTATATGAGCTTGTATTGCCCTTAGGTTATAACACCCCCGCCCCTCTCCTCTTTTTTTTTTTTGGGATAAGTATTAAGTATTGGAAAAAAAAAAAGGATAAGGCACCCAAGTACACAAGTAGTATACAAATGCGATTACCCAAAACATTTAAAGTAAAGAAAACAATTCTATGCCCAAGTTAAGGACAAAAAGAGAAAGTAAGAAAGAGGTCTTATAAGAGTGAAGGATGGACTGACACCCAGCTGAATAGCACTTTAAGAAAGGCTGACTTTATCCCATGGAATATCTTCAAAAGCGCTCTTATTGCTTTCCATCCAAATACACCACATAAGGTATAATGGAGTAGCTCTCCGTTCTGCTAGAATCCTCCCACTCCTCGACATTCGTCCCCTTATTACCCTTAGGTTGACTCATTTTTAACCAGGATGGGATAAAATCTAATTGATAAACGTTTATTCAAGGATTGCTAGAATATTAATGCAACTATAAGTTTTTTTTTTTTTAATTTTTTTTTTTTATAAGTAATAAATTTTATAAAAAAGCGTAAGGTACCCCAACGTACACAGGAAGTATACACAGGAACAAACAAAACCCTCAACCCTAAGACCCTCAAACCTGAAGAATACACAGGAACCAAATAAACCTTCAACCCTAAGAGGCTAAGACCCTCAAACCCAGAAATCACATAGAGCAAACACGCTACATAACGTGAGCCTTACCTTTCCTTTGCCGAGAAGACACGCTTTCATTGCCGTAGTTAATAGATCTATTTAAATTCCACAACTCCCTCATGGTTTTGTTCTTAGGACGCCCGAGTTTAACAATCCAAAGAAGGTCCTCTTCAATGGCATTCGTAAACTCCAAGGAGGGCTCCTCGACCTCCTCACCATTCGACACCCTATCATTGACATCAGTAGGAATGTCTGAGGAACTACAACGCAAATAGGAAGGAGAAACAACCTTCACTGCAGACGAGTGAGGATCCTCGACCTCCAAGGAGGGATCTTTGACCTCCTGATCACTGACTAGATCCGAGGAAACCTCCAACAGCTGCGGGGGAAGAGGGATTGCTGGAGAAGAACATCGCCGAGACTTAGAGGGCCTAGGCTTCAAAAAACCCTGCCAGAGAAAGCCCACATCAACACTTGCCAGAGCGTATGATCTTATTTTTTGATAAGTAATTTAAAATTAAATAAAAAAGCGCAGAGGGGCGCAACCCTAATACACGGGAAGTATACAAGAGAGCCCCTAAACAGGAGGAGCCAGAGCGTATGATCTTACATACAAATATTCATGACAATTAGGAAAACATTATAGCACCGAATGAACTTGGTGCTTCCCAGCATCCATTGTTGATGAATTTTGTGTCAATGGTCAAAATTTGACCTGGATTCCATGTCTTCTGATTTTAATACTGCTCTTCTTGTTTGAGTTGAAAACAAAATCAGGAAATGTTGTTTGATGAGGCATGTATTGTGTGCCTATTTTCTAGATTGACATCCCTTGAAAACTTGTCCTTAATTTGAATCAAATTTCTTGTATTAAGAATATGAGGGTGATGCTTCTTTACAGCATTCAACTAACCAAAGTTACCAGCTCTGTTCATGATATTTAGATTTTTGGATAAAATAAAGAACTTTTACCTCAATTTAATCTTATTAGTAAATTTGACAATGAAAACAACCTTCTCATTGGATGTTCTTATTTTTTCTTTTCCTGTATAATGTATCTTGAGTCCATTATATCTTTGGATAGCGAATTATGTACCTTAAATTTGATAATAAGTTTACACTAACTTGATTATTTCTTACATACATGCAGTTCCCATCATAAAACACAACAATTAAAGAAAGCTGCTCATGAACGGCCTCCAAGAACAGCAGATTTTCAGCCAAATGGTGATGATGAGTCTGAATCTGAAAGTGCTTCAATAATTAATGTCCCAATTTTGAGTCAGGAAATCATTTCTGATGATGATGTTGACACGGACATAGTTGTGGAGCATACCAATGGGAAGGAGTTGAGTGACCAGCCTGTACCTGATGAACAAAAATCTATGGTATGGTCCTTCACCAAGACTTTTAAAACGAAATTAATAATCTGGGTTTGGACTATACTGTTCAGTTTTTCTTTCTTTCTTTCTTTCTATCTGCATATATATGTGTGTGTGCATAAATTCTCTCTCTCTTGCTCTGTCTCTCTCTCTCTCTCTCTCTCTCTCTCTCTCCTTTTTTCTTTACAAGGTGAGTGGGATTCTTGCTGGTGAATTAAGAAGACTCAGCACTGTCAAATACGGTTTTTTGATGTGTGTGTGTGT
Organism: Alnus glutinosa; assembly: GCF_958979055.1. Lineage (NCBI taxonomy): Eukaryota > Viridiplantae > Streptophyta > Magnoliopsida > Fagales > Betulaceae > Alnus > Alnus glutinosa. Next base: position 27,987,725 of record NC_084890.1, on the reverse strand, counting down.
GTGTGTGTGTGTTGGGGGGGGGGGGGGGGGGGGGAAACTCAAATATTTGGACTTCAATAAAAAAATATACCAAGATTAATATGCTCTAGTTTCCAAGAAAGATATTTTTAGACATTATCCTACAGTTGACTTTTTTCTCTACTCTAAATTGGTCAGAAAAGGAACCTGCAAAATGTTCTTTACATCTAATATTTATGCATGAAGACAAATATTCTCTATTAACTATCAAGACAAATTTTCCTTATATATAATCTTCATAACGCTTACAGGCACAAATCATGTGCCTCTCCACTTGTGGTTTGTAAAAGGAAAATTTTTGTTTATAACTTCCTGATCTGGTCATTGCCCTGTTCAGTTTGTGATGCTTTCTCAAAGCAATATGTTAAAATACCATTTATCTTAAAGGCTTATGTTAATAGGAAGGAGTGAAATTAGTATTTTACACTCCCTTCCATGTGTATGACTAGACAACACGTGGAATATTTTAATTGAAATAGAAGGTAAACTGTAGAATTAGGGTTCGAACTCAGTATCTGCTATGATACCATGTTTTAGGTATGTTTGGGAACAAGAAGAATCTTGATTCTATTTGCTACAGTGTTTAGGTTTTTAAAAAACAAATCAGATTTTATTTCACTTTCTCTAATTTTATCTCAGAAAGTCAAACTATCCGAACATATTTTTCAGCTTTATTTGCCTCGGAATTCGCGCTCTAAATTATAGTTGAATTCAGATTTCAAAAAATCGAGCACCCAAACGTGTCATAAACCACTACTTGTTCCAAAAACTTAAGTTAGTAGGAATGGTTTAATCATATAATTAATACTCCAAAATGATATCTCATAATTTGCATCTGCACTGTATAAGAGAGTAATATCATATTCTTATTTTTGTATCTGTTCGAGGAGGATGTTGTATCCAATTCTCCTATATAGTTTAATTCAGGCCTCCGTGCTATGTATTTCCCTTGTCACTTAGTTTTGTCGATTTCCTTGTTCGTTTTTCTCTTCCTAGTTAGATGTTTCATTTTATATACTTCCGGTGTACTTAGGGGCGTCTTACACTTTCAATAAGATTAGATTTACTTAGAAAAACAAATAAAAATTAAACTCTTTTATATCTCTATAGTTTCAGGATGATGACTTTATTTGTCTTTCGACAGATTTTTTTTCCTGGTTAAGCCCACTGAAGCATTAGTAGTCTTTCATTTCAATCGCAGTGCACAACTTTACACTTCAAGAACAACAATTTTCTATTTCATAGTTACAGGTTCGATGCATGAATTATAACATCATGTTGGGTGACAGGATGGTATAGGAAAAGTAGAACCCCCTAAGTACACCAGGGGTATACATAAGGAACACCCAAAACAAAAACAAAAAACAAAGAACCCATCCAAGGACACCCGCAAGAACCCGCAAAGAGAGCCCACAACCCATCCAAGAACAAGAATTACAACAATACATCCACAATGTTATTTTTTCTATATCACTTGGGCATTCGGAATTTGAGGATCTTCAACAGGGTTTTGTTAGGGAAGTGGTCGTGGCGTTATGTGCATGAGAAAGAGGCTTGGTAGAAACTTATTGTGGACGCTAAGTATGGTGGTGTGTGGGATGGGTGGTGTTCCTTAGATCCCCCTAGGTCTTATGGATTGGGGCTTTGGAAGAATATTAGGAAGGGGTGGAGTTTGTTTTGTTGTCATACCAGATTTATCTTAGGGCATGAGTCAAGGATCAGATTTTGGCATGATGTGGTGTGGAGAGATGACCCTCAAGGAAGCTTTCCCTGTTTTATATGGCAATGCCCATGACAAGGATGCGCTTGTTGCAGCTCACTTGGTTCCAGGGAGTGATTCCCTTCAGTGGGACATTAGCTTTATTCGAGCAGTCCACGATTGGAAGGTGGAAGTCTTGGCTTCCTTCTTCACCTTGTTGTACTCCATAAGAGTGAGGAGTGAAGGGGATGACAAGCTTTGGTGGACTCCTTCTCACAAAGGGAAGTTTGATATTAGTTCTTTCTATAAGGTCCTTGCTTGCAAAGAGGAAGCTTCTTTCCCCTGGAGAAGTATTTGGCGGACCAAGGTTCCCTTGAAAGTGGCCTTTTTTGCTTGGTCGGCAGCGCTAGGGAAGATCCTTACCTTGGACAATCTGAGAAAGAGGCGTGTCATTGTGATTGATAGGTGTTGTTTGTGCAAAATGAATGGGGAGTCTGTGGACCACTTTCTTTTCCATTGTGAGGTTGCTCGTGCCTTATGGAATGCCATTTTCAGCCGCTTCAGTTTGTCTTGGGTTATGCCTCTTTAGGTGGTCGATTTATTTGCTTGCTATTAAACGGGTGGTCGCTCTCGAAGTGTTGTAGTGTGGAAGATGGTTCCTTCTTGCCTTTTTTGGTGCTTGTGGAAGGAACGAAATGATAGAAACTTCGAAGACAAAGAAAGGACAATTGAGGAGCTCAGAACTTTCTTTTTTTATTCTTTGTTCTCTTGGACTGTTGCGTTCCTAGCTCTCTTAGTGATTAGCTTTCATGATTTTCTTGTTCCTTTTTCTTCTACCCCCTAGTCGATTTTCTTGTATACTCCTTTTGTACTTGTCTACTCTTTGCGTTTCTTTTTAATGATATTCCTCTTACTTATAAAAAAATAAATTAAAAAAATAAAAAATATGTTATTTTTCTATAATTTGTATTAGAGCTTGAGTTGGTACTTTTTAATCAAATCTGTATTCTTTTCCTCTTATTGGCTATTGAATCAGAGGAATCATTGGAAAATTAGACAAAATTTATTATTATTATTATCCTTTGGTTGTCTCACAGGCTATAAACATGGATGGTGCAGAGCAACTTTCAGGAGTTCAATCTGAGGATTTGATTGGCATGATAAGATATGCAGAGAAAAGTAGGATGTCTGCTATACTCTTTAAGTCCTTTCAATATGTCTCTAGTTTAGTGCCTTTGTATCAATTTACTGTGAAATACATGTCTGTGTTGTCGTTCTTGCTACAGATATCCTTCTTCTCAATCAAGTTCGGGTCCGTGCGCTTGAAGATGTTGAAAGGACGGTCACTGAGAAGGAGGCACTGCAAGAAGAGATTAATGTTTTGGAGATGAGACTGGCAGAGACTGATGCCCGGATCAAAATTGCTGCCCAAGATAAGGTACGTGTGGAACTCCTGGAAGACCAGTTAGATAAGCTGCGGAATGAACTGACTCACAGGGGTGTTACTGAAAGAAATGAGCTTGATATGTACAATAATCATGGAAAACTTTTGAATCAGGAAGCCTCTGTACTACATGATAATAGTTTTAATTCTTTTAGCAAGGAGATTAGTTCATTGAGGGAAGAAAATATCTACCTGAAGAACGATATAGAGGTACTCAAGGCTGAGCTTAGTGATGTCAAAAACACAGATGAGCGTGTGCTTATACTCGAAAGAGAGCGCACAGTGTTGGAATCTGCCCTGAAAGACTTGGAGGTTAAACTGTCCGTTTCTCAGGAAGATGTTTCTAAACTTTCTACTATGAAAGTTGAATACAAGGACTTGTGGGAGAAGGTAGAAAATTTACAGGCCTTGCTAGATAAGGCAACCAAACAGGCAGATCAAGCAATTATAGTATTGCAGCAAAACCAGGAGCTCCGAAAGAAGGTTGATAAACTGGAAGAATCCCTTGAAGAAGCTAATGTCTATAAGCTCTCGTCAGAAAAAATGCAACAATATTATGAATTAATGCAACAAAAGATCAAAATGTTGGAGGACCGTCTTCAAAGGTCAGATGAAGAAATTAATTCCTATGTTCAATTATATCAAGAATCAGTGAAGGAATTTCAAGAGACACTCAATAATCTGAAAGAAGAAAGCAAGAAAAGGGCACTAGGTGAACCTGTGGATGACATGCCTCGGGAATTTTGGAGCCGTTTATTGCTCATAATTGATGGTTGGTTGCTTGAGAAAAAAATATCAACAGATGATGCAAAGTTTTTGAGAGAAATGGCGTGGAAGAGAGATCGACGAATTCGTGATGCATTCATGGCTTGCAAGGATAAGAATGAACGTGAGGCTATAACTACATTTCTCAATCTGGCATCATCGCCAACATGGTATTAACAATTTTAACACTAAATTGCAGCGAATATTTATACTGTTGTTTAATTTGTGCCCTTTGTTGATCAGTCCAGGATTATATGTTATTCATATTGCAGCAGAAATGGCACCAGTTGCTAAGGTGAACTCAACTTAGCGCAATTCATTTTTCTTTGTCATTTTTACTCTATTTTTGGGAAAATATTAGTGAAGTTCTTTTTATGTTGATTTAGAATTACATTACCAACTGCTTTTTAGAAAGGCAATACTACTTGAAGGAATTTGCGAGCATTCAAATATGTCCATGTTATTGAAAACAATCTCTCTAATGTTGTATCATCTATTTTATGAAACTATAAGTTAGGAGGACATCTCAAGGAACTTGCTCGAGTTGGAATTGCCATCATATGTCAAATAATTTTAGTGTGTAACAGCACCTGCAGCTTCACTGAAGCCTCTTTGATAAGATGCTTAATTGCATTTATAATGTCACCTGTAGTATGGCTTCCAGGTTCAGAAGTGAAGTCTTCTTTTCTGGCTGAATTCTGTAATCGGGTGATTGTGTAGACAAATGGTCAGTTTGCACTCTTTGGTTGAACCGTATCTATTTATGCTTTTCTATGAAAAGCAGCATATATGGCTCCAACAGAATAAGTTGTCCCTTCCAGAAAATAATTTGGTCACTCAACCAGAACCTCAGAATTTATTATTACTATTATTATTATCATTATTATTATTTTTTTGCCTTTTCATGGATGGTTTAAAGCTGTGCTTTAGATTCTGGACTGTGCTCGGTTTTGGTTAAAGAATTTTCTTTCACAAATGTTTTTTTTTTTAAAAAAATTAAAAAAATTATACCGATTACCATTCAATTACCAATACTTGTATCGACATAAAATACAGATCTAAAACGCCATATTCAATTGCTGGCTGCCTGGCTAGAATTGGGTCCCTGGTAGTGTGGCTGGTACAACTTCCCTACTTAGAAAGAAATTTTGCGCAGTGTGAGATAGGAGAGACTGTCCTGCAAGGACCTGCAGTGAAGGGGCCTCTCATTTTTATTTTATTTTTAATAAGGAATGAAACCTTGCAAACCAATGAAAACAGTGTCCTCTAGTTCTCTTTGGTCTTTTTTCCTTTTGTTGACATCCTTGGGTAAAAAAAGAAGTTGCAGTGTACTTGCCATTCTAATTCCTGCTTGGAACATATGTTTTTCACTTTCTGGACATATTTTTCTAATTGATCAAATACATGACTTCCTTAAACGTCCACACTGAAATTGTGCAATGCTGCCTGGAACATTATCATGCGGATTCAATTTGCTCAGTTACGTCATAACTTCCATTTTATGCACACATCTAAATGGCCAGAAAATCTCAGACGTATCTCGAGGAGCAAGTACAAATTTTACTTGGGTTCATCACAATCTCATACTTAGAGATTGCTTTTGGGAGGGTTTTTGGCTTCATTTGGTCTTCTAGATTGTCTTTAACTATCTATTGTTTGTATTTGTATCTTTGTGCCCCAGAAATGCTCTTTGTTGGATCTTATCTGCCGTGCTCATCTAAAAGCTATTATCTATAATTTTTATATTGCCTTTTTCTTTGCTTAATTTCTATTGTTGGTCTACAGTTTTTTCAAGATTCTTTGTTGTTTCTTTCATAGGTTGGTGGTTTGGGGGATGTCGTGACAGGTCTTGGTAAAGCTTTGCAGAACAGGGGACACCTTGTGGAAATTGTTCTTCCAAAGTATGATTGCATGCAATATGACCGAATTCGTGATTTGAGGGTGAGTTTTTATTTGGGTGAAAATTTTGAAAGTACCTGACTTTGATGAACATCGTAATGACCTGATTACCTTTACAGGTCCTAGATGTGGTGGTAGAGTCATACTTTGGTGGCCGACTATTCAAAAACAAAATCTGGGTTGGCACTGTTGAAGGTTATGGATTTCATAGTTTTTGCTTGCATCGTATATTTTAGCATCACATACTTACAATAGTTTTAACTATGCAGGTCTTCCTGTTTATTTTATTGAGCCTCATCATCCTGACAAATTCTTCTGGAGAGGGAAATTTTATGGCGAGCAGGATGATTTCAAACGTTTTTCATTTTTCAGCCGAGTGGCGCTTGAGTTTCTTCTTCAAGCTGGCAAGAAACCAGACATAATTCATTGCCATGATTGGCAGACAGCTTTTGTTGTATGGACCCTTTAAATCTTCATTGTTGACTCATGCTTTCTTTGAGCTTCTGACATTCACATTCATTTGTTATTTTTTTAATTGAATTAATGATTTTGTTTTTGCTTTCTTAGGCACCCCTTTATTGGGATTTGTATGCCCCTAAAGGATTGAATTCAGCTAGAATATGTTTTACATGCCACAACTTTGAATACCAAGGGACTGCTCCTGCTTCAGAATTGGCATATTGTGGTCTTGATGTCCATCAGCTAAATAGACCAGATAGAATGCAGGACAACTTTGCACATGATAGAGTCAATCCTGTTAAGGTATTTATTTTACTTGTATCATTCATCAAGACATGCTACTATTTCATTACCTCTTACAGATTCTATTTTTCAGGGTGGAGTTGTATTTTCTAATATTGTGACGACAGTTTCACCTACTTATGCACAAGAGGTGCGGACTGCTGAGGTATGACTTTTGCCTTTACATTGGTTTTGCTGCATTTACTTTAAAAGTTCACTCTCTTTAAGAATACTTAAAAATTGCTTCTATAGTCATTATTACAATTAGGCTCCCAGCTGAGAAGATTAGGAGGAAAAAGAAAGTACCTATTTTTCATTAACATCATGTAATGAAATAACCTATATGTATTATATGACATGATGGGCTTTGGTCTTTGTGATAGTCCCATGAAGTCTAAGGTTCAAATCTCCTTGGGTGAAAACAATTTCTTGGGGTTAGCCCGCTGGCGAAACTGGAGTATTACCCGATCCGTGTGGAGAGTGTGCTTTACACGGGTCCGTAGTTTACCTAACAGGGGTGAGTACACGAAGTGGCCCTGCCTTGGAGGGGTTCTTCGTCATAAAAAAATTATATGACATGATGGAATGGCATTGGTGTTTGTGGCTTTGAATTTAATCAAGATGACTAGGATGAGACTAGGATGGAGAGTCTTACACAAAACAGCCTAGATGTTTAAGCTAGTGTCAAAATCACTCTCATTGCTTTTCATGGTTAAATCTATGGTTAAATATCCTTGATTGTTCATGAAGGCTTATGTGTTATTTTATGTTTTACAGGAAGGAAGAGGTCTCCATTCAACACTTAATTTGCATTCTAAAAAGTTCATAGGAATTCTAAATGGAATCGATACTGATACATGGAATCCTGCCACTGATACATATCTCAAAATCCAGTACACTGCAAATGATCTTCAAGGGAAAGCAGAAAATAAGGAAGCTATGAGAAGGCATCTAGGGCTTTCTTCTGCAGATGTCAGGAAACCACTGGTAATTTTATTTTATCAAATGTTTAGTTTTGTGATGAGAAGACATCATCATGTCACATTAAGTCTTCACATTTGGCTAGATTTCAGATTTGTTAAATTGTAATATTCAGCACTAATATGAGTACAATAACATGCTACACGGAAAAAATTATATCATGACCCACCACAACTGTGGTTTTATGATACACCTTGCCACCTATAAAAGTATTATATCCTGGATAAAGCTTCTAAGAGCTGTCCTCTAATCTTTATATTCATGCATATCTGAGAGCATTTCTAGAATGGAAGCTTAAGATGTTTGCCTGTATCCATATCTGCCCTGCTTTTAGTTGATATTGGTATGAGGACTGAAATTTCCATTGAAATTACTAGCTAAGAGCTCTGGAAAATACTGTTGGGAGATCTTAGACTGGGAAACTTCTATTTTCTTTCCTTTCTTTTTAATTACTTTATAAACAGCTCTTTATCAATGTACTTAGGAATAAAATTGATTCCACTGCCAAAATCTTTACTGTTAAGTTGCTGTGGTTTTTATAGAATCCCTGTTAGTGCTTACCAAAAAATAAGTAAAAGAATGAATAAACAAGTATCCATGGTAATGATTTCACAGAAAGATTTCTGTGAAGTCTGTTCTATATAAATAATAAGGCATTTAAATTCTCCTTTTATTGTGGGGAGTGGTTGAGATAACATACTAATTACCTTAAAGGTCTCTTTTGCCCATGCTGTGTGTATGTTATACTCTCATTTAGTGATATACTGCCATGTAGGATCATCTTTACGTTTTGAGGAAATGAAATTACCACTGGGCTTGTAAGGGAAGGTCTTGGGTTCAATACATAGAGAGGGGTTTGGGAGGGAGAAGGCTACCTCACACCGTGTAGCCTAATATTGCTACTAGATAATTAGAATAAAAATAAAAAATCAGACATTAGCTATGATTACTTTGTTTATTATTGATTATAGTTGGTCAAGCTTCTCGAACTCTTACTTGTTTCTGTTGGATCTGTTATTTAATAGGTGGGCTGCATAACCAGATTGGTGCCACAGAAAGGTGTACATCTTATTAGACATGCGATATATCGAACATTGGAGTTGGGAGGACAGTTTGTACTTCTTGGCTCAAGCCCAGTCGCACATATTCAGGTGTGTTTTACTGTTCTATTATTAAATTTCTTTTGAATATTCTCTGCAATTTGCCTTTCCCCCACCCCTTCCCCCAAAAGAAAAGTGAAGGGAGAGGAAGGTGTTATGTGTGCAATTGAATGGGATTCGGATTAGGGATTGCAGAATTGGGGATTGATCAGTACGGCTAGTAGGAATCACTGCTAGGGCTGAGGTGGCAGAGAAGGATCTAGATGCTCTGCGTTTTATGTTAAATTCATTGTCGTTTTACGCTTTCTGCATTTTAAGTTTTCCTTGGTGCGTTTAGTAGCCTTTCCTTGTAATGTTCTAGAACTTTGCTAAGCAGTTGAGAGGGGAATCTCCAGCTGGCATTCTGTTAGAAGGCTGAACAGAATGGGTAGTTTATATGTAGCTGGGTAAGGGAATGAATGGGTAAGAAAGAATCCAGACGTTAGAAACTTATTCTCAGGAGAAAGAGCCTCTCGAATGCTCACTATCTTTTTTCAATGAAATTCTAGTATTCCTTTCTGTCATCTTCTTCATATCTTCTCTAAAAAAAACCCCTAAATCCAAAAACAGCACTTAACAGAAGGACTTGTTTTTTTTAGCTCTGAGAGCCTAATCCTTGTTATATCTTATTTGTTATTCTAACGCTGATGTTTCAAGTTTACATTTAGCTATGGGGAAAATCAAGATCAAGACCATTAAGTATTTAAGAAAGGAAAATTCAGAATTATATCTTCTTTTTTTTTTGTTTTTTTTCCTTCTTGAAAATGCGTTTGGTAATTGGCTTGAAAAAAAAAAAACAAAAAAGAAAGACAAAAGGAAGGTGGGGGGGGGGGGGGGGGGGGGGGGGGATGTAGGGACCTCCTCTCTCTGCTACCTAAGGGTAAGGGGGAGGCTGGGTGTTCCCTCACCGGTGATCCACCCCTATTGATCTCCAGAGGGTGATGGGGTCAGAGGCTCACTCCCTCCTCCACAAGGGGGAAAAATTAGACTCCATCGTGGAGGTTGAGACTATAGACGAAATCGATGAGATTGGAGCTTGGATAGATCTAGTTGTGGAGGTAGGGGATAGAGACAAGGTCAGAGGGGTTGACATGGAGACCCATGCTTGATGGCCATGTCACGCGTGGGGTTGGTGTAGATGCATGGTGGGTGGCGAGGGTAGAAATGTGTGAGCTAGATGACGACCATCAGCTTGGAGGAGGTTGATGGAATGCCCACCATTATTGATGAACGTTGCCGTTTTGGGCCCTAGGGAGGTGGTGGCAAGTTGCTTGCAGATCAGCCACTTGGTATTCTCTGAGTAGGGAGGCGCAGCAAGGTGAATCCTGGAGGAGAGGGCAGACCCACCCCTCGTCGCACCCCTAGCGCCCCCCCCCCCAACAAAAGGTAGCAGGGAGATGGGGCGGGTGGGGTCCCCCCCTACATTCTCTTTTTTTTTGTGGTTTCTTTTTCTTTTTTCTTTTGTCTTGTTTTGTTGGTCTGAAAACTGATACTTTTTTTTCTTTTTTAAATTCTGAAGATCCTTATAATATGTGCAGCTGTCTGTGCATGTAGACCTATAGTATTCAGCAATAAATCCCTAGTACTGGTCCATGTTTATATAGCACATAAAAGAAACTGTTATCGAGTATGCGTCATAAAGATGTACCCAATGACAGGCAATTACCTTGCAGTTTTTCCTTTTTTGATAGTTAATCATCATTTTGATGTCTTAGTTGATTAGAATACGAGTGAGTGAGTTCCATTTCTTTATATGGTTGTTATTGTGTTTGTAGGTTGTTAAAGTAGGAGTTATTCTGCAGATGTGTCCTTATTGGTCCTATTACTATACTATTAATGGGTGGCTCCGCAATTTTAAGAGTTTACTACATCTGCTTGAGTTTTGGAAAATTTTAGATGATACATTTGACCTGAACTGATTTAGTTTTGTTTTGAAAATGGGTATCATGATATAGTTTGCTCTTGAATCTTCAGTCATCTATGAGTAAATAAGAAAGCCTGTAACTTCATGGTTTAGTTTGATTAAATCATTTTTTTAAAATTATGAATGTGTATGCGAGGCGCTCCAATCAAAGACAATTTCCAGGCATTTTCATTTATAAACCCCAACCCTTCTTTTTAGCACCCTATAACTTGATTGTTCGTATCATCTCACCTCTTAGGTTGTGTTCTACATCATTGCTGGCATTAGAGCAAACACCAGTTATATATCAATTGATATGCCGTCTGATGAGTAGCTCATTATCTGAGATAATTCAGAATATTGGTGTATTTCATACGCTTGAATTGGAGCAATTATTATATTAGATGACAGTGAAAACTTAGACTTATGAAGATTTATTAGATTACTATGCCAACTTTATGAATTCTACAAATCGATGACTGTCAAATACATACCCATTTTGGATTCTTAATCTCAATATGCATTTAAATTGTATGTATTTACTTTGTCAAAACTTAAAGCCAACAGTTCAGTTGCCATGTCTATATCATTTACTTGTGGTAATGAACATATCATGTCTGTTGAAGTTTAATTGCTGCTTCTTCCACCTGATGGTTATAAGTACTTCTTTGTAGCTACTGATTTGTTTATTATAGAAGCTCAAGACTTGTTTCCCGTTGGTTCTCTGTTTGAGAAGTCAACTTGGTCATTTAATTATATGCTGACAAAAATGTTTTTCTTATTCTCTGATTATTAATTTTTTATTTTGTAGAGGGAATTCGAGGGTATCGCAAACCATTTTCAGAATCATGCTCACATTCGGTTGATATTGAAGTATGACGAATCTCTTTCCCATTCCATATATGCAGCATCCGACATGTTCATTATCCCATCTATCTTTGAACCATGTGGACTTACACAGGTAAAGTCCGCACTCATTCCTTAGCAAAAATTCTTGAATAGCAAACAGCCTGAGCACATTACTTTCTCATAAAATTGTACTTAATGGAGAGAAACTTAATAGGTGGCACAGCCCTGTACTTCTCATTTAAAAACAGAAACTTGGAAAGCTGGTTCTCAAAATGGACGGATGATGTTACTTTAGCTATTTCTTCTCTATTCTCATTCTGTGGCATAGAAATATCTAGCCGAACACGTTATTTCAATATACTGGTGCTGAGTCCAAATCCTAATATGTGTACTGAACTTTTTTGCTGTCTTAATTCCTTGTAAATTTACTTACCCAAAAAATTCTTTGTAAATTTTATCAGATGATAGCCATGAGATATGGTTCTATACCCATTGCAAGGAAAACTGGTGGTCTAAATGACAGGTGGGCTACTGAGTGCCTCCTTGAATATAACGTCACCCTATTGTGATTTGAGGTTACTCCTTTCAGAAAACTCTTATTTGAACCGTCATATTCTTCTTCTGCAGTGTTTTTGATGTTGATGATAATACGATACCTCTCGCATTTCGAAACGGATTTACATTTTCAACTCCTGATGAAGAGGTAAGTCAGTGGAATAATGGGCATGTACGTACTTGAGTAGTCTTGCGTGTATATGCGTGTTTTATGTATTTTCATCTGGCATCCATATTTGAGGCTCTGAGCTTTCAATTTGCTGCTCCAGTCTGGTAGAGGCTTGGTCCACTGCAGCAAGCTACCACAGATCTTAGTGTCATGTGTAAAGACTGTTGTTTTGCCTCCCTCCTCTAGTCTGGATTGTTGTCAATCCACTTTAGTAAAAATGTCCCATTTGCAGTTACTTGTTCTAATGCATCCTTATTTTGACAGGGAGTAAACAATGCTTTGGGACGTGCATTTAACCTCTACAGTAATAACCCTGAGAGTTGGCGGCAGCTTGTTCAGAAGGACATGAATATGGATTTCAGTTGGGAATCTTCATCAGCACACTACGAGGAACTTTACTTGAAGTCGGTGGCCAGAGCAAGGGCTGCAAGTCGGATCTAAGTTTGCTTGCTGATAATGTTTTACTTTGCCTTTGGCTATAGAATAATGTTAGAAACTACATTTTTATCTTATAATTATTTCACAATGTTGATTTAGCAGTCCCAATCAACCCTTGGATCAATTCTTGTTAAAAAAAAAAAAAAATCAAGGATTGGTCGGTATTAACATTCATCAACATTATGTAATAGTTGTGAGATAAAAATGTAATTTCTAGCGTTACTCTAGGCTAAAAGACGGTTCTCCATGCAAGCATGGCTTATGGAACAAACATTATTGGGTGTTTGTATATGAAGGTGGAGCTGAGATTGATTGGAATGCTTGATTTATAGATATATTTTAAGTGGCCGGGAACACCCCGGGAAGCAAGCAGGTGTACAGCATGAGAGATGAAATAGAGTTTTGTGATTTTGATGAAGGCTAAAGCTGCTGGCTGCAGCGTTATTGGTGGATTTAGCGTTCCCTACGGCTTCCCCAACGCCATGTTACACTCTTTACACCATTCATTTTATCATAAAAGCAACCTCCGTGTTAGGGTTGATGTATATTATGTTATCTAATTCTTTTAGATAAATATAATTGACCATTTTATGTATACCCTGCTGTCACAGGAGACAAATGTACCGTTTATTTAATGCTTTCATTGTAACACAAGATCATTTAATAGTATGCCTACTCAAATATAAATAGAGTACATAAATATTTTAGCAAATTTATTGTCATTTTTATGTGTATAGAATTTATGTGCTAATATTGACATCATATATGCATATACCAACTTTTAATCAGAACAAGAGATTGATACTAAGCATTTAATTTGAAATGGGAGGATCCTATTCCAAAATTGCATCATTGGTCCTTAACTTACAAATCGCTCTTTTTATATATTTTTTTTTATTAAGATCGACACGTATCGCTACCTGATTGACACTATCATGACGTTTAACAGAATTTGACTCGAGGGAGATTTGTAAATTAGGCCAACCATTAAAATCTTTGAATTAATTTTGATAACACAAAAAATAATTTGTAATTTAGGTCAACTATAAAGACCAATGGTACAATTTGACTTGAAGGAGAGATTTTTTTATTATTATTATTACTATGTTCCGGTGATGACATGGACCATGTGCAAAAGGGGCCTTATAAACTCGTTCTCAACCAGGAAATTAAACTCATGAGCTTAGTTTTACTTTTACCATCAATAAAAAAAGGGTATAAATATATTTTAGCCCCTCAAACTACCACCATTTCTCTGGATGGCTCCCCAAACTACCAATGCTTAGATTTTGGCCCTCTAAACTACCACTTTTTGATTTTTTAGCTCAATCCGTCCATTTATGCCGCCAATTCTAAACAAAAATTTGAAAAAATTCATCCAATACTTTGAAATTCCAACGGTTTAGGAAGGGGTATTTTCAAGTTTTTGGCCAATTTCTGTTAGAATTGACGGCATAAATAGATAGATGGGCCAAAAAATCAGAAAGTGATAGTTTAAAAGACCAGAATCTAAATATTGGTAGATTGTGAGGCCATCCGAAAAAATAGTGGTAGTTTAGGAGACTAAAATATATTTAACCCATAAAAAAGACTTGACGTCAATATAAAAAGAAACAAGAGTACTGCTGTACCAAAAAATAACAAGGTGAACTATCACAACACAAAATCCATATCACACTTTCCATTACGCACGCAAATAATATACATCAAATCCGAAGAGGAAAATTCACATAATTGTTTCCGATCGCGAGCTCACTTTCCGGGGACAAAGTTGGTGGCATAAGCCCAAGCATTGTTGTTCACTGGGTCGGCAAGGTGGTCGGCCAGGTTCTCCAACGGTCCCTTTCCGGTCACAATGGCCTGAACAAAGAACCCAAACATAGAGAACATAGCCAATCTTCCATTCTTGAGCTCCTTCACCTTAAGCTCAGCGAAAGCCTCGGGGTCATCAGCAAGGCCCAATGGGTCAAAGCTTCCACCTGGGTAAATCGGGTCTTCCACCTCACCGAGCGGCCCACCAGCAATACGGTAACCCTCAACAGCACCCATAAGGATAACCTGTGTAGCCCAGATGGCCAGAATGCTTTGTGCATGGATCAAGCTCGGGTTGCCCAAGTAGTCAAGCCCACCTTCGCTGAAGATCTGGGCTCCGGCCTTGAACCACACGGCCTCGCCGAACTTGACCCCGTTGCGAGCCAAGAGCTCGGGGAAGACGCACCCGAGGGCTCCAAGCATGGCCCATCTGGAGTGAATGACCTCAAGCTCACGGTTCTTGGCAAAGGTCTCCGGGTCAGCTGAAAGCCCAGCAGTGTCCCAGCCGTAGTCACCAGGGAATTCTCCAGTAAGGTAGGATGGAGCCTCACCAGAGAATGGGCCCAAGTACTTGACACGGTCGGGGCCGTACCATGGGCTGCCGGAGGGAGCCTTCTTGGGGGCTGTTTTCCTCATGGTGACACGTCCAACACCGAGCTCCGGAGTGGAGGGGGAGAGTTTCACCGCCTTTCCGGCGAGGGATGGGGAGGAGAGAGCCATGGTGGAGGCTGCCATTGTTGAATGAGGGAGTTCGGTTGGTGGACTTCTTTCTGTGGTGGTGGTGGAAGTGGAGGGTTGTACTGGAAGGTAATTTATAGTGGGATTGTGAGCTCGGGTCCTTATCGGATAATATCTATATCTTTAATCCCATTGGGAGTTCAAGATTTTGCTTTGTTCTTCTTTGTCCACTTGGCACTCTCCAATCCACCAATTCCCCCAGATTCCTTTTCGAAAGGTTCTAACTTCTAACCAATCAGGACGAACCACGTATGGATTTCAGATTACACTAACCAATATTTGGATTTTTTTTACTAACAAAATATTTCCAATCAAAAGCAGTAGATTATTGACATGTGTACGTAGTTGAAAAGTATTTTGTTTTTATTTTTTATTTTTTTTGACATGATTAAAAACCTGCAAAATACTTATTGATAAGAACGAATGCACGTCATATGAAATATAGACGCAATGGATTTTTTTCACACCCACAGACAATTTGTTCAAAGAGAGATGATGTTCACGTAATCACGTGGGTTGAAATGGACAGCCAAGGAGAACCATGTATATCTAATGGCTACGGTTGAAGGTACATAAAAACAAAAATAATAAAGTTTTAATGGCTGGTGTGCTTCATCAAATAGAAAGGGAGTCAATCTTTCAATAGTTTTATATCCATTAAGGTTGTCAATTTTTTTTTTGAAACCACATGTGAATTTAACACGAATCATGTAACAAAATTTGTGCTGTCACTTCAAAATGACTAGTTAATTTAGACCTTTTTTTGAATTCCTTATAAAGCCTAATTTCACCTAATAACTAAGCAATGTTGAATTTAACATTTATGAGTATATTTATAAATCACTTACTCTATGTGAACTGTGCATCTCTTTCTAATATGTGATCGGAGTATTACAAACTCTCCCCCTTAAGACATGACGTCCTCGTCAGGGCCACGTCATGCGGTGCTCTAGTACCACATGACCTGGCATTACTAAGTGGCTTTAATACCGTTTGTAACTATCCAAGGAAAAGCGCTAATCAGATCTACGCTGTCACCCCAAAATGACTATTCAATTTGGAGCTTTCCTAAAATCTCTTATAAAGCCCAGTTTCACCTAGTAACTAGACAATGTGGGACATAGTACTCATGAGTATCTTTATAAATCACTCACTCTATGTGAGTTATTCTTCTCTTCCTAATATGAGACCGGGGTGTTACAAATTCAATAAAAAAAAAAAATAGTGGTTAGGATTTAAGGGTCTGAACCATTTAATTAAATGAGTTAGATTATGATTGACTTACATAATCTTATATAGTCATATCTCGATACAACTTGAACCGAACTCGACACATGACATTTAGAAATGAAAGTCTCTGACATAAAACACGAACTTGACAAGTATTTAACACGAAATTAGCAAATTAAGGTTGATGGATCTAATGCGTTTAATTAATTGGGTCAGATTAAAATTGACCTATATAATTTTATACTTAATTCAAACCTATCACGCAAATACAAATTGCCAATCTAGTATCCATCAATCGATTTCTGCTTTAAAAAAGTAAATGAAATGTTTTTTTAGTTGCTGCTAGGAGTCTAGGACTTTTAGTGTAAAACATCTGCAAGAAAAAAAAAATAAAAAAAAAAAATAAAAATCTGAGATGTTAGTAGCGGTGTATATGTGAACAGATATTAAGAAAGATATTGACAATAAAATAATAATTTGAATGCATTCTTTTTTAAAAATAATAATAATAATTATTCAATCATATAGGTTTTAACATAGCCTATGGCTATTAGCCTGTTTTATATAATTGGCATCTTCCCCCTCGGAAGGAAATATATTTCTGTCTGTCTCTGTCTCTCCGTGAGCTGAAAGACATCATGCATAAAACATTGTTAAGATCTGGACAATTCTTGTGACAGGAGGTGGAAAGATTCAAGCCGAAGAGTTGTTAGTTTGGGTTTGTGATTTTTTTAAAATTATTTTTTATTGTTTTTAAAATTGTGAATGCCGAAATAAAATTTTTTAAAAAAATTGAACCCCAAAAGTGGAATTAGAGACAAAACTAATGTTCCGTTTGTTTGGACGTAAAATATTTCTTAAAAATATTTTTTGTATTTTTTGGTATTTGATATAATAGAAAATAATTGTCAACAAAAATCATTATCAGTTTAATCACAAAAGCTTCTTTAATTTTTAGAAAACGATTTACAATTTTAAAAACCGTATATCGTTTTCTGAATTTAAACTCTTCATTTATGTACGCACATTTGTAAGAATCCGCTATCTCTAGGCATTGGAATTTGTTGGTAGCCCGAATCTGCCGCCAAAGGTCCCTGGATTTTGGAATCTGGTTGCCAGATTCCGATGAACTGGCTAGGATCCGACATTTTCAATCAGATTCCTTTCACTGGCCAAAATCTGGCCAGTATTGCCGAAATCCGACAGGTGCTGAAATTTGGTCAGTGCCGCCAGATTCTAGTGAAACTTGCTTGAGTCCAGCACAGTTGCCAAATTTAGGCAAAACTGGTTGAAATCCTGCCAGTCAGTGACGGATTTCGGTCACCATCGCCAGAATCTCGTTGCCGGTCATTTTTTACTGTTGATATTTTTTCGTACGAGCCAAACGTAAAAAAATATTTTACAATGAAAAACGGCAAAACAAACGGAGCATAAAGAAGTTAAGAGGCATGACTTTGGGAATAATAGTTGACCTACAGTAAGCACACATGAAATTTCAAAGGCAAATAAGGACAACTTGAATTCCAAAGAAAGATCTATGAAAAAAAGAAAAAAAGAAAAAAAGAAAAGAAAAAAGATTGAACTTCAAATAAGATCAAGTATTCCAATGCCTTCTTATCATCCAATTCGCTACAACAAAGGGCACGCTTGGACTTCATATAAACGGCGTGATTCTTACCAAAAAAGTGATTCTGAGCCACCATATTCATAACCAAACTCATTGTTTTACCATACCATATCCAAGATTGTAGACTTTAACTTGAGATTAAGGAAGTTTGTTTCGGTATAAAATATTTTGGTTAAATACTTTTTTAGTCCTTAAATTTTGACAATTTTATTTTTTAGTTTTTGAGTTTCAATTCGTATCACAGATGGAACTTCAGTTTTGAAAAAAGACTAAATTAGTACTTCAGTCAAATTTTTCGTCCAAAAACTAACTGCCCGTCAGGTGTCAATCCTTAGGGGTTGACACGTGTTTTAGTATAAAAAAATAAAAAATAAAAAATCTTTATAAATTAATTAAAAAATTAAAAACTTTTTAAAAAAGAAAAGAAAAAGAAGAGCCACCCCTTGGCCACCATGTGGAGGTGGCCGGCCACCCCATTTTGGCCAGCCACCCCCTTGACAAGTCTGGGGTGGCTGAACCACCTTATGGCCATCCCCATTTTGGCCAAGGGAGCCACCCCTATTCTTTTTCTTTTTCAATTTTTTATAAGTTTTTAATATTTTTTAATATTTTAATTAATTTTTAAAGATTTTTTATTTAATTTTTTATACTAAAACACGTGTTGGCGGGTCGTTAGTTTTTAGATGAAAAACTTGATTGAAGTACTAATTTGGTCTTTTCATAAAACTGAAGTACTATTTGTGATACGAATTGAAACTCAGGAATTAAAAAATAAAGTTGTCAAAACTCAAGGACCAAAAAAGTATTTAACCCAAAATATTTTCTTGAACCTTTTTTTTTTTACTGTTTGGCGCGATATAAAATGTTATTCAACCTGAAAATGTTTTTTCAATTGACCTAGAAAAATAACTCTTAAAAGGTGTAAAATATTTGACATTTCTTTGCATAAACAATTTTTCACCACTCTCTCGCACATACTTTAAGCAAGTAATTGTGAGAGGACCTCTTATAGGGCCTACCACCTACCTGCTCGAGCAAGTCTAGGCTGCTCAAACACCTGCTCAGACAAGTGGGTCCAACAATAACTCTCTCGCACTTGCCCACCAAAATTTGAAGGTAATACGGACAAGCAATTGCACTTGATCACAATCTCACACATTCTCTTCCTCCACAACTCTTCTCCATGCACTACAATGCATTACCAAACACTGTACAAACTATGTTTGAACCCCTAAAACAATGTTTTTTTTTTTAAAAAAAAAAAAAAAGTAAAAAAAAAGAATGGAAATCGTCAAGATTAAAGTTACGGTTGGTATGAAAAATGGATATTCCATTAAGAAAATGATAGTGTAGAACATGCATTACAGGATGCGATTTCGAATGCCATAAAAAAGTTTGACTTCTCTCTCTAGACGCCAATTGATTTTTAGAAGAGATGATCAAAGACACAATCGAACATACTCTAACACACAGTGGCGGACCCAGCCTTACAAATATGGGAGGGCCAAATTGAAAGAAAAAAAATTTGGAGGGGCAAACCTAAAAAAGTAAAAAAAAATTAAGAACAAAATTTTATTTTATTTTATTTATTTTAGATTTTTTTTTTTTTTTTTTGAGAAAAATTCTGAGGGTTGGGGGGGCCAGGCCCCCCTAGCCCCCATGTAGGTCCGCCATTGCTAACACAAAAGCTGTTCTATTACACATTCTTTTATTCATAATAAAAGTTATTCAATTTTTTTTTTCTTAATGGAATAGAAAATCTGCGTACTAAACTTAAGTATCAACTTCCTTTAGCACTTACTAAAACAAATTAACACAATAAACAACAATCAAAATTCATCAAAACAGTGGCCAATTTTTTTTTTTGAAATATATAAATGATGATTTAACGTGTATAAAATTATCACTATTAATGTTAAGTAACTCAAAGAAAGAGAACAGGGTGGAACTTTAATATGAAATTATTTAAAAAACATAATGTTTCGGGTCGTTTTTATATCTTCCAGCAGGGCCCATTGAACTCTGTTTTTAACGTCTATTTAACGACGTCTATTTTGGTTGCTTGTAGCATGGATTATGCTATCATGCACCCGCGCTATCGTGTAAACTTTTTCCATGAAGATATGCTGCTATCCGGTAGCACAAGTGGCAATCCTTCATTGGAGGGACAAACTGCTCACAGCATAGCCAGAGATTTTATCTACGTTGGTCCCACAAATAATCAATGCAGATAAGTGGTACAACAACTGCCACGTGGACGAAGAAAATCAAAATCCTAAAATGTCACAGCCAATAAGAGTACAGATACTGATCTCCTAAGATAAGGACCCTTTAGTCCCACTTCTATTTATGAACCCCCAAACGCACTCGTCCATCACTCCTCTCCTTCCCTTGCAGTGCTGTCTCTTCCTTGCACAGTTGCACCAGTCTTACTTCAATTCTACAATAATGGCTGCTTCAACAATGGCTCTCTCTTCCCCATCATTTGCCGGCAAGGCGGTACAGGTTGCTCCTTCAACCCCGGAGCTCGGTGTTGGACGTGTCACGATGAGGAAAACAGCCCCCAAGAAGGCTCCCTCCGGCAGCCCATGGTACGGCCCCGACCGTGTCAAGTACTTGGGCCCATTCTCCGGTGAGGCTCCATCCTACCTTACTGGAGAATTCCCTGGTGACTACGGCTGGGACACTGCTGGGCTTTCAGCTGACCCGGAGACCTTTGCCAAGAACCGTGAGCTTGAGGTCATCCACTCCAGATGGGCCATGCTCGGAGCCCTCGGGTGCGTCTTCCCCGAGCTCTTGGCTCGCAACGGGGTCAAGTTCGGCGAGGCCGTGTGGTTCAAGGCCGGAGCTCAGATCTTCAGCGAAGGTGGGCTTGACTACTTGGGCAACCCGAACTTGATCCATGCACAAAGCATTCTGGCCATCTGGGCTACACAGGTTATCCTTATGGGTGCTGTTGAGGGTTACCGTATTGCTGGTGGCCCGCTCGGTGAGGTGGTAGACCCGATTTACCCAGGTGGAAGCTTTGACCCATTGGGCCTTGCCGATGACCCGGAGGCTTTTGCTGAGCTTAAGGTGAAGGAGCTGAAGAATGGGAGATTGGCCATGTTCTCCATGTTTGGATTCTTCGTTCAGGCCATTGTGACCGGCAAGGGACCGTTGGAGAACCTTGCCGACCACCTTGCCGATCCTGTGAACAACAATGCCTGGGCTTACGCCACAAACTTCGTCCCCGGAAAGTGAGTCCAACGAAGCTGCTATTCTCCTCGAAACTGAGTGTGAATTTAAGAGTGATATTGGGCTTGCGCACAAAATGTGTGAATTAATGACATGTACTACTGCTGTTGTGAATGAATGTCATTATTTTTGGATTTCCAAAAGCGATCATTATTTTATCATCCTCTTCTCTTTAGCAGATCCACAGGTGTTCAAGTGTTTCACTAGTTATATTTAATGAATTCAAATTTGATTTTGTTTGGTGGAGCAATTCTCTTAAAGATAGCTTCAGACAAAATCCATCCAAAAGGCAAGCCTGGTAGAATATAAATAATTAATTCATCTTTTTCTTATAATCGCTTAACCTTTTAGAAAAAAATGATGATTTCGAATGTTGTTGTGAATCTTGTAATAGATACAATCAACCCATGAATTAGGCCAAAACCGTGTGTATTTCCCGGGCAGTCTAAGGAAGTTTAATATAATGACTATTTCATGAGAACAGTCGTTCGTTTGTTTGGTTGCATACTATTATTGCGAATAACTATTCTTGAAAATGACTATTTCTCTAAGTGTGTGTTTGAGATTACAATTTGTAAACAAAACACGCGATTTTAAACCAAATCACATAAAATGAATCTTTTGAAAATTGTGTTTTTTAAAAATTGTGATTTGAAAATGCAGAAAACTGTTTTTTCAAATATCAGACAATTGCGTGTTTTTTTCAAAACGCAGAATTTTAAAGGTTAACATGCGATTTTAAAGGTCAAACTGCAATTTTGTCAAACGCTTAACTGTATTTTTAAAAACTATTTTTTTCAAATCGAACATTTTAATAGCACTCACATTGGATTATCTATTTCCTACTTTTAGCTAGTTTAGCTAAACAAAAAGGCAAAAAAAAAAAAAAAAAAGAAAAAAGAAAAAAGAAGACATTCCATTGGATTATGTATCCTAAATCTAAAATATCTTTTTTCATCTATTTGTGAACAGTGCAATTTCTAACTCCTATTGTAGAGTTATACCATTTACAAATGGATAAGTTGAAAAAGACAGAAAGTTCTGATTTTTTTTGTTCCTTTTCGTCCACGTTTTCTTTCCTTCATCTTCTCTCCCGCTTCTTTCTCTCGTCTCTGTGTGTGTGTGTGTCTCTCTCTCTTGCTCTCTAAGTGAGAGAGAGCTTGAGAGTGAGACCCAGCCGAGAGAGAGAATCAAAGAGCTTGAGGGAGGCGTGTGGTGAGCTAGCCACTATTTGGGGCAGACGACAGCTCCTGGGCCGGTGGGTCACGACTTGACGCCGGTGAAGTCAGGGAGTTGGGGTTTTTGGCGTTTTCACAGTACCCAAACAATAAGAAATTCATTTTTGGATAAGTAAAATTCTTAGGCTTTTATTTTAGTTGATGGGTTTGATTTTTCAGAGGAGACACCGAATGGGTCTTGAAAATTCTGGAGGCTTTTTCCTTGTAGAAAAACCGAATAGGTGTGAAATCTATTGCAAAGTTTCTGGGTTGTTTTGTGAAGAAGTTTTCAATAGAACAAAATGGGTATTGGATTTTATTATTATTTTTTTTTTGATTGATGGCCGAATGGATATTGTGTTTTTGAGTTGATTTTTGTGAAGGATTTTCTGTAGAGAAACTGAATGGGGATTTAGAATTTATAGGTTTGTCTTGGAGGAAAAACCGAATAGGTAAAGTGTTGAATAAATTATTAATATTTAATGGATGGTCGGCTACTACAAGGGGCAAACAAAACACCAAAGCCAATTAAAAATTTTCTAGAGAGAGAAGCTCTCAACTTCCTAGAGAGTGTTTTTAGAGATTTGCTCATCGGGGGAGGGAGGCCTCATGCCTCCCTCTCGGTCTTTTGTCCTCCAAGCTCCTACAGCTTTGGAGATTTTGGCCCCGTTTATTAAACCCCTTCCCCCTCCCCTCCCCCCTTCCCCCTTCCGTACTGTTCAGCCTCAGTACAAAATTGAATAAGTGTGAAAATCCTGACTTCTTCAATGCTGACAATTTCCTATTTTACCTTTCTACAACAATGATGAAAATTAAACCGAACAAAACTTTTTCCCCCTCTCTGATATTTGCATTTCAACCTCTCTCTCTCTCTCCCTCTCTCTCTCTCTCTCTCTACGGTACAACAGGTGTGTCTATTCAAACGCCCAAAAAGTTGGAACTTCAATCTTTCACAGCTGAAGAAAATCCACAAACAGGTTGACGAATCTCTTCTCCGAAT
The DNA here is from genome assembly GCF_958979055.1 of Alnus glutinosa. Classification (NCBI taxonomy): domain Eukaryota; kingdom Viridiplantae; phylum Streptophyta; class Magnoliopsida; order Fagales; family Betulaceae; genus Alnus; species Alnus glutinosa. The sequence continues at coordinate 27,964,264 of NC_084890.1, read as the reverse complement.
CTCACACAGAACGTCCAGGTGCTGATTTTCACTTTTATCCTTCATTTCCTTCTCCATTCTTGTAATCCAGCCAGCTTGCACAATGCGTAGACCCTCATGCCCCAAAAATTTATGCAACCCAAAGTGAATAGACTGAGCGAATGTGGTCCTCCGTCAAAGCGCCTCTCCCCAAACCTCTCACTCCACTGATCCATCTGTCTTCATCAATATGCAGGTCTTCCTTGACGGGCAATTCGCATCAATATCCATCTATCTCCTACATTTACACCTCAACCACTCTGTGATTCGTATCCAAGAGCCGTACGATACGTTCCATCTGTTTTTCCCATCGCCGGTCTTTTCCATCTATTCCCTCATTAGACCGTGCGAATCATCCCTGGTAGTTTGATTTTTGCAATCTTCCATCATTTGCCTATAAATGGATATAAGGTCTTCCACAAGGCAGCAGTAGCCGACGTCGGTGTATAGTGGGTCCAAGAGATTTCGGTTTGCACGGGGAAGCAGGTGCTTGGCCTCCAGCAGTGCATGCCCGGCCAGATGGTCGACGACTTCTGCAGCCACGAGTCCAAGTACCAGATCACGTTCACAGGTGTCTCTTTTTTTTTTTTTTTCTTTCCCCAGATTTTTCAATTTGATGTGAAATATTGGGTGATTTTGATACCAGCTCTTGATACATGTAGTTTGTCTTTGATCATTGTGATTTGGGTTTTCTCTAGTTGGAAGGAAAATTTGGGAAAGGTGAAAATAAAATTTCAGGAAATTTATGTTTTTTTTCCGCTCATTCACTACTGTTCACGCTACTGTGTGCGCATTTTTCTGCAAGTCCTCTGTTTTACGCATACTTGGACTTTGGCTGGGTCATAGTGTTTATCATTGCTGCTATTCTTTTGATGTATAGCTGGTTAAATAACATGACAATTCATAATTAATGGAATGATTTATAAAAAAGTATGACTCTTTGCATCCATCCCCATCCACTTTTCTGAGTCTACGTAATAGGATTGGTCATACATCCAACAAAGCATAGAAGCCTTAGACCTTGTTTGAAAGAATAATTAAAAAAAAAAAAAATTAAAACTTTAGGCTTCCACTTACACAATATAAATAGGAATGGTCGTTAACGCACTCCTATAATTAAGTAGGGCCATGGAATGAGTGGTTTAGAATAAGTATGAAAGCAACCCACACTTTTGCTTTCTACTTAATAAAATAATTATAAGAAAATGGGTCATTAAAATAAAATTGATTTGTGTCCTTAGAATATATGAGAATAACATATTATTTTTCAGATGTTAAGGAATATATGTCAATTTTATAGATTGAATCGGAGGAAATTTTTGTCCAAATCAAACAAAATAACTGACAATAAAAGGCAGCATGAATTTATATACCTTGGTTCTAAGAATGGTTCCATCAGCAAGATGCACAAGCTTATAGAAGCCTGATTCCTCTACATTAACATTTATCTATTAACATTCCTCCTTTGAACACATAGAACTTCGTGGTCTCCACTGCACATCAGACAGCAATTACCCATCTGATCTTAAACACCTCAATTATGATTATAACATCAACAAAGCTAAGCAATACTTTCTTAGGAATTTTTTTTTTCCTTTTTTGATACCGGGAACCCCTTAAAGACAAGGCCACTTCGCGTGCTTCACCTGAGTGGCGGGTTCCGGCCAAAGACACTTATATGATGTCTTATATATTTAGCAGAAAAACTATTTCACTATGACAATAAGACTAAGAAGGGGTCAGAAACAGAGTACAATGGAATGTTGCTTCACTTAAATAGGATTTTGATCTATATTTTGCATGAAGTGAACTCTCTTTAATCTGGATATAAACTTGTGCTTGATAGTAAACAATGGCCCTTTAATTACTAGGTATCCATTGGCAGTGTTGTAAAACTCACTGTTTTCCCTTGGCTTCAAATGACATCTTTGTGGTTTGAAGTCCTGAAATTGTAAAGGTAGCCACATTCCTCCACATAAACTTATGTGGTTATGTAGTTACATGGTGTGCTTGTTCGAACATGAAAAATGACTGATAATGTTTTTGTGGTTAATTAAAAGAGGTTTCTCATAAATCATTGGAAGCAACTAAAACCAAAAATATGTAGAAGTATTTATCTCTTCCAAGTTGTGCATGTATTATCTAAATATACACAATATGAAAGTTTTAGATCATCTGCTGTCAATACACAATATGGAAGTTTTAGAGATCGATAGAGATGCTGATGATGGTGGCCGAGTAAAGTCGAGGCTTCGGCTTCACCAAACACCATGGTCCATATATATGACAGATTATTGGTAATTAAGCTAAGGTGGCAATAATGATCAAAAGATTGAGGGTGAGTTGATCTACTTACCCACAAAGCCGTTGATGATGTTGTCAGAGCGAGTCACCGAGGCCAACAGCATCTAAGGCCCTCCAAGCATTTGTCCATGTTGTGAAGGCAAATCCTGTGATCCTCAAACTACTCGAGGACTCCAATACTAAGCTTCGAATGCCCAACCTACAACATATTTGCCTTCTTTACAATCTTAAATACTAATTTTAAACCTTTATATATATATACACATATATGTAATACATAGAGAGAGAGAGAGAGAGAGAGAGAGAGAGAGGGGTACCTATGAAGTCCTAAGGATGTTGTAAGGCCAGCAATTCCAGCTCCTACAATCACAATTTCTTCTTGCACTGCTACCATGATATTTTGGCTCTTCTTTTCTGGGGAAAATTAAGGGAAATCTACAGTATATATATATATATATGTGTGTGTGTGTGTGTGTGATAGTTTTCGAATACATGCAGTGTTGTAGCTGCAAGTATAGGGGCGGAGTTAATATTTGAAATTTTGGGGTAAAACTGAAAAATTATAAAATTTGAGAGTTAGAATTCTTTAAATTTTTAAAGAATTATAATAATATTTTAAAAAAATTGAAAAAAACATGGTGGCTTGGGGGGCCTTATTTTTGTCCAATCAGGTCAGTGGATAACTATTAGTTGGAAGACCTTTAAAAAATTGGGAGGAAGAGTTCTAGGATGATCATAACAACTGCTCGATGATGACTATGATGCTAAGAACCAGCCAAGTACGTTGATGATCATAGCCACATTTATATGATCTGACATCTCTCTTTTTTATTCTTCTCTTATTTTAAAAATTAATTATTATATTTGTCGATTGAATGATTGGTGTTAGGTGCCTTGTTAGCATCCGAGATCTAGCTGGATTCTTCTGCTAGAGTGTTTTCTATTCTTTGTTTTGTGTTATAAAAAAGCAGCCTTTATATAGAAAATAATTGAATTTGTACCCTTCATTAATTGAATTTGTCCCCACAATAAAAACTATATGCATGTAAAACTATATGCAAAATTGTCTTCGTATTTGTACAATCATTTGACATATATACCACAATTACATTCCATAACTTGTTAATTGAGAACATTAATTAGCAATTATTGCTCCAAGATATTATTTCTATGGATTTTAACAAATATGTGATTGATCATTTGTTTTTGAGAAATTATCAGCATAAAATTCCAAATTCCGCAATATAGGCATATAGGCCATTTCCTCTTATACTTGTGTTTGTGATTGTTCACTCCAGCGCCCACGGTACTTCCTACGACCACGTCCGACAACTAAAAAGGTATGATGTTGTTCAATATTTCAACGATTGGTCATCTGTTTTAAACTTTGTGATGTGTTTTAATGTCATTAATACCTTAACATCTATTGTGTATAAAATTGTTGTACATGCATATGAAACCTTTTCATAGATGTCATATGTCACTACCCACGAAAGTCCCCAAGGAAGCACCTTGTACCAACCGCATCCACCACACAGTCGAAACCCCGTAAAGTAAAATGGACCAAAGAGCATGAGTTGGCACTAGTTTATGAGCTGTTGGATCTGGCAACAAAAGGTGTGCGGCAGTCGTTCAAGGGCCATTTTTTCAACATCACTACTAATTTGAACAAACTTGTTGAAAGGGATGGCGTCCAGTACAGTCAGGATTAGGTTAAGAAGAAGATAGAGAAATTGAGAACAAACTGGAAGGACTTCACTGACCTCCTTACCAGCCACATTGCGACTAAGGTGGGTTGGAATGAGGTGGACAACACGATCGCGCTAGACGAGCGTCAATGGGAACAACTGAAATCGGTAAGTCTCTCACTATCATTTGTACAATTACTCTATGAACTTGACAACATCTATTTATCCCCTAATAGATTCACAATGTGTTGCAGCAATACGACACAAGTAAATATTACAAATTCAAGAATGGCGCTCCGGCAAACTACTCCCTCTTGAACAACATCTTCGGAGGGTCAACTGCAACTGGTCGGTATAGACATGCTAACACACGCCCCCCCCCCCCCCAAAAAAAAAAAAAAAAAGAAAAGAAAAGAAAAAGTTCAGACAGCGACGACATTGCATGCGTCGACCTGAACCTCACACCGGCCATAATTGACCTCACCGAACCCCAACAGCCTCCCCCACGGAGTCACAAGAGGAAGGGTAAGTGGGTTGCGTCCCCGACAGACCAATCGCCACACAGTAGCAAAAGGTTGTCGAAAGGAGAGGCGGTTATGCATGACCCCAACCAGGAATTCTACAAAATCGCAGATCACATTGAGCGTACACTGATCAAGACCGAGACCATTGGATCTGTTGGGAATGCAGGTTGTAGCACCGGGCGTGGATGAGATTGGCTCATTGACGCAATTGCTGTAATAAACACATTGGCCGCTGAGTTTGGATTGGATGCCCGTCAACAACGTAAGGCGTGTGAAGCCATGCCCGTCAACAATTACGTGAAGCTTTTCGTAGCCATGACAGATGCTTGCCAGAGAGACTGGCTGTTGAGTTTTGTTCGGGGCAATGATTGAACCCTATTTATGTTTCGTTGCTGGCATTTCACTAGACATTTTTAAATTTTAGAGTTGTTTGTAGTTTTGATATGTTATGACTTATTACCTTGGTTATGTAGCGATATTTCCAAATTTATGATATTTATCTAGCGTACTTATTCCTATTTAGTTATATTAATAAGTTGTTAGTATCCTCATGTAGGTGATATTATTCGATTCGATTAGTTGACATGGATGGCCCTGTTACATCGAGCTCAAATTTCGACGCTGTAAACTGAGTAGATATTATAGATGACGAACCCAATTTGGATAACAACATGGATGACGATGAAGATGAAGATGAAAATGATGGGCAAAGGTACACGCAAGAGGTCCTTGAAGAGTTAGAGACTTCATTCCATAGACTGTTCAGTGTGCTTCAAGAATTGAATTATACGAGGCAACACATGGATCGAGTTGTGCGCATTCCACATCGCACATCTTCCTTGACGGGCCCAATGTGGATCCATTGGGTGTTGAGCAATCCTAACCCAAATACATGCTACGAGCGCTTCAGAATGTTTCCCCCCACCTTCATAAAACTATGTTGCACCTTAAAACATAATGGCTATCTCAGAAGTAGCCGCTATGTTAAAATCACAAAGCAAGTAGCAGCCTTTTGCCTAGTAGTTGCACAGGCACAGTCATAGAGGACCGTGTCTGATAGGCTGCAGCGATCAACTGCCACAATTAGCAAATACTGTCATCGTGTTTGCAGGGCACTTTGCAGGTTGGGAAAGACGATCATACTACCTTGTACCACCGAGATTCCTCATCCTTATGTCGCTCGTAATTTGCGATTTTACCCGTGGTTTAAGGTAGTCAGATTTTATCATGTGTGTTTTTTTGTTATTATTCAAATTTTAACCATTATCCAATTTCAATATTGTATAGGTGCTATCGATGGCACACACCTGATGGCACGCGTGACGAATCACAGTGACGTCCCTTTTCGAGGCAAAAGCTCATTCCCAACACAAAATGTGATGTGCGTGCGAACTTCGACCTTTGTTTCACGTTTGTCTGCAGTGGTTGGGAGGGTAGCGCACACGACACAAGAATTTTGACTGAGACAAGAAACGATCCAACCATGAACTTTCCAACACCAGACGAAGGTACTGTTACTACAACAAGTGTCTTTACCGGTCATATACCTTTACTATTTAGACAAGGGTATACTTACAACAAATAAAAAAACATGTATTTTGTAGGATATTATTATTTAGTGGATTCAGCTTATGGTTGCTACAAGGGATTCCTGCCCCCATATCGAAACGAAAGATACTACTTGGAAACCTTTCGCCGGGGCCGACCCCAACCCAGGACTGATAAATAGTTGTTTAACTACTGACACTCTTCACTACGATCGACGGTGGAGTGGATGTTTGGGATTTTGAAGAATCGATTCCCAATTTTGGAAAGTATGCCCCTGTACGAGGACCGGACCAACGATTACTTGTGGTTGCATGTTTTACTATACACAACTTCATCCGCAAGGACTGTGGGGATATTGATCCATTATTCAAACACGCTCTACAACAGATATATGGTGAAACTTGGATCGATGTATCACAGCGGGTTAATATGCCAGGTGAAACGCATGTAACACCTGGACTACGACCAGATCAATCACAGTCGAGTGCAAGGTACATGGGGGCATATCAGAATACAATGAAAAATAGCATGTGAGAGTGGAACAATAGGACATGAACGTCAACAAGATCAAAGTTTGGATATTAGGTGATGGATATGTTTGGTTGTAATTTTATGACAAGTAATTTGGTTGTGATTGTTTTAATGACTTAGGTCTCCGATATGTTGGGTTGTAATGGATTAGAGACTGGTATGGTATTGGACCAATGATATTTAATCTAAGTAATGAATATGTTCATAAGCGAAACTTTGTTTAATTCAATTTTTCATAGTATTAAATACACAAAGTTTGTTTGTGTCAATACATGTTCGGAATGCTCTATTTTTAATAACACCATGACAAAAAGATGTACATGACATTCAAAATATAGAGGTGCTCAATTTGGTGCATATATAGATATAACATTCAAAATGAAAACATACAACTAAACTGCTTCCATGCGATTGTTATTTTAACATTAACTTAGTACTTCTAGTTCCACTATAACCACTAACATAAAATACTAAAAGCAAAATGGCAACTAACAATGCAGCCCTTAACATCATCCAAGTTGTATTTTGACCTAACCCAAACTCTCTCCGTATTTTATCATAATGTTTTTTGCATTTTTTTTCCAATCATTGCATCAACTTTGTCATTTTGACCAAATTCTAAGTCCCGCCGCAGTTTATCGTAATGTTGCTTGCACTTTTCTTCAATGAATGCATCGAATCTGTCATTATCAGCAATCCTTTTGTCCTCCATTTCTTTCAAGTATTTTGCCAAACCCTTCTCGTAAGGTGACATTTCCTTATCAGCCTATATACAAAAAAATCACAGTCACCAACCTTCTGCATGGAAAGAAAACAGAAATAACTTAAAATATTGGATGACGGCATATAACACAAAACTAATTTATGAAATTACCTTGTATTTAATACATCCATACCACTTTTTACCGGGATTACTAGAGGTCCAAGAGTACCTTATTCGTGCAGGAACTCCATATCTACATAACGGAGGACCACTTGAGAAGTCACTAGTTGTATACATATTTACGCGTGCCTACATTAGAAAGCATTTTGAGCATTAATTTTGGGTTAATTTTACACTCGTATAATTCGTATAATTTGATCCCCTCACTGATTTCGCTCTTTAGAGCATTCGTATTGAGCTCTTCAAATTTTAGCTAAATAATATTCTTTTTTTATTTTTATTCCCAAGTTTAAAAAGCTTCATTCATTAAACTCTCTAAAAATTTCTCTATTTTAAATAGATATTGTTTTTTATTGGTTTTGGAGCAACTACTTTACCTATCATGAAAATCACAACTTGAATTTTATCCAGAGAATTCAGCTCATCAAAAATCACAACTTAAGAACCGACAATTTTCTTATCTAACCCACATGTCAAATCCCCAAAACTAACTGTAAAATTCATCCTGTTGATCTCAGAATGAGATTGAGCCCAAAATCTAAAACTAATACACATAACATGAAAAACTGGCAATGGTTGAACAATGAAAACTAGAGTAAGGTCGATTCATCCATGAAAACCAAGCACCATTTTACTAAGCTTAATAACCATACATTGTCGTCCAAATTGTTGATGTTTTTTCCCTTGTTGCTGCTTTCTTCTTCTCTTTTTCAAATTTGTATATATTTCTCTTATATAACCTTCTTAGGTAGTCATATATCGTTGTCCTAGATAACCAAACTAGTGAATCAGAAGATAGAACAACCCCCTTCTAGCCCTCTACAAATTTGACCTCCAATTCTCTTCTAATAATATTGGATGAAACCCTTATAGGAACTCTAGCACTTAGCAAAAAAAAGAAGCTCTAACAGGATTAAACAATCTAATATTTGCACTAATATTCCATTTTTTTTTTTTTTTTTTTTTTTGTGAGTAAGGTTTTCTTTTCATTAACAACTGAACCACATGCACACAATCAGCTAAAAGCTGTTAAACAAGGCAACTAGGCCCCAACCAAACCAAACAACCAAAACAAACCCCCCAACCCAACCATCAAAAACCAAAAAGCAATTACAGCCTCATCTGCAGAAACTACCCAGCTACAGTAATTCTGCAGAAAAACAAAACTAACAAACCAACCTACAAACTCAATTCCAAACTTAGGCCTACTAACAATTAATAAAGAATCTCCTTAATACTCAATTCCAAACTTAGGCCTACGGCACAACACCATATTCTCCATAGTTATGTTAAATCATCCTTTCCCCAAGATTCTAGTGTAAATCTTCCAAAAAAAAAAAAAAAACTGCTCAATATTTGCTCCTCGATTTTGGGTAACTGCCACGTTTAACCACATTACGATTTTCTGCAAATTTCTCCAGATATGATACATTGAAGACCCCGAACCCAATCTACACAAACTTGCCATCAACGACTTCCCTTTCCAAGTATCCACTCACAACCGCACCACAATTTTGGGATAAGAAAAGGGAAGTGGAGCTGATAAGAATCTCACGCATGTGCCACCTCATAAACTCAACTCTGAGCATCGAATTGAAGAGATTTCAAAAAAGAAAACAACAACAACAAAACTCAGACTTTTGAAATCATAGAGAAAAAGTAAAGCAGACCTGGAAGAAGATAAGAGTTAACCCAAAGTGAAACACCGACTGATCGCTAACCAGCTACAAAGAACGCCAAAAAGACACCCCTTTTTAAACAGAGAGAGAGGCGCGGCGTCAAGGCCAGAGAACCTAGGTTCCGTTTCTTCAACACCCACACCCACACACACACACACACACAGAGAGAGAGAGAGAGAGAGAGAGAGAGAGAGAGAGAGAGCTGATTGCTTTTTGGGATTTTGGTGTGGGTTCGATTTAAATGTTGAGGGAAGTGATTGAGCAGAGAGAGAGAGTGAAAAAGGTTGAAATGCAAATATCAGAGAGGGGGAAAAAGTTTTGTTCGGTTACTATTGTAGAAGGGTAAAATAGGAAATTGTTAGCATTGAAGAAGTTAGGATTTTCAAACTTATTCAATTTTGTACTGAGGCTGAACAGTACGGAAGGGGGAAGGGGGGGGATGTAATATTCAAGACATTATTTAATAATTAAAATATAAAATTAGAGTAAATAAGTGATTAAAGTTAATTTAGTGTTTGTAAAAAAAAAAACAAAAGAATAGTTTTAAAGTCCAAAGAAATAGGAAATAGAAATAATAGAAAAGAAAAATAAGAATCAATTAAAAAGTCAAATGTTTATTATAAAAAGAAAAGAAGATAAAAAAAAAAAAGAAAAAAAAGAAAAGAAGAAACAGTTGGGCTAGGGGCGTGAGATTGAAATGAAAAGAAAAGAAAATTGAAAAGAAGAATAAAATAAGTAAAGATGGAAAATCAAACAATAAAGAAACAAGAGTCATTGTTCGGATAACTGCAGCCCATGTGCGCGTGTCTTAAGAAAGAAAAGGGCACAAACGGCATTTAAAAAAAAAAGACACGGACTACGTCATTTTAAAATTGGCAGGAAGCTCTTTCCACGCCATTTGTCCGGATCTCTTACACCATCTCTCATTTTCTATAGAAAAATCGTGATCTATGAAGATCTAACCGTCCAAACTCAAATCCGACTTCGGTAACGTGATCTACAAAGCCCGATCTACGTTTTCAACGATCGTTTTGAGGTAAAACACTAAACTCGTGTTCTTGAAATTTTGGGTTAAAATCTTAAAATGTGAGTTTAATCTAGTGTTTTCTTTAGGTAATGGGTTACTTGGAACTTGCTTGAGGCTGCCCAAACCATGGGTTTTGGTTTGGTGAAATTTTGGTAAGTTCCCTAAAGTCTAACTTTCTAGTATTTAGTTTTAGTGGTGTTTTTATGTGATTAACCCTTAGTAAATGTTATTGGGTTAATAATATTGTGTTTGAGGTAGTGTTTTATAATTTTGGGTTTAAGTTTAGAAACCCTAATTTGATGGGTTAAATTAATTTAGGGTTTTTAAGTGTTAGAACCTAAATTGTTAATTTGTAAAAATAAGTATTTATGGGTTAGGTACTAATGTTAGTAAAAATAAATAATTATGGGTATTTAGTTTAAATAGTATTTGTGAGGTTAACCCTAAGATTTTCTTATGGGTTAATGTTATTTTAAATACGGTAGTGTTTTATATAAAAGTTTAATAAATATAATTCAAGGGTTAATATTATTGAGAAAATGTTAGTGAGAAATAATTTAGAGATTAGTAAATATAATTTTAGGGCTAATATTATTATAAGTGTTAATGAAAATAATTTATGGGTTAGTGATATTAATTGCGGGTTAGTAATTAATATTATGAGCAAATAGTTAAATAATGATTTTAATATCTAACCCTTAGTAAATACTTTGGGTTAGTATTATTTGAGTTTTAGTTAGTGTCTAGGACTTAGGGGTAGACGTTTGGAACCCTTAAAAAAATATTTTGGGTTTTCCAATGGTTTAGCCTTGAGCAATTCAAGTGATAATTATGGTGTTAATTATTTAAAGTGCTAAACAGTGCAATGTGTTATTCCACAGTGATACATTGCAAGGTGGTATCTAGGAGACCTAGTGCTTAAATCCGCGCAGTCAAGGTGAGTATTCTACTCACTGAGAAACTACTATTTTCATATATTATAGAATTGCAAAATATATGTGGTTTATAAATCCGAACCGACTGTATGTTGACAATATGTTTTGGATGTTTTAAGTAGTTTCAATTATGTTGAAGTATCAATGATGTTTATGAGAAATGATATGCGACTGAAAAGTGTGATTTGAACTGATTTGAAGGATTTGATTGTGAGTTGTTGGGATTTAAATTAAGGAAATATTGGTAGAAGAATTGATGTGTTAAATTGTTTATGGATTTACATTGGAAGCATGAGTTTAAAGCATGTTCATGAAATTAGAAAGTATATGTATATTGTTTTGAGGCATGAGCATATGAACGCTAAACGTGCATCAAAGTGAGGTTTATAGCCCACGGGAAACTATACTTGGGTTAATTCCCATTAGGCTTGGATTAATTTCCATGAGGAACTTGGGTTAATTCCCATGAGGCATAGATTCATTTCCATGAGGAAACTTGCATGAGCATGTATAGCATTCTTTTTATGAGTGGTGTTTTTAAATTATGAGTAGTTTTGCTAGACGTATTATTATACATAAGAGTCTCAATGGAAAAGAGCTTATGTATATTTTTATCGGATGGTTGCATGATTTAAATGCCATTGTTTTCTATAACAGGACTTCTACGTATAATCTTAGCTGTGACGACCCGATTTTTTTTTTTTTTTTTTAACATACAAACGGATCTTCACAGTCTACATGTTGCTCAGCCAACATATGGCACATGCCCCATAACATGCACCTGATAATCAGAGTTACACCTAACAGCGGAATATAATAATCAATGTGCAGCAAAACACATATCATAAGCGAAAATACATCTAATACATAACAGTTAATTACAAGAAGAGCCATTTACAAGTCTATCTATTTAAGGCTTATAAAACGTATTACATTGACTATATATACTAAAATACAGGCTCAACAAATACATATGCCACGTATGACACGAGCCATAAATAAAATACCCAAATGCGGACTACCTATGAGTCCGTGACTTATGACTGTCGCGATGTGCTCCAATCATAGCATCCCATACGCTAGGTGGACGAGTCAATATCTATATCCGCAAAACTTGCAACCAAAGTATAAACGTCTGCACGGTTGCGGGGGTTGCCGCATCCGTACAGGTGGAATTATGAGCCCACCGTCTTAACATAAATAAATACACTAAGACCTCAGAGGTATACTATTCATTGAGTTTTTGCAAAGAACCAACTTTTCTTTTCTAGTTATGCGTACACTATAACAGCCACCAACTTTATAAACTTTTGTTTGAAAACCCCTATAGCTGATATAGCAAACACCGACTACTAGAAAACATTTTTTTTTTAAAAAAAAAAAAAAAAAAAAATTAAAAAACGAGTCGTCACAGCTAATGGTATCAGAGCGGTTAGCTCTAGGGTTGGTTAGAAAAGCGGATAAGCGGAAGCCTAGGGTTGTGTTAGAGTCTAAGAATAACAAAAGAGCCATAGGAAATCTTAAAAGCTTCAACAAAGATAGGAAATTAAAACATAATACTCCATATACATTACATGAATTTTGTGATGCATATTATTTAATTTACGTATAGTTAGTTTACCTCTCACTTTCACATTGTAGATTAACTTCAATGTGATTGTGTAGAGTATATCGCTTAGACGGGGAACGATTTAGAATAAGCTTCTTAGGTGCATTGCATGGGTATTGTGATGCATGTAATCTTCTTTATGCAGCATTGTCTATGTGGCATTTCATTGTACATACAAGTCATGCTGTCTAGACAAGCAATATCGATACGCAATGAGGAAGAGGATTCCTCAGTGAGTGATTGAGGTGGAAGTGATTTTAGGTGCCTTTACCTCCTCCTCCCCTCTGTCGAGGAAATTATTCGTTAGTTGTGGTTTTAGGCATTCCTCATTGATGGACCTTTGACCACGAATCATTTGAGTATAAAAAAAAAATAAAAAATGATCAAAGCCATTGGGAGCTCATGCTTCCTCACCGCCGAAGAAGCAACTTATTGGTTGTGGCTTTAAGTTCCTTGGAGAAGAGGATGCATTTGCGAGCCGCTTCGGTGTGACGCGGTGCACCAATTGTGGGAAGCCACACTTTGTATGAGTCGAATTCTGGGTATGCTTTCGATGTGGTAAACCTGGCCACCTCGTAAAACTATGTCCATCGTTAGCTGCTTTGACTCAAAGCAGCTCTATCGTTGCCTAGTGTAGTGTGTGGGGAGCTACACTTGGATGTATGCCGAGGAAGATCTAGGGCACGTTGTAAATATGGTCGAGGAGACCATTCCATGAGAGGTCACCAACTTGTTGCCGCTAAAGTCAATTACCTTTGCGGGCAACTATCAGCTGAGACAGTTTGCTCAAGTATGGGGTGCCTACTCACACCGAGCAATGCTAAAGTCTGTTCAACCACCGTAAATGCTGCCGATGCTGCCACATGCATTATACCTTTATGTTGAAAGCATTGTGTGCATTTGATTTATTTGAGTGTTATTCATTCGTATCTCTCATTATGCATAGTTACATAATGAGTACCGAACCTTTAAAATTAAATGTGCGTGACCATTTTTATTGGTGACGCATTGGTCTATAGTAAACATGGAGGTCATTGCCTTAGCACAATATAGGTGGTGACGTCACTAGCTCTAGTGTTTGACATGATGAGCTACAATGTCTAACTTATTTAGTTTGATATGTTAAGTGGTCCACTCATGTCTCATTTAGATTAGAACACTTGCGTGGCTATTCTTGTTGGTGACACATTCACTTGTAGGAAATGTGTGGATAATTGTTCCATTGGTGCAAGAGAAAAGACCTTGCCAGCGAAGTTAACAGTGTTATGTGTTTAGAGTTCCAATGTTGGTATATTTAGCTTCAACATGTAATATGTTGAGTTTAATGTCATCCATATAGAATCTTGGTGTTGAACATGTTAAATAATAAAGCTTACCATGTTTAACTATGAAATTAACTCGTTAGGGCTTTGGTGTTAATTTGGGATGGATTAACGATCAAAAAGTAGAAGTGAACGTAAATAATCACGAGTGGGTAGTTGTATTCCTACCCCATAATATAGAGAGTCCGAACTTTGTGGGTCTTGTTTGCGAGTTACTTCTCTATCTCTCTCCGACGTTTGACAATGATGAATGTCCGAGAGTGTACACTTGTATGTTTGGCTTATGCCTAAGCCAAACTCATGTCGAGTCTAAGTTGGAAACATTAGGATAGTGCAGATGTTTCCACTCTAGTCGCAAGTCTATGCGAGGATGCATAAATTATCGTGTACTAAAATGCGTGACAATTAATCAGGAGTATTCCTTATTGAGAACTGACAACTTGTTCAGTCAACTCTAAGGAGCCTCGGTATTCTTAGGAATTGACTTTCTTTCGAGATGTCATTGACTTTTGGTGCGAAAGCTAATGTGCCAAAGTCAACGATCCATATATGGTATGATTATTATGAATTTTTGGTGATGCCATTTGGATTGACAAATACATTGTTGGTATTTATGGACTTGATGAATCAAGCGTTCCATGGGTACCTTGACATCTAAGTAGCTGAGTGTTACGTCGACAAGTTAGTTTATGCGCCTAATTGTGTCGTGCATGGAAGACACTTGGTATTGGTGTCAGAAGTGCTTAGTAAAATATTTCTTCTCCAAGCTCATGAGATGCGAGTTTTGGTTTATGTAATGAACGAGAATGGACAAGTAGTCAACATAATAGAACGTGAACACACAATTGCACCTGTGCTTAAACTACCTGTTGAGATTATTGGATATGTGGCTTGTACAGATACATCACAATAGGCGGAGATGCACCCTTGTGTAATAACAGGGATATAACCTTTGCTACTTATCAACTATGGATCAGGAGTAGCGTCGTTCTCCTCAAGGTTCGCAAATGCTACTATTTTGTAGGCAATGCCTTTATAGTGAAGTGTGTGGAACTCACACATATCACCCTAGTCTTGATGCGCTTTGGGTCGAGAGACGGAAACGTAAGACAACCATGATGGCTTATTGTGCTTGGAGATCTTGATAGCAAGATGTCTTGATGTGCAACCTAAGCCACTGACACGGCTAAAACACTGTATAAGAAATCTTGTAATGGCGAGAATGACTTAAAGTGTATTCGGAACACAAGCTTAATGTACCCTCCGCATGCGGACGACAAATCCGAGAGATGTATTTAGACACTTGAGGATACGCCTAAGTTATGCGTGTGAGAATCCATGGAATTGGACATGATATCCACCAGTAGTTGTAAGTGTTATGTCACACGTAACGTCGTATAGACGCAAACGTTGTACTCCACTTCATTTGTTATGAAGTTGGAGTGAAACGATCATCGAGCTTTTAGTTGTGCATGATTCTAGGGAAGATTGCACTCGTTCAGGTGGATATTCACTACGTAGTGATAGTACGTTATGTGGATAAACATCGCCGCAAATTTGTGATTCAAATTGGCCGGTGATCTTGTGAAATGCAAGGTGTCACCAATGCGAAACGTGTAACACTTTCGGCAATATGTGCTCAATTTTGGATATATTGAGTTGTCCCTAGTGCAAAACACATGTCCATCACATGATGGTCATGATGTCTTCTATTTTTAGCGGTCATTCATGACATTTTTCCGTATTTCTCCGTTGCAAACGTGTTTGCAACCCTCCAATTGTGATGCGCTTCTTTGTATTCAAAGGAAATTGAAATATGAAGAGGTCCAAAGCGATGGTTAGCGGAAAAAAAACTAAAATCATTTCGTTAGTTAGAACTCTATGGTGAAATCACGATGTTGAGGAAGCCACATAAGTATGTAATCGTTAAATGCGAGTGTGATTCCCCATTTTACCAATTAAATTCGGGTATGATTGTTATGTTATACCAATTTCACGTAAGCATCCCATGTAAAACGCATACTTGCATGAGTGTTTTTAATATAGAATGAATGCTTGTATGTGCGCAAAACAAATTAATGTCCAAATTTCGAGGACGAAATTTTTATAAGGAGTGAGGAATGTAATATCCAAGACATTATTTAATAATTAAAATATAAAATTAGAGTAAATAAATGATTAAAGTTAATTTAGTGTTTGGTAAAAAAAAAAACAAAAGAATAGTTTTAAAGTCCAAAGAAATAGAAAATAGAAATAATAGAAAAGAAAAATAAAATAAAATAAAATAGAAATTAGAAAAATAAAGAAAAAGAAAAATAAGAATCAATTAAAATAAAGAAAAGTCAAATGTTTATTATAAAAAGAAAAGAAGATAAAAGAAAGAAAGAAAGAAAAGAAACAGGTGGGCTAGGGGCGTGAGATTGAAATGAAAAGAAATGAAAATTGAAAAGAAGAATAAAATAAGTAAAGATGGAAATTCAAACAATAAAGAACAAGAGGCATTGTTCGGATAACTGCAACCCATGTGCACGTGTCTTAAGAAAGAAAAGGGCACAGACGGCATTTAAAAAAAAAAAAAGACACGGACTGTGTCATTTTAAAAGTGGCAAGAAGCTCTTTCCACGCCATTTGTTCGGATCCCTTACACCATCTCTCATTTTCTCTTTAATTTTTCATAGAAAAATTGTGATCTACGAAGATCAAACCGTCCAAACTCAAATCCGACTTCGGTAACGTGATCTACGAAGCCCGATCTACGTTTTCACCGATCGTTTTGAGGTAAAACACTAAACTCGTGTTCTTGAAATTTTGGGTTAAAATCTTAAAATGTGAGTTTAATCTAGTGTTTTCTTTAGGTAATGGGTTACTTGGAACTTGCTTGAGGCTGCCCAAACCATGAGTTTTGGTTTGGTGAAATTTTGGTAAGTTCCCTAAAGCCTAACTTTCTAGTATTTAGTTTTAGTGGTGTTTTTATATGATTAACCCTTAGTAAATGCTATTGGGTTAATAATATTGTGTTTGAGGTAGTGTTTTATAATTTTGGGTTTAAGTTTAAAAACCCTAATTTGATTGGTTAAATTAATTTAGGGTTTTTAAGTGTTAGAACCTAGATTGTTTATTTGTAAAATAAGTATTTATGGGTTAGGTACTAATGTTAATAAAAATAAATAATTATGGATATTTAGTTTAAATAGTATTTGTGAGGTTAACCCTAAGATTTTCTTATGGGTTAATGTTATTTAAAATACGGTAGTGTTTTATGTAAAAGTTTAATAAATATAATTCAAGGGTTAATATTATTGAGAAAATGTTAGTGAGAAATAATTTAGAGATCAATAAATATAATTTTAGGGCTAATATTATTATAAGTGTTAATGAAAATAATTTATGGGTTAGTGATATTAATTGCGGGTTAGTAATTAATATTATGAGTAAATAGTGAAATAATGATTTTAATATCTAACCCTTAGTAAATACTTTGGGTTAGTATTATTTGAGTTTTAGTTAGTGTCTAGGACTTAGGGGTAGACGTTTGGAACCCTTAAAAATATTATCGGTTTTCCAATGGTTTAGCCTTGAGCGATTCAAGTGATAATTATGGTGTTAATTATTTAAAGTGCTAAACAGTGCAATGTGTTATTCCACAGTGATACATTGCAAGGTGGTGTCTAAGAGACCTAGTGCTTAAATCCGCGCAGTCAAGGTGAGTATTTTACTCATTGAGAAACTACTATTTTCATATATTATAGAATTTCAAAATATATGTGGTTTATAAATCCGAACCGACTGTATGTTGACAATATGTTTTGGATGTTTTAAGTAGTTTCAATTATGTTGAAGTATCAATGATGTTTATGAGAAATGATATGTGACTGAAAAGTGTGATTTGAACTGATTTGAAGGATTTGATTGTGAGTTGTTGGGATTTAAATTACGGAAATATTGGTAGAAGAATTGATGTGTTAAATTGTTTATGGATTTACATTAGAAGCATGTGTTTAAAGCATGTTCATGAAATTAGAAAGTATATGTATATTGTTTTGAGGCATGAGTTTAAAGCATGTTCATGAAATTAGAAAGTATATGTATATTGTTTTGAGGCATGAGCACATGAACGCTAAACGTGCATCGAAGTGAGGTTTATAGCCCATGGGAAACTATTCTTGGGTTAATTCCCATGAGGCTTGGATTAATTTCCATGATGCTTGGATTAATTTCCATGAGGAACTTGGGTTAATTCCCATGAGGCATGGATTCATTTCCATAAGGAAACTTGCATGAGCATGTATAGCATTGTTTTTATGAGTGTGGTGTTTTTACATTATGAGTAGTTTTGCTAGACGTATTATTATACATAAGAGTCTCAATGGAAAAGAGCTTATGTATATTTTTATCGGATGGTTGCATGATTTAAATGCTATTGTTTTCTAAGTCCCAGCTGCATAGTATGCTTTAAATGTTTTTTAGTAGTCGGTGTGTGCTATATCAGCTATGGGGGTTTTCAAACAAAAGGTTATAAAGTTGGTGGCTGTTATAGTGTACGCATGACTAGAAAAGAAAAGTTGGTTCTTTGCGAAAACTCAGTGAATAGTATACCTCTGAGGTCTTAGTGTATTTATTTATGCTAAGACGGTGGGCTTATAATTCCACATGTACGGATGCGGCAACCCCCGCAACCGTGCAGACGTTTATACTTTGGTTGTAGGTTTTGCGGATATAGATATTGACTCGTCCACCTAGCGTATGAGATGCTATGATTGGAGCACATCGCAACAGTCATAAGTCACGGACTCATGGGTAGTCCGTATTTGGGTATTTTATTTATGGCTCGTGTCATACGTGGCATATGTATTTGTTGAGCCTGTATTTTAGTATATATAGTCAATGTAATATGTTTTATAAGCCTTAAATAGATAGACTTGTAAATGGCTCTTCTTGTAATTAACTGTTATGTATTAGATGTATTTCCGCTTATGATATGTGTTCCGCTGCACATTGATTATTATATTCCATTGTTAGGTGTAACTCTGATTATCAGGTGCATGTTATGGGGCATGTGCCATATGTTGGCTGAGCGACATGTAGTCGTGCCACTGTGAAGATCCGTTTGTATGTTAAAAAAAAAAAAAAAAAAGGGGTCATCACAAGGGAGGGGAAGGGGAAGGGGTTTAATAAACGGGGCCTTTGTCACTTCTTGGCTTAACCAGTGGATGATGGTTTTTCTCCCTTCCACTAGGGTAAGGAGTTTTGTTCCCCCCGAACCAGATTTGATGGAGGCTTTTGTCTCCTGACTTTTTCGGGGTTATGGAGTTGTTTTATTGTTTTTCTGTGTTTTTTCTTTGTTTTCTCCTGCAGGGAAACTCCAGTGACTTTGTTGGCTTTGGATCCAGATGTTTCCTTGAGTCCCCGGTGCTTTTCTTCTTCTCTGGCAGTGCTTGTAAAGTCTTTTATTTGAGAGCCAAATCTGAGCGTTTTCACTAGAGATATCTTGACATGCACCCCCTAGCTGTTTTTCGCCGCCACTTTCCGGTCTGACTGACTCAAGTTGTGGTCATGTCACTATTTCCTGAGAGGTGTGTGGCCTGCACGTGTTGGGGAACTTGTTTCCCGGATCGGCGCATGAGGGATACGCCTTACTCCTCAAGCCTGGTTTGTGGCAGTTGGTGGTGGTTCGTGGTGGTTGGGTGCTGCTGGGGGTCTCAAGAGATGGCTTGTGCCTTGCATGCGCCGACTCAGGCAATGGCCGGCTCTTTTCCGGCGAAGGCAATGGATGTCTTTTTTCTGTTTGGATTTGTATATTCTTATCTTTTCACAGTATATCTTTACAATGTGTTGATATTATATGGGCTTTTAGATGGCTTTTAGCTAAATCAGACCTCTTATCATTAGTTGGGTTGTGTTTTATTGTATTAAGAGGCCCAAATGTATGTTCATGTAATGTTAGTCTATTGTATTTGAAAGCTGCTTTAAGTCAAGTTTTATCCTGACTTAGTGGGTAAAGATTCTTTGTCTCTGGTCACTGCGTTGGCTTACGGTAGAGCTTTCGCCTTCGGGTGGTGGAATCACCTTCTGTTTTACTCTTGCAATTGTATTGACCTTCGGTCACTTGTAATCTCCTATTAAGGCTTTTATCGGTAATGAAGGAGATGTTTCCAAAAAAAAAAAAAAACCAATGTCATGGGGTGGACTATTCGCAACCACCCCAAGTGTCTTAGGATGAATGGCACCGGAGTGTTGTGACCAACCCTTAAGTGTGGTCACCCAGCTTAGCATAATTCATTCATAAGTATTTATTATTATTTATTATTTTTTTTACAAATTTTAGGTATTTATAAAATTTAGTTTAATTCGAGTGAGACCATTTGTTATTATTTATGCTGTCACTAAACAAACTTTATTATATTGAAACTTCTTATATTCTTAGTAATACAATGTCCATTTCATGAAACAAAGGTAACCCTATTTTATTTTGTTTTCGTTTTCTTTTGAACCATTGCAGTATTAAACCCCCAAATCATCATAATCATTAATCAATCCCTTCATCAAAAAAATGCGACCCCCACCTTCTCTTCACTCCAATTTCTTTTCCTCTCTCAAACAGGTAAATCATACCCACCTCTCTGTATCACTTTTCTTTCTCATTTGCTTTGTTTTAATACATATATTCTCAATTCTGTTCCTTTTGCTTTGCATTGCTTCCACAGGTTGAGAAGAGACTGAAACTGGAAGACCCATCACAACGCCACACCCTCTCGCCACACCCACCACCAGAGACTAAAGACTTGTTGTCAACAGAATCTCTAGGCTCACCCATATGCCTCCACTTTGACCAATCCGTTTCCCACGCCTCAACCTTCCAAGAAAACAGTGAACCCCCTCAAGCATTTCTCTCAAGTTCCCCACAA
Source organism: Alnus glutinosa (assembly GCF_958979055.1). Classification (NCBI taxonomy): domain Eukaryota; kingdom Viridiplantae; phylum Streptophyta; class Magnoliopsida; order Fagales; family Betulaceae; genus Alnus; species Alnus glutinosa. The sequence goes on along the minus strand of NC_084890.1, from coordinate 27,943,291 downwards.
ACCCAACCTCAATCCGACGGCCTAGAGCACCCCAAAACCGTAGTTGAAACTGAAAACGAAGCAGTTGACGATATCCAACGGTTAATACAGCTCCTGGGTTTATCAGATTGTGAGGAGAAAGAAGAAGAGGCAGAAAGAGGGAGAGCTGGTTTGGGTGGTGGCAGTTCTTGTGATTGGGAAGATGGGTTTTATGCAAAGATTGTTGGGGTGAAGGGCCCAAAGTGTAGAAAGGAAGTGCAGAGGTTGGAGGGGTGGATTGAGTATTTTACGAATGGTTGTGGCGTGGAGCAGAGGGAGGAGACTTTGAGGTTGGCATATTTGCTTTTGGGTAAGGCTGCTTTTGTTTCCGAGGATGCTGATTGTGGCTTTGGAGGCATGGAATCTCCTTCAAGTATAGAGGAATTTTTGCAGAATGATCCTCCTAAGACCTAACGAGTAAGGGAATATTTTATATTTCCCTTTTGTACCTTTAATGCAATTCTAGTGTCAGCATTTGTATAAAAAAAAATGTGAGCACTTTCAATATGAAAATGATCAGAATGTTTTGGTGGAATTCATTATTGATGGTGATTGTTGAATCTTGGATCAGGACATGTTATGCAAGTATTTTTTTTCCTTGTTTGTCTTGTTCATAAGATGCTACATATAAATTCATTTGGCCTTATATCCCACTGATGCAAACTTTCCTTGTATAAATGTATATTTCTCTTTACAGCAATTTAGTGTTCAACAATTGATTTTTAGAAACTTTTCTTTAATCAGGTTTTGCATTATTTTTCTCTTATTTTCTTTTTATTATCTTGATTCCAACATCTTTGTTAAAATTTTGTTTTTTGTTTTCTATTCTCAAAACAAAAGTATTGACAAACAACCCATATCCAAAACTCTCCTAAAAACAAAAGAAATCATTTTTGCATTTATGTTACATCGGAACACTTTTTTTAAAATAAAAGCAAAAGCTGCCCCCAAAACACATTAACAAACATACCCAATTGCCTTTTTCAAGAGCGCTTCTTCAATTTTCATTATGTATCCAAGAACCCTCAAAACGTTGATGCACCAAAAACTTTGTAAAACGAAATGGAAAAACAATAAGTGAGAAGTTGATTGTCACTGCCAACCGTACTTCAGGGTTTCCAACAAAATAAACTATTTCATAGATCAAGCTATGATGCCAATATAGGCACACTGGCCCACGATCAATTTAGTCTGCAGACTTTTTTCCTTCTCAATGACAGCATCAAAGTATGGTTATAACTCATTGCCATAATCGTCAGTGGGGAAAATAGGATAGAGTTTGGTACTATATATGCTTGCTTAGCTTCAAAAGGACAGACGACACTTCATCTATGTTGGGTCGATCCTCAGGATTTGGGTGGCTGCAAAACAATGCTAGTTTTAGTAGCTCTTCCAATACTTCTTCATGCTTCTTGGAGAGATTCAGCACCAGCATAGGGTCCAGAATTTGAGGAAGACCGTTCGTTCCATTTGCAAGAGCTTTCTCCACAAGTTGATGCAAACTGATAGGCAACCCATCCTTTTGATCTGTGAGTCCCGTTGGCCTTTGTTTTGTTAGAAACTCCATGACTATTATACCAAAGCTGAATATGTCTACTTTTGTTGTAATTTTCGTCATGTACGCAAACTCTGATAGGAGAACAAACATGTTTTAGTATATTGGGGACCTACGAAAGGCAAAGATAGTGCGAAAATTCCACAGATCGACAATAAGGAGAATATTGTTGCAATCTGACAGCAAGAAGTATGTGAGATGAACTTAATAGCTGAGAAGGGATGGAGTTACCTGGTGCCAAGTAGCCAATAGTGCCTTCAAATGCTGATGATGCCGAAAGGCTACTTTCATCTTGAAGATGAACACCAAGTATTCGAGCTGTTCCAAAGTCGCTCACATGAGCCACCCAGTCTTCATCCAGAAGGATGTTAGAAGGCTTCATGTCACAATGAACGATGGGGAAACCATAACCAGAATGCAAGTACTCCAACCCAGTTGCAATGGAAATGAAAACTTTGAGTCTCTCAGATAATGTCCACCTTGACTTGTCCACCTCAGGGTCATGTATAATGCTATCCAAGTTCCCATTCTCCATGTATTCCAGAACTAAAGCCTTCAGTTTTCTACTCTCCCAAGCATAGCCAAGAGCCTTCACCAAATTCCTATGCCTCAGTTGTCTCAGGGTGTTGATCTCTCTATTAAAGCACTTATCAGACTCTTCAGAGAACTGCTGCAAATTCAACTTTTTTACAGCTATGGTCCGCCCATCTTCCAGTAGGCCTTTGTACACAGTGCTCAAACTGCTGGCACCGATGACGTTGTTTTCGCTGAAGAAACCTGTAGCATTTTCTAATTCGTTCGGCTCAAGTTCGTTCGGTTCAAACCTCTTGAGGGTCAATGCTGGAGTGTAATCTGATTCAGGATGCTCAACCCCTTCTGATTTACGTAACTAGGTGCACCGGTTGAGGATTATACTTACTATCACTAGCAATAGAAGTACAAAAATAGATCCAAGTACCAGAAGAATTAAAATGGTCTTCTTGGATAGCCGGTGTGAACTCGTCTTGCTGCAGGACCTGAGGAATTCAATTCCACAGAGATCTGGGTTGCCCATCAAATTAGATGAGTTCATGTGTCTAAATATGCCCGACTCTGGAACATGCCCTTCAAGATGATTGAAAGAAAGGTTGAGATGTTTCAAGGTTGAAAGATTGGAAAAGCTCTCAGGGATAATGCCCTTCAACTGATTCTGAGAAAGGTCAAGGGAGATAAGCTGCTTCAGACTTGCTAGTTCTTCAGGGAGCCCACCATCTAAATTATTCCCCGACAGATCAAGAGAGACCAAATTTCTGCAGCCACCAAGCGTTTTGGGAATGATCCCCGAAAGATTATTGTTTGAGATGTCAATGGCCTGTACCATTTGCAACGTGCCAAGCTAATCTGGAATAGTTGCAGCCAAGAAATTGTATGAGAAGTTCAGATATATCTGCATGCTTTTCATACTTGCGACCACGGATGCAGGAATTGATCCTGTGAGATGGTTGTGGGAGAGATCCAAGGTCATCAGCTGAATAAGATGCTCCATGCTTCTTGTAATGGACCCATTAAGCTTGTTACCATGGAGGTCTAAATATGAAAGCCGCTTGAGTTTTGAAACTCCATCTGGAATTGGACCCTCGAACCTGTTGTGTTGCAACGCGAGCTCGCTTAGATGTTTCAGTTCAAATACTTCCTCAGGTATTGCACCCTCTAGAGCATTGTCATTCAGGTACAGGCCTTGGAGTAGAGAAAGTTTAGACAATTCTGATGGAACAAGGCCTGAAAGACTATTGTCTCCAAGTGATAAGGAGATAAGTTGACTCAAATTGCCAATCTCAGGTGGGATTGGCCCTACGAATGAATTTGTATGGGCTCGCAAAATCTGGAGACTGAAAAGTTTGCCAATACCAGGCTTCAGCACTCCACTAAAATTGTTCTGCACCAAATCTAAAGTATGAAGATTCGAGCAATTGAAGAGGTCGTCTGGGATTTCTCCTAAAAGTTTATTGTATGAAAGAAATACGAAAGTAAGATTTCGCAACTGCCCCAAACCTTGAGGAATTTTGCCTGTTAATCTGTTCGAAGATAAGCTTATGACTAGAAGATGGGTGCAATTGGTGATGCTAGCTGGAATGGATCCCTCTAGAAGGTTGGTGTGCATGGTTAGATTCTTCAGTTTGTAAAGGGATCCAATATCTGATGGAAGCTTCCCCGTGAGGAAATTGATACTCATTGTCAACGAGGTTAGATTTGTCAAGTCTGTCAGGGATGAAGGAATCTCCCCGGTTAACTTATTTGAATGTAGGGTCAAAACTTCTAATGATCTCAGTGATCCTAGCTCAGAGGGTATTGTTCCCGTTAACTCATTCTCTGAAAGTCCTAGATGGGCTAATGATTTCAATTGGAACAAGGCGGATGGAATGGTAGAATTTAATCTATTCTTGTACAACTGCAACCTTTCTAGGTGAACTAAGTTTCCAAGCTCAATGGGAATGCTTCCAGTGAACTGATTGCTGTTTAGTTCAAGATATAAAAGCTTCTTACAGCAACCTAGTTCCGAGGGTATTCTCCTAACTAGCGAATTCTCATACAAGAGAAGATACTCTAAATTTGACAAGTTCCCTATCTGTCGAGGTATTGCTCCAGAGAGTTGGTTTTGACTTAGTTGTAAAGCTTGCAAAGATTCCAACCTCCCAATGGACACAGGTATAGAACCTACCAAATTGTTCCCATACAAAAACAAAAGTTGAAGGTTAGCTAAATTGCCAATGTTTGATGGGATTGTGCCTGTGAGATTGTTATGACACCAAATGCTAACAATGATGTGCAGTTGCAAATTCTTTCAGGGATGCTTCCACTTAAAGAGTTATCGCCTAAATCTACTGACTGCAGATTTTTGAGGTTTCCTAGTTCTGTTGGAATTGGACCTGAAAGAGAATTTTCAAAGAGAGTCAACTCAGAGAGCTGAGAGCAAAGTCCCAGCTGGGCTGGTATGCGGCCGGTGAAGGAGTTCAAAGTTAAATCAAGAACCTGGAGGCTTGAAAGGTTTCCAAGAAATGGTGTAATTACACCTTTGAGCTGCTTATCAACCAGAGAAATTGAAATGACATTTGATAAAGGGTCACAAGCAATACCAGACCAATTGCAGTGGTGGATCCTGGGCGTCCAATCTGCAAGTGCCCCAAAAGGGTCATCTGTGATGGAATTGTTAAAAGCCTTCAGGGCTTCAATCTGAACTTCTAAGCTTGATTCTTCTGATAGAAAAGTAGCTAGCATAGAGCAGACTATGACTACAATCAAACTGACTCTTTTAGATACCATTGCTGTAGAAATGCCAGACACTGATGGCTTTGCTGCTGTATTGCATGCTGCATTTATAAACAAAATCCTACCAAATAATTCCTCCCGCAAACCTTGACTCTTTGGAAACAAATTCATCACTATTGGGAAACCTCTAATCGTCTTTCAGCAATTATCATTTCAGGGTAGAAAAATTTGATTCTTTGAATCATTACAAGAAATCTAAATTTGACTTCGACAAAACCTCTAGGCTCTAGGTAGTGCTGTAATGCTACAAACATATCCCAAAGACTAGGAGAGATGTTCCTAAAATCCAAAAGGACACGTAGATAAATTCATGTCAACTTGTATTTGTCCCAATATTTAATGTTATTCGCGAAGTAACTTTTTGTTTTCCACCGGCATTTAGCTGGAATCAGTGATTAATGTAGCTTGAAAAGATGTGTGAAAGAGTTAAATTGAGCTTAAATTATTATTATTTTATTATTTATAAATATATGAAAAAGAACTACAGACGAGAGAACTACATGGTTGGGTGACAAGTTTTGTAGAAGAAAGTAGACAGATTTATGAAATGTGGCACTCTAGTTTCGGTGGAGACGGTGGTGGGCGTGGTTTTGACCATAGCGGCGGCACCGCATGTACAAGTTGCAATTAAGTTATTAACATTTAACGTCGTCGGCGAAAGAGATTGGTTGGTTTTGGAGTTGTGCCAAAAAAATGTATGGGCAAAGAAACTGGTTTTTAGGAAATTTTATAAAACCCATATATAAGATTGACACGTGTCCTTTAGCATGTGAGAAGCATATGTTGTTTTAATAACGTGTATTTTTTACATGCTTTTTTAATAGTATTAATAGTATTGGCTAATTTGGCTCGGTGGTTTGAAATGTTCCTAAAACACTGGATTGACATTGTGTCTAATATAGAGTGATGGAAATTATTTTAAGGCATTTAAATTTAATTCATTTTTTTTTTCCTGAGAATATAACTCAATTCAATTGTATTTTATAGTTTTTTTTTCAATTTACTTGTATTGCCCAAAGTTTTTTTTTTTATGAAAGAAATATTACTGATTTCATTGATAAGAAGAAAATAGACCAGAACAAAATCTCTACAAAGTCAGTGATGAAACTCTGATAACACAACCTCTCTAATACAAACATGAATGCATTCTATCCAAATACGAGGACTAGCCTAATGAGATCCTAATTGAGCCAGTAAATGAGCAATCGATTTTGCCCGTCTTTTTGTATGGCAAGTTTGCCAACTATTGAAGCCACCAAGAACTTCTCGAATATATCTCTTATAATGTTCCCATATCGACTCCAATTCTCACCTATACGATTAATGGCCTGTACCACAATTAAAGAATCTTTCTCCAATATTAAACTTGTAAAACTTCGCGGGTTTCTACAGAATTCCACCATATGAAGAGTCGCAAGAGCCTCGCCAACCACCGGTTCAACCGATATATTCACTGAAAGACAAAAAGAAGCAGCATGCACCTTCTCCTGAAAATCACGCACAATACCTCCATAACCCAGTTCAACATTTTTTGAATCAACAGCAACGTCCCAATTAGCTTTGTATATTCCTGTTGGAGGTGGTTTCCAAGAGATGTCTCCCGAAGTAACACCCGTAAGCTCCGACTCCTGCACCTCAATATTGGCAACGGGGTCAAGTTCGGCGAGGCCGCGTGGTTCGAGGCCGGAGCCCAGATCTTCAGCGAAGGTGGGCTTGAGTACTTGGGCAACCCGTTGGCTATGTTCTCCATGCTGAGCTTAAGGTGAAGGAGCTGAAGAATGGAAGATTGGCTATGTTCTCCATGTTTGGATTCTTCGTTCAGACCATTGTGACCGGCAAGGGACCGTTGGAGAACCTTGCCGACCACCTTGCCGATCCTGTGAACAACAATTCCTGGGCTTACGCCACAAACATCGTCCCCGGAAAGTGAGACTCACGAAGCTGCTGTTCTCCTCGAAACTGAGTGTGAATTTAAGAGTGATATTGGGCTTGCGCACAAAATGTGTGAATTAATTACATGTACTACTGCTGTTGTGAATGAATGTCATTATTTTTGGATTTCCAAAAGCTCATTATTTTACCATCCTCTTATCTTTAGTAGATCTGCAGATGTTCAAGTGTTTCACTCGTTATATTTTATGAATTCAAATTTGATTTTGTTTGGTGGAGCAATTCTCTTAAAGATAGCTTCAGACAAAATCATATAAGGTTAAAATATAAATAATTAAATTTATTTTTTTATTAGCACTTAATCTTTTTTAAGAAAATATGATTTAAAATGTTAATGTGACAGTTCCAATCAATCTATGAATTAGGCCAAAATTGTATGTATTTCCCAGGCAGTCTTAAAATCTCCTTGGGGCAAGTTTAATATAATGATTATTCCATGAGAACAGTTGTTCGTTTGTTTGGTTGCATACTATACTATTGCGAATAACTATTCTTATGAAAATGACTATTTCTCTAAGTGTGTGTTTGAGATTGCGATTTGTAGACAAAACGTGCCAAATCACATAAAATGAATCGTTTGAGAATTGCATTTTTTAAAAATTGCGATTTGAAAACGCAAAAAACTGTTTTTTCAAATATTAGACAATTGGGTGTTTTTTTTTCAAAACGCAAAATTTTAAAGGTTAACTTGCGATTTTAAAAGCCAAACTGCAATTTTGCCAAACGCTTAATTGGATTTTTGAAAACTTTTTTTTTTTTTTTTTTTTTTTTTCAAATTGAACACATATTAAGAGCACTCACAGTGTTTTATCTATTTCCTACTTTTAGCTGGTTTAGCTAAACAAAAATGAAAAAACACACTCCATTAGATTTTATGTATCTTAAATCTAAAATATCTTTTTCATCAATTTGTGAACAGTACAACTGCTGACTTCTATTGTAGAGTTATACTGTTCACAAATGGATAAGGCAAAAAAGACAGAAAGTTTTGATTTTTTTGCTCCTTTCCGTCCACATTTTCTTTCCCTCATCTTCTCTCCTGCTTCTTTCTCTCGTCTCTGCGTCTCTCTCTCTCTAAGTGAGAGAGACCGAGAGAGATAGCTTGGGAGTGAGACCTAGCCGAGAGAGAGAATCAGAGAGCTTGAGGGAGATGGGCGGTGAGCTAGCCATTGTTTGGGGCAGACAACGGCTCCTGGGCCGGTGGGTCACGACTTGAGGCCGGTGAAGTCAGGGAGTTGAGATTTCCAGCATTTTCTCGGTATCCAAACAAGAAGAAATTCATTTTTGGGTAAGTAAAATTCTTAGGCTTTGATTTCAGTTGATGAGTTTGATTTTTCAGAGGAGAAATAGAATAGGTCTTGAAAATTCTAGAGGAATTTTCTTTGTAGAAAAACCGAATAGGTGTGAAATCTATTGCAAAGTTTCAGGGTTGTTTTGTGAAGAAGTTTTTAGTAGAACAAAATGGGAATTGAAGTTTTTTTTATATTTTTTGATTGATGGCCGAATGGATATTGTGTTTTTGAGTTGATTTTTGTGAAGGATTTTCTGTAGAGGAATTGAATGAGGATTTAGAATTTATAAGTTTGTCTTGTAGGAAAAAACTGAATAGATAAAGTGTTGAATAAATTATTAATATTTAATGGATGGTCGGCTACTACAAGGGGCTAACAAAACACCAAGGCCAATTAAAAATTTTCTAGAGAGAGAAACTCTCCACTTCCTATAGAGAGAGAGTGAGTTTTCAGAGATTTGCTCCTCGGTGGAGGGAGGTATCATGCCTCCCTCTTCTCTGTCTTTTGTCCTCCAAGCTCCTAGAGCATCGGAGATTTTGTCACTTCTTGGCTTAACCAGTGAATGATGGTTTTTCTCCGTACCACTAGGGTAGGAAGTTTTGTTCCACCCGGACTAGATCTGATGGAGGCTTTGTCTCCTGACTCTTCGGGATTGTGGAGTTGTTTTATTTGTTTTTCTATGTTTTTTCTTTGTTTTCTTCGGCAGGAAAACTCTAGTGACTTTGTTGGCTTTGGATCCGGATGTTTCCTCGAGTCTCTGATGCTTTTCTTCCTCTTTGGCAGTGCTTGTAAAGTCTTTTATTTGAGAGCCAGATTTGAACATTTTCACCAGAGATCTCTTGACACGCGCCCCCTAGCCGTTTTTCCCGCCGCTTTCCAGTTCGACCAACTCAAGCTGTGGTCGTGTCACTATTTCCTGACCGGCGCCTCCAGGCTGGATCGGCGCGTGAGGGATATGCCTCGCTCCTCAAGCTTGGTTTGTGGCGGTTGGTGGTGGTTGGGTGCTGTTGGGGGGTTTTAGGAGATGGCGTGTGCCTCGCACATGCCGACTCAGGCGATGGCCGGCTCTTTTCCGACGAGGGTAGTGGATGTCCTTTTTCTGTTTGGATTTCTATATTCTTGTCTTTTCTCAGTGTATATTTGCAATGGATTGATATTATATGGGCTTTTAGCTAGACCAGACCTCTTTTTATTGGTTGGGTTGTGCTTTATTGTATTGAAAGGCTTAAATGTATGTCCATGTAAAGTTAGTTTGTTGTATTTGATAGCTGCTTTAAGTCAGATTTTATCCTGACTTAGTAGGTGGAAATTCTTTATTTTTGGTTACTATGTTGGCCTATAGGCAGAGCTTTCACCTTTGAGCAGTGGAATCGCCTTCTATTTTACTCTTGTAATTGTTTTGACCTTTGGTCACTTGTAATCCCCTTTTGGGCCTTTTTCAAGTAATGAAGGGGATGCTCAAAAAAAAAAAAAAAAAAAAAAACCACCAAGGCGATGGGGGTAGACTATTCTAAGTGAGAGCATTTATGCTTTCACTAAACAAACTTTATTATATTTAAACAAACTTTATTATATTGAAACTTCTTATATTCTCAGTAGGAAAATGTTAGATTTACAACACCAATACAACAATTGCACAATAACCCCTCACATGAGGGTGAGTCCCACACACTGGGACCCACCCTCATGTGAAGGATTGTTATACAGTTGTTGTGATGGTGTAGTAAAATAATCAAATCCCCTCTGAATAATACAATGTCCATTTCATGAAACAAACGTAACCCTACTTTATTTTGTTTTCGTTTTCGTTTTCTTTTGAACCATTGCAGTATTAAACCCCCAAATCATCATAATCATTAATCAATCCCTTCATCAAAAAAATGCGACCCCGACCTTCTCTTCACTCCAATTTCTTCTCCTCTCTCAAACAGGTAAATCATACCCACCTCTCTGTATCTCTTTTCTTTCTCATTTGCTTTGTTTTAATACATATATTCTCAATTCTGTTCCTTTTGCTTTGCATTGCTTCCACAGGTTGAGAAGAGACTGAAACTGGAAGACCCATCACAACGCCACACCCTCTCGCCACACCCATCACCAGAGACTAAAGACTTGTAGTCAACAGAATCTCTAGGCTCACCCATATGCCTCCACTTTGACCAATCCGTTTCCCACGCCTCAACCCTCCAAGAAAACAGTGAACCCCCTCAAGCATTCCTCTCAAGTTCCCCACAAACCCAACCTCAATCCGACGGCCTAGGGCACCCCAAAACCGTAGTTGAAACTGAAAACGAAGCAGTTGACGATATAATACAGCTCCTGGGTTTATCAGATTGGGAGGAGAAAGAAGAAGAGGCAGAAAGAGGGAGAGCTGGTTTGGGTGGTGGCAGTTCTTGTGATTGGGAAGATGGGTTTTATGCAAAGATTGTTGGGGTGAAGGGCCCAAAGTGTAGAAAGGAAGAGGAGAGGTTGGAGGCGTGGATTGAGTATTTTACGAATGGTTGTGGCGTGGAGGAGAGGGAGGAGCCTTTGAGGTTGGCATATTTGCTTTTGGGTAAGGCTGCTTTTGTTTCCGAGGATGCTGGTTGTGGCTTTGGAGGCATGGAATCTCCTTCAAGTACAAAGGAATTTTTGCAGAATGATCCTCCTAAGGCCTAACGAGCAAGGGAATATTTCATATTTCCCTTTTGTACCCTTTAATGCAATTTTAGTGTCAGCATTTGTATAAAAAAAATGTGAGCACTTTCAACATGAAAATGATCAACTTGTTTTGGTGGAATTCATCATTGATGGTGATTGTTGAATCTTGGATCAGGACGTACATGTTAAGCAATTATTTTTCTTTTCCCTTGTTTGTTTTGTTCATAAGATGTTATATATAAATTCATTTGGCCTTATATCCCCCTGATGAAAACTTTACTTGTATAAACGTATGTATCTCTTTACAGCAATTTAGCGTTCAACAATTGATTTTTAGAAACTTTTCTTTAATCAGGTTTTGCGTTATTTTTCTCTTATTTTCTTTTTACTATCTTGATTCCAATATCTTTGTTAAAGTTTTTGTTTTTTGTTTTCTATTCTCAAAACAAAAATATTGATAAAACAACCCATATCCAAAACTCTCTTAAAACCAAAAGAAATCATTTTTGCCTTTATGTTACATTGGAACACTTTTTTCAAACTAAAAGCAAAAGCTGCCTCCAAAACACATTAACAAACATACCCAATTGCCTTTTTCAAGAGCGCTTCTTCAATTTTCATAATGTATCCCAGAAACCCTCGAAACGTTGATGCACCAAAAACTTTGTAAAACGAAATGGAAAAACAGTAAGTGAGAAGTTGATTGTCACTGCCAACCAAACTTCAAGGTTTCCAACAAAATAAACTATTTCATAGATCAAGCTATGATGCCAATATAGGCACACTGGCCCACGATCAATTTAGTCTGCAGACTTTTTTCTTTCTCAATGACAGCATCAAAGTATGGTTATAACTCATTGCCATAATCTTCAGTGGGGAAAATAGGATAGAGTTTGGTACTATATACGCTTGCTTAGCTTCAAAAGGACAGACGACACTTCATCTATGTCGGGTCGATCCTCAGGATTTGGGTGGCTGCAAAACAATGCTAGTTTTAGTAGCTCTTCCAATACTTCTTCATGCTTCTTGGAGATATTCAGCACCAGCATAGGGTCCAGAATTTGAGGAAGACCGTTCGTTCCATTTGCAAGAGCTTTCTCCACAAGTTGATGCAAACTGATAGGCAACCCATCCTTTTGATCTGTGAGTCCCGTTGGCCTTCGTTTTGTTAGAAACTCCATGACTATTATACCAAAGCTGAATATGTCTACTTTTGTTGTAATTTTCGTCATGTACGCAAACTCTGATAGGAGAACAAACATGTTTTAGTATATTGGGGACCTACGAAAGGCAAAGATAGTGCGAAAATTCCGCAGATCGACAATAAGGAGAATATTGTTGCAATCTGACAGCAAGAAGTATGTGAGATGAACTTAATAGCTGAGAAGGGATGGAGTTACCTGGTGCCAAGTAGCCAATAGTGCCTTCAAATGCTGATGATGCCGAAAGGCTACTTTCATCTTGGAGATGAACACCAAGTATTCGAGCTGTTCCAAAGTCGCTCACATGAGCCACCCAGTCTTCATCCAGAAGGATGTTAGAAGGCTTCATGTCACAATGAACGATGGGGAAACCATAACCAGAATGCAAGTACTCCAACCCATTTGCAATGGAAATGAAAACTTTGAGTCTCTCAGATAATGTCCACCTTGACTTGTCCACCTCAGGGTCATGTATAATGCTATCCAAGTTCCCATTCTCCATGTATTCCAGAACTAAAGCCTTCAGTTTTCTACTCTCCCAAGCATAGCCAAGAACCTTCACCAAATTCCTATGCCTCAGTTGTCTCAGGGTGTTGATCTCTCTATTAAAGCACTTATCAGATTCTTCAGAGAACTGCTGCAAATTCAACTTTTTTACAGCTATGGTCCGCCCATCTTCCAGTAGGCCTTTGTACACAGTGCTCAAACTGCTGGCACCGATAACGTTGTTTTCGCTGAAGAAACCTGTAGCATTTTCTAATTCGTTCGGTTCAAACCTCTTGAGGGTCAATGCTGGAGTGTAATCTGATTCAGGATGCTCAACCCCTTCTGATTTACGTAACTGGGTGCGCCGGTTGAGGATTATACTTGCTATCACTAGCAATAGAAGTACAAAAATAGATCCAAGTACCAGAAGAATTAAAATGGTCTTCTTGGATAGCCGGTGTGAACTCGTCTTGCTGCAGGACCTGAGGAATTCAATTCCACAGAGATCTGGGTTGCCCATCAAATTAGATGAGTTCATGTGTCTAAATATGCCCGACTCTGGAACATGCCCTTCAAGATGATTGAAAGAAAGGTTGAGATGTTTCAAGGTAGAAAGATTGGAAAAGCTCTCAGGGATAATGCCCTTCAACTGATTCTGAGAAAGGTCAAGGGAGATAAGCTGCTTCAGACTTGCTAGTTCTTCAGGGAGCCCACCATCTAAATTATTCCCTGACAGATCAAGAGAGACCAAATTTCTGCAGCCACCAAGCGTTTCGGGAATGATCCCCGAAAGATTATTGTTTGAGATGTCAATGGCCTGTACCATTTGCAACGTGCCAAGCTCATCTGGAATAGTTCCAGCCAAGAAATTGTATGAGAAGTTCAGATATATCTGCATGCTTTTCATACTTGCGACCACGGATGCAGGAATTGATCCCGTGAGATGGTTGTGGGAGAGATCCAAGGTCATCAGCTTAATAAGATGCTCCATGTTTCTTGTAATGGACCCGTTAAGCATGTTACCATGGAGGTCTAAATATGAAAGCTGCTCGAGTTTTGAAACTCCATCTGGAATTGGACCCTCGAACCTGTTGTGTTGCAACGCGAGCTCGCTTAGCTGTTTCAGTTCAAATACTTCCTCAGGTATTGCACCCTCTAGAGCATTGCCATTCAGGTACAGCCCTTGGAGTAGAGAAAGTTTAGACAATTCTGATGGAACAAGGCCTGAAAGACTATTGTCTCCAAGTGATAAGGAGATAAGTTGACTCAAATTGCCAATCTCAGGTGGGATTGACCCTACGAATGAATTTGTATGGGCTCGCAAAATGTGGAGACTGGAAAGTTTGCCAATACCAGGCTTCAGCACTCCACTAAAATTGTTCCGCGACAAATCTAAAGTACGAAGATTCGAGCAATTGAAGAGGTCGTCTGGGATTTCTCCTAAAAGTTTATTGGATGAAAGAGATATGAAAGTAAGATTTCGCAACTGCCCCAAACCCTGAGGAATTTTGCCTGTTAATCTGTTCAAAGATAAGCTTATGATCAGAAGATGGGTGCAATTGGTGATGCTAGCTGGAATGGATCCCTCTAGAAGGTTGGTGTGCATGGTTAGGTTCTTCAGTTTGTAAAGGGATCCAATATCTGATGGAAGCTTCCCCGTGAGGAAATTGACACTCATGGACAACAATGTTAGATTCGTCAAGTCTGTCAAGGACGAAGGAATCTCCCCAGTGAACTTATTTGAGTCTAGGGTCAAAGCTTCTAATGATCTCAGTGATCCTAGCTCAGAGGGTACTGTTCCAGTTAACTCATTCTGTGAAAGTCCTAGATGGGTTAATGATTTCAATTGGAACAAGGCGGCGGGAATGGTAGAATTTAACCTATTCTTGTACAACTGCAACTTTTCTAGGTGAACTAAGTTTCCAAGCTCAATGGGAATGCTTCCAGCGAACTGATTGTTGTTTAGTTCAAGATATACAAGCTTGTTACAGCGACCTAGTTCAGAGGGTATTCTCCCAACTAGCGAATTCTCATACAAGATAAGATACTCTAAATTTGACAAGTTCCCTATCTGTCGAGGTATTGCTCCAGAGAGTTGGTTTTGGCTTAGTTGTAAAGCTTGCAAAGATTCCAACCTCCCAATGGACACAGGTATAGAACCTACCAAATTGTTCCCATACAAAACAAAAAGTTGAAGGTTAGCTAAATTGCCTATGTTTGATGGGATTGTGCCTGTGAGATTGTTATAAATGACACCAAATGCTAACAATGATGTGCAGTTGCAAATGCTTTCAGGGATGCTTCCATTTAAATAGTTATCACCTAAATCTACTGACTGCAGATTTTTGAGGTTTCCTAGTTCTGTTGGAATTGGACCTGAAAGAGAATTTTCAAAGAGAGTCAGCTCAGAGAGCTGAGAGCAAAGTCCCAGCTGAGCTGGAATGCGGCCGGTGAACGAGTTCAAAGTTAAATCAAGAGCCTGGAGGCTTGAAAGGTTTCCAAGAAATGGTGTAATTACACCTTTGAGCTGCTTATCAACCAGAGAAATGGAAATGACATTTGATAAAGGGTCACAAGCAATACCAGACCAATTGCAGTGGTGGATCCTGGGCGTCCAATCTGCAAGCGCTCCAAGAGGGTCATCTGTGATGGAATTGTTAAAAGCCTTCAAGGCTTCAATCTGAACTTCTAAGCTTGATTCTTCTGATAGAACAGTAGCTAGAACAGAGCAGACTAAGACTAGAATCAAACTGACTCTTTTAGATACCATTGCTGCAGAAATGCTAGACACTGGTGGCTTTGCTGTTGTATTGAATGCTGCATTTATAAACAAAATCCTACCAATAATTGATCCCGCAAACCTTGACTCTTTCGAAACAAAATTCTTCACGAGTGGGAAACCTCCAATCGTCTTTTAGCAATTCTCTGTTCAGGGAAGAAAAATTTGATTCTTTGAATCATAACAAGAAATCTAAAACTTTGACAAAACCTTTTGGTATTGCTGTATTGCTACAAACAAATCCAAAAGACTACGAGAGAGGTACGTAAAATCCAAAAGGACACGTACATAAATTCATTATTCATGTCAACTTGTCTTTGTTGTTTTTCACAGGCATTTAGCTGGAATCGGTGATTAATGTAGCATGAAAAGACGTGGGAAAGAGTTAAATTAAGATTTGTAAACATAGGTCGGTGACAAGTTTCGTAGAAGAACCAGACGAGTAATTCTACATGTACATTAAGTATTCATAAAAAGATGAGGTGGCATTTAAAATTACTATTAGACATTTGATAGACATTTGATTGATCAAATGATGATTTTAAAAACCACCTTATTTTTTTTTATGAACACTTAATATATTATTAAAATTACTCGAAGTAGACAGATTTATGAAATTTGTACTCTAGTTTCAGTGGAGACAGTGGAAGTGGTTTTGACCAAAGCAGCGGCACCGCATGTACAAGTTGCAATTAAGGGCGTCGGCGAAAGAGATTGGTTGGTTTTGGAGTTGTGCCAAAAAATGTATGGGCAAAAGGATAAGAGTTAGGGGAGGGTGGGCGCACTGCCCGTTGTTGATCATTAGGGGAGCTTTTGGTTGCTTGAGAGGGACGTTTGAAACGAAGAAGACTTGAAGAAGATATACTTAAAAACTAGAAAGGTTTGAAAGCAAAAATCGTTGACAGCTGTGGGATTTGAACCCACGCCCTTTCGGACCAGAGCCTAAATCTGGCGCCTTAGACCACTCGGCCAAACTGTCGGATGAATTGTAACACCCTAAATTTTGTTATGTAATAGCAATACTACATGAGAAATGAAACCCTTTTTTTTTTTTTTTATTATTATTATTATTATTATTATTATTATTATTATTTTTTATATATTTTTTTAATATCTCCAGTACGTTGGGCTTAGGCAGTATTGAAAAAAGTCCCAAAAATTGCTCTAAAAAATTTTAATGCTCAAAAGAACCAAATTTTCTCAAATAAAAATATCCCTTTAAGATATTTATAAGATATTTTATAATTAATTTGGATAGAGCTAAATAAAACTAGGAAATATCAGCCCATGAAGATCCCACCTTAGCCCGAACTCCGAAGCCTAGGAACTAGGAAGACCCATCAGCCCATTGTACGTGCACTCTACCATATCTTCCACCCTAAACCCTCCTCGGCCGCCATAGATGAAGAAGGAATTTACTCCCCGAAAGATGACGACAGTATTCCCGCAAGAGCTCATCACCGAAATACTTTCCCTACTACAAGTCAAGACGCTGGTGCGTTTCCAGTGCGTTTCAAAGCCATGGTTTGCCCTAATCAACGACCCAAATTTCGTCAAGATGCACCTCAGGCGCTCCATCGAGACCAACAGAGAACGCACTCTCATTGCTGAGAAGACAAGGACGGGCAATCCGCCGCATAGTTACTACTTGGTAAAGTTTTCCGACGAGGATCGGTGCAGCGAGGCCGTGAAGATTTTCCGGCCATTCTACCATCCAACAAAAGCAGTCACTAGAATTGTAGGTTGTTGCGACGGCCTGGTTTGCATCCACAGCTATCCCGTGGATTGGAACACATCCATCACGAACAGCAATCTTAACGAGACTGTGATTTGGAACCCATTAATCAGAAAATACAGGAAGTTACCCTTTAAGCCGATTGAAAATTCTGATTATAAATTAGAATTAGCATTTGGATACGACCAGGTCAACGACGACTACAAGGTTTTAAGGATTGTGAAGCTCCGTCCATCGTCTCCCACCCAGGTTCCAAAGGTCGCTGAAGTTGGTCATCATGTATATAGCCTTAGAGGACATTCTTGGACAAGGGTAGAAGACGAATGGCCTGACACAGACTCCTATGGGTGTATTATATCGGGCCCAGCTTCCTCAAACGGTGCTTTGCATTGGGTGGTTGGTGGGATGGAGATATTACCACCAAGTACCATTGTCGCATTCGATCTCAGCACTGAGAAATTCCGAGTGCATGCGCTTCCGACTAAATCGTTTGGCACTTTCCAATTCAATATCTGTTTGGAGGTCTTGAGAGGATGGCTCTGTGTTTGTGAGGATAATTTTGGACGATTTAGTGACGTATGGGTGATGAAGGAGTACGGGAGTTGGACACTGCTCTATACGTTGTGGCAGACTCCTTTCTACTGCAAGCCTTTAGTCCTCTCAAATGACAGCAAAGAGGTTTTGATGAAGGAGTATGATGGGAAACTCTTTTGGTATGACATAAAAAAGAAGACACGCAGCATTGTTAAGATTCAAGAGGAGCTCGATAACTTTCGGAAATTCACTCTTGTTGCGGGAAGCCTCCTTCTTCTTGATGGGGAGCGTGACCATTGAGTTCAATGCACATGTGTTCCTATATCTTTTTTTGATTATGTATTTTCCTTTACGCATATGAGAGAAGCATGAGCTTTTTCTATCTTTGGTTGCAATTATTTTGCATCTGGGTTTAATGGGTGTGTATTTATGATTGTACATGTTTTTCTTGTTTGTAGGGCTTTTGTACATGCTTATATATATATATATATATATATATCCTTTTTGTTTAGAGTCAATCAGATCTTGTTTCAGCTATATGTTGGATTCGCACAATATTGTTTTGTGGAGTTTTCTACGTATATGACCCTATTGAGTCAGATCTCGTCCTCTCCATCGAGGAGTTCCAGGAGATCCAAGACAAGCTCGAAAAGGTATAATTCACATTCAACACTCGATGATGATTTCAGATTTTGCAAGTATCCTCCTTGGAACCAAACATGATAGGTTGATTGTCTATTGTCTATTTGTTTTTTGTTTTTTTTCTTTTTCTTTTCTTTTTCTGGGTAATATTTTAGTTAATTACAATAGATTCCTAATTCCACTGTTCAGTTAGTTTGGATAAGTGCACGAAACTAATACTTTTATGCCAAAGAAGTGCACAATTTTAAAGCACGCTTTGATTTTTATTTCTAGGTAAAGGAAATTAAACTAAATCTGGAATTGATTTATTGGATGGATTCATAGCAAAATGAGTAATGTCAGTGTCTATAGATTGTGCAACGTTGTAAATTTGTACACATTCTTTATGTGGGTGTACTGAGTTGTTATGGATAGTGAATGTTTAAGTTTAGCTTATACCCGCACAATTCACAGCAATCCAAATTCATTGCAATAATTTTGGATGGCACTGGAATATGGAAGCAAGGGGTGCCAATGGTCTTGATGATACGTCTTAATTCTTAAGACCCACCTGTAAATCTAATTGTTTGTTTGTTTGTTTTTTTTCTTCTTATTTCTCTGCATGTTTCATTTTGAACATTGAGTTGTTGTTTGTAGTTTGAGTTGTTTTATTTATTTGTTCATTGCATGTATCGACTGTGAATGTTGTATCATATCTTATAGTTTGTAGCTTTAGCTTCATATTTAGATTGGAATAATGCATGGGATTTGGATATGTATTAGCTTTTATTTCTGTTGGAGGCCTCCTGTTTACCTCTTAAATATTGCTGATTGGGTTGTAGCATATGATATGTTTTACTTATGATCTGTGCCAGTGATGCTGTCCTAACTTGGGTTTTTTTTTTTGCAAGTGTTCTAGATCAATGAGGAGGCCAGTGATAAGGTCCTGGAAGTGGAGCAGAAGTATGATGACTCAGGCCTGTTTATGATCAGCGGAATGAGATTATTAAATCCTCATTCCTGACTTTTGGTTAGTTGCTGTTAGTAATCTGTTTCCATCTCTACATTCTTGAGAATGTACGATATGAAACAGATTAATAGCAAATTTGCATCCTCGGTCTTGATCTGTGTTTGTATTTTATTTTATTGTACTATTTTGACATAGAGCAACATCATTTAGAGCACTCCTAATGAGCTCACCAAATTTTGCTATTTCCCTCAAAATACCATCTGCAACGAGCTCGGTAGTGCTACAATGTTTTAGCCTCTTGTCAGATACACTTGTCTGGTCTGCCAAGCCTCAATGTTTCGCCAATTCTTTTCTCAACCCATTTGATATTCCCGTCCTCTCTTTCACGCGCTGTCTCTCCCTCCCGTGCTCTTTCTCACTTACTTCAATCAAAGAAAGATCAAAGCTTGCTTTTTGCCCCCTGAACTGCATGACCCTGATCCTCCTCCTGGTAACTCTAAATTCTTTTTCTTTTTAATTTGTACTTTTTGTAGAATCGTTGTCAATGGTTTGCTTTTCTTGATGGGTTTTGTCTGAAATCTAGGTTTACTTACTGATTTCTTCTAGTTAGTTGATATTCAACATTTTGATCCTTCTAGTGAATTGGGTTTTGTTCTTTTGTAGAATCGTTGGAGTGGTTGTATCCTTGTCTGTGGACAGTTTGAGGTGCTTCTCTTGGTGTGGAGGTAAAGATTCAAGATTTGGGTCTCTCACTTGTTTTTCAGTCTTTGTTTTGAATAGTGAAATTGTTATCGCCCATGATTTTTCTATGAATTCGTGGTACATCTGTATGTTCTTTTGATTTTATGGATTTTCTTTATTTTGTAAATTTGGGTGTCTGGGGTAGCAAATGGTTGTTTTACTATCAAGTTTCGGTATTGATTCTGCAACATGACTACTTGAATCGCTTCTAGGCGAGATGTTTGGATAAGTTCTTCTGTTAGGTGGATTCTGTTCCTATATCCAGCAAAATTTAGGTTTTCAGGAGTGGACAATTTAATATTGGGTAGTACAAAGTTGAGAGTTTGGATTCGAGGGTATTATATATTATATTGTTTGGATAAATTCCTTTGTCTTCTCACTTTTCTCTCTTACTTTGCTAAGTTATGTGTATATATTGTGCAACTACTAATCAAAAAAAAAAAAAAGTGTATATATTTTATAACTTATTTGTATTTTAAGATTATTGGATCAAGTATTGGAGGTGGTGTTTGTAATAAGTGGTTGATAATAGGTCGATGCTTTTCTTGTTTCTTAATTTAACTTTCCCTTTGCTTGAACTAAATAGGTGACAATCGTTGGACCTCATCTAGAAAATACTATTTGCTGGTTCTTTTCATTTTGGGATAAGATGTGTAGAGCATGTGTCACAATTGTGGTGTAGAATTATTGAAGTTGGAGGAAAAGAGCCGACAGAAGAATGGGAATTGTTTAAAATTTGATACTGGAGATCCCATTTGGTCTTGTAAATTTTGTGGGGTTAAGCAGCAGGGAGAATCTATAAAACGGGATGGTTCGAGTCAATATACAACACCGATGATCAGTCCAACTACTTCATTATCAAGCAGTGATATCTTTGGATCTAATTGCAGTAAAATTCTATCTCCTTATTGCTTTGATATATTTTGGCTAAACCAGATATTCATCTTGGACAGTGCCGATGTAGCCTAAACTAATGCTCTCTTTTATCTTCTGCTGCTACAGATAAGAAGCTGGAGGCCGCACCACGTGTATATTAAGAGTGGCTTTATTTTCTCACTATGCATCGATTTGATTTCTGTTTGTTTTCTCACTATATATTCATCTTCTTCCCCACAAATTGACCTTTGTCTTATATTGTTTCCTTCAAATGATGTAAATCTCATTCCAAATTAGGAGGTGATTGGGATTTCGATTTCATTCCATGTGGATTACATAATCAACAGGGTATATTATAAAGAACATATGATTAATACAAGCTGCTCACACACTATCACCATCCACCCGAGCGAGGCTTCCAGTTCCCACATCAGTCTCTATCCAAGATATCTATTTACTTGTAATATGCAGATCAATCTCAACAATCCTGTCTTTTTTTTTTCTTTTTTTTTTCTTTAATGTCATACCAAGCGAGTTCCTTCCCCACCGTGCCGTGCTGTATCAAAACCTCTTCGCCGTCGGTTGAAAACACTACAGACTGGCGGTAGAGAGGCACACAAACAGCATAAAACCGACTCCAACTACTTGCCACCCCGTACTCCATCATCCAAACGTCAGTTTCTTGTGGCTCATCATCAATGAATTGTGACACACCACACACGGAAACACATATCGATCCACCCGAAACCTCCAAACGGGTCATACCCGAATGCAAAATTGAATCACTTCTTGAGATCACGAAATCGTATGGTTGGCTCGAAGGGTAATTTCTTGTATTTTATGATTGATGGGTTCCAAGTCACAATTTCATGATCAAGTTTGATGTAAACCAAGCCGTTGCAACAGCCTATGATGCTGGTGGATATTATCGGATCGTAGAATGGTTGCAGGAAGATCTTCACTGGCTTGCCGAACCGATCCTCTTTGGAAAAGTTTACCAAGCAATAATCCTATGTCTGACCAACCTTATTATATGTCTCCACAAGGGGGGGGTGTTCTCTATTGGTCTCAATAGAGCGATCGAGATGCATCTTCATGAAACCCGAGTCGTGGATTTGAGTGTACCATGACTTCGAAACGCAATGGAAATGTACCGGAGACTTAACGGGCAGCAGGGGAAGTATTGTGGTGATGAGATCTTGCCCAAGTATTGAAAAACAGAGCCTTTCAGAGGAAAAGAAATGGAAATCATGAATTTTACTATTAGCTCTAGAAAAGAGCAACTAGCTGCAATATTAGCCAAAGAAAATTAGCAGCAACTTGTGATTACATATATGCTTTATTGTTCCTCGGAAAGTGTTCATGAGTTGGTTCTCAATGGCCTGCATGGGAGTAAAAGTTCACTATTTTACTCAAATTTGGTCATATTTTGGTTATGCTTGGATAAGCGTTTCGCTTGTTTGATTCTAGATGGTTGTATGATTGTATCTCTCAATGAGTTCTTTATACCCCTCCCTTCTTGAAGTTCTTTGGTTAGCTACGTTCGAACGAAGTTGGAACGTAAATAGAGCAAGGCCCACGTTAACACTCCCATTAAAACAGAAATGGAGCGGGAATCGAATGAGACATTCTGCCGGATGCCCATTCGGATGGAAAGGAAAACAAGAATGGAATGGACTATTCAGGGAGACTTTTGACTTTTCGTTCAGATGCCAGTCTGAAAATTAGACTTTCCTTAAAACTTGTAAGTGTTTTGTTTCGTTATTAATTCAACTAGCTTATAACCCACTATATGAGGGCGCTTCTTCTTTTTTTTTTTTCTTTTTTTTTTTTTTTTTTTTAATTTATTATTATTATTTTTTTTTTTTATTACAATTTATTTGAAAAGTTTTAAAAGATTATTAGTAATCAATTTTCTTTTCCCACTCATTTAACTAATTGTTACCAAAAAATATACAGAAAAATTGTTTATAAGATCATTTTGAACAACAATTTTTTACTCAATAGTATAGACGTAAGTATTAAATAAATTTAAAAATTCATAAAGTTTAATCTCATTAAAAAAACTATAATACTTTGTACCAAAAAAAAAAAAAAAAAAAAATCGTCATACTTTGTACCAAAAACAATGATAAGAAACTCTCTTTTTTTTTTATAAGAAACTCTATCTCTCTCTTATCATCATTTATCTGAATTCAGTGTAAAATTTACAAAAGGAAAGATAAGCCATTTCAATAAAAAAAATAAAAAAATAAAAAATAATAAAAAAAGAAAAAGAAGAAGAAGAATAGAAACAGTAGTACAGAAAAAGAATAGAAACGGTTTTGTTAAGAGTAAATACAATCCATGTCTATCAATGGAACATAGCCAAAGCAAATAATAAAAGCCCTTGCCACTGATCACTCATGTTAAAGTATAATTATCCCTCAATTAATACATACATGTGCCAAGTTGAAAATACTGTTATTAGATTCTCTATCCAAATTTTACTGTCACTCTAATACAGAATTCATCCAATGAAAACATAAAACAAACAAACAAAGTAAGAAAATTTTATCGAAAATAGAAAAATCAAGAAAAGCTTGAAAAAACAGGAAGAATGTTGGGGAGAATATTGGCCTTCTCGGTTGCCAACCCAACCCGAGAACCAGGCCCATTGGGTCCACCCGACCAGGTCCCAACGTTCAAGAGAGATTAGTCCATCCGGGCCCAATCCTGTCGTTTGGGCCCAACTGGTTCAACCAACTCGACCCAACCACCCGACTCAGGTTGACGACCCGAATGCTTTGTAACACATGCGCCCGCGTACATCTCGGGATTACCCGGGATTTAAGGGACACGACGCACGATACTAAACTAAATCGTGCATCCGAAGCTTCATCAATGGCACGTCACCCATAAAGGATCGTGCACCCTGGATAAGCGGTCGTGGACCCGAAATATCCGTGCACCTGAAGCCACGTCTTCACCAACTACCGATTCCCTTATGTACAGGGAATCGATTAACTGCTCCTAAAACTCTATAAATATCAGAGACCCTTCAGATATTGAGGTACGCTAATTAATCTCCTTACTATTACTCTGAGCATTTACTCTTAAAAATTATACACTTACTTAAGCATTGGAGCGAGATTGTCGGTTTTTACTTGCAGGTTTAGAAGGAGCACCTCAACAAATTGCTGATCGACACGTCACCTACCGGAATCTATCTCAACAAAGAACATACTTTGTTCTCAATAAAATTTTCTAAGAAAACAACCAAAACAAAAGTGACAACAGAAAAATAAAAATCAATTGACTTTTAAAAGGAAAAATAAAAATAAAATCTCATATTTCCCAACTTAGAGAGACTTCCAATCAAAATACGAACCTTTTGAGCTTGGTGTAGGCCCTAATTGAAGAGAGAGGAGAAGAATAAACATACCGAAAGCTCCAAGTCAGAGAGCTTTCTTTTTTATTCAAAAAACACGAACATTATATACGGCCATGTAATGTATTACATAATTACAGACACTATGCTTTAGTTTGGAAACAATAGCACAACAAACAAAACAAACCATTCAACTGTTTTGCTTGGTACTCTGCCACCGAAGAGGGTACTCTGTTTTGCTTCAATTCAACTGAATTTTATTGAGAATAAAACCCTTTAGGAATTCAAGGAATTACAATATCAGCACACTGAATTCATTAACTTCCTAGCTATAATTCTTTCTTAAATGTTGAGCTTGTGTATTCCGATCATAGAGAGAAGGTTCTCGCTTAATTTGCTGTATAAGAAAGTTATAACATAATAGAATAGAAGACAATCTTGCATTCAATATAGTCTTACATATTAATTTTTTCATTACATCAACTAAATAATCTCTACATAATTTTCATATTTCACTGTAAAAATCTCTGCATAAACTATCACGGAAATATCAAATCATGACTTCAATCCAATTACCATTTGCAGGTCATGGAGAGAGAGAGAGAGAGAGAGAGAGAGAGAGAGAAGAAGAGAGGGGTTGGAGAGAACATGTCCTGTTAATGAGTTTCAAACAGCAATGGATATGGGTTGATAAGAGAAGAGAGCATAAAAGAAAAGAAAATAGACGAAGAAAGATGAGAGGAAAAAAAAAACTAATCGGAGAGAGAGGAGAAGAATATACATACCGAAAGCCCCAAATGAGCGTTACAAATTGCCCTCTTTCAATTCTGAAGCAAGGGTAGAAATTGTTAGGATTACCTTTGATAATTTCATGCTTGAAACTTAGGAAAAATCACCGGAAAACTCTTCTAAATCACCGTGTGTGTCTAGCAACTTTATATATATATATATATATATATATATATATATATATATATATATATATATATCCCTTAATTAGACATAGAAATGAAGTAATATTCAACGAAAACAAACCGGTTCTCTTGAAAAGAGGCTCTACTAGTACTGGTTGAGTTTGTAACAGTGGAACCTCATCATGATTATCTGCAGCTGCTACTCCCATGGCTTCCAAACAACAAAGCTGTCACTAATTTTATGAACAGCCCTCCGAAAAGAAACTTAATTTATAGATTATATGATTGCCATAAAGTCAGAGTCCAGTTTCGTGAATCCTCCCTTCAAAAAATACCCAAAACAGAAGGTAACACCCAGCCGTAAATACCAAAAAAAAAAAATCAACCCATAATCAAGGCTCAACCGTAACACCCAGCCGTGAATCACAAATCCAACAATCAGCAAACCAAAACTCATTTCATATTTCAATAACCCAAAAGAATCAAGAGAAATTGTTAGGATTACCTATCAGAAATGAAAATGAGAGAAGAAAAGAATTCTGGAATTGTGCAGAAATTGTATTCAAGTGAAAACCAAAGTTACAGAATCGTATGCTATACAAGTATGAGCAAAAGAGAACAATAACCGTAAACTAACTCATAACTAGCTGGCTAACTTAACTTTGATTAGAACTAACTAAGCTGATTAAATACATTCAGCTTCAAATAACAGAAAAATCTATACATAACACGTGTAGCTTAATACCCCCCCTCAAGATGAACAATGGATGTTAAGAATGTTCATCTTGGAAAGAAGAGCATGGAAAACATCAGAATCAAAAGCTTTAGTGAATAAATCAGCCAGCTGATGAGAAGAAGAAACATGGAGAGTTCAGACCAATCCAAGTTGGATTTTTCTCGCACAACATGACAATCAACCTCTATGTGCTTAGTTCTTTCATGATAAACCGGATTTGCAGCTATATGAAGGGCTGTTTAGCTGTCACAAAACAAAAGAGGGGCCTGAGGATGAGGGACTTGAAAATCCTGAAGAAGATGGAAGAGCCTAGTCAGTTCACAGCATGTAGCAGCCATAGAACGATATTCCGCTTCAGCAGAGGATCTGGAAACCGTTGGCTGCTTCTTTGGATTTCCAAGAAATCAAAGAATCACCCAGAAAAATGCAGAAACCAGAAATTGACTGGCGTGTATCAAGGCAACCAGCCCAATCCGAATCAGAAAAAGCTTTTAAATGACAAGAAGAGGCAGCAGGAAAGAATAATCCTTGACCAGGGGCTGCTTTGATGTACCGAAAAATGCGAATAGCAGCATCCATATGTGGTTTCCGAGGTGTTTGCATGAACTGGCTGAGGGTATGCATTGAATATGTGAGATCTGGCCAGGTGATAGTAAGATACAACAACCGACCAATGAGCCTCCGATAAGACTTAGGATCATCAATTACATCACCTTCTAAAGCTGAAAACTTAGCATTGGAATCCATAGGAAATTTGGAAGGCTTGTAAGTCAACTGACCAGCATCACTAAGAATGTCCAAAGCAAAGTTTCGTTGACATAAAGAAATTCCAGCAGCAATACAAGCAACCTCTAAACCAAGAAAAAAACTTCAAAGGACCTAAATCCTTAAGCTTGAATTTAGAATTGAGAAGAGTAGTAAATTCAGCAATAGCATGAGTATCATTACTTGCTAAAACTATGTCATTTACATAGACCAAAAGTGCCATAAAGGAAGATCCATGAGACTTGATGAATAAGGAATAATCTGATTTGGATTGAGTAAAACCAATAAGAAGTAAAGTTGAGGAGAGCTTAGAAAACCATTGGCGAGAGGGTTGCTTCAAACCATACAATGATTTATTCAACCGACAAACACGAGTATCTCCCTTGGTGATAAAACCGAGAGGTGGCTTCATATACACTTTCTCATCTAGATCCACATGCAAAAAAGCATTGTTGACATCAAGTTGGTGAAGATGCCAACCTTTGATGGCAGCCAATGCAAGAAGGCATCGAACGGTGGAAAGTTTGGCAACAAGGGAAAAAGTCTCAAAATAATCGAGGCCTTCACATTGAGTGAAGCCTTTGGCAACCAACCAAGCTTTGTAATGTTCAATGGAGCCATCCGAATTATGCTTGATCTTATAGACCCATTTGTAGCCTATAGGAGTTTTATTAGATGGTAAAGGAACAAAAGTCCATGTGTTATTGGCCTCAAGTGCCTTTATCTCAGCTTGCATAGCCTCACGCCAGCAAGGGTGTTGAACAGCTTGGTGATAATATTGTGGCTCAATTGAAGTAGAAATGGAAAAAACAAAATGTTGATGAGATGGAGACAATTTATCATAAGAAAGAACATTAGAAAGAGAATGAGGAATACCTGAAACAGTGGAAGAAATTGGAGAAAAGTGAGAAGAATGAGAAGCAGTAGCCATTTGACAATGGAATTGACGTAAGTAACTATGTTTGTGTTTGACCCGTGAAGACTTGCGAATAGGTGGAACAGTATGAGCATTAGAACCAGGGGCTGAGGGGCAGGAACAATATTAGGAGAATTAGAAACATGAATGAGTGGCATAGTATGAGAAGGAGAAGAATTAGAAGTGGATTCATGAAAAGCTGAATTAGGAGATGAAGATGTGGGATGAACAATATCAATATCATTACAATCAGATATAGAATTAGGTAAAACTAGATTATGATATTGTGGATATGAAGATTTAAAATGATCATGATAAGGAAACACATCTTCATGAAAAATACATCACGAGAAACAATTAGAGTATGAGAAGAAATATCAAACAATTTATATCATTTTATGTTATAAGGATAACCAACAAGAACACAAGGTTTGGCACGAGGGTCAAACTTAGAATGATTTCTTGAAAGAGTAGAAACAAAACAAAGACAACCTATGACCTGAAGATGAGAGAAACTAGGAAGAGTGGAAAAAAGACATTCGTATGGAGTTTTATTTGGCAAAGTGGGGGTAGGAATCCGATTAATAATATGAGCAGCTGAAAGAACACTCACCCCAAAAATACAAAGGAAGATTAGCTTGAAACCGTAAAACACGAGCAACATTTAACAAATGTTGGTATTTTCGTTCATCAATTGAATTTTGTTGAGGTGTCTCAACACAACTCAATTGATGAATGATGCCTTTAGATTGATAAAATGTGGGCATTTGAAACTCAATTCCATTATCACTGCGCAAGCATTTGACTTTAGAATCAAATTGGGTTTCAACTAGATGAATGAAAGCTGTAATTAAGTTTCGGGTTTGAGACTTAGTAACCATCAAATGGATCCAAGTAAAACGAGAAAAATCATCAACAATGGTGAGAAAATATTTAACACCATTAAGAGAATTAGCAGAAAAATGACCCCAAATATCACAATGGATCAAATCAAAGGTTTTATTTGAACATGAAGTACTTACAGGAAATGGCAAGCGATGTTGCTTAGCCAAAGGACAGATAGTACAACATTTATCTAAATTTACACATATGTTGGACTCATATTGACTAAGAAGCTTAACACGAGAATCAAACAAATGTCTTAATCTAAAGTACCAAACATCTGAAGAAACAGATTTAACAAGCAAACTTTGAGCAAGAAATGGAGGAAGTGAAGGTAATACTGGTTTGGTGATCAAATGGAACAAGCCACCACATTCTCTACCCACTCCAATCATCTTCCATGTCAACAGGTGCTGAATGAAACAGAAATCAGCAAGAAAAATAAGACAAAAAGAGAATAACTTGGTTAGTTTACTTGCTGATATAAGATTGAAAGAAAAAGAAGGAACACAAAGGACATTGGTTAATGTCAAAGAAGCAGAAATTTTAACAGTTCCAACATGAGTAACAGAGGCAAATTGACCATTAGGAAGTTTAACAGATTTAGAAATGGTGGCTGTAATTGTGGTAAGAAAAGAAATGGAACAAACTATATGGTCAGTGGCTCCCATGTCTATAATCCACGGATGATTAACAAGTTGAGAAGCAACTTGAAATGAGTAAATAGAAGAAAAAACAGAATGTTCTGAAAATTTAGAAAGATTGGAAGAAATGAGTATTTTACTTGACATATGGGGAACAAGATGAGCTTGAGGTGAGGCAACCTGATTCACTGATGACACCCATTCGGAATGAGGCTTAAGCATAGCAAAGAGTTGTTGAATTTGCTCCTAGATGATAGACAGAGCAATATAAGGAGATTCACTCTCTGAGACCTGATTTGCAGAATGAGAATCAACATCATTCTTTCCCTTTGTAAACTTGAAACCGGGAGGAAAACCGTGTAAATGGTAGCACTTCTCCATAGTGTGGCCATGAAGTCCACAGTGGCTGCATGTAGGACGATCCTTTCGAGCAAAAGGAGGCTTACCAAAATGAGAAGGATTCCCAGCAGGTCGAGAATAGGTAGATTGAGATGGAGAAGATGCCTTAGCTAATAAGGCAACAGTGTTCTGACTCATAGAACCGAGAGAGCCAGAGATTTCCTTTTGGCGTTCATGCTGAACAACCAAGGAGAAAACTTTGTTGATGGGAGGAAGATGATCCATCAACAAAATTTGACCTTTTATATGTGAATAAGATTCATTCAGTCCCATTAAGAACTGAAGAACATACTCTTGATGATGATAGTTAGTGAGGGTTTTCAAGACACCGCAAGAACATTTGCCGCAAAGGCAAATAGGTAAGGGACGGTAAATCAACAACTCATCCCACAATCCTTTGAGAGTAGTAAAATAACTACTTACAGATTGATCTTCTTGTGACATAGCAGAAATTGCCTTCTGGATTTGATAGATTCTAGGTCCATTTTGCTGAGAAAAACGGTCTCGCAAATCATTCCACATGATTTCGGCGGAATCAACTAAGATGATGCTTACATCAATTTCTTTAGAAACTGAATTGATAATCCAAGACAAAACCATGTCGTTATAGCGCGTCCATGATGAATAATCCGCATTTGTAGGGCTCGGTTTTGGCAAAGTACCATTGATGAACTGAAGTTTGTTATTTGCAGACAAAGCCATGTACATCGACCGGCTCCAAGTGAAATAATTGTCGCCGGTGAGCAGCTGAGTGCCCAGAACGGAACCAGGGCTGTCTCCATGGTGAAGGTACATTGGGTTCGAATCCATTGAAGAAAGATTCGGAATTCCAGAGATGGATCCCATGAACAAAGGATTTAAACAATTCTAGAAATCAAGATTGAAGGCAAAGAAAGGAAATTGAAGAGCAGAAAAGCTAGGGTTTCAGATTTGCTCTGATACCATATCATAAATGAAAATTAGAGAAGAAAAGAATTCTGGAATTGTGCAGAAATTGTATTCAAGTGAAAACCAAAGTTACAGAATCGTATGTTATACAAGTATGAGCAGAAGAGAACAATAACCGTAAACTAACTCATAACTAGCTGGCTAACTTAACTTTGATTATAACTAACTAAGTTGATTAAATACATTCAGCCTCAAATAATAGAAAAATCTATACATAACATGTGTAGCTTAATATTACCTTTGATAATTTAATGCTTGAAACTTAGGAAAAATCACCGAAAAACTCTTCTAAATCACCCACTGGAAGGTCATCAACGAAATAATCCACCAATTGCCAAAAGGGATCTTCAAAAAAAGAAATCACATGGCCACAACCGTTTCCACACGCCGGAAAATCACTGGCGACAACCTAGTGTCGTTGGAAACGGCCACAACTTCGTCGGAGACACCGCAAAATACCACAGAAGTCTCCGGCCAAACATAGGTTTTCTTCTGAGAGAAAGAAGGGAAAGAGTAAAGAAGAAAGAGAGGGAGATAGAACGTCCGTGACATTTAAGAGAGAGAAGGGAGGGACGGTGGAGAAGAAAACGTTTGGGTTTAGAGAGAGAAGGGAGAGAAGAAAACGTTTGGGTTTGGCAGAATTTTTTATTTTATTTTTGTTATCAAAACACATGCACATTAAAAACCGGTTCAGTTTTTACAATTGCTGGTTCATGCCATGTGTCAGAGTAGAGAGCTGATACATGGGGACGTTTTCCATCCCCCATCACCCTCTTTCTTATTTTTTAATAAAAATAAAATAAAAATTTGTCCTTTGATGTGACTATCAAATAACAAATTTTGATTTTTTTTTTTTGTTTAAAAAACCAAAAAGAGGGTGATGGGGGACGATTTTTCGTCCCCCACAAATCATTTTCGGTCAGAGTATAGGTTCACTTTTAGGCAAAACTTAGCTTTTATATATATATGATAAGGAAAAGTGTTTAATTTTTTATTTTTTATTTTTAAAAAAATCTCACCACTTAATGCTATAATGCGAAAAAGTCTTTATTTTGGTCTCATGAAGATTCACACCTATTATCTTTTCATTAAAGCACAATAAATTTATTAAAATCATGATAAAACCGGTTCAACCTTTAAAATTCATCGGTTTTTTTACTTAAAAGACCGGTTTAGTGTTTAAAATGATGGGTTCAAGCCACATGTCACAATTCTAGGCCAACTCTAAGTTAGAACTCGGCTTTTATATATATATATATATATTATTACCGTGTCTACTTAATTCAGTTTTTTAATTACTTCTTAGGTGTTACAAGCGTATACACCAACACCCTTCGAGCCTATCTAAAAGGAAGGATGGGATGACTCGTTTTTCAAGCCAGTGAACTTATGTTCCAAGGCTTGGACGTTTGATGCTATGAAGAGATGTAGGAGTAGGCAAGTTATTCGACTACTGCCTACCGACTGCTTACCGAACTGCCATCGACCGCCTACCGACTAATTCCCGTTCGGTAGTCTGTATAATTTTTATTTTCGAAAGTTGGTTTGGCTAAAATTTTTAACCGACTTACTGAGCCGAACCAAACCACCTTTTAACCAAATAGACATAAAACGGATTATTATTATTATTATTATTATTTTCTTTTAAAAAAATCAAAACGACGTCGTTTCATTACCCATGTTAATTGAATGTTAACCAACTTAACCGATTTAACCGACCACCTATTAACCGACTTAACCGACCGCCTACGGACCAACTTAACCGACTTAATCGATATTTTTAAAAATATAGTTTGTCGGAATGAAGTTGGTTAATTAACCGACTTAACCGAACTAAAAATCAACTTAACCGAACTGATACCCACCTCGAATGAGATGTTAATCAACATAATTATCTTGCTCATACAACAGTGATTAGCACTCTATTTCAACCATTGAGCTTTCAAGCCCCGAGCGCTGGAGTTTCAATCGTTGAGTTATTCTCTTGATCGCCAAGTTGCTCCCTCCCGATCATGGGGTTGGCTATCTCAGATTAGTGGAAAAATTACTTTGAGACTATTCTTTTCTGGGTGTGTGCCTCATGCTTCATGTGGACGAAAACATTGAGAGCTCATGACTAGGAAACAATGTTGCTCATCAGTACTGTGGTTAGGAGACTGTAAACAACCATTTAGAATTATACTTTATTCATGGCATTTATGGCGACGAATCAATTATAACCACCATAGGACAAACTTTTTTAAGTTCTAAATTCTAGTACATGTAGGATTTATGCATTCTGCAACTAGAACAGGTATGGTATCACCTCATGAAGTGATGATGGGGAAAAGGAAAAACAAAAAGAAAATGGCTATTATGTCTCTTGTTCTTGTGAAGGGCTTCCGGTCTAAGCAATTTTATTCCTATAATGAACATGAGAATCTGTGAATCACATTTGCAAAGCTCTTTCTTCAGATGTGCTGTGTCTACCAGCTGATGCCTCTAATGAATTGGCGATACTTCTGACTGCCGCGATCATTGCAACGACGTCATTAAGCTTGTTCACTGCTGAACCCACACCCTGTGTCATACATCATAACAATATTAGTTAATCTCAGAAAAAAGAATAAATTAACAAGAGTCTTAATATTTTTATTAGGGTGCATTTATCATAAAGATTTCGACGCAGATCTAGGGATAAAACAATGATGTATGTGTACATACCACCCCCGCAGCCCCCGCTGTGATGGCCATTGGTGCTGTAACTGCACTCAGTCCAGATGAACACATGACAGGAATCTTGACGGCCCGTGAAATAGAATATGCAGCTGCCAATGTTGGTGTGGCCTATAATTACCAATATCCCAAGCAAACTCATTAGTTAATGCAAATGAGATTATTGCACTATTAGGCCACTCTTTTCAATTTGAACTTCCAAGAAGACCAAGTAGTTATGCCTATTGAAGTTTAAAAACATTAATCTTCATCCCAGCTCCCATTACAGGCAACTTATTTACACTGAAGCACTCATGCAGAGCAGCCTCTGTCATAACTCTAAAAGATCTACAAATTTAGACAATGACGCCTTCAGTTAGACGACCAATTAAGATTTACTTCGAGCACGGATAAAAGTTCAAACTGACTGTCCTGTATTGTAACTTGAGAACAAAATGCATGTACAAAGCATCAGGAACTATGTGAAACAAGTACTTTGCGAAGCATTTTTAAAATGTTACCGGATGCTTGTTGATGATGCAGAAGAAAAATTTGGGCCCAAAACCCTTATATGTTCAGAAGATGTATTATTCTGTTTAGTGAGTCATTTGTCAATTTTGCTACTTTCAAGTGTTCATTCTCCAGACCTGGATTCGGCATTGCACTGACAATGCGCGCACATTTTGTGTGTGAATCCTTATATTTTGTCCACTAAATATAATTTTCTTTGGAAAAAAACTGTAGTAAAAGAGATTACTGTAAGATTCATTTGCGTTACCTTCTCAATCAAACCAAGAACACCAGATTTTGAAGGATAAGAACTTTTCCCTCCTTCCGTTTGAATAATGTCAACACCTTCCTGTTCCAGATTCTCTGCAAGCTTGACCTGTTGGTAATTCAGATACTAAGATTAAATCAAACATATGGTGGAGAAATGGAACACCTTTTTAGCAGAAACGCTGCTTGTAACCTGATCAGGTAGGCTTAGTGTGTGAGGCACGGTTACTGATAAGGTCACAGATGGAAGAATCCTCTTGGTCTCCTTTGTTAGATTCAATATCTGCAAAAGAAAAGCACTCAACATGTGAAAAAAAGAAAAAGAAAAAATGAAACCACGACAGCCTTCTTTAACAGTAGGAATCCAAATAAACTGACTGATGCTGATAGGATTCCTTTAGAAAAAATGAAGCTAAATTGATTGGAAAGATTTTTTCTTTTCCCTTTTCTATGGGACATTAGGAGAGAATTAATGAAGAATTTGATGAAGTTATTTCTTAAAAGTCCTGAATTTCCTTAAGAGTTGCATAGAGCCCGTAAGGAGTAATTGGCAACCCACTCAGGAAATTTTCCAAATTGTTCTCAGTTGTGTATTTACACTAAGATTCAGCACCATTATAAACTTTTAAGTCACCCTCTATACATAAACACAAACAAGACATACACTTGTCCATGCATAAAAATGACGTATTTCAGTTTTTATTCATTTTCCATTTTAAGATAGAAGTCTATGTCTAGTTAGTTTCTAGTTTAAGGTTTCTCAATCTCTAATATCTATTCACATTAGCAAATCGGTAGACACACTGCAGAATGTACTCTCATTCCAGGGTGTTTCTAGCTAAATTTATTCATGGGGAATTATTCAATCTATACCTGCTCTGGAGAGAAAACCACTCCCATCTCATAGAACGAATCATAGTTTCCAATCTCAACCTGCACGTACGATCAGCTTTATTAATACAATTTAACAATGCGGTTTGTAATATTCTTTTCAATTCTTGTAGCACTCCAGTAAAGAGGCACTGACTCAAGAATTCAAACTTATGGACTCAAATACAAAATTTAAGTAACAAGATTGTGATCAAACCATTAGTGCCCCTGCTTCAACAGCAACTGCAAATGCTTTTGGATCCACGGAAGAAACACATACCTGCAAAGGGAAGACATTCAATCCACAAAAATAAAACTGCTATAGCATTTTCAACATGTTTATAAGTCCATTAGCATCTTCTCAACATAAAGTAAGGATGCTTGGTTTAATGGGGTTGCCGATGATATATTGATTCATCATAAATAACAGAACACTCAAATTTTGAAGCTTAAACACATCATATGGAGTTCTGGTCTTCTTCACTTTCATTCTGTTTTTTTTCCCTCAACCATCTCATATTATAGATCTAAAATTGTTGTTTATCAAGATACATTTATGTGCCACAAAGTACAAGCAAATATGTGATGGCCGGAAATAATTAGAATCTCTTCCTTTAATGTACAATTTGAAAGCATATGATCAAGAATGCCTTTTGGAGAATATGAATTTACCGGAAGAGAAGTTAAACTGATGGCAAGCTTCACTAACTCTGGGTCACAAGCTATATCCACATGAGTTGCTCCCCCCTGTAGGAATGAAGACATGATAATATGAGCTAGAACTTTGGGAGGTCAGTGACTTTCGACAAAAATAAAAATAAAAACAGAATGCAAATTGCACTCTGGTAATGAAGCAAATTAAAATCTTGATGCTAGGGAAATAGCAAAGTTAAAGCACATATGCACAAAGCAATGCTATGGATTAAGTAAAGAGTAAACTGTTGAGAAAACTATTCACCAAATTTTGCTTGTAAGAAAAATATTAAGCAAAGTTAAGGCAATTACTAGTTTGTACTACAATGGCAAGTAATGTTGTTTACAATCAATTTCTTTTAATTGTCCATTCATATACAATTTGAACAAGTGTGATGTAGTTCTTACAATATGTGAAAAACTAAAATATTGAAGGAAAAAAGTATTAGAATATTAATTAAATGATTAAATTAACCGTTTTCTATAAGTTTGAGCTTTTGGAATAAGTGGTAGTTTAAGATGATGTCAGAGCAAAGGTGATGAGTTTGAATCTTGTGTTCGTCATTTACCTCCTATTTCAATTAATATTCCATTTGTAAAATGGAATATTAGAATATAAATTAAATGATTAAATCAACAATTTCCTATCAACTTTAGCTTTTGAGATTAATGATGGTCTAACAAAAAGAGATAACTAAAGGAAAACTTTTGTGTCTACGCCATGAAGCAGACCACGTGAAATACATGAAAAATTTCTTACAGTAGAACTATATGAGCCACCAAAGCAATGTGCAAAAAATTACAGCAGGCTCGTTTGGCAACGGTTTTAGGACTACTCTTTGTTTTTAAGTAAAAAAGCAAAAGTATTAACAAACAACTCAACAAACAAAACACTAAAAACTACTTTCACCTTTACGTCACATTACAACCAACAAGTAGAAAAACACCATCTAAAAAGTTTTAGCAATCGAACAAGTTTTAGTAATCAAACACCACGTATATTTCATCAATTGGTGAAGTGGTGGTGATGTTATTCATATATCAATTGTTAATTAATCTAAAATTTGTGACTTAGGATAACCTAGATGGTAACATCAAACCTACCTTCTCTGCAGCAGTAACAACTGAAGCAACATTGTCTTTATTGAAATTCTGCAATCCTGAGATAATCTGCAAGGTACACGATTAGGTACATACAGGGGTGCAATTTGCAATTGAATTAAAATTCTCTTCATTAGATGGATTTGATGAAAAACATATACATTCAGGTAGATGGATTTTATATAACTGTGAAATCTAAAATTCTCTGAAATTGTGCAACATTGCATTTGGAAAGCAGAGAAAGCTCCTTCTCTAGCCCATTAAGGAGACAAATTAAAGAAAAACAAAAGAATTAATAACCGAGTTTAAGAAATAGCATCAAATCGATTCCCCTGTATGATTGCAGTGAAAATCGAAAAAAAAAAATAAAATAAGAAAAACAAAATCTTAAATGTCATGTTTCAAGAAGTTGAGAAATTTACCTTAACTAAACATAGGAGAAAAACAAATACTTTACAGAAAATGGGAAGTGGGTCTGAAAGTACCTTGAGGGCTCTTCTTTCTTGAAAATCCTTCAGCACTGCTTCTTTGGTAGATGATAGAAGTGCTCTGGTAGTTAGAGAGGCTCTTCTTCTAAGAGATAAACTTGGTGTTGAACAAAGATAGTCACCCAGAAAAGGGTTGTTGTTTGGTTTCAAAAGAGTGTGGGAAGATGGTGAAATGGGCATGCAGATTGAGGAATGCATGCTTCTTTCTTTCACTCTCTATGGGTGAGGATGATGCAGTTTGGAGGGAAGAGATAAGCTGATAAGGGGGTTGGCAGCTTAAAACTGTTGGATATCTGAGAAGATAATTTTGGTCTTGGTTTCCCAAGCCAACCCGCTGGAAGGACATGGACATGTCCGTTTTGTATTACCCTTCACAAGGCCCAAAATGACCCCATTTGGATGACTTGAGATTTATTCGAGTAAAATAGGATTTAAATTATTCTCAATTTATTAATGGGAGATAAATTGTATTTTCTTTTTCTTTTCGGCATTTTTTTCTTCTGGCAAAGGGATGAAAAATAAGGTCTAGGAACCGATGTTCACTAAATAATATGACTAAGCTAAAAGGATTTTTTCATTTTAAGTGAAATGAAGATAAATTATTTTAGGGTACGGTAAGTAGGGCTGAGCATGGGGCGGGGGGGGGGGGGGGGGGGGCCGGGGATGCCCCTTTTTTGGCCCCCCCCGCAGGGGTGCGGGTTTCCGAAAGCGAAAATCCCCATGCACCCGCACGGGGCGGGTGGGGATGGGGCGGGGTTGAGGGGCGGGGATCCCCGCGGGTATGCGGGGATCAGTGGCGGTCCTACATGGAGGCTAGGGGGGGCCCTGGCCCCCCCAAGCCCCAAAATTTTTCCCTAAAAAAAAATATTTTTCCAAAAAAAAAAAAATTAAAATTAAAATTTTACCCCTTAATTTTTCAATTTTTTGGTTTTGCCCCCTCAATTTTTTTTCTTTTCAATTTGGCCCCTCCATTTTTACAAGCCTAGGTCCGCCACTGGCGGGGATCCCCACGGGTGTAGAACACCTAAAAAAAAAAAAAAGAAAAAAAAAAGAAAAAGAAAAAGAAAAAGAAAAATGGTGCAGGAAGAAAAAGAAAAGAAAATATATGAGAGGGGGGGTGATTCTGTGAAGAAGAAGAGAAGAAGAATGGTGCAGGAAGAAGAAGAAAAATCTGGAAGAAAAAGAAAAAGAAAATATATGAGAGGGGGGGGGGGGCTGTGAA
Organism: Alnus glutinosa; assembly: GCF_958979055.1. Classification (NCBI taxonomy): domain Eukaryota; kingdom Viridiplantae; phylum Streptophyta; class Magnoliopsida; order Fagales; family Betulaceae; genus Alnus; species Alnus glutinosa. The sequence continues at coordinate 27,905,167 of NC_084890.1, read as the reverse complement.
TTTGTGAAGAAGAAGAGAAAAATAAGGAAGAAGAGAAGAAGAATGGTGCAGGAAGAAGAAGAAAAATCTGGAAGAAAAAAGAAAAAGAAAATATATGAGAGGGGGGTTGTGAATCTGTGAAGAAGAAGAGAAAAAGAAGGAAGAAGAGAAGAAGAAGAATCTAGAAGAAAAGGAAAATATATGAGGGGGGTTGTGAATCTGTGAAGAAGAAGAGAAAAAGAAGGAAGAAGAGAAGAAGAAGAATCTAGAAGAAAAGGAAAATATATGAGGGGGGTTGTGAATCTGTGAAGAAGAAGAGAAAAAGAAGGAAGAAGAGAAGAAGAAGAATCTAGAAGAAAAGGAAAATATATGAGGGAGGGGGGGGGGGGGGGGGGGCGCGGGGAGGGGCGGGGCGGGGCGGGGATCCGGGGAAAAAAACAAGATTAAACCCGCGCCCCGCCCCACCCCGCACGAGTTGGTTAAAATCCAACCCGTACCCGTAAAAAAAAAAAATCAAAAACCGCAATTTTAGGGGCGGGGCGGGGCGGGGGGTGCGGGTTGGGGCGGGTTTGAGGGTTTTTGCTCACCCCTAACGGTAGGTTTGGCAATTTTTGACATGACCCGCGAACCCAACACGAAAAAACAAGGTTTGGGTTTAGCTTTATCGGGTTCGGGTCATAATCGGGTTGACCCGATTGTTATGTTATGTTATGTTATTTTTTATTTATTTATTTTTTATTTATTTATTATTTTTTTTTTTTTCAAATGTCACTTTTGGTCCAACCATCCAAGGCAAAATGCCAAAACCCTACCCGCATCACTTTGCTTTTTCACTTTTCACTTCACCATCTTCACGCCGCACGTCTCACACGGTCACGCCTCCCCTCCTTGGCTCCTTTCAAGTTTCACCCTTTCAGTCTCCCACCATCACTTTTCTTTTCACTTCACTGTCTTGACTCTTCACAGGCACAGCTGTACAGCTGCATAGCTTCACCTTCGGATCGGACGTACTCACGGCTTCACACTCACGGCTTCACGCGGCCTTCACTTCCGGGTTCACTGTTCACACTCACGGCTTCACGCCGTCTGACTCGGTCTGAGGTTCAGCGAATCAGCGGCTCAAACGCTCAATGCTGTGAACACGGTTGGTCGTGCGATCTGGGTTTGGAAAACTTGGGATCCCTATATTTGGCGTTTGTTGGCTGTGAACACGGTTTCTCGTGCGATTTGGGCTTGGAAACCATGGCCGGATTGTGTTGTTTGGTAACTTTGGTTCTTTTCTCCTGTGATTGCAGTGCAGATTGGGATTTGGGGACTGGGGTTGTGGGGTGGGCACGGGTTCACGGGTTCGTGTCGTGTAACTCGGTTCACAATTGGGTCGTGTCCGGGTTTCAATTTTTGACCTGATTAATAATCAGGTAAGGTTCGTGTTGAACCCGAATGTGTAATCGGGTCAGTCGGGTCGACACGAACCCGACCCGCAAACCCTAATTGCCAACCTTAGGGTACGGTTAAGATTTTGTTTTGTTACACATGATAAAGTACATAATTTTATGTAAATTAAAAATTTTAAATGACATGACAACATGTACAATATATATCAGATATGTAAAATTTAATCTTAACTATGAAATGATTTTTATTTATTTATTTTTTATTTTACTTGTTGGTATAGTTGGTTGCACGCCGATAATCCAAGAGAGAAGACCTGCAAAAACAAGAAATAGACACGTGACGTATTGGCGAATGACACTATAATGCCTAAGTTAGCAGGGTGATTGAGAGAATAACCATAAGCAATAAAATCAGAAGGGAAAAGTGTGTATACCTCATAATGAGATTTGTCACCTTTACTTATAGGACTGTCGTCATAAAGGTAAGTGAGTTTGATATGGCAAGATTATGAGGTCAAGGGTTCGATATAGAAAGTGGTATATTCTCATGAATGACTTTCCTTAGGGGGATGCTCCCACTGATCATTCATTTATCGAGCCAGGTCTAAATAGGCAAGATTGTAATTAAAAAGATACTTGAGGTACCTTTCCTTTTATGGTCCTCACACCATGTGTTCGTTGAGTCAGTGACAATCAGTCTGGGGACCATCGGACATCCGGCCATCCCTGAGGGAGGAATCACTTGTCAAGCGCATCTCTTCCCGAGAACAAATTAATAGATCTTTCAAAGTTCGAGGGATAAAGGGCTCTATTGGACTTAAGTAGGTATTTGCAGGGCACAAAGAGACTTTTAAAAAGAGTAAAAATAATGCTACATACTAAACTCTAATCTCGCTCTTATCTTATTGGATTGATGCGACACTGCCCATTAGCTCTTAAATTTAGGGTTTAGTTTTATAAAGGCAAATCTAAGGGTTAATAAACACTGCCACATCAGGCCAGTGAAAGATGAAAGTCGGATGCAAGTTGAATATTTAGAATTACTATATATACTTAAAATATAATAAGGTCGATCTGGGAACCAAACAAATATTTATTTGTTCACCATTTTCGTCAGTGGATGAAGAATATGCTTAATCCAAGTGCGCAACCTCACAACACTCGAATTAGCTGGGAAAGAAAACTATAGTATTGAACCCCTTCTTCTGTTAGATTTATATTTCTTAAAAAGGACCCATTTATTTTAATTGTCACCCAAATTATTCTTTATCATTATATGATCCAACATTAATACATGCTTTAAAAGATAGATATATATATATATATATTGTAGGAGGAAGCCCGGGCTGGCCCCTCTCAGCCTCTTCTATAGTCCGTCGTGGGATATATCATCAATTATTATTATTTTTTATTTTATTTTTATTGTGTCACTACTATTAAGAAAGGTGTTATGTATATATAACACCCGTCTAACATGGCTTATGTATTTAGAGTCCGCTCGGTTTTGCAATATCATACGCTAAAGATGGCGGTTCAAAAAAGATTGCGGTCTAAAACACGTTTTCAAATCACAGATAAGGTGATGCGTTTTTCAAAATGCATGATTTTAATGGCTGAACTGTAATTTTACCAAACACTAATTGTGTTTTTAAAAATCATGTATTTTAAAGTCGCTATTTTTTTAAACCATACATTTTGAAACAGTTAACCAAACGGACCCTTAGTACTCATAGATATATAAGCTCCAAGTAGGACATACATTCGAACTTTCATGACATTGGTGTAACCATGTCATGGAATACTTTTTTGGTTTTAGTAGTTGAAATGATAAGTGTAACATAGACGACAATGCCAATTTCTAAGAGAGTACTTGTAGTAAAAATCATAGTACTCATAGCAATACTTTACGTTCACAACTAGGAAGAGCCCAAAAATGTTGCATCTTGTGCTTATTCTTTGATAATATTTACAATACAAATTACTGCTATATATAGGAGAATTAAGGTAGCTAGGTAATTAAAGATAAGATGATTATGGTAACGATTTTTTTTTTTTCCATATATTCTAACTTTTGTGAAAATAAGTGTCAAATGAATTGTTCGTGGTAATCCACATTTTAGTGATTAACATGATTAATAATACATGGACTGCCACATCAATTTTTAAACATGGTTAAGTGCCATGCATGTAGATTGTTACATAGCAATACACATGCATTTTAATAGCTAATATAATAATTGTCACATAAACTATTCTATTAATTTATAAGAATCTTATAATAAAATTATACCTCAAACAATACTCTCTAGTACTCATAGATAAGCTCCAAATAAGACACCTTTTTTTTTTTTTTCTCACAAGTAGCATATGCTATCATTGAATCTGGAAAGCCCGAAGGCATATAACTTGAGGATAGAGGGACAAACCACCCACACACTCTAAGCCAGAAGGATTTGACTTAAAAAACAGCTGCCTAGGCAAAATCACAAATTTCACTAGAATTACATTTAAGCTCACTTACAATAAAATTCGAGTCATACATAGGCAGACTGTACATAAAAACAAAGGAATACACAAACACACATCTAACAGAAAATCAACCCAAGCCGGTAGTAGGGTCACTATCATCGCCGGAGGCCAACGCGTGTACGGCACGCTCCACCCCCGGAGCTTCCCAAACATCAGATCGGCCTCCCAATCTCCCGGCGCCACCTTTGCACGTCGAAAAAAGACGAAGGGTGACCGTCACGCGCAGCTCAAGAAGAAAATCTCCCTGGCGCGTGACGGCCACGCGCCGGTCACCGAAAACCCACACGGTCTCTTCAAACGATGGTAGGACCAGAAAACCACAGTGGACCCATCTGAGTGGCACATGTCTCTCAGAAGCCGATGGAAAAGCGAAGATCTGGCATAAAAAAATAGAGGAAAAATGAAGATCGGCCTAATGCTCCACCGGTGACACGAACGACAACAAGCTCCCCTCCGGACGTCTCAAGATGAACCTTCCTGTTAGAGAACGACTAGAAGAAAAAACAAAGCAAAATAAAACAAACTCCATAGCTTTAAAAGCTAGGAGAAACACAGCCACCATCGGATCTAGCCGGGGGAACAAAAGCTCTACAATCCTAATGGTTGGAAGAAAACTAACCCTACTGGAACAAGCCAGGGGAAACAAAAAAACACCCTGGCTCACGAGGAGCCAGAGGGAAATCACCACAGAGAGGGGGAGGCATGAGGCCACCCCTTCCCGGTGAAAACCATGCTCACAGGGGAGGGGTTCTAGAGGAGAGAAGACTCAAGAGAGAGAGAGAGAGAGAGAGAGAGAGAGAGAGAGAGAGAGAGAGAGAGAGAGAGAGAGAGAGAGAGAGAGAGGTTTTTCCCCAGCGAATCTTCTGCTCCAAATATGACCTACATTCAAGTTTGATGACTTGGATGGGAGCAACCTGGCCTGTCACAGAATACTTTCTTTGCATTGCAACAGTGCCAACTAGATCATCAACAGGTATATATTACAACAACATGTACAACATGCATCTTGTTGTTAACCCATCAGATATTTGGGTAAGATTGAAGAGTATTTCGAGAGTCATGCTCCTGTATTAGGGATCCAAATAGGGTTGAATTGATCCAAATAAGGTTGAATGGTCTCATGATGGTCAAGCCCATTCCCACTCTTTACTGGTCTGTAGTTTGTTCCATTTTCGGAACTTAGCCTACTTTAACCACCTTCTTTGGCTGTCCCTGTTTCTTTAATGAGCCGAGTCATTTATTTGACATTTCCAATTATTTTAAAGATGGCTCTATCGCCTTTGTTTTTTTATTTTCTTCTAATTTTTACCTTTCCCCCCTTCTTCTCATTAAATAAGAAAAAAGAGGGTAATTACCCTTTTTTTTTTTTTTCAAGAACTACCAGCCTCCGTCAATATGCCACCATGAACTGATACTCTCACCACCCGACTGTATCGAACTACCGTTTACTTACCGAAACCTTCATTTCGCCAGTCAATCTCGTTAAAAAACTTAAAATGACACAACTTTATAAACACAATTTACATATATTACCCTTAAAATTAAACAATTCGTTTTTTTTTTTTAAAAAAAAAAAAAGGAGTGGTTGTCGATATTTTTTAAGTTTTAGGTTTTATATATTTGTATTTTTTATAATCTTAATATTTTTTTTTTATTAAGAACGACACGTGTCGTCATATTATTGGTGCTGATGTAGCACACTAATGAAAGTCGTCAAGTATATATTTTGATGAAATTTGAATGCAGGGATTAAATTGTTATTTTAGCTTACCTCGTGGACCTTTGAATTATTTTTTAATTTTTTATACCGCAGCAAGCGATTTGTAATTTAGGCTAACTACATTGACTGATTTTGCATTTATCCATTTGTTTAGTTTAAGTTTTTTTTTTTAAAAGAGTTTTTATTTAATTTTTGAATTAGTCTTTTTAAGTTTTTAATATTGATATTTTTTATTAATTTATTTCTTGAGGGTATTTTTGGCTGGAAATGAAATTTAACATACAATTAAAAAGAAATTATTTCATTCGATTTAACGAAATTCCCTAATAAGAGAGTGTCTTGATAAGTAAATAGTAGTTAAAAGCAGTCAGATGGTGCGGTGAGAATGTCGGTTCATGAAAACACATTGACAGAGGGTGATACTGCGTGAACAAAAAAGAAAAAAAAAAACAAAAAAACAGAAAAACAAAGGGATCCCCTCCGATCCCTAAATAGAGCGGACAACCAAGCATTTTGACTAAACTACTTCGTTTATGGTTGTTAAAAGATGTCTTCCTCTTTTCTTAATTTTCTTTTGGTGGTTATTATTCTTTCTCCATTTCCAATAACATTTCCTCAGCTTGGAGGAGGCCGGTGTCAGCCGTCAGCCGTCAGCACCAAGGCGGTGGGCGGCCACGGTGGTCGATCGTGTCTCTCGGGTGAAAGGACTGCTAGGAAGAGGAGGCATATCTATATATAGAGGGAGAAGAGGATCGACGAAGCTCCTCTAAAATGTCTCATAGAAAGATAAACGAGACTTTCCTATGTTATAACGTGACACTATCCCGCACCAATGGCGTCTGGAAATCCAAAGACGCCGTCGTTGATTCACTCCCGCTCTTCTTCTCGCAGCTTTCCGTCATTCTTTTCGTCACTCGCCTTTTCTTCCTGGTCCTCAAACCCCTCCACCAGCCTCCTCTCGTTGCTGAGATTCTGGTAATTAATTCTTTTTTTAATGGAGAAACAATTAATGGTTGTGCAAGTACTCTTCGTGATCAAATGTTTGCATGTATAACATTTCTCAATTTCATGCATGTAGGCTGGATTTATCGTAGGTCCGTCAGCACTGGGGCAGTTCGAAATTTTCCAAAATATTTTCCCAGCAAGGAGCATAATGGTCATCGAGACGATGTCATACTTAGGCCTCCTTTTCTACGTATTCCTCACCGGTTTGGAGATGGACCTCAGCGCAATCCTCCGACCAGGGAAAAGGGTGATGGGCATCGCCATGATCGGAATTCTCATCCCATTCCTTATAGGAATAGGGTTGTTTTTCCTACTGCAACACGGCTCCAAAGTTAACATCACACCGAAAATGGGTTGTGTTTTCTGGGCCGCCTCGCTCACCATCACCGGCTTCCCGGTGCTTACACGCATCCTCGCTGACCTCAAGCTCCTCCACTCGGATATAGGGAGAATTGCCATGTCTGTGGCCATGCTCAACGACATATACGCATGGGTTCTCATTGCAATATTGATACCAGCCGGTATTGCTAATTAAATCACCGCTTGTTGAAAATTAAAGCTTAAACGATCAAAGTTACAAAATGATCGATGAATTTAAACGACGTATTTTGATTTATATTCTAACAGGTATCAACGTGAAAACTGTTCATGTGTCATTAACCGGCACCGTCACCTTCGTAATAGTCTGCTTTTTCGTGGTCCGTCCGCTTCTGGAAAGGATAATCCGCATCGAATCGGAGAAGGACAACTACGACGAGTACTATTTGTGCTTTGTGGTGGCTGGGGCGATGATCTGCGGGTGCATCACCGATGTAATTGGCGCACACTCCATTGTGGGAGCTTTTGTGTTTGGGCTTATCATTCCGAATGGGGACTTCGGGGACGTGCTTTTAGACAGGCTAGATGACTTTGTGTCGGGGATGATGTTGCCCTTCTTCTTCGTGAGTTGCGGGATAAAAATTGATTTCAAGACGATTGTGGCGGAGGAGGGCACGGCATGGTACTTGGTGGCGCTGGTCGTATGCTTGGCTTGCATGGCGAAGATTTTGAGCTCTCTTCTCGTCAGCGTCTTATTTAACATGCCGCTTCGAGATGGTGCCACTCTTGGAGTCCTTACCAACACCAAAGGCATCTTGGCACTCGTTATCCTCAATGCTGGGTGGAACGAAAGGGTACGTACTTAATTCATTAATTAATTAAATATCATTCTCTCGGACCAGCATTTTTACAATTTTAAAGAAATTTGACATTATCAAATTATATGAATTCAAGTCATTTTTTATATTGAATGACGTGAAAAATGCTACATGAATATTAAGGGTGCGTTTGGGATTGAAATTTCGTAGACAATAAGTATGATTTTAAATCAAATAGCAGAACATAAACTGTTTGAGAACTGCATTTTAAAAAATTACGATTTAAAAACTCAAAAAATCTGCATTTTCAAATCTCAAGTAAGAGGGTGTTTTTTTTTTAAATGTAGAATTTTAAAGGTTAATTTGAGATTTTAAAGGCTAAACTGTAATTTTGCCAAACGCTTAACTGCGTTTTTAAAAATCACATTTTCAAATCACACATTTTAAAATCGTTATTTTAAATCGCACTTTTTGAAATCGCAAACCTAAACGGACCCTAAAGATCGAGACGCTACTTCTGTACTAAATCAAAAGACAGTTTTTTGTTTAAAGCTTTTATACGACATAAAGTGTAAGAATATGATAAAAATATACTCGATTCTCATTGTTAACATGTCACATTTTTAATATGTAATATTTTGCATGTCGTTCAATACATAAAACGACCTAAATTCACAAAATTTAAGAATCTCAAATTTCTTTGAAATTGTAGGAGATCTGATCGTATCCCATTCGATCTCTCCATCTCTAATCTCTGTGGGTGTTATTATTATTTAGCAAACAAATTCCATTTCAACTAGATCATTTTGAAGAACATAAAATAAATCTTGCAATTTCATTTTACATTAATCTGAATTTGTGAAAAATCTGATTCTATGATTTGCTTAGTGTCATGAATTTCCTCCGGTGCTACATTTGCCATTGCTTCTTCTTAAAAAAAAAAAAAGAAAAAAGAAAGAAAGAAAGAAGAAGCTAGCCTTCTCAGGTAAACTTATTATATATACCTCATTTGCACTTCAACCTCTAAATTATGTACTATAGTCTAGACCTATAAACTAATAAATATTTCGAATTACACCTTAAGTCATCAGATTTGGACGTTTGCTCGGATGAAAATTTTAACCCGTGTCAATCATGTGCTCATAAACTGTTTATTCAACCATTAAAAAAAACAAAGAAAAAAAAACCGATCAGAGGAAAAAGCATAAAAACTCGATCTCTGATCTATCGCTAGGGTGGGGGTGAGTACAACCATGCCATACGGATAAGAAGACAATGGGCGGCTGCAACACCTCCCTGAAAAAAGAGACTCCAAAAGAAAATAGTGAGAAACCATTTGAGCACCCAAAAAAAAAAAAAATTGGCCACACAGCCACCTGAAGAGTAGACATTGGTCAATATGCTACCTCTCAAGAGAAGAGAGGGGGTGGCCACCCCAATAGAAAATAGTGGGTGGCCTCACAGCCGTAACCTATATTCTTCTCCTAGGATGGCCACCCATTGTCTTGTCCTACGATGGTCGTGCAGCCGCCCACAATTTTTTCTTAGGATGGACGTGGCCACCATCAATCTTTTCCTGGGATAGTAGTGCGGGCCGAGCGGTGTGGCTATTCCATGTCTTCTTCTGGGAGGCTATAGTTAGTCACCCCCCACCCAATAGAGATAGTTTTATAATTTTTCTCTCTAATCAAGGTATTTTTTGCAGAATAAACGATTCATGGGCACCTAACATATATAATGTTAATTTCCATCCAAACTAACGACCAAATATGACTGAGGGTAACGTATAACTTATAAATTTTGGTAGTTTATAAGTACGAAATGAAGTGAGCCATAGTTTGTAAGTTGAACTACAATTGAGGTGTAAGTTTAGAGGGTAAAGTGTAATTTACCCATTTAATTTATAATTTTTCAATTGGTTTAAGACATCAATATAGAGTTAAGTTGTACGTATGCCCTTCCAGCAGTACTTTTGCTATATTTGTAAGGGGGATTTTGTACAGTAAGGCCTCGTTTGGTTTGCGGATTAGACCCATGGAAAGGAATAACTATTCCTACGGAATAGCTATTCTTTTGTTTGGTTGTATATTATTTAAGGGAATAGTTATTCCCACGGAATAGCTATTCCCTTACGAAGAGGAATAGGTATTCCACTCAAAAAGGAGTGGAATGCCTATTCCTTTCCTATAGGAATAAATTAAATTCGTCTTTTGCCCAAAAACTCCAACCTTCTCAACACTCAAGTCTCTTATCCCCCTCTCTCTCTCTGTTTCTCAACTCATGGTGTGTTTTGATACGAAATTTTGACAATAAAATATAATTCTGATTCTACTTTTTTCAGAAATAAATCATATTTTATTCAACTTTTTAAAAAACAAATTATATTTTATTCAACTTTTTATAAATAAATTATATTTTATTCAATTTTTTCTAAAAAGTCAAATTTCAAAATTCGCAAACAAAATAAGAATTTAATTATGATTTCAAAAATTCATCACTCAAGTGCACCATCAATATCTTTCTCCATCTCTGCAATTATATTCTCATCCCCCTCTCTCTGTTTCTCAATCCAACTTAATTTGTTGTGGGGTAGTCTTTTTTTTTTTTTTTTTTTTTTTCCCTCCTCCTATGATTTAGCCTACAAAATGCACTTAGACGTAGCAAAACGAGTACCTCTTAATATCGGGGGGACTCCAATTGCCTTGCGGAGGTTTGAGAAAAACTTTGTAAGCAAAGAACGAATGTTTGTTACTGAAAAACAAATAAAAAATAATAAAATAAAAAGGGCTTTGTAGTTTTTTTTTTTTTTTTTATTATTAGGCGTTTTTTTTTTTTTTTTTTTTTTTTTTTTTCTCTTATAAATCATTTTACTTTGTAAGCAAAGAATGAATGTTTGTTGCTGGAAAACAAATAAAAAAGAATAAAATAAAAGGGCTTTGCAGATGATCTATTTTTTTATTTTTTTATGATGGTGATATGATGATTATGTGTGTGTGTGTGTGTTTTTTTTTTTTTTTCCTTATAAATCATTTTGTAGCGTAATTGTATATGAAAAAAAAACAAAAACAAAAAAGGTCATAGTATGATTGTTTATGTTTCTTAAATAAAGAAAAAAAAAATGTCCTCAAGAATATAAATTATATTTGTATTATAAGGGTATTTTAGAAAATTTGATTATAATATGATTCCATTCACCAATGTATTGCACTGTACCAAACAAAAGAATACATATGCAATGTTCTATTCCACCGTTACAACCAAACAAAAGAATAGGAATAGTTATTCCATTCCACCTTCATCTATTCCCATGAATAGTTATTCCTTTTCCTAATAGAATAGACATTCCGCAAACCAAACGAGGCCTAAGTGTCATCCAAATGAAAAAAAATTACAAGGCGGCATAATGTTAGCCAAGATAATAATAGAGCATTAATTAGATTACTAAGATTTTGTTTTTCCTTTTCTTTGAATATCTTCATATATTTGCCCACCGAAAGAAAGAGGGAAAATATATATATATATATATATATATATATATATATATATATATGATATCGCTTGAACAAGGTGGCTAAATCTTAAAAAATTCCCTTGTTAATTTGCAAGATAAAACCATGTAAAGCCCTTCTAATCATTTTTTGTAGTCAGCTGCATTTATCTGAAGGAAAAGGAAAGAAAAAGAAATATAGTCACTTAATTTACCTACACATCCTAATTTAATTACTTTTAAGGAAAATTTTAACTTATAATCTCTGATCTTTCATTACTTTTGCAATTAGGTATTCAAATTTTAAAAGGTATTAACTTAGGGTATCCATATTTTAATTTTTCTTCAATTTCAGCTCTCCGTTAAAATTTTTCGTTAAATTCTATCAAAATTTCCGAAACACCCCGTGTGTGTCTATATATATATATATATATATATATATATATATATATATATTAAAAAAAATTATAAAATTTTTCAAAGATTTAGGCATGTGTAATTTTATAAGTTCCGTTAAATTCTAATCAATACTTAAATCCTTGTAATTTTTTTTTCCTTAAAAAAAAAAAAAGAATAAGAAAAAGAAAATGGTATTTTGGGAATTTTGACAAGATTTAATAGAAAATTCTAAATGAGGATTAAAATTGAAAAAAATTGAAAGATAAATATTCTAAATTAACATTTTTTAAAGTTTGAGTAACTAATTATAAAAATAATATAAAATTAGGGGTCTTTATTTTAATGTTTTACTCATGTATATTTTCTGTATATACTATATATATATATATATATATATATATATATATATATATATATATGCAGATTTTGAACGACCAACAGTACACAGTGATGGTGGTTGCCATGCTGGTAATGACGATTGCCGTGGCGCCCATCATGTCTGCCATCTACAAGCGTAGAAAGGGCTTAAAGCAGTACAGGTTGAGGACAATACAAAGACCAAAGGCGGACACAGAACTCCGAGTCCTCGCATGCGTCCATACCACAAGCAATGTATCGGGCATACTCAGCCTCCTTGAAGTCTCCCACGCCACCAAACTCTCCCCTATTACCATCTTCGCCCTCCACCTCGTCGAGCTCACTGGCCGCGCCTCCGCCATGCTCATCGTCCACTCTAGGCGCAAGTCCGCCGCCCAGAATCCCAGCCGAGCGCAGGCCGACTCCAACCTCATTATCAACGCCTTCGAAGCCTTCGAGAAGGACAACCACCTCGTCACCGTCCAACCCCTCACCGCAATGTCACTATACGGCACAATGCACGAGGATATCTGCAGCTTGGCTCAGGACAAGCGTGTGGCCCTCATTCTTCTCCCGTTTCACAAGCACTCCACCGTGGATGGCCGAATGGAGGACGAGAACGCCGCCTACAGAGACATAAACCTCAACGTTTTGGCCAACGCACCGTGCTCCGTTGGAATCTTTATCGACCGTGGACTAGCAGCAGCCGTGCGCCCAGGAGGGCCTAGCGACAATATTGTTAAGTTCCGCTTTGCCATGATCTTCATTGGTGGCCCTGACGACCGTGAGGCACTGGCTTATGCATGGAGGATGGTGGGGCATCCTGGAATCAGCCTAAGTGTGGTGCGGTTCCTTCCAGGCGAGGACGCTGTGAACTTGGAGCTTGAAAACGATGTTGAAAGCCATGGGATGTCACCGGCCATAGCCAACAACGAGAGGCAAACTGCAATTGATGATGAGGACTACATAAACGAGTTTAGGCTCAAGTCAGCAAACCACGACTCCATTATGTACTTAGAAAAGGTGGTGAACAATGGGGAGGAGACTGTGTCGGCCATAAGTGCAATGAATAATTGCTATGATTTGTATATAGTTGGAAAAAGGACAGGAATGGTGTCGCCGCTCGTGTCGGGGCTGTCGGATTGGAGCGACTGCCCGGAGCTAGGGGTCATAGGGGATGTATTAGTGTCCTCAAACTTTGCGTTGCAAGCGTCGGTTCTTGTGGTGCAACAGTATGGTTCTGCGGCTCAGGATAGGGGCATGTCGGCCTCATCGGACGGGTCCAGGCAAGAGCGTTTCGGGCTGCGGCAGAGGATGATGGGTGTTCTGAGGTTTTCGCATAGCTCAAAGGGAATGGTGTTGTCTGATAGTGACTGGCCGGTCGGAAATGCGTAAGGGTGGTTTAATTTTGACGTTTTTGTCATAGGAATATAGGACAGTACTTTTATTTGTGAATCTCTCGTTCCTTCATATATGTGCACATTTATTTTAGTTTTTTATAGTTTGGAGGTCCAACTACAAATGAGGTACCGTAAGTTTAGGGGATAAAGTGTAATTAATTACCCTTTTAATCTGTAATTTTTCATTTAGTTTAAGACATCTTATAGAGTTAAAAGGAAAAAAACAAATAAAAGAACATAAAATTGTTTTTCCTTTTCCTTAGAAACCTTCATATATTTGCCCGAGGGAATTAATATATATATTGAGGGAGAACTTCACTTATATATAACTCCTGATCTTTCATCAGTTTTGCAATTAGTTAGGGTATCAATCTTTAAGTCAATTTAAAGTATTTATCTTTCAATTTTTTTCAATTTCAACCCTCCGTTAGAATTTTTCGTTAATTTTTATCAAAATTCTTAAAATACCCATTTTTTTTTGAAAAAAAAAATATTATAAAAATTTTCAAAGATTCTAGCATGAATATTTTTAAAAATTCCATTAAATGGTTGATCAAATGTTTAGGTTGTTTTTCTTTTTTATTTTCGAATTAATTATTCAAACTTCCTTTTTTTTTTTTTTTTGATAGAGGTTACTTCTTCAGTTGGCTTTTAAATAATAATAATAATAAAAAAAATTGACATAAATATTAACTTATGCACAGACTTCTGTCAACTAACAAAAATAATAATAATAAAAAAATAGTAATATCACGTGGTAATAATGCATATATAATTTCCTCTTAGCGTTACATTTTCTCTTACGAAAGAGAGCAAATGCTCACTTAAAAGAGAGATACAATAAATGTTGAGAAACACAGATTATTTGGATATCAGCCAAGAGCCAACGATGTACTTTTAGATTAATTTTTAGGACAAATGTCTAAAAAATTCTTGAGTTGGAGCATCATTCGAAATCGATCATTTACTTTTTAAAAATTAACATTCGCTGCTTTACTTTTTCGCGAATTTGAAATTAGTCATTTCATGATTTTCTATCCATTTTCACAAACTTTGTTAGTACCACGTCAACATTTTTGCCACATCATCTTCAAATATGTATTTTTTATTATATAATAAATTTTGAAACTTAAAATTCTATTTATTTTTTTATTTTTTATTTTTTTAAAAAAAAGAAATTAGGGGGTTCCTTGTAGAGGGGGTGGCTCGTGAGGTGCCTTTGGGCTGATGCAGGTACTAAAACCCTATTTAACCCTAATTTTTAATACATTGTTTGACATGGAGAAAGAAACCGGCCATATGAATTTTCTACTGGCCTTGCAATAGGCGATCACGTGTGAAACCACACATGGCTACTATATTTTCTCCTTTTAAAATGTTTATTTTATACTTAAAGGATTCAAATTTTATCATTTAATAGAAAAAAATAAAAAATTAAGGGGTTCCTTGGAGAGGGGGGTGGCTCGCGAGGTGGCTTCGAGCTGACACAGGTATTAAAACCCTATTTAACCCTAATTTTTAATACATTGTTTGACATGGAGAAAGGAGCCATATGAATTTTCTAAAGGCCTTGCAATAGGCGATCACGTGTGAAACCACACAAGGCTACTATATTTTCTTCTTTAAAAATGTTTATTTTATACTTAATTAAAGGATTCAAATTTTATCATTTAATACATTAAAAAAAAGAAAAAAAGAAATTAGGGGGCTCCTTGGAGAGGGAGTGGCTCGCAAGGTGGCTTCGGGCTGACGCAGGTACTAAAACCCTATTTAACTCTAATTTTTAATACATTCTTTGACATGGAGAACGAAACCATACGAATTTTCTACTGACCTTGCAATAGGCGATCACATGTGAAACCACACATGGCTACTATATTTTCTCCTTTTAAAATTTTTATTTTACACTTAATTAAAGGATTCAAATTTTATCATTTAATACATAAAAAATAAAATAAAATAAAATAAAAAATTTGGGGGTTCCTTGGAGAGGGGGGTGGCTCGCTAGGTGGCTTCGAGCTGACGCAGGTACTAAAACCCTATTTAACCCTAATTTTTAATACATTGTTTGACATGGAGAAAGGAACCATATGAATTTTCTAAAGGCCTTGCAATAGGTGATCACGTGTGAAACCACACATGGCTACTATATTTTCTCCTTTAAAATGTTTATTTTATACTTAATTAAAGGATTCAAATTTTATCATTTAATACATAAAATAAATAAATAAAGAAATTAGGGGGTTCCTTGGAGAGGGGTGGCTCGCGAGGTGGCTTCGGGCTGACGTAGGTACTGAAACCCTATTTAACCCTAATTTTTAATATATTGTTTGACATGGAGAAAGGAATCATATGAATTTTCTATAGGCCTTGCAATAGGCGATCACGTGTGAAACCACACATGGCTACTATATTTTTTCCTTTAAAAATGTTTATTTCATACTTAATTAAAGGATTCAGATTTTATCATTTAATACATAATTTATATAAACTATATATAATCATAAAATCTTTACAATTAACATATAATTTTAGGAATGTAATATGTTGGGAATAATCCCAATAGGACCGGTCCATCCAGAGAGTCCCAATAGGACTGGCCAATCCAGAAGGCCATGGGCTTTCAGATCAGACTATCTCTCTCAAACACTAACTTAAGCATCGGAGTGAGATCCCCGGAATGGTTTCTTAACTCTACTTGTATTGTAGGACTTTTGGAGAAAGCTTGAAGAACACCACGGACGTGCTGATTCACACCGTACCAAAAATTGTACCAACAGTTTGGCGCCGTTTGTGGGAACGATTATTCATTTCTCATGAAAAAGAAATTTGTCGTGGTGGTGAACACGTGTTTTGGAAGCCAAGCCAACCGGAGAAGGAGGCCCCTGACAGAACAAATTGTTCAACACAACCCAAATCCAGGAGTTTAGAACAATCCGCGGCCCCCACCGTTCCTTCACCTGGGGGGTGGAGACCAGGATCGCCAGGAAGGTGAGATCCCATTACGACAAGGATAATCGAAGGAGGGGCTTGGGAGGAGCTGCCATTTCCTTCGCATGGCTGCCTGACAACTTGGACAGGAAGGTTGCCGAGTTGGAAATGAGGTGTGCCAACATGGCTCAGGAGATGGAAAAGAAGGACAAGGGCAAAGCTGCTGCGGTGGCCAGACTCCTGACAAGTAACAATATCTCGTTCACCCGACAAGTGACCAAGTACCGCCTGCTCGAGAAATTCAAAGTCCCCCAAATCTAGAGCTATGCTGGGACCGGGGATCCTATGGAACATCTGGAAAACTTTCGGGTCCATTTGTACTTCCACGGAACCCCAGACAAGGTTGCTTGACGGGCTTTGCAGTTAACTCTGACTGGGAATGCCCAGGATTGGTTCAGAAGGCTACCTCCAGGATTGGTCAACTCATTTGAGGAATTGGGCAGAGAATTCTTGGGGCAATTCATGGCAGCACGAGTGTGTAAGAAACCTTCAGGGTACCTGCTCACATGAAGCGATGAGACTCTAAAGGACTTCGCGGCCCGTTTCAATTCAGAGAGAATAACCGTAGAGGATCCGACCGACGATATGGTCTATGCAGCCCTTTATCAGGGGTTGTCACCAAAAGAGCCACTTATGAAGAACTTAGCCAGGAAACAACCGAGGACCCTACAAGGTCTGATGGATAAAGTATAGGAATTTATCAATCAAGAAAAAACCTTATGGGGAGACAACCTCTATAAAAAAAACATCACGGGGAGACAACCTCTATAAAAAACCGAACAAGGTAAAGTCTCCCGGTTAGTCCTACACCGAGAGCAAGAAGTGAGTCTCTTAAGTAGTCCGACCCCGGGAGCTAGGGAGACAACCCTGCAGAGAAAACAAGGTAAGGTCTTAGTCCTACACCGGGAGCAAGAAGCGAGTCTCTTGGGTAGTCTGACCCTGGGAGCCAAGGAGAAAACCCTGCAGAAAGACAAGAAGACAAGTCTCCCTGTTAGTCCTACACCGAGAGCAGGAAGCTAGTCTCTCGGGTAGTCCAACTCCGGGAGCTAGGGAGATAACCCTGCAGAAAGAATAAGAAGAAATGAGGGGGGGGGGGGGGGGGGGGTTGGGTTTAACCCTCGGTTTTGCAGGTTTTAGCAAGCAAGACTCCCGGGTAGTCCAACCCCGGGAGCTAGGGAGACAACCCTGCAGAGAAAACAAGAAGGAATGGAGGGTCGGAGTTGACCCCCGGGTTTGCGGTTTTAAGGTTTCAGGAACCACAAGGACATCATGCAATTTCAGAAGGATCCAAGGCTTGGGTTTTTTGGAACACAGAATTCCCATTGTCCGAATAACCCTCTGACAAAAGAATTGGGGGGTAACTGTTGGGAATAATCCCAATAGGATCGGCCCATCCAGAGAGTCCCAATAGGACCGGCCCATCCAGAAGGCCATGGGCTTTCGGGTCAGAATCAGCTTAAGAATAGTTAGTGGTTGTAATGCGAAGACAGCGGTACTCCCAGGCAGTCCTGTCCTGGGAGATAGGTGTCGAGTTGGAAGGGCCCGGGAAAAGCACGTGCCGCGAACCCGAAAAGCATATTGCAATGCTTTATGCAGAGCGCCAGTGACGGTGCAGAATGGATGTCTAGGCCACAGCTCTTCATGCAGAGCGCCAAGGATATCTCATCTCGTGCAGAGCGCCAGAAATATCACTTGTAGGTGTAGTGCAATGGCAAGGAACTAAAGATGTCTTCCTGAGCAGCGAAGGAAGGTCAGAAACGATGAGTCATCCCCGGCGCATGAATCCCAAGGGATGACTCATTGCTAAGCAAAGTTAGAACTATAAATACATGTCATGCCCCAGGTATGAAGGAGAGACTGGAATTTTTGGATTATGAAAGCAGACTATCTCTCTCAAACACTAACTTAAGCATCGGAGTGAGATCTCCGGAAGGGTCTCTTAACTGTACTTGTTTTGTAGGAGTTTTGGAGAAAGCTTGAAAAACAAGACGGACGTGCTGATTTACACCGTATCGAAAACTTTACCAACATAATATAATTAAAGAATGTTTAAATAATCAAACTTTGTCAAAAAAGCATTACCTAACAATGAAAAGTTCATAAAAATAATAGATAGTCCTCGAGGGTGTGGATGGATTGGTAATGCCTTATTACATTAACAATCAGTAATGAGAAATGAACATCTATTTAAGATTTAGGACAAAAAACACATAACTGAGATTTTGTTGACAACACAATTCGATGATAATTTTAAAAACATGATTCAACATTTAAAATTATGCACTTTTAAAAACGTACCTCTTACTTGTGTGAAAACTTGAAATGGGAAATTTTCATCGATTTTGTTTAAAAACACGTGTTTAGCCTATAAAATCGCAGAATCAAACGCACACTTACACTTATTTAATTATGGTTCTACTGGTATTCCATACGTTTTTAATATTTTTAGGGGGAAAGTACACTTTAGTCCCATGAACTATCACCACATTTTCATTTACACCTCCAAACTTTTTTAAAAAAAAATAGCATTTGGACCCCCTGAACTATCACTGCATGTCAAATTAGACACTTCTTTATTTTATTTTTTCTACCTAAAATACCCTTGAAGTTATTAAAAAGAAAAAACAAATTGAAAAAAAAAAAGAAAAAAAAAAAAGGGAGCTAATATGAAGAAGGTCACCCCTTTTTTATATTTTTTTAATTTTTCACGTGAAAATAGTTCAAGGGGCCACAACGTCACTTTTTAAAGTTTAGAAGCGTAAATTAAAATGTGGTCATAATTTAGGGGGCTAAAGAATATTTTTCCTTGTTTTTAGTAATACAGCTTATAGTATATACTTATTCTACCAACTATTTTTATCTACTTCTTATCAAAATCATTAGGAGTAATTACCTTTTCCCGCCATGAATTACCAACTTTTGCAATAATCCCCCGCAAACTACCAACTCGACCAAAATAGAGCATCCAACTACCAAAGTTACAGGTTTTCGCCCATTTCATCAATCAGAGGGGTTAAATCTGACGGACAACGCCTCACGTGACCGTCACATGCCGTTTTACAATTTTTCTTCCTATTTTACCATCATCTTTATTGTGTGTTCATGGGGGCATGTTGGAAGTGGATGGTAGTTCATGGGGGAAAAATGTAATTACCCCAAAGAATTAGAAGACAAACTCACACACAGAGAACCAAAAAACCACAAACACAGAGACTGAATTGCGAGAATGGCGTCTAGGGTTTTTTGCTTCATGGTGTTCATTATGTGTCTCTTCGCGTCGTCTCTGACAAGGATCGGTGCCTAGGATTCAGAATCGAAAGAGTTCATGCTCACCATGGACCACTCGAACTTCTCCAAAACTGTCAGCATGCACAATTTCATCATCGTAGAGTTCTACACCCCATGGAATTATAACCACCCGATCCTTATGCTTCTATCAACAAATCTGACTCTTAGTATTCAATTTCGGGAATTTGGATCTGGATTGAAGGTAGAGGGATTGAGTGTGTGGAGTATGAGGAATTGTTGGTGGCTCGAAATATAGGGCTTGATCGTTTCTGGGCTTTGCGTGAAACCTGCTTTGAAAGTGTATGGCATTAATTGTGAGCTTGATCTGGTAATTCTCGCTTCTTTTTGTCTCCATTTCCGTCTGTACATTGCTAGCTGAACACACTTCTCTTCATTTTCTCTTTTTCTTTTTTTTTTCTTCCTCTTTTTGCTTCTGTAGCCATATTTTCTTTAAAGATGTTTGCGCTACAAAACAAAGGCAAAGCATAAAAGGAGATATGCCTTTTCCCAATTTAAAGTTCATTTTCTATGCCTACTCGGATGCTGACATTTTTCTTTCAGTAGTGCCTTTTATCTGATTGTTGTGGTTTTTAAGCTTCTTTTGGGTTGTTGTTGGATCTTGATTCTTCATAAAGACGTTCTAGTGTAGAAGTTAAATTAAGCTTCAGATTCGCGCCTGTTATATGCAGAATTAGTCAAATTTCTGTGAAGTATTTAACATACAATCATTGAAATTCACCAAGTATGAATGTTTCAAGTTTTTAAGTGGGCGGAAAAAATTAATTCTATTTTGGATGAACTTGCTTTGCTTGGTTTGCTTATGATGTTGAATTATGTTTCTGTTATTGCATTTCTAGCTAAATTTATTGGGTTTGAGCAACTTTTGACGAGAATTTCATTTGTGCTATTGTTGTAGTGAATTTAAATCGGGATCGGTTCCAGTTGCGTTTTGCTAGTTGAGCATAATTGCATCTTTTTCTTCAAATAGTTATTTGAATTCGTCAATTTTCATGACACTGATATGATACTAGTCGCTTAAGAATGTCCTAAATTTTTTTAAATATTTGATATTTTTGGGAACCTGCTTTCAGAGGAAATGGTTTCTAGGATTTTATCTGTGCCTAAAACAAGTTAAGAATCCTTTCTGCTTGAGCCTTCTCCTTTCTCAGTTCATGGAGATGTGCTCTCATGTTATTGGATTACATTTTTCTTTCTAACCCATTAAATTCTTGTTCAAAAATTTTGGAGTTTGTGGGAAAAGGTCAGCTTTTTGGGGTGTTACCCAGATCTTGAATTTTTGTAGCTAAGGGTTGGTTTCATAGTTTGTATCTATATTTGTTAGATGAATGATTATAGGTTTAATGATAGTCATTGTTTTTTTGTTTTTTTTTTAACAGATAACATGAGTCACCATATATTACTGAAGAACGCTCGAAGGCAATTACAGAGAATAAAGGTACAACACCCCATATACCCTAAGCCAGAAAAATCTAACTTAAAACAGCTATCTAAACAACAAACAAACATTACATGAACAACATTTGAGCCGCTCTTCACGTTTAAGCACAATCTAAACAAAGAAAAAGAGGGATAATCTAGCTACTATGCCAACAAATAGTTCAGTAACAATTGAGCATTACAAAGGCAGACAGTGAAAGAAAAACAAACAAAAAACCCATACAAAAACAAAACGAAACCGGCGTAGGGAAAAAGTTGTCACCAGTACAAGCGTGTGTAAACACGTGCCTTCACCGGGGACCTCCCTATGCAGCAGACGATCGCCGAAACCACCGATCTCCACCATAGAGAGGCACGTGTCATGAAGGACCCAGTTGAAGAACACAGATCTGGCTCTAAAGAAGACATCAAAAAAGTACAGCCAGAAAAACTCCCCGGAAACACACCAAAAAAGCCGCTCCCCAACACAAACGTCCCATGTAGCCTTCTGCCAGGAAAACCAATAGAAAAAAGCACAAGTAAAAACTAAAAAACAACCTCCATAGCCCTGGAAGGACTAGGAGAACATCAACCACCACCGGATCTATTCCGAGGAACAAAACTTCCTAGAAGGGATAGAAGGTAAACCAAAGCAAAGAAAACAGAAAAAAGCATAAAGGAAAGGAGAGAGGAGAGGAGTGAAGAGAAGAGACCCTTCCCTCCTCCCTCACCAGCTGCACAAAGAAGAAGGATACCAGGAGAGAGAAGAGAGGTTTTGAGAGGGGCGGCTGCTAGGGTTTTTGAGATCTAACCATTTTAATGATAGTCATTGTTGGGGACTTGGGGATGTCATTGTTAGATCCAAAATTGAAATGATTAAGGTGGTTTAATAGAATTTTCTCTAAATTAATCTACATAATTCTTGACCCGAATGAATTTCCTGAAAATATTATATCTTTGTAACTGAATTCCCATTTTGTGTTGTCCCAATAGCTGAATTCTCAAATATGCAGGATATCTATTGCTTTATATGTCTGTTTTAGTTCTGAAATGTTTTAATTTTTGCTACTTATAGCGCTCTGGAATAGATCTTTTAGATTCTACTTATTATCCAATGCGGAACATACATTAAGGTCCCAAAATTAACTATCATAACTAGTTTTTCATCTTTGTTGTTATTGTTCTACTGCTGCTGCTACTCTACTTTCATAATCTTGGTTTATTTGTCAATATATATTTATGCCATCTATTGTTTATTATTCTCAAGAAGTGTTCAAGAGGGCCATACTGCAGCCTGGGCCACCTGAAAGTTTTGCACTATAGACAGTTCAGGAAGTTGTTTATTATTCTGAGGAGTTAGTTGCTACAGATTATAATTTGGAGTTCAGAGAACTATTTTATTTTATTTTTAGTTCTTGTGAACAAAATGTATCTTAGACAATTGAGATTAATTGAGTCAAGTTGAGTTGAGTTGAGTTTTTTTATCTGGATATGTTCTTTTAGATCCTTCTATTCCTATCAAATAATTGTTGCTTGTAACTTTCCTTTGAGTGTCTGATTCTGGAATGGAAATCTCCATGTAACTGTCAACCAATACATAATGCATGTAGTTTCTTTACAACTGGTACATCTTTTATCATCCAACACCATGGCAAGTAGATAATGCTATTGTTTCTCAGACAACACTAGCATTATTATGTATGGCAGAAAACAGATTTCTGGACACATGAGGCTTTTTTGTTTGTACCATAAATGGAAAGATGTTTTGGAATTTTATTGAATTGGTTTAGGTGAAGCATGAATCACTCATATATATATATATATATATTTAAAAGAAGATTTAAATATAAAAGTTTAATTACGTAAACTTAAACCTTTTAAGATAAAAATAGGAAGAAATTGATTTGAATTGTAGAAAGAATTATTGGCGTTTACTTAAAAAAAAAAAAAAAAATTGTTTGCGTAAATTCTAATTCTTTGGGGTAATTACCTTTTTCCCCAAATGAACTACCACCATCTTCCAACATGCCCTCATGAACTGACAATGAAGATGAGGGAAAAATAAGAAGA
Source organism: Alnus glutinosa (assembly GCF_958979055.1). Lineage (NCBI taxonomy): Eukaryota > Viridiplantae > Streptophyta > Magnoliopsida > Fagales > Betulaceae > Alnus > Alnus glutinosa. Next base: position 27,881,975 of record NC_084890.1, on the reverse strand, counting down.
AAAATTGTAAAACGGCATGTGACGGTCACGTGAGGCGTTGACCGTCGGATTTAACCCATCTGTTGACGGAATGGGGAAAAACCTGTAACTTTGGTAGTTTGATACTCTATTTTGGTCGAGTTGATAGTTCGTGGGGGATTATCGCAAAAGTTGGTAGTTCATGAAAGAAAAGGTAATTACCCCGAATCATTAACAGAGATTAATCATATGAGATACACACATGATCCACAATAATCATATCTCTTTCTAATCAAACTTCAATCATGTGATAACCAATTGTTCTCGTAGGACTAGTTTTTATTAATATTTTTTAAATTTTTTGAAAATAATTTATTAGAATAATTTGATATCATTGAGATATATCAGTAGAACTTTGCAAATCACAAAAAAAATAGTAGTGCTATCAAGCACACTTTCATCTCATGCCTAGTGTGTTAATTTATAATTTAATTGAAACTCAATAGAATCATTGATGTTCTCCATAATGTCAAGTAACTATAATTATATATTTCATATACTTAAAATATTTAACAAAAACTATATATTTTCATAAATAATTATTTTACAAGAGCAATTTAAATATAAAAGCTTAATTAATGTAAAAGTTTGATTACATACCTCTCACTCCTCATGTTCTACTTTTAAAAATTAAAAAATAAAAGAAAAAAAATTGAGCAATTAATTTGAATTGTTGAAGGCATTGAAGTAATTAAGAAGAAATAATGTAAGAAGAAATTCAAAATCACAAATTGTTGAAAGGCTTCTTATTATCTAAAGAAAGACAATTTGACAAATCAAAGTCTGCATGTGCTACAAAGACAATTTAGAGAGAGAAGCTATCCTTTCTCTCAGGAACCCGTTGCTGAGGAGCATGTATTGTAATAGGGGATGGAGGTGAGTAGATCTAAAACCAAAGAAATACAAAACACCAAACCTGAAAAACACCAAAACACGATGGACAGGGATGAAGTTAGAAGTTCTTATGGGTAGGGGTCAATGGTCAAAAAAAAAATTTTGGTAGGGGCCAAATAAGCTAAATTTTTATTTTTTACCTTATATTTTTTAATTTTTTAGAATTTTTTTTTCCAACTAATACTTTTTTTTTTTTTAGGAAATTGAGGGGGGCCATGGCCCAGGTTTTTGAGAGGGAACTCTCAATTTTATTGGGTTATGGGGTAGTAGGGTGGTTGGGTGGATGGGGAGAGGGGATGAAGAAGATAAAATGAAGGGGAGGGAAGCTGCTTCCCTCCCATGGAGGACACACCAGTAGAAGGGGAAGGGAGTCGGTGAGCAAAAATCTTCTTCTAGAGAAAAGGGAGAGCTTCTCTCTCTAAATTGTCTTTGTAGCACGTTATATGTTACATTGAATACCAACACACCAGACTGCTCTTCGACTCAACCTGTGCGTGGAGGTACCGCCTACTTTCTCCACCTTTTTTCGCTTCAACCTCCAGTGGTCCCAGATGACTCCGCCGTTTCTCACTGTTGAGAGGCCATCCCTGGGTGGCGCGTGATTCTCATGCGCCTCCAGGGATGGTTCCCATCCATACCGATCTACTGCTGCTGTTTTTGTATTTGTGTTATTGTATTTTTGTGCTTATTTGTTGTTTCCCTCTCCCCATGTTCACCCCCTGTTATGGTGTTTGGGTCATTGTGACTCAATACACTTTTCGAATCACCTTCAATGGCGACCCTGGCTTTGTGGCATCCGTGCCTCGAGCTAATGGGTCCGCATCTTTGGAAGCATTGCCCCTTCGTAATTTCGTTCTTAGGTTTGTTTTTGGGTTGCCCAACCTTTATTATGTTTTTTATTTCTTGTTGTAATCTATTTCTCATGTATCTATAAATTTTTTTTTTTTTTTTTTTTTTTTAAAAAAAAAAAAAAAAAACTGCATGAGCACCATGAGTTAGTAAAAACAAAAGTTTTGTCTGCACATGCACTAACCTCTTAACTCAAACGATTTCAGTATCTCAACAAACGGTGTGGACGCGCGTTAAGTTTTCTTCTTTTTTTTTTTAATCAACAAACAGTGTTAAGCTTAGATGAATGTTTTGTAACATTAGTGAAACAACACGTTTTGCATTGTTTAAGTTATGGAAACGGTGCATTTTTTTAAATATTAAAAGAGTTGTATATATCATCGTCTTCTACCTTTCTTCAGCTTCTTCTACCTTCTTGACTCTAACCTAATTACAGTGACAGAAAAAATGGCGTGACTCGTGAAATGTGGTCTTCATGAAAAATATTTGCCCCGTGATGAGCGACTGAAGGTGGGCAACCATAATATCTGGACGAATTCTACCATGGGTAAGGATAATTTTTGGGAGTTTATGGGGGCCATTTGACCCCTCTCGACCCCCTCCTTCCGCCCTTGAATGCAATCGAAGAAAGAAGGAAAGAAAATTAAAAAAAAAAAAAAAGTGGGTGAACCCCGAACACCTAAGGATGGTTTCAAACAACCCATTCTTTGTTTCCTTGTTTGTTTGTTTGTTTGTTTTTTAATTTTTTTTTTTTTTTTTTTTTTTTTTTTTTTTTTTTTTTTTTTTTTAGTTTTAACTTTTCCTTCTAAAAAACATTTGAAGAGTATTTTTGTAAACTGTAAATGAAATAAACAAGTAAATAAATAAAGAAAAAAGAAAGAGAAGAGTTAGTGGTTTTTTTTTATATGTCCACACAAGAGGGGGAGGGAGATTCGAAATAGTGACCTTCGTTTCATGAGGCGTGGTTTCCAGCCAATTGTACTACCCCTTGAGGACAAGAGAAGAGTCGGTTGGTTACACTTTCCAGGACCATATAATTTTTGCCTAATGCCGGCCAAAATATTTACTTTGTTGTGATGACCATGGGATTGGAAAATTACAGTAAGGCTTATGTTTTGTGTTTAGTGTATATAAGACGGAAGTTAGAGGTATCACATTAATAATTAAAGACATAACACCCTTAATTTCCGTTATGCACACACAATTATTATTTTTATCCCTTTAAAAAATTATCTCAAGACGTGCATCAGGTTTTTTTTTTTTTTTTTTTTAATTTAATTACACAAACCTTTTATAAATGTAGAATTTAAATATTACTGCATTTAGTAGTTATAATGTCAAAAATACAAAGAGGGCATTCCTCCATATGAACTTGTTCGTCCATAAGTAGTGGCGGAGATAAAGGGTGGGCGCCCCTGCTGGTAGCCAACTCGACTACGTGGATTTTAAATTTATAAGTTTACCACTCGCAATAGTACGAATCAGTTGTACTATAGTAAGGGTGATTGAACCACAGAGAAATATTGGTTGTTTTGCGTAATAGGATATGAGAAGAGCGTATCTAACTTAATTTATTAACAAAAGTAAAAACAAAAGTTGTAGAATTGAAGCTACAACGATAAGGTGAACGAAATGGAAACGGAAATGAAATTAACTTAAAAGAAATCTTAGGGTGTTGATCCTATCCAATCCTCAACCTATGCAATGCTTAAAGTCTATATGGATCTTCCTAACATGCTTGATATGAGCGCGTAATGGGCGTCAACCACTACGACGACCTCGACATGAAAATACTTTCGTTAAGACGTAATCATAAAGCACCTAAATTTATATTAATCACTCCACATAAAGATTAAACTATAATTGAAAACATTTTACTCTACCAAAGGTGTGGAGTGATTAATATGCCCTAGCTTACTACTCTATAACACATCCTAATAAGTATACACAATACACGAAAAACCCTACTTAGGCCACAATGATAAGATATCTAGTTTCACACCAAATCATTCCACGTAAAGTTAAACTACAATTGAAATACAATTAGACTACCAAAGGGGTGAAATGATTGGTGTTCCCTAGCATACCCTATAAGGTGACTCTAATGAGAAATCATACATCATGTCAAATAGCACCATTGAAAAAGACATCGTTCTTGTTTCCAAGAACGTTGGTTTTACTCAAGACTTCAAGAAAAACTCATAGACAAGTTAAACTCTTTTTCATGAATAAATTTGATTGGAATCTTGATACCAAAACCTTTTAGCATGGGTTTTGATATCCTCTAGCCCTCAACAATCATCAAACATCTAAAGATAATCCTAAGAACATCAAGAACACTACATGGTCTTTGGATTGGATTTTGAATCAAACCCTAAGGACTAAATTAGCTAGACATGAATTGAATCTAAGTTAAGCATAAATTTAAAGGAAAGCAGTAAAGAAACAAGAAAGAAAGGAATTAAAAACAACTAGATTAACTTAAAGAAATTCGGATTACAAGAAAGAAAGAAAATGAAGAACAAGCTAAACTAAAACTTGAAATTAAGGAAAGGAGACAAGCTCTCTGGAACTAAGCCCAGAAAACGTGCACTAAAGGAAACTAAAAACACAAGGAATTGAAGTGATACATCTGAGCAAATCCGAAATCTCAAAAGATGCATGATCTAACCTATAACCCTAATCTCATATATATAGAGAATTGGATTTACAAAAGATCATAGAGAGTGAATCCTAGCCGCACAAACAGAGCTGGTCGACGTTCATTTCTGTCCACAAAATCCAACTTTAAATTTGGATCGCACAAACAATACAAAGATCTGAAAATATCTGAACTTTCTGGAAGACACGAATTCGATCGATCGAAATTAAGTCGATCGATCGAGAAGTCGATCGATCGAATTATTGCTGTACAAATAATCGATCGATCGAAATGCCTTGGACAATTTTCCATTCTCTCAGGATCAATTTCGAACTCTGGAAATGACTAAAATACCCTTGATGTATTTTCAGGTCTAATTCAAGTATTTTGAATTAGATTTCAACTAAGACCTGAAAATAAGAGAAAACACTAAAACATAACAAAACGTTATATATACAACACGAATTAGGTATAACAAATGTAAATTAAGGGGTCTTGAATTGAATAATTCAAGACTTATCACCTGCCCATACAATAAATGTCTGAAGAAAAAAAAATGTAATTTTTTAACGCAAACTCTATTTTGCCCATACAAGGCTACAAGCTCCTACAAATTAAATTAAAACATTCATTCCCCTGAATTTGCTTAGAAGAAATAAAGAAAAAAAAAATTACATGGAAAAACCAACCGTCAAAGAAAATTTGGCCAAAAAAAAAAAAAAAACAACAACCATTAAATGCTCAGGAAGAGGAATGGAACAATTTTGTGGAAAAAAAATTACATTTATCTCTCCATCTTGGAGAAACTTTAAAACTCCCGCATAGAAAAATTAACCATCAGAAGCCAACAACACAAATCTTTTAAAAAAGCACAAATCTTGTTCTTTGAACAATCTCTTCAGGAAATTACCAAAATCAGTCTCTAAAATGCACTGTAATTTCCTCCAGCAGCCAAGAAGTAGGAGGTGCAGGACCACTGCTATGAGCTCATCCGCTTGATCACCAGTTAGCTTTGGCCTCCAGCTTCTCCGCCTCTTCCTCGGCATTCTCTCGCACCATACGTAATGATGTGAACCCGCAAGATGAAATCCCCTTTGAACCCACAAACAAATTGAAATCTACCCAAAAAAGCCAAGCATCAAGTCCAAAGAATCTAGACCCATTGAAATCTTGTTCCAAGAACCTAAATTTGGTTAGAACGCCACAAAGGGTTTGCCTTTGATAAGTTCTTAGTTCAATCAAGAACAAGTAGAGAAAACTGAAAAAGTTTTCTATGAAGAACAAAACTTCATTCACAATCAACTTGTCTAGCATATACCGCTACAAGTCTTTTTAAAACTTCTCCATAAAACCCTAACCCTACTAAGGCCTACATCAATTAAAAGACATGGGCTGAACATCTTCAAGCCCAAAATATCCTAAACTACACTTCTATAGCTAATAAAAGAAGTCCACTTAATAAAACAAATAGGCCTAAAGGCCTACAACCATAGAAACATAAAAATAGGCCCACATGCCTATACTTAGTGAAATAAAGAGTTTGCAAGAAACCACTAGGCTATGCCGCCCCCATCTGTTGCTTGTATCACATGAATTAAAGTTGGTTCTTCTTCCTTCAAGCCCATCTTGAATGTTGGAGTCTTGCTCGATAAATTTGCAAACTCGGCCCAAGTGGATTGCACCAATCCTTGCATTGCCTCCTTGATCTTCTTCGCCCTTGACTTTGTGATTGGCCCATCTGGAACTTGTAAGGGATCTTTAAGATTCGGCCTACCATGGGGCCCATCATGTAAGGCCTTCAACCTTTTTTCTTTTTTCTTTTTTTTTTTTTTTTTTTTCTTTTCTTTTCTATTACTGAGCTGAGAGTCTGAGACAATGGTTGTTCTCTTTCTTCATTTCAAACAACTCGTTTTGTACTGTTTGGATAAAGATGAAAATATGTGGTTGTCTTTGTTTTGCTTTTCAGACTTTCAGTCATTGCAACGTGACTTGTCAACCCACAACCACATTTTTTTTTCATTTTTTTTTAAAGTTAATTTTCTTTGTTTTGCTTTTCTTTGTTACTTACAGTCATTGCAAAGATCTTTCATCTTTATTACTTAATAAATTGTAACTTTTATTTTTGTTCAAACTTCCATACTCGAATTTAGTTTATTTATTTATTCTTTTGACATCAATGTGATTATAAATAATTTTATTGACTCTTCTTTTTTATTATAGTTTTTTTTATTATTATTATTTTGATGAGAACAACATTGTCATTTTTTATTTATTTATATATATATATATATATATATATATATATATATATATATATATATATATATATATATATATATATATATATATATATATATATATATATATATATATATATATAAGGTTTTCTTTATACTTTGGGATTGGGCCAAGTGATAACAAGTTTCAGTATAGTTTTTGCCACTCTCAGGTACATTATTTGTTATTGTTGGTTCTTTTTATTAAGACATTGTTTGTTGATTTGTTAGATTAATAGCTATCAGAATATGCTAATAATTTTATTAGAATATCATTAGAGTATGTGCCATTAGGCCATTAGTTGTTTAGTATGAAAAGTCTTAACACTAATAGATAAATAAATTTTTTAGGTTTCCGAAAACTCTTAGATTACAACATGAGTAAGTCAAAAACAGTTGATGCATTTTTTAAGAAAAAAAGATGCTGATTCAAATTCTAAAATATATTCCTCAACATCTAATCATCAAATTTAAGCTCCTGAGCAAGTTGCTTTTAAGATGCCAAGAATTGAATCTCCAGAAGTTGAGTTAGTTGACATTTCTATCTACAACATGATCCAGGGTTATGTCCTCAAATATGGGAATATCCTATTAATCAACATGATGAAATTAGACAAGCTTATCTTAAAGACGGTCCATATAGATTCATTACTCCTGATAGTTTTAGATATCCGTTTTCAGGAAAAGAAAAAAATCATCGGAGATTTCAATCATCTTGGTGTAAAATGTTTTCTTGGTTAGAATACTCTTCTACATAAGATGCTGCTTATTGTTTACCTTGTTATCTATTTTGTAAAAAGCCAACGGAATGGTTTGGAGCTAATGCATTACTATTGAAGGATTTCGTAATTGGAAGAAGGTTAATGAAGATATGAATTGTGTTTTTTTGGTCCATATGGGAAATATGCCATATTTGCCTCATAATAATGCTGTTAAGTATTGTGACACTTTGAAGAATCAATCTCAACATATTGATAAGGTGATGGATATTGGATAAGCAAACTTCAGAAAAAAAAATAAAATAAAATAAAATTGAACAATCGATTGCTATTGAAGACTTCAATTGATTCTATTCGGTATTTAATATCTCAAGGATGTGCTCTTAGAGGTCATGATGAAGGTCCCGATTCATTAAATTCTGGCAATTTTTTTGAGTTGATAAAACTCATTTCCATTTACAACGAGGATGTTGCTAAGGTTATTTTAGAAATGCTGTACAAAATCTATTAGTGCCTACATGTTAATTGATATATCAATTTGACATATATTTATGAAGTTTGATAGATACGTTTTTTGTGAGACATATATTATATTATAATTTATATTTTGAATTGTAATTACAATACTTTTATATATTATAATAAAAATATAGTATATAAAAAAGAACAAAAAAAATTATTTATCATTATATTTTATTATTTTAATTCTGCTCCTAGTAAGATAGATTCTTGACTCTGCCATTGTCAATAAGAGAAAGCACTTCTTTGAGTAGCCTAAGAACTACTCCATTGCCACTATCCTAACATGGATCACTCTCCAGAAATGCAAACTATTAAGTATGACTCGAACATCTTCAATAAAGAGACCATCCCTTGCACCAATTCTTTCCTTCTTCGAAAAGTGTCCTAAAATAATTATTTAGGACACTGGCACTGGCCTATAACTGTTATATATTGCAGTACTAAAAGTAGTCCCCGCCATCGCCAACGTAGACCTTTGTTAGTGTTGCAACCATAAAAAGGTACGTATCTTAAAATAATAAATTTAATTATTTAAATATTATTATATCACTTTTTCTTTGATGCAGTTCAATTGACTATTTTTTATATTTTTATGAGCTCACTTGACTATTTTAATAATAGACAAAAAATGCAACCATAAAAAAGTACGTATCTTAAAATAATAAATTTAATTATTTAAATATTATTTTATCACTTTTTCTTTGATGCAGTTCAATTGACTATTTTTTTATATTTTTATGAGCTCACTTGACTATTTTAATAATAGACAAAAAGTGCAACCATAAAAAAGTACGTATCTTAAAATAATAAATTTAATTATTTAAATATTATTTTATCACTTTTTCTTTGATGCAGGTCACTTGACTACTATTAGTCTATAATAATGAGAGCTTCTACACATCCTCCCCTTATCACTCTTTTATAATAAAAATTAATTTTTTTAAGGAAAATAGGGTGACAAGGGGGATGAGAGTCTCCTCTTTAACATTTTCCCTATAATAATAGACAAAAAGTGCACTATTGTCGTCGACGAGTATTTATAGTAACACTAAAATAACTTGGTGCAATCTCGTCCAAACAGGCATAGTGGGCAAGAGTAACATTGGGTGAGGCTCACCAAATTTTTATTCAATAACTATACAACTTCTTTTATATGGATGAGATCCACCATCACATGAATTTCTTGTAGAAAAATAAATTTAATGATTGATCGTAAAAAAATAATAATAATTAAAGTTATGCAAAAGTTGTATAAGAATAATATAAGAATCATTACTGGGTGAATTATTTGGATGACAGATGACAATCATAGGTGTTTAATATCTATTGGTATTGCAGTGGCGGAGCCAGGATTTTAGGTTGGGGGGTCAAGTTCTTTTTTTTTTTTTTTTTTAATGAATAAAAAACAAACTAACGTTGAACAAATAATAATTAAAAATGTTAATAAAAGGTCTTTTTTTGTAGATATGTTCTTCGAATGTTGTCTCTATCACTAGGATGGTAATCAAAATATTTTTTTTTCTGTAAGCAAGGATCGGTTGGCAGATTTGCTAAATCTACCTCAATACGAGCTCGTTTAAAATTTGATTGTAGCTCAATTGAATAATTATTCTCCATAATCTTATGCAACTACAATTATATATTTTATATAATTAAAATATAAAACAAAAACTATATATATATATATATATATATTCATAAACACTTAAATATAAAAACAGTTATAAAAAAACAATCTAAATATAAAAGAATAATAAATTGAAAAGAACAATTCAAACATAAAAGCTTAAATCTTAATCAATATAAAAGTTTATTACATACCTGAAACTGAAACACTGAATTTTGTTTATAAATTAATTTAAATGGTTAAATGCTTTGAATCGAAAAAAAAATTCCTGTGTTTTGCAAACCACTCTCACTCTCCTTATATATATTTTTTTCCTTCTTCTAAAAAGATTAAATCAAAAACATTCTCTCTTTTTTTTTTTCACTTTTTATATCACATCAATAATTTTTTTTTTATTATTCAAATAAAAAAATTCACTACAAAACAAAATCTTTTCACTTTTCTATAAAACAATTCTAAACTTTTTTATACTGTATATCACATCAATCATTTTTTACTACTATTCAAACAAATATTCCATAATTCCAACTATTTGCCAAACAAGCTCTAATAACATATCCAAAATTTTCTACTGTTCTAGGCAGCTCTAAATAATAATAGAGCTGTCATTTGGATTAGGTACTGATCCAAGTGGGGTATAACGGGATAATGATGGGACTCTACACCAGTCATTGTGCTATTTGCCAAACAAGCTCTAATAACATATCCAAAATTTTCTACTACTCTAAGCAGCTCTAAATAATAATAGAGTTGTCCTTTGGATTAGGTTTTGATCCAAGTGGGGTATAACGGGACAATGATGGGACTCTACACCAATCACTGTGCTATTTGCCAAACAAGCTCTAATACATATCCAAAATTTTCTATTGTTCTAGGCAGCTCTAAATAATAATAGAGCTGTCATTTGGATTAGGTTCTAATCCAAGTGGGGTATAACGGGATAATGATGGGACTCTACACCGGTCACTGTGCTATTTGCCAAACAAGCTCTAATAACAATATATCCAAATTTTTCTACTGTTCTAGGCAGCTCTAAATAATAATAGAGCTGTCCTTTGGATTAGGTTATGATCCAAGTGGGGTATAACAGGATAATGATGGGACTCTACACTGGTCACTGTGCTATTTGCCAAACAAGCTCTAATAACATATCCAAATTTTTCTACTGTTCTAGGCAGCTCTAAATAATAATAGAGCTATCCTTTCGATTAGGTTCTGATCCAAGTGGGGTATAACGGGATAATGATGGGACTCTACACTGGTCACTGTGCTATTTGCCAAACAACCTCTAATAACATATCCAAATTTTTCTACTATTCTAGGCAGCTCTAAATAATAATAGAGTTGTCCTTTAGATTAGGTTCTGATCCAAGTGGGGTATAACGGGATAATGATGGGACTCTACACCAGTCACTTTGCTATTTGCCAAACAAGCTCTAATACATATCCAAATTTTTCTACTGTTCTAGGCAGCTCTAAATAATAATAGAGTTGTCCTTTGGATTAGGTTCTGATCCAAGTGGGGTATAACGGGATAATGATGGGACTCTACACCGGTCACTGTGCTATTTGCCAAACAAGCTCTAATAACAACATATCCAAAATTTTCTACTGTTCTAGGCAGCTCTAAATAATAATAGAGCTGTCCTTTGGATTAGGTTATGATCAAAGTGGGGTATAACGGGATAATGACGGGACTCTACATCGGTCACTGTGCTATTTGCCAAACAAGCTCTAATAACATATCCAAAATTTTCTACTGTTCTTGGCAGCTCTAAATAATAATAGAGATGTCCTTTGGATTAGGTTCTGATCCAAGTGGGGTATAACGGGATAATGATGGGACTCTACACCGGTCATTGTGCTTCTCAAAGTCCAGCTGTCAGTCGTTCCTTCTCTTACTTCAGCCAATGCCTTACACACGCAGTGACTCTTGACTTTTTATAAAATTTCTGACGACTTCTACACGGTGCGTTTAGGAGATAAAAAACAAAAAAACGTTGCCAACTCAGCTTGTCTTCTACCTTGGGCTTCGTCCCTTCTTCAACCTCTCAAAACTCTGAACTTTTTTTTTACCTATTTATAGGAATGAGAAACATTTATGAGAAAGAAAAAAAAAAGTCACGTCAAATGGTGGGCAAGTTTGCCCGTTGATAAAATGCTAAGGGGGGCATTTCAGATTTTCGGGGGTATAAAAAAAAATTATAACAAAGATTATGAGATTTTTTAGGAGGTGAGGGGGGCATTTCACCCCTCTCATCGTTGTGATACATGCACAACTAATGCACAATTAGTTGTATTTTTAGCATGTCCGTTTCAATAATAATGGGAATCTCTAGTACTCCACGTTAAGGTCATGTTCTGTTCTTCCTGTTAAATTCAAATAGTGACAGAAAATATGTGTAAGGATACCACACACACACGTACCTTTACCCAAAGACCACATACTTTTTCATGAGAAAGAGGTTTTCCGTTCACACAAACATACTCTAACCTTCTGGCATAGATACCATAGCTCTAACCACACAATTACTACAATACTTTGCATCACAAACAAACGCATGCAAACCTCCTTTTCAGTGAACCTACACACTTACCCTAAATAAAAACAAGAGAAATTTCACTTGATTTCTCGAACTGCCCCATGACATTTGCAATTAGGAGGCCATGGTCTCTTCCGGCCGGCCTCGCTTGCAATGAAATAAACTTGTACTTAACACTTGCATGCAAAACAACACATCATTTTTATAGATTATGTTAATTGGATACAAATTCCCCCAACCTAGAGGGGGAGGAAAAATGTATCCTCAATTAACCTTTTGATAAAAGCAAGTTGACTACATTTTCCAAATTTCTGGATGACGAACCATTCGGATCCGTGGCCTCCTCTGCCAATTTCTTCCACTCCAAGACCTTATTCTTGATTTTCTTACCATTCTCTCCCTCCATCAACTCTCTCACAATCTTCTCCACCTCCATTCCCCGGGCATTGTTATCGATCTCTATCCCAACACTCCATTCATTGCAAGCGTACCGGCAGTTTGTCTGCTGATCCCCAAAGAATGGACAACAAATCAACGGCACCCCAGCCGACAGGCTTTCAATGATGGAATTCCAGCCGCAGTGTGTCAAGAATGCCCCGACGGCAGGGTGTTTCAACACCTCCTCTTGACGGCACCAAGTTGCTATTACGCCTCTTTCTTTAGTTTCTAACAAAAACTCCGGTGGAAAAACTGCCGACTGCCCAACAACGAGATCAGGCCTAATAATTAACAGAAATGGAAAGTTGGTATTTGCAAGCCCCCAAGCAAACTCAAGCAACTGTTGTTGGGTCATGACGGCTATGCTACCGAAATTCACATATATCACTGAGTTGGGTGTTTTAGAATCGAGCCACTGCAGGCAGTCATCTTCTTCTTTCCATAAACTATACCCAACTGACTTCAAAGGTTCAACGGGTAAGTGATTGAGTAACAGTTGGAGCGGTCCAATGGCATAGACACGAGGAAACATGGGTGACAGAGCACCCAAAACTTCTCTCTCCAATGCATCGAATGTATGGATTACAACTCCTGAAGCTTTAGCAGCTTTCTCCATTACTTCCATTACGATCTTAATTATAACGTTGTTTGGATCTGTGGTTCGAATGAAGCTTGGAAAATCCCTTAAACGGATGCCTTTCAGGCCTGGAATCCAGTCTACAGTCGTTTCCAAATATCCATTTGTCAGAAAGCTCTCATCTGCGAAATCCAAAATGATGTTTTTAGCGTAAAAACTGTTAGAACTACATAAATTAATAAATTAATGAAAGTAGAATGAAAATTATATAAAACAACTCTCGGACAGTAAAGCGAATATAAATTTGTCGATCTCTTAAATAAATATTGTCTTTCACTTATACATTAAGTTTTGCAATAAAAAATAAAACAATTTTGTCCTCGAGATACAATATTATATTGTCCGAATATAGTGTGCAGATTGCAAATTCTGAACTACTCTAAATAAGAACGGGTCGATTATTCGGGTGGTTCCGTCATTGTCGTAGGGCCCTCGCTTTCATTACATCGATGTGGATTGCCTCGCGAAATAGCAATAGAACTTTTCCAGCCATTTGTAATTCGGGGTCTAATTAGACAACATCTTGCTTCGACCATAGGAGTTGCTAAGAGTAAAATTCGAGAAAAAGAGTCGATTATATGGGAAATACTTCAGGAAGTTATGCAGGGGCACCCTATATTGCTGAATCGAGCGCCTACCCTGCATAGATTAGGCATACAGGCATTCCAACCCATTTTAGTGGAAGGGTGCGCTATTTGTTTACATCCATTAGTTTGTAAGGGATTCAATGCAAATTTTGATGGGGATCAAATGGCGGTTCATGTACCTTTATCTTTGGAGGCTCAAGCGGAGGCTCGTTTACTTATGTTTTCTCATATGAATCTCTTGTCTCTAGCTATTGGGGATCCCATTGCCCTACCAACCCAAGATATGCTTAAAAGCAACAGGAAGAATTGCTCAGATACTCGTAAGTGAGGCTTTTTTAGGTCGTGTTATAAATGCCCTAGCTAAACCTATTGATGGTCGAGGGGAAATTTCAGCTTCTGAATCTCGGTTAATTGAATCTCCCGCTCCTGGTATTATTTCTAGACGTTCCGTATATGAGCCTCTTCAAACAGGACTTATTGCTATTGATTCGATGATCCCTATAGGACGTGGTCAGCGAGAATTAATTATTGGGGACAGACAGACCGGTAAAACAGCAGTAGCCACAGATACGATTCTCAATCAACAAGGGCAAAATGTAATATGTGTTTATGTTGCTATTGGTCAAAAAGCATCTGCTGTGGCTTAGGTAGTAACTACTTTACAAGAAAGGGGAGCAATGGAATACACGATTTTGGTAGCTGAAACGGCGGATTCTCCGGCTACATTACAATACCTCGCTCCTTATACAGGAGCCGCTCTGGCTGAATATTTTATGTACCGCGAACAACACACTTTAATCATTTATGATGATCTGTCCAAACAAGCACAGGCTTATCGCCAAATGTCTCTTCTATTACGAAGACCACTGGGTCGTGAAGCTTATCCAGGAGATGTTTTTTATTTGCATTCACGACTTTTGGAAAGAGCCGCTAAATCAAGTTCTCATTTAGGTGAAGGAAGTATGACTGCTTTACCAATAGTTGAGACCCAATCGGGAGATGTTTCGGCTTATATTCCTACTAATGTAATTTCGATTACAGATGGACAAATATTCTTATCTGCCGATCTATTCAATGCTGGAATCAGACTTGCTATTAACGTGGGTATTTCCGTCTCCAGAGTAGGATCCGCAGCTCAAATTAAAGCCATGAAACAAGTAGCCGGCAAATTAAAATTGGAATTGGCGCAATTCGCAGAATTAGAAGCCTTTGCACAATTCGCTTCTGATCTCGATAAAGCTACTCAGAATCAATTGGCAAGAGGTCAACGATTACGTGAGTTGCTCAAACAATCTCAAGCAGCCCCTCTCACGGTGGAAGAACAGATAATGACTATATTTTGTAACAAAAAAAATAAGAAGACAAGAAAAGAGATTACCTTCAAATATATATGCTAAAAAAAATTATATTTTATATAATTACATAAGCATTTTATTACTGTTAAATAATAATTTCTGACGGTTGAAAAATCAGTTTAAAATGACAGTTTCTAAGTGTTGAAAAACATTACTTTAAAAATATGATTGTTAAAATAGCAGTTGTGAACAACTAATGATTCGCACCGACACAATTAGTAGCATGTGTACCTAAAATCTGTTAAGACAGAAGACAAATCTGCCCTGCATGATTCAGCAGCTCATGACTTGCATGATTCTGCAGAACATGCCTTACTTGGCCCTTCCTTGCATAACACTACAAATCATACCATACAAGAACCTACCGTGCAGAACACTATCCCAAGGATTGCGCAATGAAGACTAATTGGTCCTAATCACACTCATGCGCCCCTGTGGATCCCCCACATCACGGGATGTCAACAGAATCTCTCCAACGGCTACATCATTCCTTATGTAGCCTACTAAATATTGTCTTTCCAATTCTAGTTTTCTTCCCTTGTTAACTATTAGTTTTCTTTCCTTTAGTGTTCTTGTCTAGCTGTACAGAACGTTCACTACATTGTAACTTACCATCATTAGCACACCTTGTAATTCTCTATATATAGCAAATGATATTCAGCTTGGAATTAAGCTTCCAAGTCTGTTCAAACTCTCTGTTTTTGCATGGTATCAGAGCCCATATTGGTTCACACCCAAATACTCGATCAAATGGCCGATTCATCCAATACTGCTGCAGGTGCTGTTACTGCCACACCTCCTCCTACATCTCCTTTGGCCGAAAACACCATATCTCTCCCAATTCCAAACATTCACTCCCATATAGCTCCTAAAGTCCAGTTGGACGAACAAAATTATATGGCTTGGGTCTTTCAATTTCGACCTATTCTTCGCACCAATGACTTGATGGGCATTGTTGATGGCTCCGAGCCATGCCCACCAAAGTTCATTCCTGGTCCGACCAATGACTCCCCTGCCCAACTGAATCCCGCTTTCACCCTTTGGGAAAAGAAGGATCAATACCTTCTCAGTTGGTTCATTGCAACCCTTTCAGAGAAAGTTCTTTCTACTGTCTATGGTCTAGACACTTCACGGCAAGTGTGGACTGCCTTAGCCAATCGTTATGCTGCTCCCTCCAAGACACGCATTCAAGAGCTAAGGCGCCGATTACAAGGTTTACGCCAAGGGGATAAGACCTGTTCTGAGTATGTGCATGCTGCCAAAACTTTGGCAGATCATCTGGCTATGGTTGGCAAGCCAGTACCCGATGAGGACCTCATCTCTTACTTGATTGGAGGCCTAAGCCCACGGTACAATGCTTTCATTACATCCTTTGCCTTAATGACAAAGGATGAATCCATTCCACTGGAGGATTTCCAAACTCTCCTAGTCAGCCATGAACAGCTGCTCAACAACCAGATTGCTGAGTCTGAAGTCAACAACTTTGCCTTACATGCACAAAAGGCAAATCATAACACTCGCAGGCCACGATTCAACAATGCTCATAAGCAGAACCAGCCCCGGTTCTCCAACTCTAAACAGAACCAGAACCGGTTCCCATCTCATTTCTCACCACAGAAGAAATTTTCTTCTGACTCTGCTTCACCTCAAGGTAAGTCTACTCCCAATCAATTCATTCATCAGAATTCTAATCGTCCACCCTGCCAGATTTGTGGAAAAAGTAACCATCAGGCTCTGGATTGCTTCCACCGGATGGACTATGCATTCCAAGGCCGTCACCCTCCAAGCGAATTGGCTGCCATGGTTGCACACTCCAATGCTGTTTCTGAGGAGGAAGATTGGCTCGCCGACAGCGGAGCTAACAACCATATCACTGCTAACCTGGAAAACCTCTCCATCAATCAACCATACAATGGAAATGAAGCTGTAACAGTCGGTAATGGTGGTGGACTTTCAATCACTCACACTGGTTCCACTTCTTTTCACACACCTAATGCTACTTTACATCTCAAAAATGTGCTTTGTTGTCCTCAAGCTTCTGCAAACTTACTCTCTATACAAAAATTTTGCAAAGACAACAGTTGCTTTTTTAAACTAACAGATTCATATTTTCTTGTGAAGGACAACCTAACCGGGGAGATTCTCCTGCAAGGGCCCAGTGAAGGTGGTCTTTACCCAGTGAACCTGAAAAATTTTTCCAAGAATAAGCTCCATAGGCTCACTGCTTTCTTGGGAGCAAAGACCTCTTCCTCTACTTGGCATAGACGCCTAGGACATCCACATTTCCGCAAATTTCAGCAAATAATAAAATCCAACCAACTCCCTGTAACACCCTCTAAGGCAGAAACTATTTGTATTGAATGCCAACTTGCTAAGAGTAGGCAATTACCATTTCCTCACTCACAAACTACTACCCAGTGTCCCTTAGAACTTGTTCACAGTGACATATGGACCTCCCCTGTGTTTTCAATAAGTGGATGCAAGTATTATGCAATTTTTGTTGACGATTTTTCACGTTACTCTTGGCTATTTCCTCTCAAACAAAAATCTGATATGCTTGATTGTTTCATTAAATTTAAATGTCTCATGGAAAACCTTTTATCTTGCAAAATTAAACAACTACAAACTGATGGGGGTGGGGAATACACCTCCCATCCTTTTAAAAAGTTTCTCTCTTCACATGGAATTTTACATAGGGTTACATGCCCTCATACATCCCAACAGAATGGGGTTGCCGAAAGGAAGCATAGACATGTCATTGAGACAGGTCTAGCCCTCCTTGCACAATCCCATTTACCTCCCAAATTTTGGGTAGAGGCTTGCCTCACAGCAGTTCACCTTATCAACCGGATGCCTTCATACACTTTGCAAAATTGTACCCCCTTTACTAAGCTTTACAAATCTGAACCTGTTTACTCCGACTTAAGGGTCTTTGGTTGTGCATGTTACCCGCTCCTACGACCTTATAATAAACACAAGTTAGAATTCCGGAGCAAACAATGCATTTTCCTCGGTTATAGCTCTAATCACAAAGGTTATAGGTGCATGGATCCCATCACCTCAAGAGTCTATCTCTCAAGACACGTTGTCTTTGATGAGAATCTCTTTCCTGCCCAAGCTAAGGCCACCACCACACTGCCCCCTTCGCAGGCTCCCTCTCCTTCTTCAGGTAATATGCTACTGCCATCTCACTTTTTCTCTATTAATCCTATGATCACACCTCACACACCAACCACACCCTTTTCTTCTACTAACAATGCAGGGACACCTTCTCTCCATGCTGAGAATATCACACCTCCATTGGAACCTGCAGACAGCAGTTCCTCCTCCCAAATAGAAATCAAACCTTCCTCTTCACCAGACGTTAGTTTCCCACCGCAGGAGCCCGAGCCTCCTTCACCAACTGCAGCAAGCCCCACACAGCAGGACCTTCCTTTGATTTCTCCAGCTGCAGTTCCTACTTCAGCACTCATTATTCCTGAGATCACCCAAGACATGCAGCCAGCAGCCTCTGACCGCAGGGTGACTCGCTCCCAGACTGGTAATCTGAAACCCAAAACTTTTCCTGGTTTCCAACTTTATTCTTCCACTAAACATCCTCTCAGGTCCTTCATTGCCACTTCTCTTCCTCGTGAGCCAACAACCTACATTCAAGCAGCATCCAACCCCCATTGGCTTGCAGCCATGAATGATGAATACCAAGCCCTCTTAGATAATCAAACCTGGACTCTTTGTCCGAGACCCCCTAACCGCAACATCATCAAAAGCAAATGGGTCTATAAACTCAAGCAAAAACCTGATGGGACCATCGACAGGTACAAAGCCCGCCTCGTTGCTAAGGGATTTCAACAGCGTGATGGAATCGATTATCATGAGACCTTTAGCCCCGTCATCAAACCTGCCACTGTCCGATTAATCCTAGCACTTGCTCTTAACTTCAACTGGCCACTTAAGCAGCTTGACGTCTCCAATGCATTTCTGCATGGAATTCTTACAGAAGAAGTCTTCATGGAACAACCACAAGGGTTTGTTCACCCTCAATTTCAGAATCATGTATGTAAGCTCGGTAAGTCGCTTTATGGCCTCAAACAAGCCCCTCGGGCCTGGTTTCACCGGCTGTCCGAGGCACTTCTTGAGAGGGGGTTTGTAGGTTCAAAGGTTGACACATCTCTATTTTTACTTCATAAAAATTCCATTCATCTATTTCTTTTAGTTTACGTTGACGACATCATTGTCACAGGCAATAACTTGCCTGTTATTAACGATTTAATTTCTAGTTTGCAAGCAGAGTTCAAGCTCAAGGATCTCGGCACCCTTTCCTATTTCCTTGGAGTTCATGTGCACAGGGATAGTCACCAACTACACCTCAGTCAATCCAAGTACATAGTAGACTTGCTACATCGTGTCAACATGGTGGGAGCAAAGCCATACTCAGCTCCATGTACATCCGGCAAAAGACTCACTGCTTCCGATGGAGATCCTCTTCCTGACCCTTCATTATATCGCCACATTATTGGTGCCCTCCAGTATTGCACCCTCACTAGGCCAGACATTGCCTTCACTATCAATCATCTCTGTCAATTCCTCCATTGTCCCACGACTGCCCACATGAGCGCTGCCAAGCGGGTGCTTCGCTACTTGAAGGGTACCCCTGATTTTGGACTCCTTTTCACCAAAGGGCCCATGCGCCTACATGCCTTCTGCGACTCAGATTGGGCAGGGGACCCTGCTGACCGTAGGTCTACTGGTGGCTATGGCATTTTTCTCGGCTCTAGCCTCATTTCCTGGCATGCAAAGAAACAGCCAGTAGTTTCCCGCTCCAGTACCGAAGCTGAGTACCGTTCCTTGGCCGTCACCACTGCTGAACTTTACTGGCTACGGATGCTTTTCAGAGAGCTCCAGGTTCCTCTTCAGACTCCTCCACACATTTGGTGTGATAACATGGGAGCTATTGCACTAGCCTCTAATCCCATCTATCATGCCCGCACCAAACATGTCGAAGTGGACTATCACTTTATTCGGGAGAAGGTTCTTCATAAGGATATCGCCATCAGCTACCTCTCCACCCATGACCAGCTTGCCGACATCTTCACCAAAGGGCTGACATCCGCCCGGTTCCTCTTGTTACGTGACAAGCTGATGATCGTCGCCCCGCCCATCAGCTTGCGAGGGGCTGTTAAGACAGAAGACAAATCTGCCCTGCATGATTCAGCAGCTCATGACTTGCATGATTCTGCAGAACATGCCTTACTTGGCCCTTCCTTGCATAACACTACAAATCATACCATACAAGAACCTACCGTGCAGAACACTATCCCAAGGATTGCGCAATGAAGACTAATTGGTCCTAATCACACTCATGCGCCCCTGTGGATCCCCCACATCACGGGATGTCAACAGAATCTCTCCAACGGCTACATCATTCCTTATGTAGCCTACTAAATATTGTCTTTCCAATTCTAGTTTTCTTCCCTTGTTAACTATTAGTTTTCTTTCCTTTAATGTTCTTGTCTAGCTGTACAGAACGTTCACTACATTGTAACTTACCATCATTAGCACACCTTGTAATTCTCTATATATAGCAAATGATATTCAGCTTGGAATTAAGCTTCCAAGTCTGTTCAAACTCTCTGTTTTTGCAAAATCCAATCTAGAATAAGAGTAAGATAAAGTACTATTATAAATAATGAACACAAAAAACTCTGAACTTTTCACTGCGAGATAAAGTGTAAATAAAAAAGTAAATAGAAAAAAAAAAAAATAAATAAAAATTTTCATGAAATAACTTTCAACAAAAACTATGTCAATTTATAACAACCAAAAGCTATATTTCATTTGAGTTTACGGTTTGTGCTATACCTTTGAGTGGTATGAGCCCTTTGTCCCTCGCCGTAGAAAGCTCGTTGCAAAGCATAACGGTGCATGCTGAGACAGTGAAGAGCATTACTATAGGGACTCCAAGCTTTTCTGCCGCCGTTATTGTAAAGGTCATGTAAGGATCCGAGACAATGCAAGTTACGGGGGGATTGTTGAGGTTCGTGAGGAGGTCGGAAAATGGAGACAACATGTTTTTTGCAATGGAATCACAAAGAGAAAGGAAGCATTGGGTGGCATTGGGATCCGAAGGGGGTAGGCCATCGGGAATGGTTTGGAATTGGAAGTCCGAAAACCCATCTAAGGAGTCTCCGGCACCGATATTGGATTTGATGAAACGTTTGTGGTTGAACTCGGTATTTACAAAGGTTATGTGAAAACCTTTTTGATGGAGAAGCTTTGAGAATTTTAGCATGGCTTTTATGTGGCTTTGAACTGGCAATGGAACGCAAATTGCATGAGGCTTATCATGAGCTTCTACTCTTTTGGAATCCATGTCCTTCTCTCCCTTTCTGTTCCAAGCGTGGTGCACCTTCCTTCCTTTCACCATTGCAGACATGCCGCACTTCAACAGCTGGATTGCAGTAAGAGTGAGCAGCAAAGCAAATTAAAGCGCCACATTATTGCTAAATGCCAATGGTCACTTCGCTCGCTAGTCGTGTCAATCATCTCTTTTTTGTCTTTTTTCTTTTTGGACGGATCTTGTTTCTACTTTTTTATGATATATATTTAAAAGTAGCAAAGATTTTTCTCCCTATTTTTAAAAAGAAATGCTAGAATAGTATTTTTACGAGGTTCTTTTATATTGGTATAACACTTTATTTTCAATAAAAAAAAAAATTACAGCTTAATTTATTTTTTCTCTTTTTATTAAAAAAAAACGGGGTGACATGTTAGTATAGAAGGCCTTCATAAAGATGTTAGAAAGAGTTCTAACATTTCTCATTTTTAAATCACACTTTTTGAAATTGCAAATCTAAATTTACCCCTCTAGAGTTTCACTCAAATTGCAATCTTGCCTCCAAACTGAAAAAACTTGCAATGCACCACAACTAAGTTTCCTAATTTTGCAATGTAACCAATTCTTCCGAAAATATTGCTTAAAAAATTATTATTATTATTATTATTTTTTTAAAAAAAATGACTAAAAAAAAGGGGTAGCGGAAGCCACCCCCAAATTTTTCCTTTTTTTCTAAAAAAAAAAATAAAAAAAATTGATCTTTATAGGGATAAATTGATTTTTTTTTAGGAATATTTTCGGAAGAATTGGCTACATTGCAAATTTTTAAAACTTGGTTGGAATGCATTGCAAGTTTTTTCACTTTGGAGGCAAGATTACAATTTGAGTAAAACATTGCGAAAGTAAAATGTAGTTTTCCCAATATATATTAGGGTTAAACACTTTTTTAGTCCCTGAGTTTTCACAACTTTATTTTTTAGTCACTGAGTTTCAAATTGCACCACAGATGATACTTCAATTTTAGGAAAAGACTGAATTGGTACCTCAGTTAAGTTTTCTGTCCAAAAACTAACGGTCTGCTATGTGTCAACATCTGAAGTTGACATGTGGCACTATATAAAAAAATTAAAAATTAAAACTTTTTCAAAATTAATTAAAAAATTAAAAAAAAAAAAAAAAAAAAAAAAAGGGTAGCTGGCCGGTCAGGGGGTGGCCGAACCACCACACTGAACAAGAAAAAAAAAATGGCAAGATCGGTTTTGCCCTTGGGGGTGGTAGAACCACCACTATGGCCTATAGAAGTGGTTCGGCCACCCTAAGGGCAAAACGGAAAAAACAAAATTTGGAAGGTTTGGCCTTTGGGGGTGGCCGAACCATCCCCAAAGGCCACGGGAGTAGTTCGACCACCCCCAGACCGGGCAGCCTGGCGGTGGCCGAACCACCCCTGTGGCCCTTGGGGGTGTTCCGGCAATCCTGAAGGGCCAAAACCGATTTTATTTATTATTTATTTATTTTTGTCAAGGGGTGCCAAACCGGCTAAGGGGATGGCTGACAGCCACCCCTTTAGCCAAAATGAGGGTGGCCATGGTGGCCAAGGTGGGTGGCTCAGCCACCCCCTTGTGTTTTTATTTTTTCAATTTTTAATATATTTTTTTCAATTTTATATTTTCTAATTAATTTTGAAGGATTTTTAATTTTTTTTTTTTATATAGTACCACGTGTCAACTTCTGGTGAGCCGTTAGTTTTTAGACGAAAAACTTAACTGATGTACTAATTCGGTCTTTTCCTAAAATTGAAGTATCATCTGCGATGCAAATTGAAATTCAAGAATTAAAAAATAAAGTTGTAAAAACTAAATGACTATAGAAGTAATTAATCCTATATATTATTCACTTTTCTAGGCACCGACTCCAAGGATGTGCAGTTTTCACAATCTTTTGCAAATAATGCTTCTTTAGACATCATATGGCTCCTATTGGGGGAGCCTAGGTAAGACTTTGGGAATCCGGACGACCTTAAATTTTTTTTTTTATTCTTTTAAAATAATAATAAAAAAAATATTTATTTTTAATACTAAAATGAGTGTATTTTATCTTCTAAGGCCCTCACAAAATTAATTGCTCCACACTTTCCAAAAGTTTCAACTTTTGTCAAATTTTTTTTAAACTTTTAAACAAACCTTGCACTCCATGTCTTGTTAAGCATAAATAAATCAGAAATGAGAATTTTTTCATATCAAAATTCAGTATTATCAACTTGTCAACTCTGATTATATATGCCTTCTGTTTTGGAGTTTTCATCGCTATATGTAGCCTTTATTGATAAGATCAAGTCATTTTTTGACCAATTTTATACTGCTTATTTGTATTTGCTACACTATTATTTTCGTTTTAAGTTTGTATTTTTGGGAACCCACCCTTTTGTTTAGGTCTTTCACCTTCTCTTCTTCTCAAATCAAGAGTGAAAAAGACTATCTCCAATTGAGAGGAATTAGAAATGAACTGGCCCATATAAAATTACAAATATACCCTTGAGTATAAAGAATCGATTCCTCTCCAGTTAAAAATCAACTGGAGAGGATCCTGATGCATCTCTTATAATCCTTTCTTTTTTTGTTCCTTAAAAAAAAAAAAAAAAAAAAAAAAAAAAAAACTTATTAGGCATATATATATATATATATATATATATATATATATATATATATATATATATATATATATATATAAAAGGTGGACGCATGTGATAAATAATCTGGCACTGTTTTCTTTTCTTTTTCTTTTTTTTTTCATTTTTTCATCTGCACACCACACTGATGATATTAAAATACAATAAAAAAAATTCAGAAATCCGGTACTTATTATTAATTTTTAATACGTTGTTTGGCCGTTGACGTGGAGAAAGGAACCATATGAATTTTCTAGGGGCCTTGCAATAGCCGATCACGTGTGAATTAAGCCATACATGGCTACCGTACTTTGTCCTTTAAAAATGTTTATTTTATTCTTAATTAAAAGATTCAAATTTTATCATTTAATATATATATATATATATATATATATATATATATATATATATATATATATATATATATATATATATATATATATATATTATTTTATTATTTTTAATTAATTTTTAAAGATTTATATTTTTTTTTATATATATATTGCTACGTGTCAACCTCAACAATTGACACGTGGCGAGCCTTTAATATTTGGACAAAAAATGTAATAGAGTTACCAAACGAGTTTTTATCCCTAATTCGAGTATCACCTATGAAACAAATGAAAACTCAAATATTAAATTTAAAAAAAGTCTAAAACTCAGATACCAATAGTATGTTTAATTAAAAAATGTTTAAATAACCAAACCTTCTCAAAAAGCATTACCCTACAATGAAAAGTTCATAAAAATTATAGTAATTCTAACGTCATACTCATGTCCCTCTTGTGTCCCTCTAAAAGTGATGTGGCTTTTAAAATCACCATGTGATCAAAATTCAATTTTGATCAATCACAAGCTCAATGGTGATTTTAAAAGCCACCTCATTTTTAGAGGGACACAAGAGGGACATGAGTATGACATGTAGCATTACTCTAAAAATTATAGACGGTCGTTGAAGATGTGGATGGATTGGTAATGCCTTATCACATTAATTACCAATCAGTAATTAGAAATGAACATCTATTTAAGATTTAGGACAAAAGGCACATAGCTGAGATTTTGTTGACAACGCGATTCGATAATAATTTTAGAGGAGAATTTCACTTATAATTTTTGAATTTTCATCCATTTTGAAAGAAAGTATCTAAACTTTAAAATGTTTCAATTTATGATATTTATTTTTCAGAAAGTTTCAATCTCAGTCATCCGTTAGAATTTTCCGTTAAATTTTTAAAATTTCTAAAATACACATCTTTTATTTTTTTAGGAAAAAAAAGAAAAAAAATTTGTTAGGATTTAGATGTTGGTTAGAATTTAACGGAATTTACAAAAATACCCAAGCCTGAATCTTTGAAAAATTTTATAAATTTTTTTTTTAAAAAAAAAACGTATGGGTATTTTGAAAATTTTGATAGGATTTAACGAAAAATTCTAAAGGATGACTAAGATTGAAAATTTATTAAAAATAGATACCATAAATTGAGACGTTTTAAAGCTTAGGTACCTTCTTTCAAAATAGGTGAAACACTACAAAAAAAACATAAATTCTGGACGGTTTTAAATCGTCCAGAAATGCAGAAAAACCGTCTGGAATTGATTCCAGACGGTTTAAAACCGTCTAGGAGAATGCGTCGCTGATTAAGTTTAGGGACGGTTTGGGGAAAACCGTCTGCAATTCCAGACGGTTTTTCTCAAACCGTCGAGCACTGTTTATAGACGGTTTGGTCAAAACCGTCTGCAATAAATTACAAACGGTTTTGACCTAAACCGTCTGGAACTTATTGCAGACGGTTTAGGTCAAAACCGTCTGCAATTTTCCAGACGGTTTGGGCCGAAACCGTCTCTAAATTATCTGGAAAAAAATTCCTTAATACAAAATCCTGCAACATCATCTAAATCCAAATTCATTTTCAAATCTAAATCCAACATCCAACATCATCCAAATCCAACATCCAACAACATCATCCATATCCAAATCCAACATCCAACATCATCCATATCCAAATCCAACATCCAACATCATCCATATCCAAATCCAACATCCAACATCATCCATATCCAAATCCAAATTAAATGGCACCAACAACAATTTGTGCAAATTCAAATTCACACGATAACAGTCTATACGTATTAGCTTACATATCATAAGTTAAATTCAATTACAAGGACAACAAAAATCAAGTCCAAATACCTAGACAACTAGACATCACCTTCTTGGTTGTTTTCTGTTGATGGTACTTTTCCCGTCATAATCATGGCTACCATACGTTTGACACTTTCCAACTCTTGCTGTTGCGCTGCATATTTGGTGTTTTGCTCTTCGCACAAATTCCTCAAGCGTTCTACCTCAGCAGCCATCTCTATTTCTCTTGAAGTAGGCGCACTAGATATTGATCCTTGTTCGAAGGAATAAGAGGAGGATTTACCGGGAGTCGGCCCTAGCCCCACCCCTCGTACACGTCCGGAATGTTCCCGTCCTAGCACTTGTGCGCACGCATCGTTGTGCGACCAATATACCGACCCCTGTGAACTTTCTCGTCCTGAAGGCGACTGATTTTCGATAATTGCCTTTATCTTCGCCTGCACAAAACATGCAAATAAAAAATTGAATCTTTCTCAAGTGGACAAAAGGTTAAAAATATATATATATAAAAAAAGAAAACCTTGAACCGGAGAATAATGTTTACGTATTTATTACGTACTTACCATAGCTTCCCCAGCCGTTACATTCACAGGGGTCCCATCTTTCTTGGTATGCGAGACAATGAACATATCGTCTCGGTTCGGGGTTTCACCTGTGTCTTCCTCCTGCAATATCATTAATATACTCAATTATAAGCTTATTATCTTACTATAATGCTTACAAACCGTGAGTGTTTTAAATTTGTACGTACCATTTCTCGTGCAACCTGTGCAACGCTCTTCGATCCCAGAGTATGAAGAAATGCGTTGCAGCTACGGCTCATCTTGGCCTTCAATGAATTCGCCTATAAAAATTGTAATGTTAATATGGGGATTCTTAACAAAATAAATAAGGCAATATATAAAAATACCTTATCAGCCGAAGACAACCACCTATCAACTTGCATTTCAAAGTCTTCTGAATTAAAAATTTGCGCTGTCACCGCCCTACGAACCACAGATTCTACGGTATCTGTTTCTTGCAAATTCACACTTTTCTTGACCTCGTGCCTGAACTGCCTTCTTTTGTTTGCGAGGTCCATCAACGTCAGTCTTTTTATGTTCACGATGTCGTGAACAGGCTCCATATAGAATTTTTTCTAAACACAAAATAAGAGGGTATAGCTTAATTGGAAATATAAGACTACAAAACCATAAATACATTTTCTAATTATGAATTGTAATAAATATGATTGATGATGACAGAAATATTGCATGTTTTGGTATTCATAGGTTACCGTTAGGGCGAGCCACATCTGTTCCTTCCCTTCTGGTGGTAACTTCCTCCAGTTACCATGCAAATTGATAAAACGACCATTTCTTACGATCTTCCCACAGATTCTTCTAAATTTCTCGCTACCCGGGCCCATTGGTTGGTGTGCGGCATTGAATTGGATCACTATCCTTTCCCCATCAGGTATGTGCCATATGTCCTTAGGACTACCAACAGTCCTAACATTCCTTCTACCCTGCTCATCTGCATATCATAAAATGGATTACGTTACACTTCTGCGTTGCTAAATTAGTATCAGATTAGCAAAGTAACTGACGATCATCAAACATAAAATAATTCATACCTATTGTGTGAACTTTTCCACCCCGTAACATACGCGGCACCCGTGAAGAACCGCTATGATGTGAAGTCTCAGGCACTGATTGTGCTGATGATCCAAATTGCTGAGAATCTACACCATCTTGTGTCTCCATAGGATCTTGTGTCGTATCGTCTGACCCTACAATCGGTGGCTCACGTACTACATGCTGAGGATCTACGCCCATTTGTGTCTCGTTAGAGTTCTATGTTGTATCGTCTGACCCTACAACCGGTAACTCATATAGTACATGTTGAGAATCTACGCTCACTTGTGTCTCGTTAGGGTCCTGTGTCGTATCGTCTGACCCTACAACCGGTCGCTCAACTGATGTGCGGTCTACAGGCGTCCAAAAATCATTTGCCAGTTGCAACGTCTTTTTTTTAGGGGCCATGTGTACCTGCAAACACATACAACTGTTGATCAGATTTAACTGTAAATTAAATATACTAGAGGCATTTACAGAAACGAGTTTTTTTAAAAATTAAAAGTGGGACAACTATAAGTAAATCATTGTAAACACCATATAACCATGATCAGATACTCTTTAATAATTTAACCATGTTTATACATACAATTATTATGTTGCTACGATGGCCGGTACATTAGTACGTGCACAATCAATGTCATCAAAACCGACGTCTCCCGTCACGTTGATGTTGAAAGGCTCGTTCTCATGATAACTGTCAACGTCGGCATAATCCTCACTTTCACCACTGCCAACATCGTACACATTTCTTGGTTTTGTCCTTACAGCAACAACCCAATTTGGATTTTTGGGATCCTTGACATAATACACCTGCGATACTTGATTTGGTAGTACGAACGGATCATCAGTGATTCGCGCACCCGTGTGTATTAGGTTCTTGAAATTTACAAGATCGAATCCATATTCGTCCTTTTTGTATCCCTTATTCAGTTGAATGTCGGCCCAATCGCATTTGAAAAGCACATACCGCGTCAAGTCGTAGTAAGTAACCTCAATTATTCGAGTTAGCTTACCATAGTAGGTGGGACCATCTTCAGTGGTGACACACACTCCACTGTTTTGACTTTTTTTTTCTTCATCGACATCCAAGGTACGGTATAAAACGTCATTAACCACATACCGCTTATATTCTATAGCATCGAACATTGGGTCTTTGGCATGAGTTACAAGTTTCTCTCCCAATTCTATTCTATCTGCCTTGTCCAACTTATCAACCTGTGATTTGGACACCTTATTTTAAAAAATAATTCAATGTGTCTTTCATAGGTAAATAAAAGTTCAAACCAACATTTTACTTACGTATGACTTGTACCAGCTACAGAATTGGTCCCTTTGTTGCTTCTCCAATTGTTGATGTGATGTAAATTCCCTATTGTTTGATTCCATTAGCGACTCCATGTGCATCCTATACTTAAACAAAACATGTATTCGGTTACTCGAGAATGTATTTAGATGCGTACAATACTTATTTAATAATGTAACTCACGTGCGAAATCGGAGGAAATCGTCAGAGTTGAATAAAATATATCGGTGTGCTTGCTCAAATGTGATCTTATCAAGTTTTATCCAATTCCTCGCCCCTCTCGATTCATCTTGGTGTCTCGGAGCCTTATTGTGAACCGTTGGCGCGTTTACTAAATAGCGCGAGCAAAACGTCAACAATTCGTCCGCAAAGTAACCCTCTGCAATAGACCCTTCTGGTGCAGCCTTATTACGAACGGTACGTTTATATCTCCCAAGGCACCTACATTTAAACTAAATCGTGAGACCAGCACATAGATTTGATATATATTAATAGGTTATTCGATTGAATATATAATTAGTGAACATAATTTTATCATTACCTCTCAACGGGATACATCCACCTGTAGTGTACCGGTCTACCCAGTTTCCATTCACGTACTAAATGTATAATTACGTGCACCATGAATGTAAAAAAACCCGGAGGGAATATTCGTTCCAATTTGCACATAATTATGGGTATCTGATTCTTTAGACGATCTAGATCTTCCACCCGTAGTGTTTTTGAACAAATGTCCCTAAAGAACCCACATAGCTCGATTAAAGGCCTCACAACATCATCCGATAAGGTTCATCGAAGTGCAATTGGCATGATTTGTTGCATGATTATGTGATTGTCATGACTTTTCAAACCCCCAATAGTACATTCTTTGAGCTTGACACACCGTGACACATTTGAAGAATATCCATCTGGCACTCTTACATCATGTAACACTTGCAGGAAGTCAGTCTTCTCTTTTTTTGTCATTGTGAAACAAGCTGCGGGGAAAAGTGTTTTGCCGTTTTCTGCAGTAAATGGATGAAGTTCTTGTCTCAATTTCATCTTACGCAAGTCTTGACGTGCTTCGAGGTTGTCTTTAGTTTTACCACTCATGTCCAATAGCGTGCCAAGTATGTTATCAACGACATTTTTTTCGGTGTGCATCACATCAATGTTATGTCGTAGTAATTGATCTTTCCAATAAGGCAAATCGTATAAGACACTTCGCCTCTTCCAATCAACTTCCCCAGGGGGCAGCTTCTGTCAGGTCTTTGCCCGATTAACAACACCATCTAATTGTCTCATGATCTCATCACCATCCGGGAATTCGGGAGGACCACCTAGTTCCTGCGCACCGTTGAATCGTCTCTTGTTTCTTCTCCATGGATGATCTGGAGGTAACCATCGCCTATGCCCCATAAAGCAAAATTTTCTACCATACGTTAGCCACGTTGATTGCGTTTCATGCCTACAACAAGGACATGCTTTCCGTCCATGTGTACTCCAGCCTGACAAATCACCGTATGCCGGAAAGTCATTTATCGTCCACATCAAGGCCGCACGCATGCTGAAATATTTTTTTGAGGTTACATCAAAAGTTTGTACCCCTACTTCCCATAGTTCCTTCAACTCACTTACAAGTGGCGTTAGGTACACATCTATATTCTGTCTGGGTGCACTCGGACCAGGGATAATCAAGCTTAACATAAAATACGGTTGTTTCATGCACATCCAGGGAGGCAAATTGTAGGGTACTAACATTACCGGCCAAGTACTGTGACTAGAGGACATTATCCCGAACGGATTAAAGCCATCTAACGCTAAACCTAACCTCACATTTCGCGGGTCTGATGCGAAATCTGGGTAATGATTATCGAATGCCTTCCATGCTTCTCCATCGGCCGGATGCCTCAACACACCGTCTTTCGTACAGCCTTGAGCGTGCCACTTCATATGTGGCGATGTATGATGTGACATAAACAACCGCTGCAACCTTGGTATCAAAGGAAACCAACGCAACACTTTGACTGCTTTTTTTTTTCGAACTTTTGGTCGTTCCATCATCATTAGTTAAGTCATCATTCCACCTAGACTCATTGCAAACTGTACATTTGTCCAACTTTTCATTTTCCTTCCAAAACAACATACAACTGTTGCGACAAGCAGATATCTTCTTATACTCAAGGCCTAAATCCCTCAAATACTTTTTTGCCTCGTATGTGTCTTTCGGCAAACTTGCATCCGGATGCATCAACTCATTGATGAATTCAAGCAACATGGAGAATGATGTATTGCTCCAACCGCCCATGCACTTAATGCTATATAAACGCACAATAGCTCCCAATTTGCTATGTTTGGTGTTTTCATGGAGTGGTGTATCGGCATCCTTTAGCAATTCTTCAAACTTACTCGCTGCCATGTTAGAGTCTTCAATTTCAGCATCCACAGATTCGGCTTCGGCTTTGGCTTCCACTAGAGACCCACCAGCTTCTTCACGAACATCGTGCATCGCGAAAACGTCATTAAGCATGTCTTGCATCCCACTGGACCCCCCATGTAGTGGAATGCTATCCACTTGAACCGCCCTAGGAGCTTCATATGTCGTCTCGTTAACAACGGGAGGGACAAGTGATTCCCCATGCATTATCCACTCAGTGTAACCCTCAATAATCCCAGCACCTGACGTTAAATGGGCATATACAACTTCACTGGACCATGATTTGCCCAACAGACACTTCTTACAGGGACACACAATGACCCATTTTCTATTCGAATGTTCGCGTGCAAATTTCACAAACGCCATAACCCCGCGAATATACTCTCGCGAACTTCCCGGCAACTTCATCCAACTCTTGTCCATATTTAATTCTAACTACATCACAAAATAGTCCAAATATTTCAAGTTAAGATAATGCAAGAGTACTAATTAACCCCTACGATAGATTGGGAAAGAGATAAACACAAGACTCATACAAGAGTACTAATTTCAAGTTAAAATAATGCAAGAGTACTATTTGTTTGCTTTTGTCATTCGCTAAAGAAAAAAAGTAAATAAATAAAAATCCAGCTTTCTAATATATTAGTTGAAACTTTTTTTGTCGATCTAATGTTTAGTTTACATAATGGAGAATTGTTGGTGTAAGAGAAGTTCAATCCATATACTCGATCTCTAACATGATTCAGTTTTATTTTTATATTTTTATCCTCATGAGCACCTCCTATTGGAAATATTGAAGAAACTAACAAAAAGAAAACTACATGGATATTCATTATTTATCACAATATTTTAACCTTTATTTATGTAAATTTTTACAGGGAGAGGAACTAAATAAATTAGTACAACTGTTCCGATCCCTCCAATTAAAACCGAATAGTACTAAGTATGCAAGGATTTTTATTCCATTAAAGTTAGCTAATTCAATTCTCCTTAATATATATATATATATATATATATATATAAGCTTAGGAGCTAGCCAAATAATTTGAATGTGCAGAAATTGATTGTTTGGGGCATATAATTTCAGTTGTGGGTGTAAAGGTAGATCCTGCAAAAGAAATAATAGAGTGGCCTTTCCCAAAGTCCCTTAAATCCCTAAGAGACTTAAGTGACTTAAAAGGCTACAATTTTTTCACAAAAAAATCAAGCACAAATGTTTTGAAAAATTCGATGCAACATTTTTCAGTTGTTTGACGGTAGATATCAAAATGAAAAGTTTTACAAATAAAGTTGCAGTAAGAAAGGTAATTATGATATAACACTACAAAAAAATCTTTTATTTTTTCTGTTTTTCTAATTACCCATCTATTTTCTCTTATCAAATAATATTTTTTGCTCTAAATTTTTTAGTTTCACACGATCTCCAATAATAATTAAGGCTGTTTTACTTTAAATAGTTTTTCTCTTTCTTAAAAATTTTCAGATATGAAATTTTTATATATGCTTCCTATTTAGGTTGTTGTTGTTAAGTTTATTAATTAATTAACAATCCCATCAACCAAGAATATAATTGCGCCATTTAATTAGCTCAAAGTTGTACGAATGGCTGCTTCTTCTAAGTCCAAGTTTTTCTGCTTAAAAGGTATATATATATATATAAATATATATATATATATATATATATATATATATATATATATATATATATATATATATATATATATATATATATATTTATATATATTTATATATATGGTGCTTCTGAGGGGAATAAGATAACCAATGGCCCTTCCATGAGTTTCTGTAGTTGTAATGTAAATCAGATTTAAGGTTTTCTTTTATGTAAGAGATGTTAGTTACTTTTTCTAAAAGAATTTTGCATTTGAAATTTCAATGGTGTTCATGATTGTAATCACTCTCTATGTTTTAATGCGACTGCATATCTTAGGGATTTAACTGCTTCCTCTCAGTTCTATCATTATCAAGTCAAATGTTTTTTTTTCATCTGGCTTTAATTGTTTACAATGTCTTTAAACTACACACACATACTTGTTTTCCCTTAAAACTGTTCCAATTCTAGCCAAAGTATATTTAGGGGTGTCGTCTCATTATATGGGAAGCTAGTTCAAGCCAGACAATATTATGTCCTTCACAAATATTATATCCATACCATACAGGCCAGTCATTAAAAATTTCAAGAAGTTTCTCAGATATCAAGTTTTCGTGGGTAATGAATAAATCAATGCCACTGGTACCGCATGGTTATAGCTTAAGATTTGGAGATAAAATATTAAACATACAAAGAGAAAGCTCAAAATGGGAAGCCAAATAGTCTTCATAGCCATTTGCTGCAGGTACTGAGCATCTATATTTTCACCAAGTACAATGAAACAATGTGTAGATTGTGCTCAAAGTGGTAAGACAAAGAGGAGAACAATACCTTTAATTCAATAAAGCCAGATTGGAGAACCAATATTGAATGTAGAAATATAACAAAATCATAGTGGCAGCACATCTGATTTATACAATCACTGAGAAAAAGGACGCCCTAAAGTAAATCCTTAACACCAGTCGTATCAGGCCCAATTACCAGCAAATAAGGAAGACAAAAATAAATCCATTTCAACACATATATCATACGGCCAACCCCCAAAAATTACCAAACTTGAGCATCAAAGGGCCAATCGGCCATTCACAACCTAGAACCATAACCCAATCGGTTTGAACCAAAGAGGACCCAATCCATTCAACAGAAATCAAAGAGGGAGAGAGTGGATGATTTTTAACACGAAGTTGAAGGGAAAAAAAACCAACCTTTAAATCGGAGAGAGCGCCGGCAGAGGGAGAGCACCGGAGAAGGGAGAGAGGGCCGGAGAAGGGAGAGAGGGCTGGCGGCAGAGGGTGTGAGAGACTCTGAGAGGGAGAGATCGAGTGGATGAACTTTAATTTCAGCTGGAGGCTAGGAGAACGTATGTGCAGTACCGTCTATACCTGCGTTTTTTCCCCATTTAGATCTAGGGTTAGGGACGGTTTGAGAAAACCGTCCGGAATTAGTAATTCCGGACGGTTATTTAAAAACCGTCTATAAACGGTTTTAGACGGTTTTTTGAAACCGTCCGGAATTAGAAAATTCCAGACGGTTTTTTGAAACCGTCTATACTATTTATAGACGGTTTTAAAATAACCGTCGGGAATTCTATAATTTCGGACGGTTTTAATAAAACCGTCCGTATTTTTAATGACGGTTTTAGTAAACCGTCTGTGAATTTTTTTTCCCGACGGTTTTACCAAAAAACGTCCAGAATTTTTTTTTTATAGACGGTTTTTAAAACCGTCTATAAAAAAACCGTCAATAATTCCCCTTTTTTTTTGTAGTGAAAGTTTATGAGTTATAAGTGAAATTCTCCCTCATTTTAATTAAAACACACTACAAAAAACAGTGTAAATCGCCGCGTGTCTACAGTAACCGTTATTGTAGACACGCGGCCATTTGGCAGCGTGTGTCTCTGGCCACGTGGCAAGATGGGGCGTAGAAACAATTGGCCGCGTGTATAAATTACACGCGGCCAGATGGCAGCGTGTATTTATTACGCCGCGTTTATTTTTTACACGCGGCCAATTTTTCACACGCGGCCAATTGGCAGCGTGTATTTTTCACACGCGGCCAATTGGCCGCATGTATTCTTGACACGCGGCCAATTGGCCGCGTGTATCAAAAAAAACGTTGCCAATTGCAATTTTTCCACTTTTATTTTTTTCTTCTGCAACCGCCGTCTTCTTTGACTTTTCCTATCTTTTTTTCTTTTTTTTTTTTTTTTTTTTTTTTTTTTTTTTTTTTTTCTCCCTTCGACGATGGACGGCACTTTCAGTATTATTATTATTTTTTTAATAAATGGCGACGTGGCTTTGAGCCACATCGCCAGTGGTCCAGGTGCTCCGCGCGGGACAATTCCCGCGCGGCACCTGGCCACACATTTCGAAAAATAAAAAATAAAATTATTAATATTAAAACTTAAATTAATTTTCGGTACAGTTTATCTCTCTCTCTCTCTCTCTCTCTCTCTCTCTCTCTCTCTCTCTCTCTCTCTCTCCAGTCCGGTTTGTATTGCAGTAATAGTCCTCCGATTCACCGATTCAGTTTCTCTCTCTCTCTCTCTCTCACAGCACCACTGGGCAACGAATCCGACCACCGCGCGTTCCGGTCTCAACTGGACGGAGAAACTGACCGTGAGTTCTCTCTCTCTCTCTCTCTCTCTCTCTCTCTCTCTCTCTTGTGTGGATCTCTCTTTCTTATCATTTGATGTTTCGGTGATGTAGGGATCGGAGGACTGGCCGGAAAAAGAAACTTGATTTTTTAAGTTTTGGCTTTTTGAATCTAATTTCCGGCGACTGGGCGATTTTGTTGGTGATTTTTGGTTGTTTTGTTGGTATTTTGTTGGTGATTTTGTTGATGATTTTTTGGTGTTTTTGTTGCTGGCCTCGAAGAAGTTTCCGGAAGGGGAAAAAAAAGAAACTTGATAAATTTTGTTGGTGATTTTTTGCCGTTTTCTTGGATTTTGTTGAAGTTTTGTTGTTGCCGGCCGGCCGGCCTCGAAGATGTTTCCGGAAGGGGAAAAAAAATAAACTAGATAATTTTTTTTGGATTTTGTTGGTGGTTTTTTGGCCAGAAGAAGTTTTGTTGGTGTTTTGTTGTTGCCGGCCGGCAAGGGGAAGAAAAAAAAAGGTTGTTCCGGCAAATTGAAAATACCGGTGAAAAAAAAAAAAAAAATTAGAGAAGCCTTCTTCTCTTTTTTTCTTTTTTTTTTTTTTTTTCTTTTTTTGAAAAAATTGAAGTATTTAGCCGCGTGTGCTACAGTACACGCGGCCAATTGTTGGCCGCGTGTACTGTAGCACACGTGGCCAAGTGGCCACGAATATTTAAGTACACGCGGCCAACTGTTAGCCGCGTGTACTTTTAATACACGCGGCTAACTGTCAGCCGCGTGTATTTTAATACACGTGGCCACTTGGACACGTGTATTAAAATACACGCAGCCAATTGTACAGTTAGTGTCAACTGGGTCCGCCGCGTGTATGTACGTGGCTACTTGCACGCGGCCAACAGTTCGCCACGTGTACAGTGACCGTACACGCGGCGAACTGCAAGTGGCGAAAATTAATTTTTTTTGTAGTGACATGATTCAACATTTAAAATTATGCACTTTTAAAAATGTATCTCTTGTTGTACGAAAACTTGAAATTTGACATTTTCAGCAATTTTGTTTAAAAACAGTGTTTAGCTTGCAAAATTTCAAAATCAAACGCACCCTTACACCTATTTAATTAATTATGTTTCTACTGGTATTCCATACGTTAATTAATAAATATTTTTAATCATACACCCTATGGTATATAATTATTCTAAACAACTATTTTTATCTCTACTTCTTATCAAATCATTAACAAAGATTAATCATATGAGATACACACATGATCCACAATAATCATATCTCTTTCTAATCAAACTTCATGTGATAACGAATTATTCTCACGTACAGGACTAGTTTTTATTAATTTTTTTGAAAAAAATTATTAGAATAATTAGATATCATCGAGATATATGAGTAGAACTATGTAAATCACAAAACGTAGATCTCTATTTTATCATTTATCAAGTTTGTGGTCAACGCCCGCAATAACTGTAGTTTCTACGTACCCAGTTGCAACCGATGCTACCCAGATTTTTTTTTTTTTTTTTTTTTTTTTTTTTTTTTTAATTCAAAGATCCCTTCTAATATACAATAAAAGAGGCCAAAGAGATCTAATGTTCAGCGTTACAAAGATTCCCTAATAAATAAGTCAGAGGCATAGGGACAAAGTGTCTTCCACCAGGCAAAGTTAGACTCAGACCATTACAAATCACAGCTGCTACAAAATTGTTGTATTGTTACAAATATTTTCCTTAATTTTTTTTCTTTCTTTCTTCACCGTTTGAAAATAATTTTCGTAAGATTTTTTACCGTTTGACATTAAGTGGTTTTATGAAAAAAATCATTTTACGTTTTTTACCGTTCGCAGCCTTAAAGAAAATTATTAACTTGCTGTCTTGATTATTAACTTGCTGTTTTGATCATTTGATTAGAATATCTTACGTTTTTGACCGTTGGCCTTTAAAGTTGCTGCCTTGGTCATTAAGAAGAAAAAAAAACTGGTTCTCTGTATTTTATAAATTGAGATCCAATGAGCATTTGCTATAACTAACTTCTTTGGCACAGAATCTCATACACTACTGTCCAAGTTTTTTTTTTATTAAAACTATATTTTAGACAATTGTGTGTCTTGTATCATCTTTCATCAAAGGGTTGTTCATCTTGCCTTCGTACTTGGAAGTGCGTCTTTGACGAAGGTAGACGCTATAGTCTAATCCTGGGAGGTTGCGTGTCAAGAGACCTAGTCGCACCGAGTTAAATACTCCGAGGGGCACGAAATCAACCTTTAAGGACAACGCTCTTTGCGTGATTCTATAGCATTGTGAGATCTTTCTTTGTTTTATTTTAATTTCTTGTACTTACTTTATTTTATTGTTAATTTTTGAGTTAATATTATTTAGTGTCAACAAGAATTTTTGCATCATCCAAATAATTTTATAACAATCTTAAAGGTTGATATGGATGCACAAATTCTTACTGCTGCTAAAGTTCTTCCGGATGCTACAAAAATTGAACCTTTTGATGGAAATAATTTTAAACGTTGGCAACAAAAGGTTCTTTCAGTTTTCGATTTTACAAAAATTTCTAGTGCTCTAACCGAGCCTAGACCAGAGGAGGAATCTGAAGAATTAAGAAATTGGGAGATGGCAAATAAATTATGTGTGAATACCATTTTGAATGCTTTATCTAATGAATTGTTTGATGTCTATTGCAACTTTACTATTGCTAAAGATTTATGGGATGAATTAATTGGTAGATATTTGATTGAGGATGAGGGCACCAAGAAATTCGCTGCTAGCAATTTCTTACACTTTCAAATGACTGATGAGAAGAGTATTACTTCTCAAATTCATGATTTTCATAACATAGTGGCCGAATTGGCCAAAGAGGGTGATGGTCTACCCGAAAGTTTTGTGACCCAATGTCTTGTTGAAAAATTACCGGACTCTTGGAAGGAGTATAAACTCCATTTCAAACAAAAGAAGACTTTCATGAGTCTTCAACAAACCATAGTTCATATTAAAATAGAAGAAAGGAATAGGTCATTGGAGAAGGTAAACAAAGCTAAGGAAATTATTTCTAAAGCTAATATAGTGGAAGAGAGACCTAATAGGCCTCCACAACACTACAAGAAATTTGACCATAAGCCCAAAAGAAAAAATTGGAATAATAATAAAAAGAAATTCAACACAATTCATTCACCACTACAAAAGAAAAAGGTCAATTGTTTTGTTTGTGGTAAAGCAGGTCATTATGCAGCTGTATGTAAACAAAGGGCTACCAACCACTACAAAGGATCAACGTCAAACAATAAGGCAAATTTGACGGAAGTAGAAGAGATTATTGCAGCAGTTGTATCCGAAGCTCACATGACGACGGAAGTAAAAGGGTGGGTGATAGATTCTGCAGCTACTAGGCATATTTGTGGAAATAAAGAAGACTTATCATCCTACACACCAATGGAGGAAAACACTGAGCGGGTGATCGTGGGAGATAATAGGTCAGTTCCAGTGGTAGGCAAAGGGAAAGCTCTTTTGAAGCTAACTTCGGGTAAAACCTTGTCACTCTCTGATGTTCTACATGTTCCTCATTTTCGACACAATCTCATTTCGGTACACTTGCTTGGTAAGGCCGGACTTAAAGTTTTATTTGATGGTGGTATTGTTACCTTAACTAAGCATGATGTCTTTGTTGGTAAAGGATATGAAGATCAAGGTCTTTTTGTATTAAATGTAGCTAATACGATTAATGAAAATTCATCTTCTTGTGCTTACTTGGTTGATTCCATTAATATTTGGCATGGTAGACTTGGACATGTAAATCTTGGCTACATCAAGAAAATGAAAGAAACTGGAATTATAAAATCACTAAGTGAAACCAATATGGATAAATGTGAAGTATGTGCTGAGACCAAAATTATTAAGAAACCTTGTAAATCTATTACAAGAGAAACTGAACTTCTTGAATTAATACATAGTGATTTAGGTGATCTAAAGCACACAATGACTAGAGGTGGTAAAAAATATTATGTGATATTTGTTGATGACTACTCTAGATTTACTAAACTTTATTTATTAAGAACCAAAGATAAAGCATTGGAAATGTTCATAAAATACAAAATTGAAGTTGAGAATCAAAAGAATAAAAGAATTAAAAGACTAAGAACCGATAGAGGTGGTGAATATGAGTCTAATTCTTTTAAAGAATTTTGTGAACAAAATGGCATAATACATGAAGTTACACCTCCTTATTCTCCGGAATCTAATGGAGTAGCCGAAAGAAAGAATAGAACTTTGAAAGAAATGATGAATGCTATGCTTGTAAGCTTTGGGTTACCCGCTAATATGTGGGGGGAAGCGATTCTTTCCGCTTGTTACATCCAAAATAAAATACCT
Source organism: Alnus glutinosa (assembly GCF_958979055.1). Classification (NCBI taxonomy): domain Eukaryota; kingdom Viridiplantae; phylum Streptophyta; class Magnoliopsida; order Fagales; family Betulaceae; genus Alnus; species Alnus glutinosa. Next base: position 27,841,805 of record NC_084890.1, on the reverse strand, counting down.
CATAAGAAAATTGGTAAAACTCCTTACGAACTTTGGGAAAGTCGTAAGCCTAATTTGGAATACCTCAAAGTGTGGGGGTGTTTGGCAAAAGTTATGTTACCTGAGTCTAAAAAGAGAAAACTTGGTTCTAGAACTTGTGATTGTGTTTTTATTGGTTATGCTTGCAATAGCTCATGTTATAGATTTATAGTTATTAAAAGTGATATTTTAGATTGCAATATTATAATTGAATCTGAAAATGCTATTTTCTTTGAACATGTATTTCCTTTGAAAAACAAGGAAAAATTATTGTATGAACCTTCTATTGTTTCTAATGAAATTGTTGATGATGTACAAGAATTGAGAAGAAGCAAGCGAGCTAGAAAGGAAAAGAATTTCGGTAATGATTTTATTGCTTATATTGTTGATGATGACCCAACTTGTTATGATGAAGCAATCAAATCTATAGATGCACCTTTTTGGTTAGAAGCGATAAATAATGAATTAGATTCAATTATGTCTAATCATACATGGGAACTACCGGGGCTACCGGGGGCCAACTGATCGGTACCCAACATCGCAACGACCTCCTCATGGGTACTCTGGCTCCCCCCCACATCTGGCATCTGACTCTCACCGGAAAGTGGCACCTGGCTCTCACTAGATAAAGGCATCTGGCTCTCTACATGCCCCAGGCCCTGACTCGCCCCCGATGCTGGCATCTGTCTTGCCCCCAAAATCTGGCCCTGCATCGCTGCCTGTGCCGGTATCTGTCCCAACCCCACAGCCGGCATATGCATCTCCCCGGTCTGTGACAGTGGAAATCTACCATTCTGCGTCTCACTATTAGGGTTACACGTCGACGGTACACTATACGTATACGGAAAGTACAGCGCATAACCCTGTGGCCCCATCCCCTCTCGCACCCACCATCGATAGGCGTTACCCCGGTTGGGTGAACCCTATCTGAGATAATGTCGGCAGCTCCGACAATGGAGAGCTGCAAGGTCCAGCTGTGCTGGTCTGCCCGTGATCTGACGTGGGCACGGCCATCGTACCCGGCAACAATGGTCTATAAGCCCCGTCTGGGTGGTGTGGCCACGCCGCAGTATATAATGCCGTCGAATCAGTGGGCGTGGTCATGGGGGGCACGGGTGGGCGAGGTGCCCGATATGCATGAGGAGGGGGTCTCTGGTCCATCAATACCTGCGAACAAATGTAGACAAATTAATTAGAATATGTTTTTTTTTTTATATATATTTTTAATGAATATGCAAATTATACAACGAAATTTATTCAAACAATAAAAATTTGTATTAAGTTCAAGCGAATTGTACAAACAATATATATATCAGTCAAGTGTGTTGAGTTCAAGCTAATTATACTCACAACAAATACATCAATCATTGTATCACGGGAGCTTCAATCGGATCAATGTCGGGCCTGTCATACTCGAATTCATCATTCGTATCGGGTAGGTCATCAGTGGCTAGTACGAGCGGTACGCACTCATGGTAGGTTGTACCATCCTCATTACTCACATCCCCCTGGCCAACGTCGTACACATTGCGCGGTTTGGTACTAACCGCACAAACCCAATTTGGGTTCCTTCCATCTTCGACGTAGAATACTTGATCTACCTGAGATGTAAGCACGTATGGCTCGTCCTGAATCAGTTCTCCCCTGTGGACGAGGTGATTGAAGTTGACAAACACTAGGCCATACTCGTCTATTGTGAATCCTCTGTCCATCGTGGGGTCTGCCCAATTGCACTTAAATAAGACGTACGTAGTCCTGTCATAGTACTCGACCTCAACTATATCGGTTAACTGGTCGTAGTACGTTTCGCCTTCAACGTTAGGAACACATACGCCGTTGTTCTGAGTCCTCCTTCCCACATCATGGGCAAGCATGCGAAACAATTTCCCATTTACCACGTACATGTTGTACTTGACCACTGTCTCCTTCAGCCCTCTATAACGCATAACCAAGTTGTGACCCAATTCCTCCCTACGTTGATCGTCCAGGCCATCGACCTATGTTATAATTACAAATATTAAACATCACATTGGGTAATTATATTGAACCCGCATAAATTTATCCAATTTCAAAATTACAACTATTTCCTTACATATGCACGGTACCATTCGCAGAACTGCTCATGATGTTGTGCTTCAATAAGAGCCTCCGTAATGCGACCTCTAGTGCATGATCGCCTAAGCGCGTCTTTGTGCATCCTACATTCAGCGTATACAATTATGTAGTAATTGTTATTAATACTTTTATTCGAAATCTGTTAAATATATAAACACTACGTACGTCCGCAAATTGTGAAACTCTTCAGAGTTGAACACAATATAACGATGAATCTTGTGCATTATCAACCGGTTCAGGGTAACACGCGTGCCCGCCCCCTTGGATCCATCAGGATTTCTCTGAGGTCTGTTGTGGAATGTTGGTGCGTTATTCAGATACCTTGAACAGAACGTTACCAGCTCAGTCGCTATGTACCCCTCCGCAATGCACCCCTCAGGAGCCGCTTTATTGCGCACATTAGACTTGAAATTCCCAAGACTCCTGGTGTACACACATACACGACAATTTAATTGGCGTCAATTAGGGTTACAATTAAATCGAAATATATATATACATATTACGCCGAATTTTACCTCTCTGCAGGGTACATCCATCTATATTGCACGGGTCCGCCGAGTCTACACTCGCGCACAAGATGCACGAACAAGTGGACCATGCTGGTAAAAAACCTTGGAGGGAATATCTGTTCTAGCTTGCACAAAGTGATACAGATATCACCCTGCAGTCGGTCCATATCTTCTTGTGATAGCTTGGTTGAGCATATGCCTCTAAAAAATGCAGAAATCTCCACAAGAGGTCTAACAACTTTATCTGGCAATGACTTACGCAGTGCAATTGGGAGAAGCTGTTGCATCAGTATGTGGCTATCATGGCTCTTCAACCCGGAAATTGTACGGTTCTTGAGCCGAACACATCGTGAAATGTTCGAGGCGTATCCGTCCGGGACCCTCACATTTCGAAGAACCTTCAGAAAATTTTCTTTATCCTCTCTAGACATGGTGTGACAGGCAGCGGGAATATACGTTTTACCATTTGCGGCCTTGAACGGATGCAACTTAGGTCTCAACCCCATTTCCTGCAAGTCTAGCCGAGTTGCCAAGTTGTCCTTCGTTTTCCCTTTTATATCCAAAATAGTGCCAAGTATATTGTCCATGACATTTTTCTCTATGTGCATAACATCAAGATTGTGCCGAAGCAAATTGTCTTTCCAATACGGCAATCTGAAAAAGATACTTTTCTTCTTCCATATAACATCGGAACTCCCTGCACCCTTCTTCCGCTTCTTCCGTTTATTCTTCTTACTCGCGATCTCATCCCCAAACGTAACTCCGTCCAACTGTTGGAGGACCTCATCTCCGCATGGCACAATCGGCGCGCTGTCAAATTCTTCAGTACCGTCAAATGTTCTCCTGTTCAGCCGCCACAGATGTTCAGGCGGCATCCATCTCCTATGCCCCATATAGCAAAATTTACATCCGTTCTTTAAGCGTTTAGAACGTGTCGTTTGCATACAGCAAGGGCATGCTTTCGCACCCCTGTTAGGCCAACCAGATAAATCAGCATACGCTGGCAAGTCGTTTACTGTCCACATCAACTGGGATCGCATAATAAAATTTTCTTTCTTTGAAGCATCGAATGTTCGTACCCCTACATTCTACAGTTCCAACAACTCATCAATCAATGGCTGAAGGTAAACATCAATATCCATACCTGGTGAGCTCGGTCCAGGGATAACCAGTGACAGGATGAACGACGTCTGTTTCATGCACATCCAAGGTGGCAAATTGTACGGCACAAGCATTACGAGCCATGTGCTGTGTGATGTGCTCATGTTCCCAAATGGATTAAATCCATCGGCTGTCAAACCAAGTCGGAGGTTCCTACTCTCTGCCATAAAATCTGGATGTAAAATGTCAAACGATCTCCATGCCTCATCGTCGGCCGGGTGCCTCAATACGCCATCCCTAGTGCGGCCTTCTGCATGCCATCTCATATGGGGCGCAGTATGCTCAGACATGAATAACCTCTGTAACCGTGGGATGAGTGGAAACCACCTCAAGATCTTCACCGGGCATTTTTTCCTCGCTGATATGACCTCACCATCCTCATCTATATGTGTATCAGCCCTCCACTTAGATTCTCCACATACGGTACATGAATCTAATTCTTTATTGTCTTTCCAGAATAACATACAGTCATTCCGGCACGCCGGAATCTTCTCATACCCCAGACCCATGACACTTAGAAACTTTTTCGCCTCATACGTGTTATCTGGCAATGTCTCATCACAAAGAGGCAACAACTGATTGATAAATTCGAGAATGTCTAAAAAAATCTTGTTACTAATACCTCCAACGCACTTCAAATTGTACATGTGTACAGTAGCACTCAATTTACTATGCTTGGTACCTGGGTGAAAGGGCTTCTCGGCGGTCTTTAACAACTCTTGGTACTTCAATGCATCCCCGCAAGAGGTATCTTCGTCAACTTGTTGCGGATCCGTACTGACGGCTTCAGCAACATCGTGCACGCCGAAGGCGTCACGCAACATGGCGTGCATGTCATCATCCTGTTCCACGGCCACACCCTCCTGTTCTGTGACTTCACCATGTTCAGTGCTACAGGCAGCGGTATCTGTGCCACTGTGATAACTCGAACACTGACCAGGAATAGCGGACCCAGTCGTAGTCTCACCGTGCATATACCACAAATTGTATCCCGGATTCATCCCCCTACCTCCAGTCAGGTGGGCAAGAACGTAATCTGGAGTGTGACGCTGATTATTTCGACAATACTTGCATGGGCAGTAAATTTTGCCATCGACGGCCGTACAGTTACTAACTGCAAATGCCACAAACGCCCTACACCCGTCGTTATACCGTGTCCTACCCCTAGGTGCTGACATCCAAGACTTGTTCATATTTCTCTGTATAGGGTTAAGAGACCAAGACAAATCATACGTCTTACAGTATAAACTTGTAAAAAAATTGTGCATGTCACGCAACATGGCATGTACCAATTTTTTTCCTTTTAAAGGGTTTAGGGTTTTAGTTTTTTTTTAGAAATTGTAAGATTTTTTTTTTTTTAAAGGGTTTAGTGTTAGGGTTTGTTAGGTTTTAGGGTATTTTTTTTAGAAAGTGTAGGATTTATTTATTTATTTATTTATTTTTAAGGATTTAGGATTAGGGTTTAGGGTTTAGGGTTTAGGGTTTTAGTTTTTTAGGGTTTAGGGTTTAAGGTTGGGGTTTTTGTTTTTAGTGTTAGGGTTTTTTTTTTTAGAAAGTGTAGTATATTTTTTTTTTAGGGTTTAGGGTTTGCAAGGGTTTAGGGTTTAGGGTTTAGGGTTTAAGGTTTAGGGTTAGGCTTTTTTTTTTAGAAAGTGTAGGATTTTTTTTTTAGGGTTTAGGGTTTAGGGTTTAAGGTTTAGGGTTAGGGTTTTTTTTTAGAAAGTGTAGGATTTTTTTTTTTTAGGGTTTAGGGTTTGTAAGGGTTTAGGGTTTAGGGTTTAGGATTTAGGGTTTAAGGTTTAAGGTTTAGGGTTAGGGTTTTTTTTTTAGAAAGTGTAGGATTTTTTTTTTTAGGGTTTAGGGTTTAGGGTTTAAGGTTTAGGGTTAGGGTTTTTTTTTAGAAAGTGTAGGATATTTTTTTTTTAGGGTTTAGGGTTTAGGGTTAGGGTTTTAGTTTTTTAGGGTTTAGGGTTTAAGGTTGGGGTTTTTGTTTTTAGTGTTAGGGTTTTTTTATTTAGAAAGTGTAGGATATTTTTTTTTTAGGGTTTAGGGTTTGTAAGGGTTTAGGATTTAGGGTTTAGGGTTTAGGGTTTAGGGTTTAGGATTTAGGGTTTAAGGTTTAGGGTTAGGGTTTTTTTTTTAGAAAGTATAGGATTTTTTTTTTAGGGTTAGGTTTTTTTTTAGAAAGTGTAGGATATTTTTTTTTTAGGGTTTAGGGTTTAGGGTTTAAGGTTTAGGGTTAGGGTTTTAGTTTTTTAGGGTTTAGGGTTTAAGGTTGGGGTTTTTGTTTTTAGTGTTAGGGTTTTTTTTTTAGAAAGTGTAGGATTTTTTTTTTTTTAGGGTTTAGGGTTTGTAAGGGTTTAGGGTTTAGGATTTAGGGTTTAGGATTTAGGATTTAGGATTTAGGGTTTAAGGTTAGGGTTTTTTTTTTTAGAAAGTGTAGGATTTTTTTTTTTAGGGTTTAGGGTTTGGGTATTTTTTTAGAAAGTGTAGGATATTTTTTTTAGGGTTTAGGGTTAGGGTATTTTTTTTAGAAAGTGTAGGATATTTTTTTTTTAGGGTTTAGGGTTTAGGGTTTAAGGTTTAGGGTTAGGGTTTTTTTTTTTGGAAAGTGTAGGATTTTTTTTTTTGGAAAAAGGGTTTAGGATTAGGGTTTAAGGTTTTAGTTTTTTTTTTGGAAGTATAGGAATTTTTTGTTTTTTTAAGGGTTTAGGGTTTAGGGTTAGGGTTTTAGTTTTTTCTTAAGGGTTTAGAGGGTTTTAGTTTTTTTTTGGGTTAGGGTTTTTGTTTTGTTTTAAGAGTTGAAGGTTCTTTTTTAAAAAAACAAAAACAAATATGGGTTTAGGGTGTTTCTTTTTTTAAAAAAAAGGGTTTATTGTTCCGTGTTTAGGGTTAGGGCTTAGGGTTTACGGTTATGAATTTAGTGTTTAGGGTTAGGGTGTTAGGGTATTTTTTTAAAAAAAATGGTTTAGGGTTAGGGTTAGAGTTTTTGTTTTGTTATAGGGTTTGGGCTTTAGGGTTAGGGTTTTGCTTTTCGTAAAGGGTTTAGGATTTAGGGTTTATGGTTAGGGTGTTTGTTTTTTTTTAGTGGTTTAGGGTTAAGGAGCTTGGTTTTTTTTTTTTTTTAAGGGTTTTTGGTCATAAATTAAATATTTTGGGTCATTTTATGTTTCTCAAATTATTTTTTTAGGAAAATACCAAAAAGGAATAGTACGATATACTTGTTTCAATTTTAGTTTAAACAATTCCATAATTTTATTTTTAAAAAGTGATTTTCTATATAAGGATCATTTTGTTGAGTCATTTTGCCAGATTTCGGTTTTATAGAATTCCCAAAAACCAAAATATAATAATTGCCGAAAATGATAATAACAACACAAATTTGTAAATGGTAAAATATATCACCAAAAAACATACAACTGTACGCATGCATATTTTCCATGCATAATAACCAACCACAGAAAAATCAAAAAAATGACATAACAATATATAGTAATACTACAATGATAAACAATTAAGAAAAATATATAAACAAATACAGTGAAATATATGAAATTTATTATAGCAAAAAAATGTAGGAAACAAATTTTGAAAATTACTCACAATCCTGTACTCTATGACGTAATATACTACTGATTGTTGTATTTTTTGTACCTGCATTTTTTGGGAGGAACAAATTAATACTATCAGCAAAAATAAAAAACACAAAATTACAAAAAACAAACTTAACATTATTACACAGAGAGAGAGAGAGAGACAGAGACGTAGAGATATAGAGAGAGAGGGAGACAGAGAGAGATAGAGGCAGAGAGAGATAGGGAGAGAGAGAGAGAGAGAGAGAGAGAGAGAGAGAGAGAGAGATACAGAGAGAGAGAAGAGAGAGATAGGGAGAGAGCGAGAGAGGGAGAGAGAGAGTATACTGAGAGAGAGGCAGAGAGAGATAGGGAGAGATACACAGAGAGAGAAAGAGAGAGAGAGAGGTAGAGAGAGAGAGAGAGAGAGAGAGAAAGAGATAGAGAGGAAGAGAGAGATAGAGAGAGAGAGAGGTAGACAGAGAGAGAAAGAGATAAAGAGGAAGAGAGAGATAGAGAGAGAAAGGTAGAGAGAGAGGGAGAGATGGAGCGAGATATTAGAGAGAGAGAGACCGAGAACCAAGCAGAGGAGAGGTGGAGAGAGGGCGTCTCACCGGCGGGAAGGGCGGATGCGCGGTGGCCGGGAGCTGTCCGGTGCGGCTGTGACGGAGAGGGGGAGAGAGAGAGAGAGAGAGAGAGAGAGAGAGAGAGAGAGAGAGAGGGAGAGAGAATAGTAGTGATTAGAAATGGGTAGCTTCCTCTTGAAGCTACCCATTTCCGATATATATATATATATATATATATACACACATATAGAAGCCGGCGTTTGGCCAGGTGGCGCGCGGGAGAACTCCCGCGCAGCTGTCCTGGCCAAAGGATTGGGCACGTGTACTGAGTACACGTGTCCAATCCGGAACGTGTATTTAAATACACGTCCCCAATTGTATTTATTTTAAAAAAAAATTATATATATGTATTTATATAATTTAACCACATAAAAAATAAAATAAAATAAAATACAAACCCATGCAGCCCTAAATGTATGTACCGTACATATAGCTAAACCTTATGCGCTAAAACTAAACCGTAAACTATAATTTAAAACTAAACCCTAACCCTAACATTAAACTCTAACACTAAGTATATGTACTATATTAAACCCTAAATAAAAAATAAAAACTAAAACCTAACCATAAAATTAAACTCTAACCCTAAGTGCATAGACTATATATAGCTATAAACTATAATCCTAAGGGTACGTACTGTATATAGTCATAAACCCTAACCCTAATCCTCTGTCCAAAAGTATATACTATATATATATATATATATATATATATATATATATATATATATATATATATATATATATATATATATATATATATATATATATATATAGTTATAAACCATAACCCTAAGTACATGTACTATATATATATAGTTATAAATCATAATCCTAAGTATATGTACTATATATATCGGAACAATCTAATTTTGAACTGCTCATGATTTAATATATATATTTAAAAGTGTACAATAATAACACATGAAAAATATATTGACATTATTATTCATAAAATGCAAAATCAATTAAATTATAACTCATAGCTTTAAGTGTATATATTATATATACCTATAAACCCTAAAACCCTAACCCTAAGTGTATATACTATATATAGCGATAAACCCTAACCCTAAATACATGTACTATATACATAGCTATAAATCATAATCATAAGTATATGTACTATATATATCGGAATAATCTAATTTTGAACTGCTCGTGATTTAATATATATATTTAAAAGTGTACAATAATAACACATGAAAAATATATTGACATTATTATTCATAAAATGTAAAATCAATTAAATTATAACCCATAGCTTTAAGTGTATATATTATATATACCTATACACCATAAAACCCTAAGTGTATATACTATATATAGCGATAAACCTTAACCCTAAGTATATATACTATATATAGCTATAAACCCTAACCCTAAGTGTATATACTATATATATATAGCGATAAACCCTAACCCTAAGTATGTATACTATATATAGCTATAAACCCTAACCCTAAGTGTATATACTATATATATATAGCGATAAACCCTAACCCTAAGTATGTATACTATATATAGCTATAAATCCGCAGTTTAAGTGTATATACTATATATATCGGAACAATCTAATTTTGAACTGCTCATGATTTAATATATATATATATTTAAAAGTGTACAATAATGGCACGTGAAAATATATTGACATTATTATTCATGAAATGTAAAATCAATTAAATTATAACCCATAGCCCTAAGTGTATATATTATATATACCTATAAACCCTAAAACCCTAACCCTAAGTGTATATACTATATATATCGATAAACTATAATTCTAAGTATATATACTATATATAGGTATAAACCCTAGCCCTAAGTGTATATACTATATATAGCTATAAACCCTAACCCTAAGTGTATGTACTATATATAGCCATAAACCCTAAATGTATGTACTATATAAGGGACTAAACTATAAGTATTTAATTCATTATGTAGCGCAGAACTCTTAAAATAATTGCATTTACTATATATAGCCATAAATAGCAAGGTTACTGTATATAGTTTCTAAACCGTTTACATGCATGCATATCTATATATATAGTATTAATTATAGGTTTTTTAACTTTGTTATGTTTTATTTATTTATTTTTTTTTTTGTTTCTAAACGTAGATGGTGTACAAAACTAAACCCTAATTTGAACTATTTGGTTTAATTAGATATGTAGCACCAAATTTGTTTAATTATGCATATAGTACAATATGTAAATTAGGTTAGGGTTTACGTACTTATTAGTATACTATATACATATAAATAAGGAACCTAAAAAGTATAAATTCCAACTATAGAATTTACATATAGCATATAGCTTTCAAACCTAATTTTATGTGTATAAGTTATGTACACCGTATTTTCACAGATTTGTATGATTAATAAGATAAGGAGTTTTTTTTAAAAAAAAAAAAAAAAAAAAAATTAACACAACACAATTTTTTTTTTTAATATATATTTGGCAAAAAATAACAGTTTGACACGTGTAATAATACACGTGTCAATTTGTGACTACGGTACAATTAGACACGTGTCTCACAAGACACGTGTCAAATTGGACGCGTGTCTACAGTAACCGGTACTATAGACACGCGTCCAATTGTGAGTATTTTTGTAGTGGATGGATCTTACATACGTGGATTTTACACCAAATATGAGTGTGTACAAAATGTGTAAACAAAAATATGTACAAATATCATTTGCATGTATCTCACATACATAGTTCCCACTAAATATGAGTATGCATATAAAATGTATAAAAAAAATATATATACACAAATATCATTTGCCCTTATTGCTAAATGCCAATGGCTCGGTTGACTCGCTAGTCGCTTCCATCAACTCTTTTGATGGATCCTGTTTCTATTCTTTTATAATATATCACATTTGCCAACGTGACATCTTTTACTTTTATTTTTATTTTTATTTTTAGGAAAAAAAACCTTAAAGCTAGCTAGAGGACCACCTTGCCACATAGGCAATGTGGTCAAGAGTTGTATATTAAGGTGGTAAAAGATCATATTTCATATTCAAAAGTAGCAAAGATTCTCCTCCCCCTTCCATCTTTGTACTTTCTTTTATTATTGTTCAATAAAATAATGATAATTTTTTTTAAAAAAAAAAAAAAAAATACACATAACCTCCTCAAATTACCACCTCATTGTCAATGTCCCCTCAAACTATCAATTGTGTCAATCTCTCCCCCTAAACTACCGAAAAATGTCAATGTCCCTCCTAATGACAAAAATACCCTTCATAAAATCATTAAATGTTTTGGTAGTTTGAGGTGGAACATTGACACAATTGATAATTTATGGAGACATTACCAATTGAATAATAATTTAAGGGGATATTTGTACTTTTTCTAATAATAATAATAATAAAATGTACAACAGAGACTATTTTCTGTAAATACGATAAAAGATTTTTCATTTTTGTTAGATTTTTTTTTTTTTTTTGTTATCTTTGACCTTGTAATAAATAAGGACCCAAATGTTTAGTCTCAACAATTAATATTTGAGTTTTGATCATCTGAGAAATAAAATTTTCGATAAGTTTTTAACAGTTCACTTATTTTTCACATAACACCAATAAAATTATGTCCTACACTTAAAAAAATAAAAAATAAAATAAAATAAAATAAAATAAAAAAATCATGTTTATTATGGACCAAAGAAAATTTTCAGTCAATGCAATCTTTGTGTGATCTGATCTCTCGACCACATCACTTATAGTAGTAGTTTTCACAATTTTTTGCAACTAATTAATGCTTTAGACATCATGTATATGGCTCTTATTGGTGGAGCTAGGTAAGACTTTTGGAATCCTGACTTTTGTCATGCCCTACTTATGCATTATATTTGGATGTTTTCACCGCTTTATGCTACTCTTACTAATAGAGCTAGATCATATTTTTGACCAATTTTTTACTTTTTGTTTGTATTTGTTGCACTATTATTTCTGTTTTAAATTTGATGTTGGAAAATTAAAACCACCCATTTGTTTAGGTCTTCCACTTTCTCTTCTTCTCAGATCAAGAGCGGAAAATACCATCTCTTGTAACCTTTTTTTTCTTAGGAAAAAAAAAAAAAAAAAACCTTGTTAGGCATATATATATATATATATATATATATATATATATATATATATATATATATATATATATATATATATAAGGTGGATGCATATTATAAAGAATTGTTTTTCCTTTTTTTTAATTTTTTTTTTTCTTCCATGTGTAACACAGTGATGATATTAAAATACAATAAAAAATCAGAAATCTGGTACCTATTATTAATTTTTAATGCGTTGTTTGACGTGGAGAAAGGAACTACATAAATTTTCTAGGGGCCTTGCAATAGCCGATCACGTGTGAAACCACACATGGCTACCATACTTTCTCCTTTAAAAATGTTTATTTTATTCTTAATTAAAAGATTCAAAATTTATCATTTAATACATAATTTATATAAACTATATATGATTATAAAATCTTTACAATTAACATATAATCTTACGAATGTAATATGATTAAAGAATGCTTAAATAATCAAACCTTCTCAAAAAGCATTACCCAACAATGAAAAGCTAAAAATGATAGACAGTCCTCGAAGGTGTGGATGGATTGGTAATTAATGTCTTATTACATTACCAATCAGTAATGAGAAATGAACCCCCAATGGGTAGTTTAATCTTATTCAAAAAAAAAAAAAAAATGTGTAACTTAATTGGTCGATCAGAGACCACGCCTTATGAAGCGGAGGTCACTAGTTCAAATCCTTCTTCCCCCTCCCCCTTCTTTGTGTGGACATGTCAACAAAAAAAAATGTAATGAAAAATGAACATCTATTTAAGATTTAGGACAAAAAGCACATAACTGAGATTTTGTTAGCAACGCAATTCGATAATAATTTTAAGGAAGAATTTTACTTATGATCTTTGAATTTTCATTCATTTTGAAAGAAGATACATAAACTTTAAAACGTCTCAATTTAGAGTATTTATTTTTTAGAAAGTTTCAATCTCAGTCCTTTGTTAGAATTTTTCGTTAAATCTTGTTAAAATTCTCAAAATACCCCTCATTTTTTTTAGAAAAAAAAAATTGCTAGGATTTAGGTGTTGGTTAGAATTTAATTAAATTTGCAAAAATATCCATGCCTAAATCTTTGAAACTTTTTATAATTTTTTTTTTTTAAAAAAAAAAAAAAAAAAAAAAAAAAAAAAAAAAACGAAGGTGTATTTTGATAATTTTGATAAAATTTAACGAAAAATTTTAACAGATGACTGAGATTGAAACTTTTTAAAAAATAAATACCATAAATTGAAATGTTTTAAAGTTTAGGTACATTCTTTCAAAATGAATGAAAATTCAAAAGTTATAAGTAAAATTCTTCATAATTTAAAAAATACGATTCAACATTTAAAATTATGAACTTTTAAAAATGTACCACTTGTTGTGTGAAAACTTGAAATCGGACATTTTCAGCGATTTTGTTTAAAAACACGTGTTTAGCCTACGAAATTGCAGAATCAAACGCACCATTACACTTATTTAATTATGATTCTACTGGTATTAATTCCATACGTTAATAAATATTTTTAGTCATACACCCTATAGTATATAATTATTCTAAACAACTATTTTTATCTACTTCTTATCAAATCATTAACAAAGATTAATCATATGGGATACACACATGATCCACAATAATCGATCGTATCTCTTTCTAATCACACTTCATGTGATAACCAATTATTCTCGATCGCAGGACTAGTTTTTATTAATATTTTTGAAATTTTTTGAAGATAATTTATTAGAATAGTTGGATATACATCATCGAGATCTATCAGTAGAACTATGCAAATCACAAAACGTAGATCTCTATTTAATTTATCATTCATCAAGTTTGTGGTCAACGTCCGCAATAAACTGTAGGTTCTACGTACCCAGTTGCAACCGATGCTACCCCCAGTTCCTACCTACAAGGTAATTCTTAATTGCTTAATTTAAAAAAAAAAGAAATGATACTCTTTAAACTACTTAATTTATTTTTTAAAAAAAAAATATTCAATGATGCTCTTTATATTTATTTCAAACCCGAACCCCAACACCTAAGGATGGTTTTCAAACAACCCATTCTTTGTTTCATTGTTTGTTTGTTTTTGTTTTCTTTTCATTTTTTGGTTTTTAGTTTTTCTTTTTATAGTTTTTAATTTTTCTTTAAAAAATAAATTAAAAAGTTATTGAAAAAACTTTAGGATTATTATAAGCTTTTTGCTAGCCTTGAGGGACATTGAGAACTTTTAATAGTTTAGGAGAGACATTAACAATGAAGTAATAATTTAGGGAGGTATATGTACTTTTAAATAATTATTTTTTATCCCTTTAAAAAATTATCCCAAGACATGAATCAGGTTTTTTTTTTTTTAAAAAAAAAAATCACTCAAACATTTCATAGATGTAGAATTTAAATATTACTTCATTTAGTAGTTACAATGTCAAGAATACAAAGAGGACCTTCAATCAATAGACCATACTTGCACCAATTCTTTCAATCTTTATTCAGAGCCTTCACAATTTAGATTATATCATCTTCTAGTTTCACCTGTTGATATTACTGACTACCTGGCAAAAATTGCCACCCTCAAAGCCGTCGTAGCTTCAGTCGTAGCAGATCAATGATATATTGACGAGGGGTTAACAAAGATGCCAACACCTCACCCTCATGATCTCTCACAATCACCCTAGTGCCCATCTTACCTCCAGCCTTATTATCTACCGCTGCATCCTAGTTAATCTTTATAGGACTCATTACGGGCGCTTTCCACTTTTAAATAGATGAAAAAACCTCATATTTAGCCTGTGGCCTATCATTGCAAGTTTTAAAATCCTCGATGGATTCTAATGCTTTCCTAACAATATAATTAGGATGGTTAAAGATCCCCAAAAATAGCCACTCCAGGCAAAATAGAAAACTCTTCGTCATCCAACTTATCTAGCAGCTCTGCTACAATATGAATAAATTTCTCATTCTTTACACTGTATTTTTGTAGCTAGTCTTCTGCCACACATACTCCAAACATTTCTGACCGATGAACAACTCCATAAGATGTGCCCGTAGTTATTTAATGACAAATGGCATGGTAAAGGGGATAATTAATGATAGTTTAATAAAAGGCCTTCGGTCAACATCCAAAACAAATTTGACAGAAACATAATAACAATGGGCAGTTGATCTGTGCACGATACGACAAGCTAAGCAGGAGACCATCACACTAATTCAAATCTAGAAAGCTCCAATTTGAGCATAACATGGTAGCAAACTGCAATGCCTTTTCTACTTAAATTAAAATTATGAAAAAGTTCACTTACTAGTTATTACATCTGATTTTTCATCAATATTTATTAGGTTTGGCAATTCGGGTTGCCGTGTCAATCCATTTGGTTGACGTGTCAACCCATCAGGTTAGCGTGTCAACCCATTTAACTAATTTGGTAAAAAATATGTAATTATCACGTCATAAATATGTTATAAAAGGGTCATAAACGTGTCATAAACAGGTTGGTGGGTCATAAACGGGTCATTAACAGGTCATAAACGTGTCATAAATGAGTTGACAGGTCATAAACGGGTTATAGCCTAAACTCAAACCCTATATATTCGTGTCGTGTTCGTGTCGAATTCGCGGATCGTGTCAAAATTGTCGAGCCTAATATTTATGATTATATTTTAAATTTTAAAAAATGTCAATCTAATATATTTAATCATTCAAATTTTTTCAATTTCAATCGGCCAGTCCAAATTCAACGTTAAATCTTAAAATAAAAATGAAATTTCTAAAATATCCCTTCCTTCTAAAAAACAAATTGAAAAAATGTAACCCTGTTTGTGACCCCCGGTGGGTCACAAAGACCTGGTGGTGGGTCATGTTTGACCCACGACGGTTCAGACTTGATTCTTTTAAAGTAGCTTTTACTTATTAAATCAAAGGATTTTTGTAATTTTATAAACATCTTAAAAGAATAAGGGATTTTTACTCTTCAACTATTTTATTTAATGTTGAATTTGGATAAGAAAGTTGAAATTGAAAAAAAATTAATATTTTTTAAAATTTGAGTGTACAATTGCAATTAAATAATTTTTTTTTTTATTTTTTTCATTAAAAAGAAACCTTAATGGAAACTTGGAATTCATGCCTAGAGCTAGAAGGAAATAGCCTGGCAGCGGCAGGTGGAAGGGTTGCTGCAGAAGAAGTCTTGCTGTAAAAAAATTCTATTTAATACAAAATAAGACATATATTATTTTATTAAAATTTTAGTAATTTAGTAGTTTTATTTATCAGCTACCTTGTATTTCATTTCATCTCTACCACGTACTATCATGTAGAGACTTGATTAATAAAATATATAAAAAGTTAATTACTCAACTATATTGCAGCTGTGTGCGAAGTTTAAAGTTCAGCAAATCTTGTGATGTCTCACATCGTTTGGAAATGAGAATGTATTTATTTGTATAAACGTATTCTTCTTGAAATAACAACGCATTTTAAAGTCATGATGACTATAAATCTATCAGAATTCTGTAGTTAAGCATGCTTCTGCGAGAGTAGTACTGAAATTCGTGACCTCTTAAAAAATTTGATTCGAGAGAATCAAAAGCGAAATATATTACGTCATTAGAAGTGAGTCGTTACAAAACTATTCTAAAATAAAGAGGTCTAAAATTTCTCAAATTATATTACCAAAAAAAATTATTTTTCTTACTAATAACTAACAAAATGAGAAAAAAAAAAAAAAAAAAAAAAAAAAAAAAAAAAAAATCATGAACAACGCATTATGCATGAGTCACAATTTCAACTGGTTTTTTTTTTTTTTACCCAGCATTTAATTTGTACATAAACATGTATACATCAGCATAATTCTTGGGTACTACCAGGTGTCAATACCAAACTAGCTAGCCCCATCACTGAAACCCCCCAAGAACATTCAAAACCAGAGAGAGAGAGAGAGAGAGAGAGAGAGAGAGACCCCCACAAAACCACCAAACAGCTACAAATCCAGCACACAAATCCCCCCTCTCTTCTTTCCCCCGCCACCAGTTGAAATCAAAATAGCTAGAGATGTAAAAAAAGAGCAAAGATACATATGTAGGCAGAGAAACAGAGGACTCAAAAATGGCAGCCGCAACAGAGATAGAAGAAACACAGCGTGGCAACGAGCACAATAGCCTCAAACACGGACAAAATCCTGAAAATCACGTCGTCTAAAAAAGACATCTGTAACAGATTCATCCTCCTCCACTTGAACGCAGACCCGAGGAAGTTCCACCTCCACGTCTCCCTCCTCAGCCTCTTGAAGAACATCCACCGATTCTTCTTGAACCCCATCTCACAAAAATCCTCTCACCTCTCTCCCCTGCCCTTCTTCTTCTTCTTCCTCTTCCTCTTACTCTTCTGGGTTTTGTTTATATTGTGGGAAGGTTTCGGTTTTCTTGACGAATACGATTCGGTGTACGGCTCCGCGTTTCGTTTGCTGGAAGTCAATAAAGGTATGGTGTCAGTGTAAACGTGAAATAGTATATCTATGAGTTGTGCCAGAGCGTCTAAAAAGAAAAAGGAAAAGGAAAAAGAAAAATAGGGAAGTTTGATTGGTTTAAAGTTAAATTAAATGGATCGGATTTAATTTGACTTAATGAGGTGTTATACTCTTATATCTTGATATGACTCGAAACCGGCACACAGGAGGAGAGTAGGCACGCTAATGAGTATTTTGTCACCGCTAATAGAATCGTCCTAAAAGTATTTTATGTCGACACTAAAAAATTTAATATTCATATCTCAAAATGACTTGAAATCAACAAGCGACAGGAGTAGGGTTAACACTTTTTTACATGACTTACGAACCCAACACAAAATTAGTGAGTTGGAGTTTAAGGGATCTAACTCATTTAATTAAATTAGTCGGATTAACCTGACATATATAGTTTTAAACTCTTGTTTTGACATGATTCAAACTCGACGTTCGAACACAAATGGCCTATAATATTTTTGACCTATTAATTTTATAACTAATATTTTTAAGACTAGTGTTTATTCGTTTTCAATTTTTGACCTATTAATTTGAGGACGTCGCCACTTCCAAATAATGGGAGGCTTATCAACATGTACAAGATAAATATTGCACAGCATAGATTGTGGATAACTACTGCATTGTAAAATGATGGGATTATTGGGATGAATTAGATGTAATTGAAATTGATGTGGATGATGCTCAGGAAAAAGAAAAGATATATATATATATATATAGGTGACTTCTTCAAATAATTAAAATTTAAACCAACAAGTCAATTTGCTTATTGTTTGTTTATGTACGTTTTTGAGTCAAGATATATAGAAGGAGACGAGTTAGCTTGCTTGGTTGCAATTGTCACGTAATTGAATACATCATATGCTATGTCTGACCTCTGAGAAATTGACAAGTCATTTGTTCATTACAACCCTCTGGCTATTTCATCTCTTCATTGAGTCTTTTAGTCATATTTTATTATTATTATTATTATTAAAGTTTGAGTACTTTGAGCATAAATTTAACTTTGTTAGAGTTACTTAGTTTTTTTTTTTTTTTTTTTTGGGTAAATATTAAACTCAACCACCTTCTAATGAGACTTTTGAAGTCGCCTCTCTCTCTCTCTCTCTCTCTCTCTCTCTCTATATATATATATATATATATATATATAGAATAATGATTTAATGCCACCTAAATATACAACTTTTCACCACCTTGTCTATGTGGCAAGGTGGTCCCCCACTACTTTTTGAGTTTTTTTATTTTTTAAAAATAAATTAAAGTGGGGGACCACCTTGCCACATAGACAA
This sequence comes from Alnus glutinosa, assembly GCF_958979055.1. Taxonomy (NCBI): domain Eukaryota; kingdom Viridiplantae; phylum Streptophyta; class Magnoliopsida; order Fagales; family Betulaceae; genus Alnus; species Alnus glutinosa. The sequence continues at coordinate 27,822,929 of NC_084890.1, read as the reverse complement.
GGTGGTGGAAAGTTGTATATTTAGATAGTAGTGAATCATTACTCATATATATATATATATATATCAGCTGGCTAAATTCAATATCATAATGATTACGTGCATGGCGTCATAGCCTAGTTATTAAAATCCCAATCTAGATCACAAAATCTTTTATGATCGATTTTGAAATCTTGACCATCCAAAACGGTTTAGATCTTTAAGTAAAATCTTAAATATATAGTTAAGAACTTGTCCAAATATCGATTTAGAACTCATCTTTCTATTCCATTTGTAAACTATTCTACTTTGAGTTGTCATAAGAACTCATCTTTCTATTACATTTTTTAAACTATTCTACATTGAGTTGTCATATATATATATATATGCTTGAGTTGGTGGCTCTCGAATATCTTGACGGAGAAGATTAGCGCAAGAATTGACACGCATAATATTTGTTATGAGTATTAGAATTACACATAAAATCCCAAATTTTTTTTTTAATTTTTTTTTACAGATGCCAAGAAGAGCAAAAGGCCTTGGCCATCCTTTTTTTTTTTTTTTTTTTTTTTTTTTTAGCGCATACATGCATTGTTGCCCTAATCTATTGAAACAAAATATTAAGAAGTTGCATTAAGGGTACTTTTGAAATTGCGATTTCGTAAATAAAAAGTGCGATTTTAAATTTAATCTCAGAAAATAAATTGTTTGGGAATTGCGTTTTTAAAAAATTGAAATTTGAAAATGCAGAAAACTGCATTTCCAAATCGCCAATGAAGTGCTTTTTTGAAAACGCAGAAATTTTAAAGGCTAACTTGTGATTTTAAAGGCCAAACTATAATTTTGCCAAACGTTTAACTGCGTTTTTAAAAATTATTTTTTCAAATTACACATTTTAAAAATCACTATTTTTAAATTGCATTTTTTGAAATTACAAACCCAAACGGACCCTAATACCAAGAGTAGGGAACAATATCATACTTTACGGAATATCTTCTAGCAACAGAATTGATGTGTGTTTTAATAAGTACTCGCAAGCGCACGAATCGTTTGCAATATAGTGTGTGCAAGTGCGAGGTCGAATCCACAGGGAAATGGTCAAATGTTGGTGTATTGTTTAATCAACCTCATTTTAACCGAGTTCCAAAGGTTTGAGGATTGATTCAAGAGCAAAAGACTAAATAAAAGAGATGGAATGAAATATGCAAATTAAAAGGAACTAAGGCTAAGGAATCTACCAAACCAAATCCAACAACTCACACTCTTGGTTTCCACTTGAACACCCAAAGCACATTAAGCTTAGGGTGTCATTCAAGTTTCTCAACCACATACTCTAGAACCATTAAATGAATCCAACTCAAAGATAAATCACAAAGAGTACCCATTTGAAATCAAATCATCCAATGTATCCATTCAATGAACAAATCACAATGGATATCATCATTCAAACCGATAAAATAATGTATCAATCGGTTGAAACACATTAAATGTTATATATCTACCAACAACCACATTCATTGCAAAAGAAAAAGTATTTAAATGAATGGAACTTAAATAACAAATATGATATATCATCAAATGTGCAAGTATTATAACAAGAGTGTGAGTGTCATCAATGAAAATGTTTCATCCTCAACCTTAGTTGAAGTTACTAGCCTTCCATAACTAAGAACACCACAAGAAAATGAAGAACAACTATGGAAATAAAAGGAAAGCTTTACAAAAAGAAAGTGTCTAAGAACAAAAGCTACTGGAATACACTACAAAATGCACGAAATCAAAATCTATCTACTGTTCTCTGAACTCCTCATCAAGGAGGTATGACTATGGCTTTTATAGAAGGAATTTAGGGCTAGAAACCTATGTAAAATGACTCCTCTAACCCCCTCTAGGGTTCCTCTCTTGCTAGAGACAACCAAGGTCACAAAACCAGCGTGTTCTGCTGCGAAAATCAAAGAGGGAACTGCTTTTTGTCGTGGAGGAGCTCTGATTGGGTGTTCTGGCGCGCTTATGCAAAAGTAAGTTCTGGGAAATTTCGATCGATCGATTAATATTCGATCGATCGACTTCGGGCAAAATTCGATCGATCGATTTTAAGTTCAATCGATCGAGTTCTTCAGAACTTCTGAATTTTCCAAGCAATTCCTCATGAATTTTGTCATTCCTCACTTATTGACCTACAAAACATAAAAACACAAAAACTAACCAAAGCATCAGAAAATAACAAAGCTAAAGGTCTAACTAATGTAAATCAAGGGGTCCAAATACATAATATTTGGCACTCATCAAGAATGAAGGAAAAAAAATAAATAAATAAAGAAAAAAAATGAAAAAGTGAGCGTGTGCTTGGATGGTAATTCTAAATGCCACCCATGTCCTTTTTGTATCCCTCTAAAACTGATATAACTTTTAAAATCACAATTTGATCCAATGACGATTTTCAAAATCACATCAATTTTAGAGACACAAAAAACATAAAAGGTGACATAGCATTACTCACCTGGATCATATCAACTACCTAAAGATTTTGTTTGATCAATAAAAAAATTCAAAGAATTTATGTTCATTTCAATCCCAAATTGTGGCTTGCCCTATGGCCAACTGTGCATCCTTTTTTTCTTTTCTAATTTTATTTTTGGGCAGGTGGTGGCCGGATCAAGTAAATAAATAAAGTGAATGATGAGCAGGGGGGAATTTGTGACAAATGACACAATTAATTGACAATTGCATGAAACTCTTGGCCGGTTTGGTGGTAGTATTGCATGGATCTGGTATCTTGCCGAAAGGAAAGAAAAAAGTGAATAACTTTTGAAACCAACTTCCACATATTCGATTCAAATTTGTAACAAATTAAAATGTGTACATGAAAAGGTGGATTGATTAGGTGCATGGATTAGAACTTCCGTGTCTAAAGGTAAACGAGATTCTTGAGCACATATGAAAGAAAATTATTGTTTATTGAAGGCAAAAATGTAAAATTAGTTATTGTGTTAGGCTTAAATTACAAATCGATCTTCATCGTTTTAAAGTGTATTCAGAGGTCACTGAGTATGCCAAAAAAAGTAATTTAGTCCCTAGAATCAAATTCCAATAAAACATTTGACGGATTCTATTATGTGCCACGTCAATACCAATAAAATGACAATACGTATCATTCTTAATAAAAACAAATTATAAATATATAAAGCTTTTAAAAAATTATTTTTTTTAATTAAAAAAAAAATTCAAGAAAAAGTAAAGGGCCGGCTGCCAAACCGGCATTTGGTTTTCATATCTTGGTTCCACCCTTAGACTTATCCGTGGGGTTTTCACTTTTCAATGACTCTTCAATTTGGTTTCATGAACCATGCATGACTGGTTCTCAAAAATTGTCCCAAATTTTTCTAATAATTCTCAAATAACAAATTAGTAATGGTGTTCGGAAGTCGACGGTACTCCGGGGTGTCTTGAATAAATACTACTTTGAATCTTTACGTTAGGTCGGTCTAATTAGGCTTGGCAATTTGAGTTGCCGTGTCAACCCATTTAACTAATTTGGTAAAAAAAAAGAGTGTAATTATCGCGTCATAAATATGTTATAAACGGGTTAATAGGTCATAAACGGGTCACAAACGTATCATAAACAGGTTAGTGGGTCATAAACGAGTCATTAACAGGTCATAAACGGGTTATAGCCTAAACCCAAACCCTATATTCGTGTCGTGTTCGTATCGAATTCGCAGATCGTGTCAAAATTACCAAGCCTAGGTCTAATAAATAAATTTCTTTAGGAGTGGCTGGCTGAAGATCTGAGAATAATCTTTATAGTTTACGCTTTTTATATATATGTTTATTTTGCCCTTTATTTGATGCTCCCACCTAATAAATAAATATTCCTTTGATGGTGGAGGCTAAAGCAGCTCATTAATTTAAAACTGAACAGAAGAAAATTATCATAAATTCAGAAAAGCGTAAAAGAATAATATTTTCAAGACTTTTTTGAACTTTTTTAACGAAAAAAAAAATTGTAAATCCAGCCATATTTATTCTTGACAGACTAGGGCACCAAAGAAAAAGGTGGCTTGGAACAATTTTTCTTTTGAAATTCACTTCGAGGCGTGAGAGTGACGGTTTTGTTTCCTTTAATTTAGGTTGGGTTTGTTTTTACGTAAACTGTTTTTTCGTTGAAAACTGATTTTGCTAAAAATATTTGCTGGTATTTGACTTGTACGAAAAATTTGTAACGGTAAAGGTAACGATAAAGGTAGTATTTAAGAGTATTGATTAAATAATTAAATTCATTTTTTCTTATCAGCTTAAGCTTTTGGGATAAATAATGATTTAACATAATTTCAGAGCTAATTCGAATCTTGACTCTGTCATTTACCTCCTATTTCAAATAAATTATACTACTGAGAATGAGAGTAATTATAGAAATCGATCACTATTTTGCGCTCTTGAAGTGACAAAGGAGTGACTCCTAACATTACTTCTTGAAATGGTAGAAGGTAGAATGGAATAATTATTCTTATTCCTTAGTTTGGTATGAACACAGATGTTCAAATTATAACTGAACCCAGATTACAAAAAATAAATAATAATAATAATAATAACAAATAAAAAACCCACATAATCCTTTAAAAAAAACTCAAATTAAATAGAAAAAATTAATTTTTTTAAAACTCAAATTAAATTATTAATAAGAAAAAAAAAAGAAAAAAAAAAAGAGAAAAACTAACCTAGGAATTTTAGGGGGCGGTCAGCCACCCATTGCCTTAGCCGAGGGTGACCACACGGCCCTTCGGAGTGGCCGCAACCACCCCAAGGTGCTATGGGGTGAAGGGTGGTTCACGTTTTCTTCTCTTCACTTTTCTTTTCTTTTCTTTTCTTTTCTTTTCTTTTTTTTTTTTTTTTTTTTTTTAATTTTTATATCAGTTTGAAAGAAAAATAGAAACTAATATGAGTAATTTTTTTGGAAAACATTGCGTATTCTTCTTCATAAGAAAATAGTTATTCCTATGAAATAGCTATTCATAGGAATAAATGCCTACCAAATAAAAAAATGATTATTCCATAGGAATAATCATTCCATTCCAATAGTCTATTCCACGAACTACGAGCGTGCAGAACCCGCCCCGATCTGACCCGATAAGACCGGATTTTGCACTGAAAATCACAGGCACAGTTTTGGTTTTTGTCAAACCGTGCAAGGCGTGGTGGGTCTCAGGTTTAGAATTTTTAAACCATCAGATCCCCGCCCTGCCCCGCAACCCTTAAATACCTAAAAAAATCACTAGCCCCCTTCGTCATTTTCTGAGCCGCTTAAGTTGTTAACCTAAAAAATTCCTGTGCCGCCTAACCCCCTTAGTCTTCTTCCTTTTCTCCTTCACTCCCTCACCCCCTTCATCTTGTTCCTTTCCTCTGATTTTGATTTATGAGGAAGAGCCTCTCCGTTTCCTTTTCTCCCTCACCCCCGCACTCCCTCTAAAGAGAGCCATAAAGAGTTACAGAGAAACGGAAAGGTCATCCAAGCCCTTCTCCCTTTCCTTCGCCACCATATGCAGCATCGTTCCGGGGGTGATCGGGTACGGCATGAGCGGTTGGAGGATGTAGCTCGAAGCCCGTCTTCGCCAAAACGCCCGCCCCGCCAAAACCCTCGTACGTATTTTCGTTTCTCTCGATCTTTCTTTCCTTTCATTTGAAACCTTTGGCCTGAATCAGGAATACTCGCCCCTGCACAACCCGCAACCTTGTGGCTACACTTTAAAACCCTACGGCTACACTTTAAAACCCTGCGACCATGGTTTGCAAAACCCGCAAGTGTGGGGGCCAAAATGGGTGAAATCCGCTCCGCCTCGTGCCCACCTCTACTACGAACCAAACAGGCCCTAAATGATTAAATTCATCTCCTCCTATCAGCTTAAACTTTTAGGATAAGTGGTGATCTAATAGGCGGCAGCAACGACGCCTATGGCAGCTCCAGCAACAATTCTTGCAATAACTTTGCGGCAGTTCCAATGACAACTCTATCAGAAGTTCCAGCAACAACTCTGGCAACGGCTCTAACAACAGTTTTGGTGGTGATTGAGCAAGAGAGTGCATATGAGAAGGAAGTCGGTTACTGTTGGTCGAGAAGGAAAAGCTAAAACTTGAAAAATTATTTACGATTTTACAAAAATTAAAGAAGGTTTTCCTGGTTAACCAAAAATATTTTTGATTTGATCAAAATTTTCAATCATATCAAACACCAAAAAAAAAATCTAGAAAACACATTTTCCGTCCAAACAACCTGAGCCTTAATCTTATGTTACTGTTATGGGCATACCGGTGGTAGGGGTGGAGTTGCCACTCACCCATGGTGGAATCCCATAGATAACGTGTATGGTAGAGTTGGATTCTATCTTCAGTAGCAGAAAAGGGTAGAAGCTTCTAGAAGAACAATGAGCTGGTTTACTTCTCTGCGTTTTGGTTATTTTAGTTGTCGTTTCATTTGTTTTCCTTTATGTATTCGGTTATAGGCGTTTGATACCCTGTACAGCATTCGCCTATGCTGGAAAACCGTTTCGTTATTCGAATTTCTGTTAGGACAGCTGTGTTTTGGCTGAGGATAGATTCTTATTCGATACCATCTCAGCGGGTATTTAGGAAGAGAGCTATGGGGGGAAAAGAAAAGAAAGAAAATATTGAGATAGCTGTAATTTCAGAGAGATTGGGCCTCTCCCAAGAGCCCGTAGCTACCAGTAGTGATTATCCAGTGCATTTTCTTCATTGTCTTCCCTAATTTCTTCCTCCATTTTCACTTGCGGGAGTTGTTATTTCCACCATTTGAGACCTTTAACCTTACAAGTGGTATCAGAGCTACCGACCTTTTCCTTTCATCTTCGCTACCCTTAATTTTTTTTTTTTTCCCTCTCTGTTCCTCATGGCCGAAGGTACCCGTCTTGCCCAACTTCAAGACTCTGTTAAAGAGTTCAATGATTTTCATGCCCATCAACAAACTGTCAACGCCCAACAGCAGACCTTTAATATCCGGCTTGAACAGAAACTTGATAATTTCACTAACCTCCTTCATAACGTTCTACAAGCTCAGCCTGGTCCTTTTCCGGAACGGGCTCTTGACGGTCAGGACAAGGGCCATCCCCCTCATCTGGTGCACGAGCGACAGGACCATTTCCATCGAGGCCCAGAACGGCGTGATGATCAGGAGGACCGCCGCCGTTTTGACCACGACCACCGTGATGCCTATCCAGAATGAGAGGAACGTCGCCGTTTTGACCAGGAGCGTCGGGATGACCACGACGACCAAAAGTATCAGGAGGAGGATGTGGTTGATAATCCTTGGGATGACCGGCACATGCATCCCTGACCTGTCCGCTTGGATTTCCCTCGTTTTGCTGGTGAGAATCCGACGGCCTGGACGTACAAGGTGAACCAGTTTTTTGATTACTATAACACTCCTCTCTACCAACGTGTTCGCATGGCCTCTTTTCATATGGAGGGCGAGGCCCTCGTATGGTTCCAGGATGCGGATGAGGATGGCCAGTTCCCTACATGGGTTGCATTTATGCAGGCTTTGCTGGTTCGGTTTGGGCCTGCCTACGATGACCCAATGGAATCCTTAGTCAAATTGCGCCAATCTTTAACAGTGGGGGACTATACGGCTTGGTTTGAGTCCCTTTCAAACCGACTTCGGGGTCTCTCCGATAAATATAAACTGAGCTGTTTTCTCAGTGGTCTCAAGGATGAGATTCGGTTACCTTTACGAATGCTGGCCCCCTAGAATTTGGTGGCAGCTTTTGGCCTTGCCAAGCTGCAGGAGGAGTACTTGATCAGTGGCCGTAAGTCATTTAAGCCACAAAATACAACTTCTTTCAGCCGACAGTCTTCTTGGAGCCCCCATACTAATTCTCCTGGCCAGTTGAGTGGGTCTCCTAGCTCTTCTTCATGCCCTAATCCGGTTGTCACCATCCAGCGTATTTCTCCGGCACAAATGCGAGAGCGCAGTGAAAAAGGCCTTTGCTACAACTGTGATGAACGATGGCACCAAGCTCATGTTTGTAAGTCCCCTAAGCTTTACTTGCTGCATGCTCATGACTTTTCTGATGTTCTGATGATACTCCTGCAATAGAAATAGTAGAACCCGTAGAGCCACCATCTGAGCCGATTATTCAAGAAATTATGGAACCTGAAATTTCTCTCCATGCCATTTCGGGCTCTGTTGCCCCTAAAACTATGGGATTAGTCGGGTGGATTCGCAATCACCGGGTAGTCATCCTCATTGACTCGGGGAGCACTCATAATTTCATTGATTTACATGCCATTCCTAAGTTGTCTTTGGGGGAGATCATTCCTTTGAATTTGAAGGTTCGGGTGGCTAATGGGGATACCCTCTCTAGTTCGGGTAGGTGCCCTTCGATGACCATTAGAGTGCAGGGCACCTCTATTACTTCAGAGTTTTTTTTGCTATCCTTGGAAAGGTGTGACGTGGTGTTAGGTGTGGAATGGTTACGGACGTTGGGTCCAATTCTTTGGGATTTTACTGCCATGTCCATGCATTTTTCTCTAAACTCCTGCCCTATTACCCTCACGGGTTTAAGCCCCTCTGAGTTAACAGTGGAGGACGCGTCCCATGTCCTTCGTTCAGCTATAGCCTCTAAGGGGTTCTTTCTGCAGATTTGTTCTCCAGATGAGGGGCTCACTTTCCACTGTCCTCCTGGTCCTATTTCTGATCTCTTGCAGCAATTTATTCACATTTTTTAGGAACCTAGGGGTCTTCCTCCCCCCAGACCTCATGATCATCAGATTATAATGTCTACAGATCAACCCGTCAGTGTGCGGCCTTATCGTTACCCGTATTTCCAGAAGTCTGAAATTGAGAAAATCGTGCAGGATTTGTTACAATCGGGCGTGATTCAATCCAGCCAAAGTCCTTTCTCTTCCCCAGTTCTGTTAGTCCGAAAACCTGATGGTAGTTGGCGTCTGTGTGTTGATTACCGAGCCTTAAATCAGGTTACCATTAAGGACAAATACCCCATTCCAGTGATTGATGAGTTGCTGAACGGACTTCACGGGGCTACTATTTTTTCTAAGCTGGATTTACGTTCGGGGTATCATCAAATACTGGTTAAGCCGGCGGATGTTCCCAAGACTGCTTTCCGCAGGCATGAGGGGCACTACGAGTTTCTTGTTATGCCTTTCTGCTTGACGAATGCCCCTGCCACGTTCCAGGCCCTTATGAATGATATTTTCAGACCTTGTCTCCGGAAGTTTGTTTTAGTCTTCTTCGACGATATTCTGGTGTATAGTAGAAATTTGGCAGATCACTTAGCTCATTTACACACTGTTTTGCATATCCTTCAAACTAATCAATTGTTTGCTAAGGGTTCTAAGTGCAGGTTTGGGGTGCCGGAGATCGACTATCTTGGCCACATTATTTCTGCCGATGGTGTACGCGCTGATCCTACAAAACTAGCGGCAATGTCTCAGTGGGCTCTACCAACTACTATTAAGTCTCTTCGGGGTTTTTTGGGGCTTACGGGCTACTATCTCAAATTCATCCGCGGGTATGGGATAATTGCAGCCCCGCTCACTACCCTCCTAAAGAAAAACTCATTCCTATGGTCACCACTGGCTACTGAAGCTTTTCTTACACTTAAGGCTGCAGTTACTTCTCCCCCAGTCTTGTGCCTTCCAGATTTTTCGCGGACTTTCACAATCGAATGCGATGCTTGTGCCACTGGAATTGGCGCAGTCTTGATGCAGGACGGCCACCCCATTGCGTATTTCAGCCAAGCCTTGAAAGGTCAAGCCTTGCACCTCTCGACTTATGAGAAGGAGCTCTTCTCGTTGGTTATGGCTGTCCAACGGTGGCGTCCCTATTTATTGGGCTGACCTTTTAAGGTAAAGACTGAACAACAGGCCTTGAAATTTTTATTGGAGCAGCGGGTTGGCACAGTTTCTCAACAACGTTGGCTTTCCAAGTTGTTGGGTTACGACTTCGTCATTGAATATAAGCGGGGGAAAGAAAATCGGGTTGCTGATGCTTTGTCTAGACAGCATGACGTTTCCCTTGTGGCTGACGATTTTTCCCTGTCTTTAATTTCTTTTCCCACTCCAGCATGGATTCCTGAGTTACAGACTTCATATCAGCACAACCCAGAGACTTCTTCTATATTGGAAGTTCTCCAAAATGGCCTCTCGGCTCCTCCTAGTTATTCTTTGCAGCAGGGTCTTCTTTTATATAAGGGGCGCTTATGGATTGTTAAGGGTTCTTCCTTCCAATTTCAGCTTTTGGATTACATCCATGCTAATCCCTCCTCTGGGCACTCAGGTTTTCATAAGACAGTTCATCGGGCTAAGCGGGATTTCTACTGGAGGGGAATGCGCAAAGATATTAAGAAATTGGTCCATGAGTGTGACATTTGCCAAGTTAACAAGCCTAAAACCATCCACCCGGCAGGGCTTCTTCAGCCTCTGCCCATTCCTTCTAGGCCCTGGGCTGATATCTCTATGGATTTCATAGAAGGTTTGCCTCCTTCGCATGGTTCTACTGTCATTTTGGTTGTGGTTGACCGCTTTTCAAAATACGGACATTTTCTCCCTCTCGCCCACCCTTATACTGCCTCTACGGTTGCTCAATTGTTTCTCTCCAATATCTTTAAGCTCCATGGCATGCCCCAGCCATTGTCTCTGACCGTGACCCCATTTTCACTAGTACGTTTTGGCGTGAATTGTTTCAGTTACAGGGCATCTCCCTTGCTTTCAGTTCTGCATATCATCCGCAGTCTGATGGTCAGACTGAAGCTTTAAACAAGTGTCTGGAGACATACCTTCGTTGCTATTCCGGTTCCAAACCCAAAGAATGGAGTCGTTGGTTGACCTTAGCAGAATGGTGGTACAACACTAATTATCATTCTGCCACGAAAATCACTCCTTTCGAAGCTGTCTATGGTTATGCTCCCCCTTCGCTGCTGTCTTATGTACCGGGCACCTCAGCTAACTTAGCTGTTGACTCCCAACTTAAGGATCGCAATTCCATGGTTAACCTCCTTAAGGAGCACCTCCAGCAAGCCCAAAATCGGATGAAATTGTATGCGGATAAGAAACACACGGAACGGATATTTAATTTGGGGGATTGGGTTTACTTACGGCTTCAGCCGTACCGGCAAAAGTCTGTGGCGATGAGGAAGAATCTCAAGTTGTCCCCTCGATTTTTTGGGCCTTATAAGATCCTCCAACGTATTGGTGCGGTGGCATATCGGTTGGACCTTCCTCCCTCTGCCCAGATCCACCCGGTCTTTCACGTTTCCTGTCTCAAGCTCAAAGTTGGTCAACATGTCACTTTTTTGCCAACTCTGCCTCCGGTGGACGGTCATGGTGAGCTCAAACCAGAACCAGAATCCTTGCTTTCCTGCCGCATGGTTATACGCCATGGTCGGGTTGTTACCGAAGTCCTTGTCCGTTGGAAAGGAGCTTTGGCGGAAGATGATTCTTGGGAGCTTCTTCGGGATCTCCAGGAGCAATACCCCCACCTTTCGAGCAAGGTGCTGTGAAGGGGGGGGGGGCCTGTTATGGGCATACCGGTGGTAGGGGTGGAGCTGCCACTCACCCATGGTGGAATCCCATAGATAACGTGTATGGTAGAGCTGGATTCTATTTTCAGTAGTAGAAGAGGGTAGAAGCTTCTAGAAGAACAATGAGCTGGTTTACTTCTCTGCGTTTTGGTTATTTTAGCTGTCGTTTCATTTGTTTTCCTTTATGTATTCGGTTATAGGCGTTTGATACCCTGTACAGCATTCGCCTATGCTGGAAACCGTTTCGTTATTCCAATTTCTGTTAGGACAGCTGTGTTTTGGCTGAGGATAGATTCTTATTCGATACCATCTTAGCGGGTATTTAGGAAGAGAGCTATGAGGGGGAAAAGAAAAGAAAGAAAATATTGAGATAGCTGTAATTTCAGAGAGATTGGGCCTCTCCCAAGAGCCTGTAGTGGTAGTAGTGATTATCCAGTGCATTTTCTTCATTGTCTTCCCTAATTTCTTCCTCCATTTTCACCTGCAGGAGTTGTTATTTCCACCATTTGAGACCTTTAACCTTACAGTTACATGCTGCTCCTTACGAGTTGTCCTAGAAAGTGACTTTTGGAGAGAGCATTGCTGCAACACTTTAATAGTTTAATGATAAAAAGAAGGGTTAAATGTCTTATTGGTACTTGAGTTTTGGTAACTTTATTTTTTGTCACCTGAGTTTCAATTTGCATCACAGATGGTACCTGAGTTTTGGGAAAAGACCGGATTGGTACCTCAGTTAAGTTTTTTGTCCAAAAACTAACGGCCCGCCATGTCATTGCCACTTAACACCATTAGGAACACGACACATGTGCCTTGCGACATGTCAGCACCCACATAATTACTGAATCATCCAAACAATTTGTAAGTTTTTAATTTTTCTTAACTCTTTTTTTTTTTGTGATTTGGCAATTATGTGGGTGCTGACATGTCGCAAGGGACATGTGTCGTGTTCCTAGTGGTGCTAAGTGGCAGTGATGTGGCGGGCCGTTAGTTTTTTTATGGAAAACTTGACTGAGATACCAATTCGGTCTTTTCCCAAAATTGAGGTGCCATTTGTGATGAAAATTGAAACTCAGGTATCAAAAAATAAAGTTTTCAAAACTCAGGTACCAATAAAATATTTAACTCTAAAAAAAATGACCAAAATGATATGAGGTAGACAATGGCCGAAAGAAAAGCTAATCAGATAGAAATTTTGGCCAAAAAGTCCCTCTTAACATAAAGAAATGTAATTTCTTTATTTTTCTTCCTGTTGAATTTCTAAATAATACACCCAAAAACCTTGAAATCATGGTAGAATTTAAAAAAAAAATAAAATAAAAATAGAACCAGCCAAATAAAGAATATAATAATTATAGGAAATTTGGGCTTGGGCCTGGTATGAAAATGAATTTTTAACTCGCATTTAAGAAAAATTGTAACTAGAAAAATGAGAATGACGATGAACAAAAAATCAACAAAATTTTTTTTTTGGGGGGCGGGGGGACACAAAGAGAATCAGCAACTCATAATTAGGGGTGACAATTTTTGACATAACTCGCGAATCCGACACAAAGTTATAAGGTTAGAGTTTATATTAAACGAGTCAACGGGTTGGCCCGTTTATGATCATGTTGGGTTCGGGTTGGCTGGCCAACCAAGTCGACCCAAAATCGACACGGTAATCCATTTTGCCAACCCTGCTCTTAATGATAATTATTATATTGTCATTTTATTAAACTGATATGATAAGTTTCATCAAGTTTTGAATATAATAATAATAATAATAATAATAATAATAAACGAATAAATACCGTTACATTATCTCAATAAAACAAAGGGAAAATGAGAGAATGTACGGAATATGTAGATCATTATTCATGTAGATATGGAAAAGGAGGCCAGGGTAATCTATGAGAGGCAATGGCTATTTCGAAAGATGAGTGATTTTCAATGGCTATTTTGAGTGAGCCTTGACTTCTAAAATGAACTAAACTGTATTCTAAAATAATAATCAACTCATTCTTTTCTTATTGATAGTTCACCTTTAAATAGAGAAAAAATATATTACGGTTTACATAATTGACTAATTAGGTGTTGACTTTTACAACTAGAACAAATCTAATAAGGAAGGAATTTAATTCTTTATTGAATTATAAAATCTAAGAAGATATACTAGCTCCTTAATTATTTGACTCCAATACGACATGAAAAATATCAAATAATTATGGTCATATAACATTGCCTAGACAACGTGCAAGGAACTATAATGCACGTCCTAGGATAAAAACTAGCTATAGGATAGAAATTTCCTACAAATCGGTTTGTAGGAAATTTTCTACAACCCACAGATAAGATTAACACGTGTCCCTTGACATGTGAGAAGCACATGTTATTTAAATAGCATATGCTTCTTACATGCTTTTTTAATAGTATTAAAAAAAATGTGATTCTCACATGTTTAAAAGACACATGTCATTTTTATATTTAGGTTGTAGACAATTTTCTACAAATCAGTTTGTAAGAAATTTCTATCCAAAACTATATATAAACAACAGAAATTTTTTGTCGTTATCATTCTCAAAAAAAAAAAATTTAAAAAAAGGAAAAGGAAAATATTTTCAAAAATATCGTGGGGTTTGTTTGCTAAGTATCCTCTCTCTCTCTCTCTCTCTTCTTTTTTTTCTTTCTATTCAAACAAGTTAAAACATTAACAAAAATCTTTTCTCACAGAAAAAATTAAAAATTTGTTTTACGTTTATGAGATGTAAAAACAATTTTTTATTTTTTATTTTTAACTAAAACACACACAAAAATAAATAAAAATAAATTAAAAAAAAAAAAAAAAACCTCACATCTTTAAAAGGATTATCAAACACCACCACATCTTTCAAGTTTAATTTTGCGTAGATATGGACAAATATTATTCATCCAAAAAAAAGATATAGACAAATATTAGCACTAATAACATCCATTTTCATATTTTAGCACACATTTGGAAGTTTCTTCTTCTTCTTCTTTGGATGAATTAATCACATTTGGAGTTCAAGCAACAAATTAACCATCATATAGAATATGGTTCAAATACAACACTCAAAACTTTTTTAGTAACTACTGGCTAAATTATCTGCCTCTTTGGTAGGTTTCTTTGCCAGGAGAAGCAACGAAGAAGATGCCTCCATCTCACTGACTCGTGCTTTTACATTTTCACGAAGCTCCTCCAGTGATCCCTTCAACTTTTCAAGCTCCTCCAAGCTGAGCTCTTTGATCGGCGCTTTACATTTTGGTTGCCCTTTTGCTTTCATTGCCTTCTCGAGCATCTCTCCCCTCTTCTTTTCAGCTTGGACCTGCTTAAGCAAGTCAATAAGTTGCCTATTAAGCTTATCCACCTTTGCATCCATTGAAGAACCGACGTCGCCATTAATTGGTTTTTGGTCCTGATTTCGAAATCTGTCTGAAACTGACTCAACACTTGGATGGCCGAATGAGTACGGCTTGCCTCCTGGGGAAAAGACAACCATGGCAACTTCTGCACCGCACAAAGTAGCAAGCTCGTTTCCTTTCTTGAAAAGGCCGGTCCGGCGCTTGGAGAAGGTGACCTGCCTGGAGCTGCTGTCCTTCACCATCTCCATCTCGATTTTTCGCCGCCCCATTATCGGCTACCTTGCACCAGAAGAGGGATGAATTTTTGTTATTTATTGGTTTGAAAATTAGAAGAGAATGGAGAGTGAAGTGCTATGCATTATGTATATGATGAGTTGAACATACACCTAGAAAGAGGGCTCAATGTTTCTAATATTGGATATTTGTCCAATTGTTTCTATGTATATTAATTTGATTCTTCATTGTTACTATGGAAAGCTTATGACTATCTTTCTATTTACTGCTACTATATTATACAACTTTAACACTTTTGGTGGCAGACTTTAATTCTAATTGACCATATATATCAGATTTTGGAAAGAAATTAAATCCCAAGCTATCCAGATATTCCTTTCAAAAGATTGTCAATATATATGTGGTTAATTAGTTTAATTCCCAGCCACGTAGGAATTGGGTATCATAATTATCATTGGTTTTAGGATTTGTTTGAGGAGTAATGCTTTCTTTTCTTTCTTTTCGTTTTTCTTTTTTTGCAAAGGTTTGAGGAATAATGCTACATGTATAACTATTTTACAACTTTTGATATATGCTGTCATGTAATTGACGGCGTATTATTCTTTAAAAAAATAACTTTGGCATCTTCCAATTATATGATGGTACGTGTCAAAAGTTGTAAAATAATTAATAGTCTACAATACCTTATAACTTAGTCGTTTGTTTATAATGCATAGTTATGATAGTGTAGTTGGCCACCCTATGAACTATTTGGAGGTGATTAATCATCCTAAAAGTAATTGATAAAGTGGCCTAACCACCCCAAATAACTTTTGGGGTGGTAAGTCACTCTAAAAAAAGCCAGAGGAGGCGGCCGGCCATTCCAAAATAGTTTTTGGGGTGGCCAACCACCCCCTAAGCATTTGGGGTGGTAAGTCACTCTAAAAAAAGTCAGAGGAGGCGGCCGGCCATTCCAAAATAGTTTTTGGGGTGGACAAACCACCCTTAAATGCTTAGGGGTGGTTGGCCACCCCCAGGCCATTAGATCCTTTAAGATGATCGACTACCACAATTTATTTTTAGGTAGACGGCCACTTCCAAGAACTATTTAGGGGTGGTTAGCAATCCTCATTGCCTAATTTGAAGATGGTTGGCTATCTTTAGTGGCCGATTTAGAGTAGTTCAACCACTTTCATTGGCTGCTTAATTGGTGGCCAACCGCCCCCAAAAAGTTAATGGGGTGGCTGGCCGCTTCTTTCTTTCAATTTTTTAGCACATTTTTTTAATATGTAAATTTGAATGATGTAAGTGACACTATCTTGGCTGTTCAATATTTATAATAAACGTCCAGAACTTAAGACTACGTTTGGCCGTGTAATACATTCTTATTTTCTATATTTAGTTTGAATTCCCCTATTTGTAAATATATTAACTAATAAATCAAAACTCAAAACACTTCTCAAAATACATAATACATTTTATAAAAACGTGTTTAAGCTGGATGTCCATTAATGGGAACAAGTTGATTGATCTCTACAAAGAAGCATATGACCTATTGCAAAAAGGAAAAGGAAAAAAAAGAAATGTTATTTCACATTCTATAGTATATCTTTGGTATATCTCTCATTTATATTTTTTCAAATCAACCATTAGATCTGTAGGACCCACATGCCTACAGATCTAATAGTTAATTTGAACAAAAGATAAATAAGAGATATACCATAAAATTTGTGTAGTGCCCTAGATTATTAATAAGATATAGTAGGTCTTAATTGGAAGTTTACACATTTTTGACTTTCTACATTAACTGAACATTTGCTGAGAGTCATGAATGTTCACTCTTCCCTCATGAACGATCGTACGTAGTTCCCACCAAGAACGATCGTGGTTCCCCCACTAGGAACGTAAACGGTCTCCACCACGAACGATTGTTGACTTGTTATACTGTGTGTCGGAAAGTATATCTCACGCCTTCAGCGTGTGTGTCAGAAGGGAATCGGATTTGATCACAACTTGATTGATGCATTCCTTTATGCTTTGGTTAAGGGAGGCATCTTTGATGTAGTGATGCAAGTAGCAGAGAAAACTCACGAGATGAAGATCTTTGTGGATAGGTTGAATATCTTATGTTTCAGCTGTGTAGTATTCTTTTTTTGAGAAGTAAAAATCCATATGGTCTTATTCTTCTTCGAATAAGATTGGAAGACGAACCGTGATATTAATTATCAATTAATTAATTTCTTGGGGCGTTACAATATGAAATAACATTTCTCCAAAAAAATATAAAAATAAAAATAAGAACAAGGAACCAATTAATTGAATTGCAAATTTAATATGATGATTAGTATGCAAAACAGAAGCTGATTTGTCAGAGTTAATGTTATGAGCAAGTAATTAATTGGTTAGGACACTAATTAAATTGGCAAGGAAAGGCTGACAACCTCACCAAAGAAAGTATTTCTCATTTTTAAATTGCTGCTTTTATAAGGGAGTTTTGTTTGTCCTTTCTAATTATGAATGCTTTCAGAAACTAGTTCGTCAATAATCTTGTTTGGAAACAAATTAATATTTTTTAACTATGGGATTTTTTTTTACATCATTTTAGGGTTTTTGTTGGCCTTGACGGTTTAAGTACAACTAGGTTACATGACTCCATGGTAGCACTAATAGCTCCAAGCGAGTTAGAAATAATTCAAAATTTTAAAAACCTTATTTATTATTATTATTATTATTGAGACCAGAATGTGAAGTTACTAATTTATTATAAGAATTCAGTTAATGACGGACCCATAATTTTAGTTAAGAGGAGTAAAAATTAAAAAATAAAGTTGAACAAAAATTAATTAAAAATATTAAAAAATATAATTAATGATTTTGGTGGACAAGGTCCTTTTTGTAGATATGTTCTTTGAATTTGCATATAATCTCAGGTAACTACAATTATATATTTCATATAATTTAAATATGTAACAAATACAATATATTCATGATCCAGATCGATCGATAACTTTTTTTAATCTTTTTAACCGAATAGATATACCTTTGCATTTGCATTATAGTTAGCTCAACACTAATCAAGAATCCCCCAAATGATAATTACTAATTAGTGCATAATATTGTAGACTTTAATTTTCATAAGAGTCATAAAGAAAGTAGTATTTATCAGTTTTATATATATTTTCAATGAAACCAAAAACAATTACAATAATGAAAAGAAAAAACATAACTTAATTCAATGAGTAGGACAATTACTTATAAAATAGCAATGGAAACATCTGTTAATCTTATTACAAGCAAGCGAGCCTTGAAGAGAGTATTTACTGGTATGTTGGAATCATGGATTGATTATTTCAATTGCAGTCTACTAAATAATATTTTTTCAATATACGAACATTTCTAGTTATTTAAGAACTTAGTAAAATATTTGAATTTGTTTAACGAGCGTGAGTTGCGATTTACCATTGAATATATTGAAATTTGGGACAAACGATGCATTTAAGATATAAACCAACATATAAACCTATATATAAATGAGGAATGCTATAGTTCTCTCTAGTGTCCTTCTGGGGTTCTTTTATGCTGACATAACACCTTATCATGTATTTTTTAATAAAAATATGAGAGAAAAATCAAGCTGTAGTTTTTCTTTATTAATAACAAAGTGCCATATCAGGAAAAAAAAAGTTCTAACATTTCTCATATATAAATAGTGTGAGGAATGTGAGTTGCGGTTTACCATAGAATATATAATTGAACGGCTATCAAACTTCGAATTGTCATTCTCATTCTTCTTAAAGACAGACCAAATTTATCTTCTTCAAGCCGATCAATAATTCAAAATCAAGTGCTTAATTAGCTATTTTTTCTAAGAGGTGTATTGTGAAAGACTGTCTCGATGAATTGAGCAAAAAGCTAAGTCAGTCATCTTTTTGAAAATTTCTCTTTCTTAAAAAATCTCAGTATGTAATTAAATTTTTACAATGATTTATCTTTTTTAAAAAAAGAAATTTGATCTATTTCTTTACTTTTCTTAACTCTAGAAATCATTTTCTAACCTAGTAGTAATTAACTTTTCAGGAAATGGAATTGTCGTAACCATTTTTATCGATAGGATATTCCATAATATGGCCATTGTCAACGTTACAAAATAATTCTTGTGCACGAAAAAAAGAAAAAAAAAATAATAATAATGAATTTACATGTTTTAGTCCTATTATAAGCATTCTAATTTAGTTGATAGATATCAATTGGAAATAAAATAAAATAAAATAAAATAAAATAAAAATAAAAATACGTGTTCTCTCTGCTCTCCCCCTTGTAGAGCCTTCCGGAGCATCTAACTCACTCACCGGCAGTCACTGCCAATCCTTCTGACCTCCTCTCATTTCCCTCCTTTGAACAAAGCCAAGAAAATGGCCGTGGTAAGCAATAACCGAAGCAATTGAAGTAAAACGGCATCAGAAAGAGCACAAACCTTGAGAAGTTTTTTAATGGTTTGTTTGGGTGTGGGATTTTTAAAAAAATTGAGAATATCGAGAGAATTTGTTTTTTAAAATTATATTTGGATGGTCTAAAAAATTTGAGACAAAAGTACAAAAAGTTAAATAAATTCTGAGTATAACAGTATTTGAAAAATCTCTTCCGGCCAAACATACCATAATAACCTTTTTAGAAATGGACACGAAGCTTGTAAGGTCCCTCAATCCTTCCAATTATTTTAACACATCAACTGCTTAAAATGTAGGGAGAAGAGGCAACTAATGAGTTGTCTTGGGATGCTAAGGTAAAGTGTTCTGTAAAACAAGCATAGGCATGCAATGAAACAATAGTAATGATCTTGAGATTAAAACTTATATTTTTTTAGAATATGAACAAAATGAAGTGAGTTTCAAAGAATGGAATATGATCCTAAATGAAATGAATACTATCCATTTTAAATAAAAAGTCAAGATTTGAAGTTGGTGCATCCAACGATTTATATATATAAAGTCAATGTTGGCACGTCTTTTATAATTTTAAATAATGTGAAATTATATACACCATTAGATGTATTAACTTTAAATCCTGACCATAAAATAATGAACATCCATTTCATTTGAAATGGAGATAATTCTATTCCAGACTGCATATGACATATTAACGCCCCCTCTCTTTTTGCTTATTGGTCATTTGTAAATTATTTGGCTGACATTAGTTTGGATCTTTCTTCATTTCAAAGCTTTTCAGCTTTGAAAGTGTTTCGATGTGTCAATTCTCGTACACATGTTTTACCTAAGTGGTCGCTTTCAATCTTGTTTTTGGAAACATTCCCATAAGATTCTTCATTATCTCTTACATTCGGATCAGAAGTGAGAAAGACCCTCTTCTATAATCCTTTTCTTTTGTTCAAATTAAAAAAATTTAAAAAAAAAAAAAGAAAAAAAAAAAGAAAGTAAAATAAAATAAAAATTAGTGAGATGTTTTAAGTTATAAACCCTTTTGAGTGTTTTTGGGATTAGCATGTGAGCTTGGAGTGGTAGAGCCTGGAGATGATCATCATACCTACTTTTAGTTGCTAAGAAAATTTTGAAAAAAACATGGTCCTATTTGGCAATCTCCTCCTCTCCCCCCTTCCCTTCTTTTCACTTCCCTAAATAAAATCAACTTCAAAACATTCTTAACTTTTTTAACTTTTTATATCACATAAACAATTTTTTATTACTATTTAAATAAAAAAAATCTACTACAATATTACAAATTTTTTTTACCTTTTCATATAAATTCTTTCTACTTTATATCACATCAATAACATTTTACACCCACTCAAAAAAAAATTACCCTCACACTTGAGATGAGGAGTTACCAAACAGGGCCATATATTCCATCGATATTTCAATACTAGATTATGAAATCTATCAAGTCAATATGAACATTGGGCTTTATATCACCATTCTCACCACCAAGTAAAACTTGATTATTTTTGTTTTCGTGTACCTTTAATGTGATCCAATAATACTGCAGCCATTAGATATGCATGGTTCTCCTTGGTAGTCCATTTCAGCCCACGTGAACATCACATCTTTCACCAGGGAAAAAAAAAAAATTGTACGTGGACACCGGCGGAACCACATTAAGACCAATGCAGCCGTGGCCCACAAACCTTTTAAAAAACTTTTATTTATAAATTTTTTTAGAAATGACACATGTCATTTTTAAGGAAAAAATATATATATATATATATAAATAAATAAAAGACTTGCTTGGTCGTTTGTGTTTTGGGGATTTTTTTTTTTTTTTTTTTTAATCACTCTAAAGCTTATTATTAAACTGGCAAAAACAATATATTGTTTTAAAGGACAGAAATTTCTTGAGTAAACCTACAATTCGGACCAGTTGCAAAATACTAGTTTTGCGGCCTCTAATAAAACATTGACCCATATGTTAAAAACACCAAATAAAATGATGAGGAATACACATGATTTTTAAGCCTAAACCAAATGTCTACGAAAAAAAACCCTTGTTCTGCTACTCATTCTAGTCACACCTTATCCACCGTAAATTTACCCACGAGCTTGAGGCCCTCTTTGAAGACCTGTCGAAGAAGTGCGGGCCGTTGCCGGCGTCGAGGGTGTTGATCGAGGCCATGCCCAGGGTGGCGGTGACCGAGGAAGGGGTGGCGGAGAAGGAGTGCGCGATTTGCTTGGAGGGTTACGTGGTCAGCGGCGAGGCGAGGGAGATGCCGTGCAAGCACAAGTTCCACTCCGATTGCATCAAGAGTTGATTGGGGTTCTACGAGTCCTGCCTAGTTTGCTGGTTTGTGATGCCGATGGAGGAAGGCAATTTGAAGAGTGGCGGTGGAGAAGGGGGAGATAGAGGGTTTTTGGTAGCTTTTTGGATTGGTGCATGGTAGTGGGGATCCGATGGACGTGGGTCTATGGCGTCTGATTTGGACGGGCCGTCTGATGAGTCAAAACCTCCATCGAAGCCCTCACCGTTCTACCCCGATGAGAATTTCGAGAATCCTCCAGCGGAGTAGACAGATGGCGGAGACGGGTCCTCTGGCATTAGCTTCGAGGAGAAGACATCGTTTCCAATGACGTATGACTGGGTGGAGGTGAAGATCAGAGATGAGTCGCCGGCAACCAAGTCCTTGACCGACTTGGCGTCGAGTTTCGAGAAGGAGTCAAATACCCGTAGTCTGTTGGTTTAACTTTCACACCTTGTTCCAACCATTACCCATAGCATAAGAATTGCTTCTAAGATTTTCAGTAAAAACCTTGTCGGAGCGAGAGGGGATGTGAAAAGTGATGGATGAGTTGGTTTGGCTAAAAGATAGAGTGTTTCCATTCTATTATTCTGTATAGAATTTTTTCTGATGTATCAAATTTTGACTGGAGGCTGTAAAAGTCGTGTTTTACAGTCCATCCTAGTAGGGGCTCTCAAATTTCTTATAAACTGGTTTGTAAGAAATTTCATACAATCCACATATAAGATTGACATGTGTCATTTAGCATGTGAAAATCACATGTTGTTTTAATATAATGTACTTTTCACATGCTATTTTAATAGCATTAATAAAAAAAATATGCGCTTCTCACATGTTTAAAGGACGCATATTACTCTTATATGTGGGTTGTACGAAATTTCCTACAAATCTATTTATAAGAAATTTCTATCCCGTTTTGGTTTTATCAAACAATGTTTGCTACTTAGAGAATATAATAAGATTGATATAAAATTAATTTATTGAAAATTTTGAAAAATATATGTATAAAGAAAAAAGTTGGGAAGTGTTTTCAGCCGTATATAATTTATTTCATCATTATTTCTATTTATACACACTAGTTTCTATTCTATAATTGTTTAGTTGTTGTTTATCAACCTAGTTGTCTCTTATGGAATTGTAATTTAACTTTAAAAATTTAGGTTTATAAATAACGTTGAGATTAAAAACTATCAACTCAAAAGAAAAGAAGTAAACATTCCAAAAAGTAATACACAATTGGATTTTAATAATGAAACTTAAAATCTCAAAGAGTGTCTTTTTAAATTTTTAAGCGTTGAAACAGAAGAACGTACCTTCATTTTCTATTATAAATTGCATTTTCATATTTTTAATTTAACCCCTACAATAATCAATTTCTGACTCCACGGCTGTACATGGATACCAAAAGATTCATTGCTTCTATTTCATATGGGAAAATGTTAGATTTACAACACCAATACAACAACTGCACAATAACCCTTCACATGAGGGAGGGTTTCACACACTGGGACCTAGGGACGGAGGGAGGGGGGGCTGGCAGGGGCCATGGCCCCCCCCTCCCCCACAATTTCCAAAAAAA
This sequence comes from Alnus glutinosa, assembly GCF_958979055.1. Classification (NCBI taxonomy): domain Eukaryota; kingdom Viridiplantae; phylum Streptophyta; class Magnoliopsida; order Fagales; family Betulaceae; genus Alnus; species Alnus glutinosa. The sequence continues at coordinate 27,799,504 of NC_084890.1, read as the reverse complement.
AAAAAATTATTAGGTAGAAATTTTTTTTTTTTATAAAAAATTAAAAAATATAAGGTAAAAATAAAAATTTAGCTTATTTGGTCCCTACCAAAAAAAAAAATTTTGGTCATTGGCCCCTGCCCACAACTACTTCTGGCTCCGTCCCTGCTGGGACTCACCCTCATGTGAAAAGTTGTTGTACAATTATTGTGATGGTGTAGTGCAAGAATTAAATCCAAAAACAAATACTTTTCAACAACACGTCAATAACCTACTGCTTTTGATTGGAAATATTTTGTTTTGGTCGAAAAATCCAAATATTGGCGAGTGTAATCTGAACTCCATACGCGGTACGTCCTGATTGGTTAGAATCTGCAAAAGAATCAGGGACTTAGTGGATTAGAGAGTGCCAAGTGGACAAAGAAAAACAAATGCAAAATCTTGAACTCCCAATGGGATTAAAGATATAGATATTATCAGATAAGGAACCGAGCTCACAGTCCAGTATGTATAAATGACCTTCCAATACAACAACCCATTTACACCACCACCACACAAAGAAGTCCAGCAACCGAACTCAGTCATTCAACAATGGCAGCCTCCACCATGGCTCTCTCCTCCCCATCCCTCGCCGGAAAGGCGGTGAAACTCTCCCCCTCCACTCCGGAGCTCGGTGTTGGACGTGTCACGATGAGGAAAACAGCCCCCAAGAAGGCTCCCTCCGGCAGCCCATGGTACGGCCCCGACCGTGTCAAGTACTTGGGCCCATTCTCTGGTGAGGCTCCATCCTACCTTACTGGAGAATTCCCTGGTGACTACGGCTGGGACACTGCTGGGCTTTCAGCTGACCCGGAGACCTTTGCCAAGAACCGTGAGCTTGAGGTCATTCACTCCAGATGGGCCATGCTTGGAGCCCTCGGGTGCGTCTTCCCCGAGCTCTTGGCTCGCAACGGGGTCAAGTTCGGCGAGGCCGTGTGGTTCAAGGCCGGAGCCCAGATCTTCAGCGAAGGTGGGCTTGACTACTTGGGCAACCCGAGCTTGATCCATGCACAAAGCATTCTGGCCATCTGGGCTACACAGGTTATCCTTATGGGTGCTGTTGAGGGTTACCGTATTGCTGGTGGGCCGCTCGGTGAGGTGGAAGACCCGATTTACCCAGGTGGAAGCTTTGACCCATTGGGCCTTGCCGATGACCCGGAGGCTTTTGCTGAGCTTAAGGTGAAGGAGTTGAAGAATGGGAGATTGGCTATGTTCTCTATGTTTGGGTTCTTTGTTCAGGCCATTGTGACCGGAAAGGGACCGTTGGAGAACCTGGCCGACCACCTTGCCGACCCAGTGAACAACAATGCTTGGGCTTATGCCACCAACTTTGTTCCCGGAAAGTGAGCTCGGAAACAATTATGTGAATTTTCCTCTTCGGATTTGATGTATATTATTTGCGTGCGTAATGGAAAGTGTGATATGGATTTTGTGTTATTTTTTGGTGATGCAGGACTCTAGTTACTTTTTTTTATATTGACATGAAGTCTTTTTTACTGATAGTAAAAGTAAAACTAAGCTCATAAGTTTAATTTTCTGGTTGAGAACAAGTTGGGTCCCCTTTTGTGGTCCCATGTCGTCACCGGATCGGAACACATAAGAATGACAATAAATTTGCTAAAATATTTATGTATTCTATTTATATTTGAGTAGGCATACTCGAAAATAATTTCATTATTTTCCACATTAAATGATCTTGTGTTATAAAGAAAACATTAAAAATAATTGGTGTCTAGTGAGGGAAGCAAATCACTTTATAGTATTTGAAATTGCACCCCACAAGGCATGTTCTACACTATTATTTTCTTAATGGAATAGGCATTCTGCGTACCAAACGTAACCATAATCTTAGTGATCTTCTTTCTTCTTCTTCTTCTATCTTCTTCTTTCTCTCTTTTTTTCTTTTTTTTTTTTCGTAATATTGTTTTAGGGGTTCAAATAGTTTGTACACATGTTTGGTGATGCACCGTAGTGCATGAAGAAGAGTTGCGGAGGAAGGGCACTGTGTGAGAATAGAAGACTTTTGGGAGTGAGATTAAGATTGAGTGCAATTGCTTGTCCATATTACCTACAAATTTTGGCGGGCAAGTGCGAGAGAGTTATTGTTGGGCCCACTTGTTCGAGCAAGTGTTTGGACAGTCCTAGATCTACTTAAACAGGTAGGTAATAGGCCCCATAAGGAGTCCTCTCACAATTACTTGCTTGAAGTACATGTGGGAGAAATAGAAAATTTTTTACGCAAGTAAGAAATGTAAACTATTTTACACTTCTTAAGGGTTATTTTTCTTGGTTAATTGAAAAAACATTTTCAAGTTGAATAACATTTTACACCGCACCAAATAGGCTTAGCAATTCGGGTTGTCGTGTCAACCCATCGAGTTGGCGTGTTAACCCGTTTAGCTAATTTGGTAAAAAATATATCATTAATGCGTCATAAATATGTCATAAACGGGTTGATGGGTCATAGACAGGTCATAAACGTGTTATAAACAGGTTGACGGGTCATAAATGAGTCATTAACGGGACATAAACGGGTTATAGCTTAAACCCAAACTCTATATATTCGTGTCGTGTTCGTATCAGATTCGTGGGTCGTGTCAAAATTGCCAAGCCTAGCACCAAAACACTCAAAAAAAAATCAACAAAATATTTTATACCGAAACAAACCGTCTTAATCTCAAGTTAAATTCAAGTTGTTCTTATTTGCCTTTGAAATTTCATGCGTGCTTACTGTAGGTGAACTATTATACCAAAAGTCATGCCTCTTATTAACTCCTTATACTCCATTTGTTTTGTCATAAAACATTTTTAAAAAATTATTTTTAAAAAAAAATGATTTTCTTGAAATTATTTTTCGGTGTTTGGATCATAAGAAAAAATCACCAACGATGAAAAAATGACCAGCAACGAGATTTTGGCAATGGTGGCCGGAATTCGTCATCCGCTAGCAAGATTTCGGCCAATTTTGCCGAAATCTAGCAACTATGTTGGATTCAAGCCAGTTTCACCGGAATTCAACGACACTAACCAAATTCTGGCACAGGCCAAATTTCTGAAACACTGACTAGATTCCAACCGGTGGAAGGAATCTGATCGAAAATGCCGGATCCCCGGAATACGACGACGTTTGTCGGATTCCAGTGACCGGATCCCAAAATTCGAGGACCTTTGACGGCAGATTCAGACTAGCAACAAACTCTAATACCTGGCGGTAGCGGATTCTTACAAACGTGCGTACAAATTTTAAAACCGTAAATCGTTTTCCAAAAATCAAATATGCTTTTTCGGTCAAATTGAAAATGATTTTTGTTGACCATTATTTTTTGTTGCACCAAACACTAAAAAATACAAAACGAAAATATTTTACATCCAAACAAACGAAGCATTAGTTCCGTCTCTAATTCCACTTTTGGGGTTCAATTTTTTTAAAAAAAAAAATTATTTCGATATTCACAATTTAAAAAAATCACACACCTAAACAAACAAGCCATTCTTCAGCTTGAATCTTTCCGCCTCCAATCACATGAATTGTCAAGAATTGTCCAGATCTTAAATATGTTTTATGTATCATGTCTTTCAGCTCACGGAGATACAGAGAAAGACAGAATTATATATATATATATATAAAACAGGCTAATAGGCTATGTTAGAACCTATATGATTGAATCATTATTATTATTTTTATTTTTTATTTTTTATTTTTTATTTTTTTTTTAAAAAAAAAATACGCATTCAATCTACCACTTTATTGTCAAGGTTTCTCTAAATTATCAAAATTTATCAATGTTTCCCGATGACAAAAATAATATTCGAAAAATAATAATAAAAAAATCTTAAAATTATATATATAACTAAAAAAAACTAAATTTTAAAGAAAAATCTAAAAATTTAAAATTTAAAAAAGAAGCAGAATTTGTTGTTTTTCTTACCTCAAAGAGTATTTTGTCTCTTTTTAAACGCCAATCAGTTATTTGTCACAACTTTAAATCATTCACATAGACCGAAAATAGATTTTATCCTTAGTTTTATTTCTTATCCATATTTAAAAGTATAAGCAGTAAACAAAACAATTACAAGAAACAGACAAATTGAATTAATATAATAGTAAAATTAAACAGACCATATCTATGCTTGTAGAGGATTTAATTTGAGTTTGACCTATTCGTTGTTAGATACAATACGTTTACAACTTTTATACAATTTTAACAATTTCTTTTAAAAAAAATTAACCATTTAATATGTAAGACTTATATGTAGGAAAAGAAATCCAATTGTTAGTTTGAAAAAAAAAAAAAAAAAAAAAATTGTTAGAGTTTGTATAAGAGTTATATAGAAGTTGTAAATATACCATATCTCTTACGTTATAGGACATGATGCCATTTAGGGGTGTACATGCAGATGCGGATGCGGTTATTTTCTGTTATTCGCAAATAGGTAATGAGTATATTTTAAACGCTTTTAAAAATAAATAGTGTTGATTTTTAGTATTTTAAAAATATAATGCAACACTGAAAATATGTAGAATCAAGAAAAAAAAAAAAAAAAAGAAAAAAAAAAAGAGATGATATTATAGACACGACCTTAGTAATCAATACTCACAAGAAACACCCTTATGTTTTTTATCCATGATTCAAAAAGTATAATAATCAAGCCAACAACCAACAAAAATTACCTAGTAAATGTTGCAATGAAAATGTCTGAATAAACAATGTAGCCTGCCAGTCCCAATATTTCCCATGTTAGGTATATGAGTAATTACCTAGTGCCAACATTAACCCTATAGCTACTTAATAGAAATAATCTAGCAAATATAATAAAATATAAATTACAAATCTAACAAACGTATAATAATAATATTATGAATTCAAAACATAAAAAACAAAATGAGAGTTTGAGATATGAGAGAACAAAAGATGAGAAGCAAGAGGCAAGAGGAAGAAGACGGTTTAATTTGGGCTATAGCGGCGTGTGAATGTGAACTGTGAAGTCAGGAGTAGAAAAAAAATCCAAGACTTAAACACTAAACATATCCTATATAACGTCGTTTTGGTAGGTTTATTATATATATATATATATATGAAAGGCTTGCGGGTGTGGTTATTAATCGCATCCGCATACCCTAAAACAGCGCATTCGCATATACGGATAATGGTTTTTGCTAATCATATCCGTATCCGTGTGTGCGAATAGTAGATAGTTGCGAATAGTTGATGTAAATGATTAATATCCGCCCACATGTACACCGCTACTACCATCTTAGAATTTTTTTTTTCCCTACAAATGTTTTACACCAAAAGTCCTAGCAGCCACCAAAAACATTTTGTTTACTTTTTTAAAGCGGAAATCAATTGATGGATATTAGAAGTTGTATTTACGTGTTAGATTCGAATTGAGTATAAAATAATATAGGTCAATTCAAACCCGACCTAATTAATTAAACGTATTAGACTCTTCAACGTTAACTTATTAATTTTGTGTTGAATACTTGTTAAGTTCATATTTTATATCAAAAATTATCATTTTTGATTCGGTTCAAATTATGTCCAGTTACGAAAAGATTGTCATTTCTGAAGACTGTCATTTCTTAATAGATATAAAACTATTGAAAGATTGACTCCCTTTCTATTTTAAGAAGCACACCAGCCATTAAAACTTTATTATTTTTGTTTTTACGTACCTTTAATGTGATCCAATAATACTGTAGCCATTAGATATACATGGTTCTCCTTGACCCACGTGAACATCACCTCTCTTTTAACAAATTGTCTCTGTGAAAAAATAGAAGGGAGTGATTTTGTCGTGTGCTTAAGGTGTTTGGCTTGCTTTCGGTGAGAAATTATTGGACATCTTTGTGTGTAAAAGTAAACAGTAGAAATTGCCTCGGTAAAAAAATTTACTTGACTTCTTTCTCAATTTTAATTTTGTAGTAATTTTTTCACTGCCTCAGCTTTGTCTGGTAATATTTCATGCTTTTTAATTAGCTGTTTGTGCGTGGGGTTCGATTTTTAGCAATTTGCTGGCTACATAGTTAATAATTTGGATTAGTGATTATGAAAGTTCTTCTATAGAGTGTATCTATCCGAATAAGACATGAGCTATTTGAGGCCTCTTTGAGCATATAAGTTTTACGTTGGAACAAGTAGTTCATTTTTGTAGGTGATCGTTCGGACGGCTCAAAGGAGCGTCCGAACAATCTCCAGTGTTTGATGAAGTGTCTGAACGGGTCAGCAAACAGCAACCACAAAGAGTTCATGTTTGCTTAGGTGTCCGAACAGCTCAATGGACACCTAGACCCAAGAGCACCTATTCGATGTGGTGTTCAGACGCTAGGTTGTAGCCGTCCGGACCCGCGTTAGAAAAAACACGAATTACTGCTAAGTTTACTGGGGTTCTTAATTGGGGAATGGCAGGGATTACTATATATATGTTATATTGTTACCTTGAACAGAGATATTATTAAATATATATAGCCGCACTCACTTTTGTGGACGTAGATAAATTGCCAAACTACGTAAATACTGTGTCTTTCTCTCTCTTTTATTTCTTCTTTCTTTTCATATTATTTATTATTGGTGTATGCATGATAACAACAAATCACAACATTTTATATGGACTCTTTTAAATTTGTTAAAATTGCTAATAATTCGGATAATAGCTTGCCTTCTTATTAAGACAATTTTATTAGATTTTACTGGGCAGGTCCATACAATTTCCACCAACATGAGGAAAGATGCTAGCTAGGAGAAACAAATTCCATTGCATGCAGTGAGTTATTAGAAATACTTTTCAACTACACATGTCAATATTCTAAGCATGCTTTTGATTGGAAATATTGGTTACTGTAATCTGAAATCCATACGTGGTACGTCCTGATTGGTTAATACCTTTCGGAAGGAATCTGGGGAATTGGTGGATTGGAGAGTGACAAGTGGACAAAGAAGAACAAAGGAAAAATCTTGAACACCCAATGGGATTAAAGATATAGATATTATCAGATAAGGACCCGAGCTCACAATCCACCATAAATTACCTTCCAATACAACAACCCACTTCCACCACCACCACACAAAGAAAACCGAACTCAGACATTCAACAATGGCAGCCTCCACCATGGCTCTCTCCTCCCCATCCCTCGCCGGAAAGGCGGTGAAACTCTCCCCCTCCACCCCGGAGCTCGGTGTTGGACGTGTCACCATGAGAAAAACCGGCAGCAGGCAAGTTTCATCCGGAAGCCCATGGTACGGCCCAGACCGTGTCAAGTACTTGGGCCCATTCTCCGGTGAGCCCCCATCCTACCTAACAGGAGAATTCCCCGGTGACTATGGCTGGGACACTGCTGGGCTTTCTGCTGACCCAGAGACCTTTGCCAAGAACCGTGAGCTCGAGGTCATCCACTCCAGATGGGCCATGCTTGGAGCCCTCGGGTGCGTCTTCCCCGAGCTCTTGGCCCGCAACGGGGTCAAGTTCGGCGAGGCCGTGTGGTTCAAGGCCGGTGCTCAGATCTTCAGCGAAGGTGGGCTTGACTACTTGGGCAACCCGAGCTTGATCCATGCACAAAGCATTCTGGCCATCTGGGCCACACAGGTTATCCTAATGGGAGCTGTTGAGGGTTACCGTATTGCTGGTGGGCCGCTCGGTGAGGTGGTTGACCCGATTTACCCAGGTGGAAGCTTTGACCCATTGGGCCTTGCTGATGACCCCGAGGCTTTCGCTGAGCTTAAGGTGAAGGAGCTCAAGAATGGAAGATTGGCTATGTTCTCTATGTTTGGGTTCTTTGTTCAAGCCATTGTGACCGGAAAGGGACCGTTGGAGAACCTGGCCGACCACCTTGCCGACCCAGTGAACAACAATGCTTGGGCTTATGCCACCAACTTTGTCCCCGGAAAGTGAGCTCGGAAACAATTATGTGAATTTGGATTTAATGTAAATTTTTATTTATTTTTTTTTAAAAGTAATTATGGAAAGCATGACATGGATTGTGTTCTGATAGGGCACCTTGTTATTTTTTGGTACATCAGTAGTGTAGTTGCTTTTTATATTGACATGAAGTCTTTTATATTGATAGTAAAGTAAAACTAAGCTCGTGAGTTTAATTTTCTGGTTGAGAACAAGTTTACATGTTGTTATGTTAATCCCAATTAATCCTTGATTTTTTTTCTTTTTCTAGTTGGGACTACAAAATCAGTATTGTAAGATAATTATCAGTGTAGTTCTTAACGTTACTCTATAGCCAAAGGCAAAGTGAATCATTATCAGCAAGCAAATTTAGGTCCGACTTGCAGCCCTTGCTCTGGCCAGTGGCCACTGACTTGAAGTAAAGTTCCTCGTAGTGTGCTGATGAAGGTTAAATGCACGTTCCAAAGCATTGTTTACTCCCTGTCAAAATAAGGATGCATTAATTAGAACAAATAACTGCAAAAGGGACATTTTTACTAAAGTGGATCGACAACAATCCAGACGAGAAGAGGGAGGCAAAACAACAGTCTTTACACATGACGCTAAGATCTGTGGTAGCTTGCTGGCAGTTGATGCAGTGAACCAAGCCTCTACCAGACTGGAGCAGCAAATTGCAAGCTCAAGCCTCAAATATGGATGCCAGATGAAAATACATATATAAAACACTCGTATATATATACCTCTTCTTCAGGAGTTGAAAATGTAAATCCGTTTCGAAACGCAAGAGGTACGGACGTACGGTATCATCATCAACATCAAAAACACTGCAGAAGAAGAATATGACAGGTCAAATAATAGTTTTCTGAAAGGAGTAACCTCAAATCACAATAGGGCCGGGTGACGTTATATTCAAGGAGGCACTGAGTAGCCCCCCTGTCATTTAGACCACCAGTTTTCCTTGCAATGGGTGTAGAACCATATCTCATGGCTATCATCTGATAAAATTTAAAAGTATTTTTTGGGTAAGTAAATTTACAAGGAATTAAGACAGCGCAAAAAAGTTCAATACTCAGCACCAGTACGTACATTGAAATAACGTGTTCAGCTACATATTGCTATGCCACGTACAGAATGAGAATAGAGAAGAAATAGCTAAAGTAACCTTTCCAAGTTTCTGTTTTTAAATGACAAGTACAGGGCTGTGCCGCCACCTACTAAGTTTCTCTCCATTAAGTACAATTTTATGAGAGAGTAATGTGCTCGATTAGGTTGTTTGCTATACAAGAAGTCTTGCTTTGGAATGGGTGCGGACTTTACCTTTGTAAGGCCACATGGTTCAAGTCTTCAAGGGGTAGTTCAATCGGCTGGAGACCACGCCTCATGAAGCAGAGGTCACTAGTTCGAATCCCCCCTCCCCCCTCTTGTGTGAACATGTCAAAAAAAAAAGACCACATGGTTCAAAGATAGATGAGATGATGATAGGAGCTAGACATGTTAGTATGTAATTGGAGACATATTAGTCTATCACTAAAAAAATAATTTTAACATCTTCTAATTAGGTATTGACACTTGTCAAAAGTTGTAAAATAATTAAAAGTCTATCGTTTTGAATTCCTGCAATAATTAGGATATAGGTATTGCAAAGCCTACAATAATTAGGATATAGTCATTCATTTATAATGCACAATTAAGATAGCGCGGATGGGCCAACGTAACTTATGAACTATTTAGAGTTGATCGATCTCAAAAGTAATTGACAAAGTGGCCTAACCACCTCTAAAGTCTGTTGAAGGGTGATCAATCACTCTATTGACTACTTTAGAAATTTTGGAGTGGCCACTCACCCAAAAACAGTCGATGGGGTGGCTGGCCATTTTAGCACATTAATTTTTTTTGGAAAATGCTTGGGTAATTATTGGAATCCCACTCTTATCTCATGCACCTTAGCTTGCATATGTGGACTAATGATGTTTTTAAAAAATGAGTGCCCCACAACACTATTTCTATTATCTCTTATATTATTGGTCCAAGTATGCAATGATGGGATAGGAGTTAGATCCTAGTGAGTACCAAACATTCTTCAATTTTTTAATACATTTGAATGACATGGCACTATTTACAATGATGTATTTTTGTTTTCTGTATTCAATTTGAATTTAATTTCCCTCTTTTTAAATACATGAACAAATAATTATAAGCTAAAGTTCAAAACACTTTTCAAAATTCAAAATACCTTTTTATAAAAACTTAAGTTTGATGTCTATTAAGAGTAATGCTACATATCATTCATTTGTCCTCCTCTTGTCCCCTTAAAATTGATGTGGCTCTTAAAATCATCATTAGATCAAAATCCAATAATGATCTATCATAAATTCAATGGTAATTTTAAGAGCCACATCAATTTTAGGGAGACAAAAGAATGACAAATGGATGATACGTAGCATTACTCGTCTATTAATGGGATGGAGTTGATTGATCTATGCATAAAAGCCTATTGCAAAAAGGAAGGAAAAAAAGGGTAGGGTTGGGTTGGGGGGAACCTGTAGAATTGCAAGTTTAATATGATGGTTAGTATGCAAAACAGAAGGTGATTTGTCAGAGTTACTGTTAATGAGAATTAACTAATGAATTGGTTAGGACACTAATTAAATTGGCAAAGAAAGGCTGACAACCTCACCAAAGAAAGTATTTCCCATTTTTAAATTGCTGCTTTTATGAGGAATTTTGTTTGTCCTTTCTAATTATGTATGCTTTCAAAAAATAGTTCGTCAATAATTAATCTTGTTTGGAAACAAATATTTCTTAATTATGGGATTTTTATTACATCGTTTTAGGGTTTTTGGTGGACTTAACTTATCAGGTACAACTATGTTAAATGACTCCGCACAGGGTACAGATAGACTTGTTTTACTCTCTCTTTTTTTTTTATAGCTTTTTTAATTGTCTTGTGCGGCCCATTGAAAGGAATGGGTCACTTATTTGACTAATTTTTTATATTTTATAATTATTTCAGCACTATTTTAGTTTGGTTTGAATCTATTGTTGAGAGTCCATCCCTTTTTCATTTATAAGATCCTCCCATGTAACCTTTTTTCTTATTCATTTGAAAAAAAAAAAAAAAAAAAATTGACTGCACGCGAATGCACCTTTTTCTACAATAGGATGACAATGGAAATTAAGAGTTAGAAATTCAAAATTTACAAAACCTGAAATAATAATTATTATTATTATTGAGACCCGAATGTAAAGTTATTAATTTATTATAACAATTCAGTCAGTGGCGAACTCAAAATTTTAGTTCAAATGAGTAAAGATTAAAAAATAAAGTTGAACAAAAATTAATTAAAAATATTAAAGAATATAATTAACGATTTTGGTGGACGAAGTCCTTTCTATAGATATGTTTTTTGAAAGTTGTATATAATTTTAGGTAACTACAATTATATATCCTATATATTTAAGGGAATAATGAATTATATATCAATCTCAATGTTTAGCCTAATTTACAAATCATTCCATAAGTTATCAAAATGAATTCGGAGGTTCCTGACTCATTGTGATTGGCTTAATTTACAAATTGCTTACTCCCTGAAATCAAATTTCGTTAAAAAAAAAATTGACAGATTCTGTTAGGTGCCACATCAGTGCCAACAAGATGGCAACACATGTCGCTCTTAATAAATAAACATAAATATATTAAAAATATAAATATAAATATATAAAACTAAAAATATTTTTTTAAAAAAAAAAAAATTTAAAAAGAGAAAAAAGAAAAGGGGTGGCTTGAGAGTATTAATATTATTAGTTTTATATTTTAAATTTTTATATATTTATACGTTTTTTTTATTAAGAGTGGTATGTATCGCCATCTTTTTGGCGCTGACGCGCGTGTTACCTAACGAAATCTATCAAATTTTTTTAACGGAATTTGACTACAGATAGCGATTTATAAATTAAGTCAACCAGATGGACCTCTGAATTTACTTTGGTACCATGCATTTTAATCTAAATATAAATATTTTTGAAAATGGTTAGGGTTTTGAGTATCACAATCGTAAAAAATTTCACTAGTTACATATGCACAGCAGCACAAATCATAAGATAAGATCCTTGATAATCCCATATAGATGCCAAAAAAAAAAAAAAAAAAAAGAAGAAGAAGAAGAGGAAGAAGAAGAAGAAGAAATTAAGGACCTTCAAAATAATGTTCTTCTTTCGCTAAAAACCTAAAGCATCACTGAAATAACACTAAAGGTTCATTCAGAAGTACTGCTTTCCTCCATAGCCATAGTAGCTAGGAGGAAAGGCAGAAGGATGAGTACTTCCAGAAAGAAAGGAGGAAGAAGAAGAGGCCCCAGCTGCAAGCTTCTCCTTCATACGGTTGCTCAGATTATGGTGGAGTTCCTCTAACGACGCGCTCAGTTGTTGCAGCTCTTGAAAGCTAAGCTTCTCCAGAGGAGCCTCCCACCATCCCTTGCTTCCCCTGGCCTTTGTCACCTTCTGGAGTGCCTTCCCTCGCTCCCTCTCGACTTCCACCAGGCGGGCGAGCTCACAGTACCGCTGGTTGAGCTGGTTTATTCTCACGCGCCGGTGAGCCTCCACGAGCGGGTGGGTGGTGTCGCCTTGCGGTACTGGGTCTTTGCTCAGGAAGCGGTAGGCCACAGAGTCGATAGAAGGGTGACCGAATGAAAAGGGTTTGCCGGACGGCGAGAAAACTACGACGCCGACTTCGGCGCCGCATAGGGTGGCCAACTCACTGGCTTTTTTGTAAATACCAGATCTACGCTTTGAGAAAGTGATTAGAAGATCGTCTAAATCCTCTATCCTCTTCATCTCAATCTTCTGTCTTCCCTTACTCTTCTTGCTTTCCATGTCCATAATATAGTACGTACGTACAAAGAAACAAAGAGAATTGAAAGAGATGAACAGATGGTCGTCTTGGGTTAATTAGAGATGCATGCATATATAGAAGAAGAATAAATGATTTTAGGCTGGCACCTTTAATTTCCTGTTTAACATGTCAGATTTTGATTATCTTTTATCTGTACCAATTAAACTGTATAATTTTTTTTTATTTTTTTAATCTTCACTTCATCCACTGATCTACTCTATATTAATTAAGTTGTATATTTCTCAACTTATATATATATATATATTAATATGTTATATATATTAATATTAGTTGGTGTTTAATACCATTTACTATCCTTTACGAATTTACTAGTAATATATTGTGGAAGAGAACATTCCATTACTGACACAATTATTACATGCTTATCTCTCCGACTTTCATTAAATAAGGGTAATTAAACCTGTTTACTAAGTACAAGAATTCCACTAATTAAGGATAAAGCTGTTTAACAGTACAAGATAATGCAAGCAGAAAACCTTAATTACGTTCCTTTTACACTAACCAAAAATAATAATAATAATTTTTTTTTTAAAAAAAAAAAACGTCACTAAACATTTTATGACATTTATTTAGCTAAACGTCGTTTACACATGGGATTGAGAAATTTTTTGGCGATATTTATTATTCAAACAACACTAAAAAATTTAATGTCGACGTTTTCTATTCAAACGATTAACTTTTTATATTAGTGAATTAATTAGAACAATAAGCTATTTTTTTAGTGATATATATTGTTCAAACGATACTAATTTTAAATTTAATATTGTTTGAACAATAAATAACACTGGCTAGAAGTTATGTTTGGAATACAGAATAACTATTCTATTAAGAAAATAAATACTTTTTATTAAAAAATGGAGAATCTAAAATAAAATAGCATTGAAATAATCATTTTCATTGTACGTCCTTGAAATAGTGACTATTCATTAAAATTGAAAAATATCTATTCCGCTAATAGCTATTCCTCAATGTAAGGAATAATCATTTCCTCTCGTGAGCTTTGAAAATGGCTATTCTAGATGTTAGATGGTTATTATATATTTTAACATCAAAACTATTCATTACACATTTTTTCATTCATAATAAAAATTATTTTTTTTTTAAAATAAAATTATTTTTTTTTAAATAAAATAATCATTTCGTGTGCCAATCATAACCTTAAAGCCCACTGGCTTTGTTGCTTGAGTTTTGTTGGCAACGGTATCATATGTCAAGCATACCATAAAGAAGAGAGAAAAAGAGCAGAGGAGCTGATTCCTAGGGCCATGAGTCAGACTGTCAGATGCATGAGCCCTAACTTCAAAATAATTCTTAAATGAGTGAAAAAAAAAAAAACAAAACAAAAATGAGAAATAAAAAGAAGTAGAAGCAGCAAGTGCTTCAGCATATCCATGTGTAGGTTCACTAGGGTTGGCAAATCAGGTAATTATGTCGAGTTTGGGTCAATCCGTCAACCCGATTAAGATATTTTGAACCCGACACGTTATGATTTTAAGTCAAGTTACCCGACACGATACGATTAACCCGTTTAGTTAATTAATGGGTCGTGTTGACCCGATTGTTTTTTAAAGATTTTTTAAATGAGTTTTGAATTTTGATTAGGCATTTTTAAATGAAAATCTCACCGAGCAATGAGAACAATGCCTCATTCTAAAGGTTTTATCTTCACTTATGCATGTAACGGCTTGTCTAACTTTTGATATTTCATTTTTTTTAAAAAAATAAATAAATAAACGGCTTAAACGGGTCAATCCGTCAACTCGTTTAGCCTAAACTCAAACCCTATAATTTTGTGTCAGATTCGCAGGCCGTGTCAAAAATTGACAACCTTACAGTATACCTGCGACATTAAAACCAATGAGGTTGGGCTTCTTTTCACCTTCTAAAAATCCCTATACTCGTTAAGAAAGTAACTTGCTGGCAATTAAAGATGTACGAGCAGTTATAGTTAGTGATTATTGTTTTTAACTGCAACTACAACTATCTTATGTGGTTATTAAATTTTAGTAACTGTAACCACACCGCCTTATGTGGTTAGCAGTTTTGAAATAATTGACGGTTAGCGGTTATTGAAACCCAAAACTGCACCGCATAACCGCCTTTTAGGTATGGGCCTTTTGAACCTATTTTGTTATTTTGGGCCTATATTGAGCCTCTTTTAAATGACTTTTTGTACTATTTAGGGCCTACTTCAAATTATATTAAACACCAAAACGAAGTCGTTTTGGTATATTATTATTTTTTAATATATATATATAAGGGTAGGCGGTTAGCGGTTTATAACCGTCTCCGCCTACTCCTAAAGCCGTTAATTAACCACACCGCCATAGGCATTTAGCGGTTTTTCCAATCGTCTACAAAAGCGGTTATGCAATTAGCGGTTAATAACCGTCTACTTATACACCTTTACTGGTCGCAGTCACTGTTTTGTATGATCTTAATTCCAATTCGATTTAGGACAAAAAATTTCTCCAAACTAGTCTATAAATTTGCATGTGTTATTTATCATGTGAAAATGACATGATTTTTTATTTAGCATGTAAGAAGCATATGATTTTTTAATAGAATTAAAAAAGAAAAAAAAAATGCATGTATTTCTCACATGTTCTAAGAACATATAACAGTATTATAAAATGGGTCGGAAGAAAGTGGAAATTTCTGTCTATCCATGACAATGGGCTATTATAAAAGACATAGAGATGGGAAACAATTTTTTTTAAAAAATGTTTTAGGTTTTTTAAAATGTAGAGATCAAACTATAAAACAATATTAAGGATGCATCTCATGAAATAATAAAATGATTGAATTATCAATTCAATAATCCATCTTGAAAATCATGCATGAGAGAAATGTCTTGGGTACGTTATCTATAAATAATTTATTTGTAGTGTATATATATATACCTCCCTGAACAATCTTTTTTAAGCTGTTCTTCTACCACCTCATTGAACTATAAGTTCAACGGCTCATCCATCAACAATTCTTTGACATATATAATTTACGTACAAGAGTACACAAAGGAGCCGGCGGCCGGCCGGACTCTTGACTGTACGTGGTGGTTAGGTGAAGAGTACCTTAAAGTAGAGTATTCATTGGTTGATTAACCATATTAACTCTAATTTACATTGGCACCTTATTTAATTTGGACAAGATTTTCTGAGATTATATATTGTATTATAATTACAAAGGATAATTAAGTTTTTTCCTTCATATATGGTTATTCACCAGTGACAATTAACTCCGCTACCAAAGGGAAGCCATGGCCCCTCTCAGCCTCCTAGTTCCGTCTCTGCTAATACATGTTTAATTTTTCTTTTTTCTTTTTTGGAATTTTCAACTCCAAAACCAAGATATAAGCTAAAAATTAAGGTACATGAAAAAAAGGCACAAGAATCATTCTTCAAAGTAATTAAAATTATTCAAAAATGAACCCTTCCAAGATCATAGCCATGAGGAAAGGCAGAAGAAGTATTCCCACTGGCATCAGCCCCAAACAGATGGAAACCCTGGGAAGAAGAAGAAGAAAAGGCTCCAACTCTCTTCTCCATGATTTTGTTATACAGACTCTTGTGGAGCTCTTCAAGTGACTGCACCATTTTGCAAAGCTCTTGCACGCCAAGCTCCTCAACCGGAGCCTCCCACCACCCCGGCCGGCTTCCCCTCGCCTTCGTCAACCTCTGCAGCGCCTTTCCCCGAGCCTTCTCCGCTTCTACTTGTTGGACGAGCTCATTGTACTGCTGGTTAAGCTCGTTGATTCTCACCCGCCGGTGAGCCTCCACAAGGGGATGGGAACTATCACCTTGTGGCTGCTGGTTTCTCTCCGAAAGGCGGTCAATCACTGACTCAATAGAAGGATGACCAAACACGAAGGGTTTACCGGCCGGTGAGAAAACTACAACACCGACCTCAGCCCCGCAAAGGGTTACCAACTCGCTAGCCTTTTTGTTGATCCCAGATCTTCGTTTGGAGAAAGTAATAAGGCGATCATCTCCGTTCTCTATCCTCTTCATCTCAATCTTTTGCCGGCCTTTTGTCCTCTTGCCTTCCATGGTTTTCTATAGAAAGCTCAATAAATTATTATTGCCTTCTTTGTTTGGCTTGATGGGATGTATGTATACATATATAGATATGGGATCATGTGATGTATGAAGAACACAATTCTTGTATTTGCTGTATATTATGTCATTTTGTCATACATTGATTAACTTTCTGTCTTAGGCCATGCAAGGAGCGTCTATGTATTTATAGCTTACAGCGCCATCTTTTTTGTATTTTTTTTTTTTTTTTGTTTCTTCTTCATGATCGGAGCTCATGAATCAAATGTATCTCTTTCTATAATTGACGGCATACACTTTACAAGTCAATGTCATCCACGACCCTTTTAGCCATAGTAGATATATATAATTTCTCGAAGTCTGTTTTTCATTTGTGATTTCGCAGGTTAAAAATACGTTTTTAAACAAAATTATAAAAATAATGCGTTTTTATAAAATAACGATTTGAAAACATAAAAGGTAGTGTGTTTTAAAACACATTATTTTAAAATTTTAACTTCAATTTTATTAAATGCTTAACTACGTGTTTAAGAATTACATTTTCAAATAGCATGTTTTCAATTGCAAAACCAAATGTATCATGCATGGTTGGAATTCTGGGATCCCTTGAGTACCATACTTATATGTGACTCATTGATCATACATGGATATATATTGAAGGTACGGTCGATCATGGTCATGAGAGTCATGCATGTGGGCTTATCATGCCAATTACGATCGAGTATCATCGGGCTTTATAGTCCATATATATATATATATATCCTCTAGTGAATGATACTTAATTGGAAAGGTGAAGAGAATAAATTGACAGAATTATAACACATTTTGCTAATAAACAAACAGAATTTAAGCCACCAAAAGTTGAAGAAGGTATTTTGCTGGAATTTAATTAGATAACCGTGACAACTTTTTTTGTGAAAATGAAAGGTATATATAAATAGAAATCATTACTCTCGATATATAGTGCCATCCTTGGTTCGGAAAAGGTTGAAGGGCCTTAATTTTGAAATTCATGCTTCTTCTCGTGCCACTTCTGGTTCGATCGGGATCTCTTACTGCTTTAAATGGCGGCCCTTTTATTTTTTTTGTCAAGAAATCATAGAGTCATGCCATTCATTTAATACATTCCATTTTATTTTATGCTTTTCGATCTGTAATGATCTGATTATATTAGGACTTGTAGTTACTTGTGAGGTTGCCAAGACCTTTTTCTTTGTTGTGTTTTGTTGTTTCCGTCCCTTCCTCTCCCCGGCCGGGCCTGTTATATATAATATGAGAAAAAAAAATTAAAATAAAGGGAATAGATAGAAATAATTATTGGGCCACAATCTAGTTTGATGTAAATTAAGAAAATCAAACAAGTTGTCCCGACAAAAAATCCTAACAAAATTCTCAACCTAATTAAGTACACAATTTATTAATCACATGATAGCAAATAGATTACACACAAAAGTACCAAAATTTATGTGGAAAATTACCTGCTCGACTTGAAGTGAAAATTAAACCATGGTAAAATATTGAAAAGAAATCAACTATAACAATATATATTATAATCTCCTCGCAAGTTTTGCGCCAAAGTTGAGATCTATGCCTTCAATAGAGAGAATGTATGGAATTAACACTTTAGGAATAACGTCGACTCAATAATTTTCTTACCAATTAAAACTGAAATTCAAAGAAGTTGTACACTAAAAAAAAATCTACCGCAATGGAAATCACTACTGTCTCTCTCTCTCTCTCTCTCAGCTCTCCCTCCTGCGGTGGTGGGATGATTTTGGTGTCAAATAGTGATCCGCGTTAAGCAGTGAATGGTGAAGAGTTGGGCCGCTCGAGGTGACGCCGTGCATTACGTGGTGGTTGTGTGAAGGCTGAGTATGCATGTGTGGTGGTGTTGTTCGATTCGACCGTACAAAGTGGGAGCGGCGTTGATGAGCGGCGCGAAGATCTGTTGCTAACTAGGAGTAGGCAAATTATTCGATTATCAACTACCGAAAACTCGCCGACCGCCTTCAATAGATAATATTTTCAAAAAATAATTTGGTCAGTAATCGATGGACCAAATTTTCAGTCGGTAACCGACCCGACCAAGACAAAACGACGTCGTTTTGCGCATTATCCAGATGATGTCGTTCTGCCTTTGTCAACACGACGTCGTTTGGCTCCTAAAGAGACTTATATATTCTGATTTTTCTCAAACCCTACTACACTTCTGCCATTCTTCACTTCTCTTCAGCCGTTCAGTGTCGTCCCCTCTCCCGAGCCCACACAATCGTAGCCTTGGTTCCTCCCCACCACACGCCGTGACACCTAGCCCCTGTTTTCCGTGGTTTTCCACTTTTTTTATAGCGATTTCTTGGTGGTTTTAGGGTTCTCCATTGCTTTTGATAATCGATTTGTGAATGTTAGGGTTTGAGCTTATTTTGATTTGATTGTTCCTTGATAATGTTAGTGTTACATTGTATATTTCTGTAGATTGTTGCTTTGATTAGATTCTATAAAATGGATAGGTGGTTTTTTATAGATTGTTGCTTTGAATCTTTGATCGGAGGTTAGGGATTTACGGTTTGGGGGGTTTTCCTTTTTGTTTGTTGTACGACGTGACCTTTGATTCTTGGGTTTGGGAAATCGGATTTTGCTTTTGTTGTTTCTACGTTGCTTGGTATGGTGGAGACGCCAAAGAGAGATTTATTTTTCTTCCTCTTTTCGTTTTTATTTTATTTTATTTTTTATTTTTCGATTTACCAATTGAACATTACCGATTTTTCCGTTTTATTTGAATTATCCGATTTTTTTGAAATTATTCATAGTCCGAATAAAGTCAGGTAATTACCCGACTTTACCGACAAGCACGGTCGGAGACTAAAAGTACCATTTTCGACCCCGACTTACTGAAAATGAGATCTATTCTTATTATGTGGTAGGAATTACTTTATCCTAGTTTGAGTTTTAACTTTATAAGAGTACAGTTATGAGGTTAAGTGATAGCCCCTATTCCAGATATATTGTAGAATGAGAATACCTCTTTCTCTTTTTTTTTCTTTTCTTTTTTTCTTTCTTATTTTCTTTTTTTCCTTTTTCTTTTTTTCTTTTCTTTTCTTTTTTTCTTCTTCATTCTTCTTCTTCGGTTTTTTTTTTTTTTTTTTTTTGTCTTGGATGATTAATCTATTTGTGGGTTTCTATGTTTTTTTTTTTTTCAAAAAAAAAAATTAACTAGATCTAGCGTTTTTTTTTTTTTTTTTAAAAAAAAAAGGACGTTAATAACGTTGTTTAATAAAAATAGTAAACAACGGGCCAACCCGAAGGCCACTGGGGGTGGTCGCATGGCTACTGTAACGATCCACCCCCAATGACACAATACTGTCCGCTTTTGGCTCCCCATATCAGACTTCTCACTTCCCAGGAGGTCACTCATCCTGGGATTGCTCTCGCAGCGGCTCGCTTAACTGCGGAGTTCTGATATGGGGAGCCAAAAGCGGACAGTATTGTGTCATTGGGGGTGGATCGTTACAAATGGTATCAGAGCCATTGTCCAGCCTGAGATGGTGGGAGCGTGCACAAGCCCAAGAGGGTTGCCGGCGGGCACTCGCTGGGATGCCAAGAATGGGGTGATCCCATGAGGGTCGCCAACGAGGACGCTGGGTCCCAAGGGGGGGTGATTGTGACGTCCCACATTGCCTGGGAATGAGGATGTGCTTATATGTATAAATGCATCATATATGAAACAACGTGTTTTAAAGCCGTGATGGCAATGAACCTATCAGAACTCCGCAGTTAAAGCGAGCCGCTGCGAGAGCAATCTCAGGATGGGTGACCTTCTGGGAAGTCTGGTATGGGGAGCCAAAAGCGGACAGTATTGTGTCATTGGGGGTGGATCATTACAGCTACACCTGACCCTTGGGCCACCCCGAACACCTTTGCTATTTTTTTTTTAAATAATTTTTATTTATTCATATTTTTAATAGATTTTTTTTTATTAAAATCGACACGTGTATTAAAATAGACACGTGTCGCCATCTTATTGGCGCTAATATGGCACTTAACTGAATCTATCAAATTTTTTTTAACGGAATTTGACTCTAATGAACGATTTGTAAATTAAGCCAACTATATGGATCTCTGAATTCATTTTGATAACAAAATGAGTGATTTGTAAGTTATGCTAACTTTAGAGACCAATAATGCAATTATCCCTTCCTTTATTAACACCATTTACGTCGTTTAACAGTGACTGCCATTAATTGTACAGTTGTCGCTTTGACATTTAAATGACAAAAAAAAAATTAAAATTAAAAAAAATAAAATAATCTATGACAAACTCTCTACAAATGAATTCTGAAGTTTGGGAGAAGGTGTGGAAGGCCAAAATTCATGAGAGATTCAAATTGCTTAATTGGACTATTGTGTGGAGAATCATATATCCTTGCCAAGGCTAAAATGGGATAAATTCTAAGTATCCACCATCCAGGAGGATGATCTATTCACTATAAAAAAGAAAAAGCTAATTCTGGACGGTTTTAAACCGTCTAAAAATGCAGAAAAACCGTCTGAAATCAATTCCAGACGGTTTTTTCTAAACGGTTTAAAACCGTCTAGAATATGTCGCTAAATAAATTTTTGGACGGTTTGGGCTAAACCGTCCGCAATTACAGACAATTTGATCCAAACCGTCCAGAACTGGAAAAAACCATCATAAAAATTCTGGACGGTTTTGGGCAAAATCGTCCAGAACCTGTTTTTATATATATATATATATATATATATAATTATAATTATTATTTTTGTCCAACGGTCAAAGGCTCAAAGCTTCTACGTTTTGTACCGGAGTCCGGAAACATCCACTGAAAATCAGCTCCGGTCACCACCATCCAGCTGTTTAGCCGTACCAAACCCCCATCAAAGCTAGCTAGACGTCTTCCTTTGTTTCTCTTCCACTCCGAGAGAAAATAAGAGGGACAAGTCGTAGCCCATATTTCCTCCCTCAATATTGCACAACCCAATAACCACAGCCACAGCCAACCATGCACCCCCCTTTCACCAATCAACCAAAAAATATAGTACCTCAAACAATCAAAACAAACAAACCTATCATCTCCAACCCATAACTATCACTGAAACCCACCCCAATCACCAACCCGTTAGCCCCAACCCAAAACAACCCAGAGCCGGTTTCGGCCGAATCTCGCCGGAAACCCCGATGACCTCGCCAGATCCGCCGGAAACCCACGCACATAGGTGTGGGTTTGACAGATCCGGCACTCTTGTCATCCCGATCCGCCGTTCCATCCAGATCCTGTCGCCGGCCAAAAAGAGAAGAAGAAGAATGATACTGTTTACCAAAATATATCAATAATAAATAACCACTCGCAATAGGACGAATCCCCGATGACCTCGCCAGATCCGCCGGAAACCCACGCACATAGGTGTGGGTTTGACAGATCCGGCACTCTTGTCATCCCGATCCGCCGTTCCATCCAGATCCTGTCGCCGGCCAAAAAGAGAAGAAGAAGAATGATACTGTTTACCAAAATATATCAATAATAAATAACCACTCGCAATAGGACGAATCCTTGTAGGATAAGACTATAGAGAGGGTGTCGAACCTCAAGGACTACAGGGGTATTACTATCAAGTTTTTCGAGATTAAATATAACTTAATTAAAAAGATGTTTGATTTGGTTTTTTTGTTTTATAAAAAGAAATATATAAAAGTAAAAGACATAAAAGTAAAGATAGTAGGGATGAGATTAAGAATAAGGGATTGATTTCACCACTCACCGCATAACAATGGTCAATCATAAATTAACAAGAAAAATTCATACTATGCATGATAAAGGGCTCGTCTCACTCGAGTAGTCAAGAAATTACCTCTAAAGAATAAGTATAATCCATCTTCGGTTGGCACGGACCGTCCACCTAACCACTAAGATGTGGTACGACCCGTCTTCCCTAGGCATGGACTAGCTACGTCTTTAATAGGATATACACACAATCAATGGAATAGTATAACCCATCTTCGGTTGGCACGGACTGTCTACCTAAATTACACTAAACTAGGGTGTAGTACAATCCGTCTTTCCTAGGCATGGTCTATCTAATCCTCTTGATCATATATCAATTAAAACCGTTGTATAACAATCATTCACATAATCACAGAAAATATGAAGGATTGAGTTCAATCAATATAAAAGACTTTCTAAGACAAGATAAGAAATTCATAATGATTGAATATAAACATTAAAATCAATTCTCACAGTTATACAACCATCATGCATATAGAAAATCACAAATTTAAAATACAATTAAACCATCGTTACTTGGAAAGGGCTACATCAACACCCTATTAGGAATTTAACCGCTCATCGTAGTGCTGGGATGGCCTCCTGCCATGTTCTTCTCCTCTTCAACTTGTCAGGCCTCCGAGAAGAATTTTCTGTCTAAATCTAAGCACAAGCCCAAGCACCAAGCACCCACTCTCTTGAAGCTTAGGGGTCTATTTATAGGGAGCACACAAGTCCTAGAAGCCCTTGGAATTCCAGAAAAATCGTCTCTTGAGTCTTCTTGTCCAAGTAGGAGATTGAAACTTTAATCCAAGTAGGAAAAGGATTCCAAATTCGGCCAGAATTGCGGTCCTTTATTGCGAAGCGATTTTGATATATTAAACGTCCGAATTTGGGAAAGTCTATTTTTGACATATTTGTTGAATATTTTATTAGCTTTCCAACACCACCAATTTTATTGGAATCCGATGTCTGACGCAAAAGTTATAATTCAAACACTGAGACATATGCAGAATCCAAATTTGAATCCAATCCGATTTTGACTCTTGTTGAGAAATTCCGATTTAATCCTTCACTTGATTTGATTAAACTTAACCACATCATATAAGTATTCTATTATGATTGGTTAAGCTTAAACATATCTTCTAGGTCTTCTCAAAGTGTGCTTTAAACCCAAAATTAACAGAATTAATTGTATCTTTATTTAAAACCTGAAAACATTAAAACAACACAAAATCAAACAAATAATAATGCTAAGGAATTAACATATATAAGTTAAGGGGCTTGAATGTGCAACATTCGACGCTTATCACACCCCCAAACTTACATATTGCTAGTCCCTTAGCAATACAAAACAAGAAATAAAATTGAAAAACAACAGAATAAATCCTTCTTTCGTGGGATGTACGATTGCATTTAGCGTATGCAACAAGCCTTTTAAACCTCTAGGATTCCCTAGTGGACGAGTGAAGTCTCGTGAGGGTTTGCCAGAAATGATACCCACAAACATTGTTCCTACCATGTTATCCCCAAGAATGCAGGATCATAAAAATAATGGTTCTCATTCATTAGCAAGCTTAACAAAATAAACTCCATCTTCACAATTTCAGGGAACAAAAAATTAAGCTACTAACATGGCATTATGAGATATCACAAGATTCAACTAGTGTAAAGTGAACTTAACACAGTCATGAGGTTTCAAAACTAATCTCAATCATGAATGGTTCAACACTCAAAATTCGCTGGACTCCCCATTAGATAAAACAACCAAGGCATATATATATTTTATTATTTTTATATATGCAGGCTGTGCAATGCTTAGCTCCCTTAAGCTTTCTAATTGACCCATGTAACAAGTGTTAGGTCAATGACTCCCAAACCAGATGGTTTTAGGGTACTAGGTGTAAAACACCCTAAAGACTTACTAACTCGAGTCAAAAAGGCTACGAAGCCAAACTAGCCATTTTATCAATCAAAACAAACTTACACCTTTTGACGCGAATACTCAATGCTTAATGAGGCAAGAGATCCGGTTACTCAGCGAAAAGCTCAAAGTGATCAATATTATTCTCTCTTTCTTTCTTTTTTTTCTTTCTTTTTTTTTTTATTTTTTTTTTATTTTATTTTTTTTTTATGCCAAGGTTATTCCTCCAACAAGTTACCCAACTGCATCCAAGATATTGATAACAGACATAATCGATTTCAAATTTCATACCTCACAAACTACGTGCTAATGTGCTTGTGAAAATCAAATTGAAACAAGTAATATCTCATGCTGCCAAAGAAAATAACAAAACTTCTTAATTCCTTAGTCAAGTGATCATGTGTTCATCATGTTAAGCTCACCGATGAAATACGAATCAAAATTCAAAATCAACAGCATGCTTAAGAATAACATAGCAAAATATTGGACAGTGTTTCGTTCTTCCATACCCCCATACTTAAATCACACATTGTCCCCAATGTGTGTATAGAACTGAACATAATGGTAAGAGGATAGGAATACCTGAATGAGCAAATGCGGGGCATATCATACCCCCAAACTTGATTGTAAAAACACATGTCCTGAAAAAGAGAGTGATACTCCAACTAAATACTAGTAAAGTGCAACACGTTGTTGTAAAAATATAAACTAAGAATGAAGCAACAATGGAGAAGATAAACCTGGACGGAGATCATGTACCCTGACCTGATAGAGGACTCGAGCGTACAGGGCCTCTACTCGAACCTATGATGCTGACTCATTTAGTCGAAATATGTGGGATCCGTCAAGCCAACGGAATCCACATCCTTGATGCGCTCAGTGCTATTTGACCCTTAAGTTTAAATTTGAAGCACCAATCTTTTCTTCTCTTAGACCAAAGAGAATAAATTTTACCTACAGAAAGGTAATTCCAAATGTCCGCATATCGAGGTAGATTCTTTTGAATATTCTTAAGTAGTTTCTCATCCGGAAGGGAATCATGAACTGGAATAGGATGAGGAGAATACACAAGGAAGTTTTCTACCTTAATGGTCTCTTTTTGCTCTTCTAATATCCCCAACAAACTACTCTCCTGACCTCTTGGTAAATCACAAGCAATAGGGGCTCGGGGTTCATATGGCGTATCGAGAATAAGAGTGGATGATATATGAGCCTCAGTGCTCACTTCCTCGCCTTTTGCCCGATGTAGAGCTAGTGGGGCCTCAATCTGCTCCTCCTTCTTCTCTTCCCCTTGAATTTCGACCACTTCTCCATTATTCATTGTGGTGATGGTTTGCTCATGATAAGAAGTACTCTCATCCATCACATAGTATCTATTAAGATTAGCCTCTGATTGTCTTTGAAACTCTTCTTCTTCTATTTGCTTTGCCATCGGCTCCATCTGAAGCTCTAACTTGGCAATGGCTTGGGAGTGAGAGTTCAATGTCTGACCCCGAGATTTCAAATTCTGATTGATCTCACCCATAAGTTTCAACATCTGAACTTGAACGTTAGAATCTGATTGAGTAGATGGTGTAGCCTGAGACTGCTGTTGTGGAGACCAGTCAATGGGAGATGGCTCCTCTTCGTCAGCATCTATCTTAGCAATGGATTCAGAGCGAGTGTTCCATGTCTGACTGATAGAGGTCACTATCTGATCCATCTTGTTCATAAATTTCAACAACTGATCTCGAAAATTCGAATCAAACTGAGGCGGTGGTGTGGCCTGAGAAGAAGGTTGCCAGTTATCCTTAAAGTTAGCACAATATGGAGATGATTGCCATTGTTGGTGGGGAGGATGGAAGTTAGATGGTGGATAGGCCGCTTGATCATTGAACTGCGGATATGTCTGATGGTACAGTTCATGAAATTGTGGAGCATAACTTTCAGGAGTTTGAGCTTGCCATGGGATATCAGACTGGTTACTCCATGCCGGGTCATAGGAATCACAGTAAGGCTCATTCCTCGATCTAGAGAACTGTGTGTTCATATGCTCATAAGAATAATTAGAAAATTGTCCTGCAGTAGGACAATCTTTAACATGATGATAAGGACTATAGCAATATGAACATGGTTCATGGGGTGTCGGAATGCCTCCCCACATGAACTAAATTGAGAAAAATAAAACAAAATAACAAAAGAAAATAAAAACAAAATTGAAAGCAAAAAAAAAAAATTAAAATAATAATAATAATAATAATAAAGAAACCAAAATTAAAATAAAATAAAATAAAAACAAAAAAAGAATCAAGTTAAATTCAATCTTTAAAACATAATAACGCTACCGTTAAGCAGTCCCCGGCAACGGCGCCAAAAATTGATGTGGTATTTTGTTTACCAAAATATATCAATAATAAATAACCACTCGCAATAGGACGAATCCTTGTAGGATAAGGCTATAGAGAGGGTGTCGAACCTCAAGGACTACAGGGGTATTACTATCAAGTTTTTCGAGATTAAATATAACTTAATTAAAAAGATGTTTGATTTGGTTTTTTTGTTTTATAAAAAGAAATATATAAAAGTAAAAGACATAAAAGTAAAGATAGTAGGGATGAGATTAAGAATAGGGGATTGATTTCACCACTCACCGCATAACAATGGTCAATCATAAATTAACAAGAAAAATTCATACTATGCATGATAAAGGGCTCGTCTCACTCGAGTAGTCAAGAAATTACCTCTAAAGAATAAGTATAATCCATCTTTGGTTGGCACGGACCGTCCACCTAACCACTAAGATGTGGTACGACCCGTCTTCCCTAGGCATGGACTAGCTACGTCTTTAATAGGATATACACACAATCAATGGAATAGTATAACCCATCTTCGGTTGGCACGGACTGTCTACCTAAATTACACTAAACTAGGGTGTAGTACAATCCGTCTTTCCTAGGCATGGTCTATCTAATCCTCTTGATCATATATCAATTAAAACCGTTGTATAACAATCATTCACATAATCACAGAAAATATGAAGGATTGAGTTCAATCAATATAAAAGACTTTCTAAGACAAGATAAGAAATTCATAATGATTGAATATAAACATTAAAATCAATTCTCACAGTTATACAACCATCATGCATATAGAAAATCACAAATTTAAAATACAATTAAACCATCGTTACTTGGAAAGGGCTACATCAACACCCTATTAGGAATTTAACCGCTCATCGTAGTGCTGGGATGGCCTCCTGCCATGTTCTTCTCCTCTTCAACTTGTCAGGCCTCCGAGAAGAATTTTCTGTCTAAATCTAAGCACAAGCCCAAGCACCAAGCACCCACTCTCTTGAAGCTTAGGGGTCTATTTATAGGGAGCACACAAGTCCTAGAAGCCCTTGGAATTCCAGAAAAATCGTCTCTTGAGTCTTCTTGTCCAAGTAGGAGATTGAAACTTTAATCCAAGTAGGAAAAGGATTCCAAATTCGGCCAGAATTGCGGTCCTTTATTGCGAAGCGATTTTGATATATTAAACGTCCGAATTTGGGAAAGTCTATTTTTGACATATTTGTTGAATATTTTATTAGCTTTCCAACACCACCAATTTTATTGGAATCCGATGTCTGACGCAAAAGTTATAATTCAAACACTGAGACATATGCAGAATCCAAATTTGAATCCAATCCGATTTTGACTCTTGTTGAGAAATTCCGATTTAATCATTCACTTGATTTGATTAAACTTAACCACATCATATAAGTATTCTATTATGATTGGTTAAGCTTAAACATATCTTCTAGGTCTTCTCAAAGTGTGCTTTAAACCCAAAATTAACGGAATTAATTGTATCTTTATTTAAAACCTGAAAACATTAAAACAACACAAAATCAAACAAATAATAATGCTAAGGAATTAACATATATAAGTTAAGGGGCTTGAATGTGCAACATTCGACGCTTATCAATACCTACGCGCCTTGCCTAATCTTGGGAATTCTCGCCCGTCTTTAGTCGCGCCCTACCTAATCTTAGGAATTCTTGGCCAAGAAGGATTGTGCAGATTGTGGGTACCAGTGTTATGAGTCGTTGATATAAATGAAAGAGACGATCGAGATGTGAGGTGTTACTTTGTGGTGCGGATCGATGACATGGACTATGGATGAGTGGTATTTTCCATATGAGTGGTGTGGAATTCCATATTTTTAAAAACGAAATTGCAAACGGTTTCATTGAAACCGTCTGTAAAATTACAAACGGTTTAATTGAAACCGTCTGCAAAAGAATTTTTAGATGGTTTTAAATAAAACCGTCTGTGAATTTACAAACGGTTTCATTAAAACCATCTGAAAATATAAATTTTACAAAAGATTCATCTAAACTATCTGTAAATTTACAGACTGTTTTTTTGAAACCGTCGTAATTTATTTTTTTACGGACAATTTTCAAAAAACCGTCTGTAAAAATTTAATTCTAGACGATTTTTAAAACATTCCAGAATTTGCCTTTTTTTTTTGTAATGATTGTGCCTTTTATGCTAGTCGAATGTGGAAACCCTAGAGAACCTATTTCTTAACTGCCATTTCTCTAGGGTTCTTTGGAGAGGCCGATCTATTCAAATTCTTATGCAACAAACAACAATCTAGCAAAAAGGCTTCACAAGAAACATCTTTATGCTTGGATTTCAGTTTTAAAATTGTGTCCAACATCAAAAAAATTGGTTGGCTTCTCCTGAAACTTCTTTAGTTTGTCTTGCTGTTTTGTTGTTTGTTTGTGTTTTTTTTTGTTTTGTTTTGGTTTTTGTTGCCTTTTCTTTTGTTTCTTGGTGTTAATTGGCTAAGAAAATAAAAACCCATTTACAAACTTTTATGGCAATTTATATTTTATGAAAATTAATGTTACGTGGATTGTCGTGTGGCGAGTCACGTTTTAGTAGCTGATGTGGTAAGTGTCACGTAGGCAGTCACGTTAACTTGTAAACGTAATAAAATGTCATATGAACTGTAACATGACAGTCATATGCATATTTTTGTGGTTAACACGTTAAGTGTTTCGTAAACTGCCACATCAACTTGTGAGGAATTAAAAATAAATGTTGTAATATCGTA
Organism: Alnus glutinosa; assembly: GCF_958979055.1. Lineage (NCBI taxonomy): Eukaryota > Viridiplantae > Streptophyta > Magnoliopsida > Fagales > Betulaceae > Alnus > Alnus glutinosa. The sequence continues at coordinate 27,769,837 of NC_084890.1, read as the reverse complement.
ACATTAGCTAAACGAGTCAAAATTGAAATAAAAGTGTGATTTTTAGGCTTTATCTTTTCTTTACTACATTATTATCAAAAAGAAAAATTTTAAGGCTTTGGACAGGTCAGTAAACTAAGGGTGTGTTAGGAATTGCAGTTTTCTAGACAAAAAGTACGATTTTAAACTAAATTACAGAATATGAATCGTTTGAGAATTGTATTTTAAAAAAATTTCGACTTCTGCATTTTCAAATCGCAAGCAAAATGATGTTTTTTTTAAAACGCAGAATTTTAAAGCCTAATCTATGATTTTAAATGACAAAATATGATTTTGCCAAATACTTAGTTACCTTTATAAATTTTTTTTTTTTTAATTGCTATTTTTAAATTATAAATTCAAACGCAATTATAAAAATAAATAATAAAAAAATGGGCATAAGGAAGGAATCTTCTTAGCCGTCAACGCCTAAAGCCACCCGCGTTAGTATCAGAGAAAACACTGTATCTTTTTTCCTAGTATCCTACTATCTTATCTCAAAAAATTACTCCTTTGACCTCCAAAATTTCATGAACTTACCATAAATACCCACAAAATTGCCCAAAATCAGATTTTCCCGTGTGGGCGTGCGTGCGTGCGCGTGTCAAATCCTATGACAGTGAGAAATCGCCCAACAGATGACAGATCTGCCATGAAAGTTACCTTCAAAAGAACTTGGTTCAGGCCGTACACTTCACTGTTTGATACAAAAAGCACTGCAAAACGGACGATTTCTTCTTTCCTAGTCATAGAAAGTCACTGGAAAAGAGAGAGAGAGAGAGAGAGAGGGATGCTTGAATTGAGAGAAGGGTCTTGCTTTCCACGGGTCTTGGTGGTCGTGAATGTGGTTCTTGGCCTAGTTGATGTTGTTATTGCTGTTCTTGCATTTTATCAGGTTTGTTCTGCTCTTTTTGATTTGGGTTTCGGTTTCTTGCTCTTGCATTTCCAAATTTGGATACTTCGTGTCTTCTTTGCTTCTTGGATGATGCGAAAGGATGTGAAACGTGATTGGAAATGTGTTCAAGAGTGGAATTTGATTTCTGGAGTTGGTTTTGCTGTATGGGTTTTAATGGTTTAGAGTGTGAAAGGGTCGAGCTTGATAAATGGAATTGGTTTTGTATGTAGGTTAGAGTGGTTTTAGAGTTTGAGCTGGGCATTCTGTGTAAATTGTGAATGTTGATATCAGGCATTTTAATGCTTGGGACCATTGGGTGAAAGGGTATTTGCTATGCCCGATAAGACTGTTTATGGGGTTGAGTTTGTTTTGATTTTATAATGTTGAGATGAATGTAAGGGATTTATGTTTATTAGACAATTGAACTCAGAGTGAACTGCCATTCAAGTGAGGAAAGTGAATTAAGGGTTTTTTGCCATTTATATAAGCAGTGACTATCTCTGTTGACAGAATTGTAAAGCCTGGTATTCCTAAGAAGAATGCCTCTTAAATGCTGTATGTGTGTGTAATATATGTTCTAATGACAACTTAGATACTGCATTTGTTGCATTTTGCTAGTTGACTCTGTTGGTTGCTTAGTCCACCACAAGTCCTTGGGTGGTCCGTTAGAGTACATGTTCAGCACTTCCTGCTTGCTATACCCTTTACTACATTTTTAAGGTTATCTTCTAATTGGTGTTGACTTTTGTTTGGGGCCATGCTTTCTTTTGAATTTACACGCTATTGTGTCTTTACCTCTTTGTGATTCACGTCCTCTTATTCCATCTATGCTAAGAGCTCTAGATCAAGAACACACTCTTCCTCCATTAAAAAAAAAAAGGGTGGAAAGTGCGGTTGTGGGTTCAAGACCCACTGAGGGTGTGTAATTTATTAGTAAAAAGTTCCTCCAGAGCTCATCTTGAGGTGTGCTATGCTGTCCTTGCTTCCCATGTAATTTGTTTGGGCCTATAAACTTGTGTCAACTCAATTTCTTTTTGGTCTGCCTCCTGATCATTTTGGGTCCGGGAGATCTTTTTCAATGGTAGGGGTCTCTTCGGAACCTTTCTATAAATTTTTGTTATTTCAAATATTATAATCAATTAAAATTTCACTTAAAAAAGAAAAGAAAAGATTCTAGTACGTCGTAGGACTGCCTTGCATGATGTACCACTCTTTCTTCAGTCATTGTTTAGGCGCGAGGCTCAGGCACAATTATGATGTCAGTGCCACATTATGCTTGAAGTTTTGATTTCTATTTCTGCTCTCATTTATCATTGATTGCTTGATTGATTCTTCACATATATGCATACTTTATTGAGCCACACGTTGCAAATGTCTGAAAATTGATAGCTGTAGTTATCATGAATATTACAGGTTCTTAGATATTACATGAAAAATATGAAGATATTATGTTAATTGCACATCTTATGTGAAGTTCTTTTCTGACTATCTTTTGTTGCCTCATTGTGTTCCAGTTGATAAGAATCCACTCAAGGAATTCACAACTTGGCTGGACTCGCCAAAAAGTAAGTGACATGTTACATAGAATCATATTACCCACCTCCAAGGGTCTGTCCTTGTATGTATGTATACATATGACTAAATAATTATTAGGCTACCTAAATTATTCTGGGAGTTGTGCTACATGCACATCAAGAATTGTCCCCCTTGAGGGTTCACCTAGTAATGTATGGGGTGCGTCTACCATGGGAGCCACCCCTATGGATCCCACTGGATGAGAGTGGGTGCACACTTAAAGTGTAATTTCTGTTAAACTAGTGTTATTGGGGTGGATTGACTGGTTGAACTGGTCGCTGGGGCACGCTAGGCTTGATCCTTCTGGTCCAGTAAGTTGATTACTTTCCTGACTAAGTTGGAAGGATGTTAGGAGATTCATCTGATCTGACTAGGTAGAGAGTGAGTACAGTTATAAAATGCATGTTAAACATTGATTTCGAGATTTAGGTTAATAATTGAAGTCACCCACCACCAGCTCAACTTAGATTGTGCTTAAATCTTTCTCAAAGGAGAGAGATTAATAGACATTGGGAAGATGGCTAGTGGCAAGGTAAATGCTTATGGTGCTGTCAATACACCCTGTTTTACTTTCAGTGAACACAGTGATTTATGGTGCATGTTTATGGTTAAGACGTAACTCTTCGACATACATACATGCATGTTGACATTCATGTCTATAGGTATGAATCTATGTAAAAGCAATTGTTAGATAACAAGTTATGCATTGAGTTCCAATTTAATCATATTGGGATTATTTTGATACTTATGAATGTTAAACTGCAGGTGTTTCACCTAATGATTGGCTCTTCTAATATGGGTAAGCAGTTGTATTTTGCATCATACCATATCCCCTTTTCCTCTTGGTATTCCAAGCTTGTTATTTTTGAAATGTTTTGCAGCGGCACTTTTGATGATTCTTTAATGTATGATTGCCTCTTATTTGATGCATATGATTAGTCTTTTGCCATCTTACAATATGCCAGTTTATTTAGTGATCGCTTTAAACATATAATTATTTTGTAACTGTTTTGAAGTGCATTCTACATAATGCTTGATGAATTTGGGCTGCTAAGAATAGCCATAAATTGCTTTTATTCAGTAATCAGTAGAATTACTTCTTTTTAACTACTTTTGGAGTTCACATAATATTAGCTTTCCTGACAGCTAAATCTAAGGTCAGATTCACAGTCAAATACTTCTTTACATGCCTACTGTTATCAAGTGTACAACTCTCTCCCTCCCTCCCTCCCTCCCCTATGCTATTTAATAACTTGGATAGTCCATGACCTGATCTCAGTTTAGCTAGGGGCTGCTGGCAACCATTTTGGTGCTTGACAACCATCAAGATAAGTCACCACCTGTATACTGAGTCTTGTAACAGAAAGGCAATTCTCTTCCATGCTAAGAAGAGTTCGCTTGATCAAGATAGAGGCAATTTCTTGTCTCTGGAAGTTGAAGTTTTTGTTAGTTAAATATGGATTTTAATCGTAAATTTTGTTCTTTTTCCAGTTGCTTTTGCAGAAACTAATTTTAGTTTCGTGTACCAGGTAACTGATACATTGTAATGTCTTTGGTGTCCACAGCTTGAGAATTTGCCACATCATGAATTCATAAAGCAGTTTCTTATTTGGTGCTTTATTTTTAATCTCTTACCTTTTGAGAGTGCTTTAGCCTGCAGATTATTTTTTTTTTTTTTTTTTTTCTGGTTTATTCATATGTAATTGCTCTTTTGTTCCTTTTTTACCTTGACCCTCACCACTTCCTGTCATAGTTTTGACAATGATTAAGCTTCTGATACCACAGTCTGCAGCAAATACTTCATTTCTGATTGTTTTTGTTATTCCTTTGCAAAAGTTCCCCTTCAGTATGAATTTGTGAGGGAAACAAGAAATAATATTAATCAAGAAATTAATATTCGCTTGTTGGTGGACGGGTGGCCGCTCCCGGAGTGCAGTCGTGTGGAAGATGGTCCCTTGTTGCCTTATGTGGTGCTTATGGAGGGAACGCAATGATAGGCAGTTTGAGGACAAAGAAAGAACTACTGAGGATCTCATTTCCTTTTTCTTTCATTCTTTGTACTCTTGGTCGGCTGCGTTCCTCGCATCCTTATCGTTTAGCTTTAATGATTTCCTTGTATTGTTTTCTACTTCCACTTAGATGCCTTTCTTGTATACTTCCTGTATACTTGATCGCGCATTGCGCTTTTTAATGATATTTCTCTTACTTATCAAAAAAAAAAGAAATTTCCTGTCTCTGGACTATACCCATAGTTAATTCAGTTGGAATGTCATCTGCAGTTTGTTTCTTTGTATGCTGTAGAATTTTGAATAGCTTTTAATTTACTTGCGAGTCACTACTAGACTGTGCAGGTCCTTCATGCATGCTTATAAGTTATTATGTTCCCACTCATCCTTGTTTGTTGTTTTTGTCATTTTCTATAGATATATGCCTCGTTTGATTAATTATTTGATATTTCTTAAAAATATTATTCTGGTAATAACTATTGATAATTGGTGTCGCTTTTTTGGCATTAGTTTGTAATGGCCATGAGTATTTTTTTTTTTATTGAATCCTTGATTCAGAATGAAGCTTTAATTATGTTCTGCCATTGCAGGTTACTTCATTTATTTTGTATTAACTCTTCTTGCGACTTGCATGGGTTGGCCATGTTGGTCTAACTTTTGTGGTTTTATCCTCATGGGTATGCATTCAGTCTCAGTTACTGTCTAGATGCCATGTTAAGAGCTTGGTAAAGGTATTTGAATTGTGAATTTTTTTTGCTTTGCAGCATTCCCCAAAATTCTGTTTTTTGCGGCATTTCTTCTCCTATTATCATTCTGGTATGTTTTCTCTTTATTGTTAGAATATAGCAAATTTATCTAAGATAACTTTTTTTTTGAATGCAAGTAAGGCATGGATTTCATTATTTTTCTTTTGAGTCATGGATGCAATAGCCAATTCATTGGATTTAATAATTACAACTCCATCTTTCGTCCAAAAGGGTTTTTCATAAGGACGCAGAATGAGCAGCAACTTCAGTAGCATTTTGTTGCAGATTTTGGATGGAAATTTTTTTTTTGATAAGTAATAAATTGGTTTTATTAAAAGCGTAAGGCGCCTCTAAGTATACCGAAAGTATACAAGAGAAAGCACCTAACTAGAAAGTGAAAAATGAACAAGAAAATCGCCAAAACTAAGCAACAAATGGGACACAAAAGCCACCATCCAAAGATACAAAGTATGAAAAAACAAAACTAAAATATCCTCCAAGGATCTCTCCAAATCCTCAGAACACCTATTATTTTTTTTCCTTCCAAACACACCAAATAAGGCATGTCAGCACCATCTTCCAAATCGCAGCACTCCTCAGCCTTCCAGACGTCCACCAACAAGCAAACAAGTCAAAAACTCTCCTAGGCATAACCCAAGACAAACCAAAACGAGTAAAGAGAGTACTCCACAAAGCTTAAGCCACATCGCAGTGAAGAAGAAGGTGATCCACTGATTCCCCATTTCGCTTGCTCATGCAACATCTATCCACCAAAATAACATGCCTCTTCTTGAGGTTATCCAATGTAAGGATCTTACCTAGAGTTGCCAACCACGCAAAAGAAGCCGCCTTCGTAGGAGCCTGAGTTCGCCACACACTCTTTCAAGGAAAGTGACTCCCCACAAAGCAAGCCAGAGAGCTAAAGAAAGACCTGACCTTGAACAAGCCTTTTTTGGAAGAGACCCATCACAACCTATCTTCACTACCTCTTCTTACATTGTTTGAGTGCAACACCTGGAAAAAAGAAGTAAGACATCCACTTCCCAGTCATGCACTTCTCTTGAAAAGCTTACGCTCCACTGATTAGAACCATCCAAGAGTTCCAAATTATCTGCAATAGAAGCATCTTTCACACGAGTAATACCAAATAAAACAAGAAAAACTTCCTTAAGAACTGTATCATCATACCACATATCATGCCAAAATTTGGTCCTAGCCCCATTCTCCACCTCAAATCTAGAAAGGCCTAAGAATGTCTCCCACCCATTCCTAATGTTCTTCTACAACCCCACCCCAATGGCACCCGCATGCTCAAAGGAGCACCAACCTTCCCATAAACTGCCAAACTTGGAATTCACCGCAATTCTCCACCAAGCTTCTCTCTCAATCCCATAATGCCACAACCATTTACCTAACAGAGCCCAGTTGAACGTCACCAAATTTCTAATACCCAACTCGCCTTCTAAAATTAGGGTATAAATCTTAGACCAACTCACCAAGTAATATTTGAACTCATCACCAATCCCTCCCCATAAAAAGTCTCATTGTAGCTTCTCAATGCGAGCACCTACACTTGCCGGGAGAGGAAAAAGAGACAAAAAAATACGTGGGTAAGTTAGCAAGGATACTCTTGATAAGGGTGACTTTACCTCCCTTAGAAAGATATAACATTTTCCAGCTAGCCAACCGACGTTCAATCTTCTCGATAACACCATCCCAAATATGAATAGATTTAAAGGAAAGCCCTAACAGAAGACCTAGATACTTCACCGGCAAAATGGCAACCCCACACCCTAAGATATCGGCTAAACTTTCCACTTGATCTACATTGCCCACAGGAATTAAGTTTGACTTGGCCAAATTAACCTTCAAGCCTGAGGTAGCTTCAAACAGAAGAAAGAGACTTCTAAGATAGCGCAACTGAGAAGGACAAGCATTGCAAAAAATCAATATATCATCAGTAAACAATAAATGAGATAAAGTAGCATTGCCAGCTTTGAAGCCTTCATGTAGACCCCCACTGACTGCAATAGAAATCATTCGACTCAAAGCCTCCGTCACAAAAACAAACAACAAGGGTACAACAAGGGTGAGAGAGGATCCCCTTGCCTCAACCCACCAACCCCTTTTTTGGATGACCATGGCCAATATCCCTAAATTTGTGTTATCTGGTGCATTTTGATGGATACTGATATGGAAATTTTCTTAGGGGGTGGTCAACCTTTCTTTATTCCTACAGCTTGAGGTTGAAATTATGTTGTTTGGAGCTCGCTGCCCAAATCTTCTGTTTATTTTTGAATTTTTACTTTTCTTTTCTCTGCAACGCTTGAAGTTCTGCTTGAAATGCAACAGCAGTTAATCATGCTGCATTATTTATGCAGTTTTGCCTATCCCATATAGCTTTGGTAGAAGTGCTATCTGTTGTCTAGCACTATACTTGTTGCTGGACTCATCTTGGAACTCTTGACCTCACTGTCCTCAAATATGTGACGGATCAGCATGTGGATGATGTACCTGTTCTTTTTTTCTTTTCTTTTCTTTTTTCTGCAGTGCACATGTTTTCATGTTTTTCATTCATGTAGATGAAGATGCTTGCAGTGCAAAAAGAATTTTGTCAAAAAGTTGTAATAAATAGAATTTGGTAATTATCAATGGAAGTCTTTCTCCATTAATTTCTATTTTGCTAGAGTTTCATTGAAAATGTTGGGCCTGTTGGATATATGCCGTGAACCATATATATGATCTTATTGAAAAAATGAAAAAATGAAAAAAAGAGAAAAAAAAAAAAGACATTCTAATATTGTGGTATGAATTTAGCTAAAAAGTAATCCATTATTGATTATAGTTGCTTTTTCATTTTTTCTTCAATTCCTTATATTTAAACATTTTCATTACAAGTTGGTAGATATACAAATTTTCTTTCACACTAGTGTTTCCTGTGAGCAATATTCTATGTTTTTGCGGCGAATATTTTTTTATAGGGTTGACCTTTGCCATCAGGCAAATGATGAGGATGATGAGGAAGAAGAAAGCAGTTCTCAGGAAGCTTTATTGGATAAGACCTCGAATAAACCAAGTTCATCAAACACAGATGGTCATAGAAAGTGTTTTCCCCTCCGCTTTCTTCATATTCGAAGCCGCCAGAAGATTGTGATATTGGTATGGCAACAATTAAAAGTTTTTTGTTTAGTATCTACTCATATTTATAAAGATTGATTATTGCTGTATTATTCCTTATTGAATTGCCATGTACTCATTGCAAAAATCAGTGCATCCAAATCTGTTGTTAACTAAGTACTTGTTTACCAGGTTACCGTGCTAGTTTTTGTTGTAATGATGATATGTGCTGTAATAATCTGGATTGGGATGGGAAAGAATCCTATTGATTCTGCAGTTGTGGCTCGGGTATGAACACAGTAACTATAGTTCTGCTTTTTCCCATTGATATCATTATTTATCTTTTTGACAAGTTCCATTGATATCATTATAGAACACCTTCTTGTGCTTTTCAACAGAATACTTGTTTGACATTGAACTTCATCTAGTTCATCAATTGCAACATGATTCACAACTTCTAATTGCGTATATGTTAAATTTCAATCCAATATCTACTTATAAAAAAAAAAAATTCAATCCAATATCTCTGCTGCATATATGTAAAGATTGTTTTTCTAGGCCGACTTCTACTGCCTCTTTAAGGGACATATCCACTTTCTTCGTAGATGAGATTTCTAGTAACCTATTTGGGGCACATATGGTAAATTAGTCAGGGTTCCAGTCTGTTGCCCGTTGCTTTAGAATTGCAATTTTATGTAGCTGAGATGTAGAAGTTGGCTGTTGTAGAAGGCAAAACTCTTCATTACTATGTTAAAGCAGATTTTTATAGATCTAGCTATTAGGACATGCACTGAAGAGAGGTTCTGTCAATTTTTTTAATAACTTGTCTGTGTACTTGAAATCAATAACTTGTCATATTAATGATATTTTCTCAACTTTAGTTAACCACAATTGTTTTTGTTAATTTTGGATGCTAGACCAACCCTATTTTTGTGATAGAATGTATTGCCCTTCACTAGTTTTGTTGCTAGTAAGAAATGGCTGTGCTCTGTATTAAATATTAATCAGGTGCTTGTGTTAAAATTAGCCATCTTGGTTTAACATGTAACTTAATTATAAATCATCAGTGTAGTAAGTTGCTAAAAATGTTAATGAAATCCTTTTCTCAAAGTGAAAAGTAGGGTATGAGTGCTCCCACACGATATTGAAGCTTTCTGGTTTTTTTTTTATAACTAACAAGTGGTGAAGTCATGGTGCAATGATTTCCTCATCATGCAGGTGTATATAGCCTTTTCTGCCATAGCAATACTTTTATTAGGAGGAGCATTAGCATGTTATGGTGAGCAACTACATTTTAGTAGTAATTTTCTCTTGCAACTTCTGTATCTTGCATATTGCCTGTTCCTTTCTTTATGTAATGTCTTAGTGCTCCTAGCCTGTAGTGTGTTATGGCATCACAAGCGAAGATTTGTAGCGGTGCTACTAAGTTGTTTGAGTTAATCAGATTATTTAGATGATTATGCTTTCAGGGAAACTGTTAAAATTAATCAGTAGTGGGATACTTTAATATCTTTCACAATTCTTTTAATTTGTAATTTCAGCTCTTCACTTCTTTCTTCTTCTTCTTCTTCTTCTTCTTCTTCTTCTTTCTTTTTTTTTTTTTTTTTTTTTTTTTTCCGTCTCTCTATTGTCTAAATCCCATGTACTAGGGCAATGCCGTTTTGTTTTCTAATGGGATCTTATTACTTTTTAGGAAAAAATAAAAAATATTGTGATCATATGCTTAGAAAAATTACGTTATCTTAAAATTATAAAACAACATTTATAAAATAAGTTGTCCAGTTGTTCTGTATCATTTAGTTGTGTGTAGTTTTTATCCTTCTTTTGCATTTAGCTTGATCTTATATTGCATAGTCCATATGTGCCACTCATTGAACGTTGAGCCCATGAAGCAGTTGTCGATTATAGGAATAGAGTTCAGGAATAAGAGAGTATTGTAAGTCTCATGACTTTTGTTTTCCTCTGATGTTAACGGTCAGCGTTGACTCTAGATTATATTAGTTTATTCTTTTCGGAGGTGTAAGCTTATTATTATAAGGGGCTGTCACCTGACATATTCTTTTGGAACTAAATGTTACACACCTGAAACAAGTTTGGACACAGCTTTGCTTTAGACATAGAACAGCATGCAACCAAGGATAATATGTTCATAAAATCAGTTTAGTTGACGAAATTGAGAAACCAAAATTGTTGAGTGGGAGGCATTACAGATCATTAGTCTGCACTTATTGGTTTGGTTTTGACCATCTATGGTGTCAATAAGTCAATGTCAGTTGGATTTGCTGAAAGGACAAGTGAATAGTTGACGAGGATGTGATGGAGATGATGAAACATCTAATGTCTGATTTGATGACAAAAGATATTACCTTTAATGAGAGGATTTTCTCCATAGGAGTTTAGTAAACCCAAATGGTTGAAAGGACATTTTGTGGATGGATGAACTGAAACCATGGCAAATTTTAAAGTTCAATTATCTTAACTTCCCATCAATATTATGTTTATCAGTCAGCAAAGAAAATAAAAATAAACTGTGACTTCTCAAATGTACATGAAAGAACTAGTTTGTAGGATGGAGAAAATTGAGCAGTAAATTTTTTATGACTTAGTAACTGACAATTTGTCTTTGGAGAGGTAATACCTTGGAGACTGACTAAATGTTCAGTTACTGTCAAAATGAATTACGTGTTGATGTCTTCCCTTTTTTTCTTCTTCTTCTCTCTTTTTTTTTTTTTCCTTCCATTTTTTCTATTTTTTATGAAATATATAAAATAATAATAAAATAAAAAAAATTATCCTTTGTGCCATGATTTCTCTTCAGGACTTCTGTTATGCTTGAAAATGAGCAAAGTTAGATCTGAGCGAGCTTCATCTGAAATGTGGAAGGTATTAAATTCGTTTTTGTTTAATTATCCTGTTTTTTATTATTAACATAGTGAGTGTCATCGCCTGTGCCTGTTAATGGCCTGAGTATATGCAGTGGAAACACTTATCTTTGTTTATATGTGTCCATCAATGGTTTTATAGTTCTATATAATAATGGGGGGAAGTATTCTGTTCTGTGCAGGTTGCAGGTTTAGCTGTTGTTTCTGTGCTCTGTTTCACTTCAAGTTCTTTTGTAGCTCTTTTAACTGATGTTCCGGTATACATTTCTCTGCTGGTCATGCAATTCTTTGTGCATTCAAAAATTACCAACCCATCATAATAGCTTTCTCTAACTTCATCATGTCACTGTGGTTGCAGATGCTATATTACTGGCGTAGACACAGCGTAAATGTTGTTTATACTTCTCTGTTCCTGATTTTGTATTATTTTATAGGTATGCAGTTTTAATTTTCCATGTCAGGTTCTCAGATTGGCTGAAAATGATGAGGTGTCATTTTTTTCACTTTTGCTTCGTTCAATTTTTCTTTTCTTCTTTTCTCACAATCTTCTAATCCCCCCTTCTCTTCACATCTTTTCTTGGCGGAATTCCCTTCATTTCTTCTCCCTGCAATACACTGGCTAATTAGATGATTTTGTTTATGCTTCTGTTGGAGATTCTACCCTTTCTATATGCTTAAACTATTTGATTCTCCTTAGGGCCATGGACTGTCTTTTGAAAATCAATTTATTGGCCGACGAAACCACTGTGTAGGTGTTCTTAGATCTGCTGAGGGATGATTTATATGTGTACAAGGTGACTTATCAATTTCTGGAGAGGTCATGAATTTAGCCCATTATCATATCTTGTTGTTCTTGATATGGTGGACGATGAAGGAGCTCAAGTTCTTTTATTTTCTTTATACTTGGACAACTGCGTTTTTAGCTCCCTTGGTGATTAGGTTTAATGATTTTCTTGTACTTTTTTCTCCTAGTTAGGCGTTTTTCCTATATACTTCCTATGTATTTGGGTTGCGTTTTTAATGATATTTCGATTACATATTAAAAAATAAATAAAGATATCGTGTATTAAGATCCAAGCTATAAGTAGCTATGAAATTAATGTAGCATCCCAGGTTCTCAACTTCAACCATGCTGAGATATTCTTTTGACTTCGTTTCCATAAACACCTGCATAAAGAATATTCTTCTTTCCCAGTGATGTTCTATAAAATGAAGATAGCATCTTGAGTTTGCTCACGTCATCTTATGCACCAAAGGAATGTGGCCACAATGCATGGTTATGCAGGGGATTTCTTTTGTATACTTCATGTGTACTAGGGTTGTGCCCCTCTTAAGCTTTCTATTGAGCTTGAATTACGTATAAAAAAAAATGCAACCAGAATATCTGTTATCGAATTGACTTGCTCTTAATTTGTCTAGCTGGTGTCTGATGTCCATTTGGTTAATGTGCATCCCCATACCATCTACAATGCCATGGTTTGATTATTCATGAATATCAGAACAAGAGTCCATAGGAGTCTAGCTTTGTTTAGGAGGTGAAGGTGTTCTTGGCTTGTTTTTCTGCTAAAGAAAGGATGACTATAGTTTTTCAGAATAAGATTTCAAGTTTTTGAAAGGTGCTTGTAAACGAGTCTGAAAGAAAGCTATCCTGGAGAGATTTAAATATTTAGCAGGAGAAGAGATTAGTTGCTCCATCACTCCAACTGAGGGAAAAGTCAATTTTTCTGGAGCTATAGTTCAAGAGGTTCACCAAATTGCACGAGATAGGTCAGAGGCACTAATTTGGGGCCAGTTGTGGAAAGAATGTGAATCTTTACTTGAAGGCCTAAGATGTAAATTCAAGGTGGAAGTGATTACTTAGCGAGATTTGCAGTGGATGTGGAATCAGTCAAAGGATTAAAGGAGGATCAATGATGCTGCTGTAAACATATACCATAGTTGTATAAGCAGTTGAGAACTTCAGCTCATTCTTAGATGATGTAGATTTCATTGCTTATTAAGAGAAAATGCGTCTTAGAAAGGTTCTTTGGAAGAGGAAACTGTTTAGACCCTGGACCCTTGGCCTTGGAAGCTTGACTGACATTTCTAGAAAAGGTTTGGGTTGATTACAGATCCAAATTCTACACCTTGCACCTTTTGTTTTTTGGGTAAGCCCTCCTCACATCTTTGTTTTATAATAATATTATTTCTTTTGGCATCTTTGGTGCATCTTAAAAAATAAGATAAAAAATTAAGATGGATCAAAAGTCCACACCTCCCATCTTATTCTTTTGAAGATAAAAAATAAAATGGATATTTTTTTTTCCTTTATTTAAAAAATTAAAAAAGAAAAAAAAATAAAGGGAAAATAAAAGTTGGTTAGTAAACTTTGAATGGGGTAGTTTTGATGTCATCAATTACATGTCAGTTACTTATAAAAAATAAAAAATAAAAAATAAAAAAAATTACATGTCAGTTGTTTTTGCACCCGACCTTAAAATAAGTAGAATGCCAGTTGCTTGTGCATTATGGTTGATAACTTCTTGTGATGTTACTATTATGGCAAGTGTTATATTTTAGTATGGTGGGATGCAATATAGAGTTATGACTGGCAATAAATAAGCAGGACATAGCATGAACTTGCTCCTCCATATTAGGGGTTTTATCAAGACTATCTTTGTGAAGAAGTAATGAGTTTTTAACTTATAATATAAAGATCATGTTGTTGCCAGGTTCATCGATACCATCAGCCTTTATATTATGGAGCATGAGAGAACTACCACCATCAGTAGCAACTAAAATGGAAGAAGCAAGTACAATAACTTTCATCACCGATAGTACAGTAACAGTGCAACATTCTCAGCGCTGGACAACTGCAATGAGCTTGCAGAATCAGGTTTGCACGTCCTTTTTGCTGGCTCATTCATCAATGCAATACATATGAACTTAGTTGTAATCCGACTACTGGTATGGAACCCTCAACCTGATTTTCATAATTTGGGGTTTGCTTTCTTTCTTTCTTTTTTCTCTCTCTTTTTTTTCCTCTTTTTTTTTCAATAATGGAAATTATGCAACTCTTCTTCCGATCTTAAGACTGCCTCAGAATTATAATGACAGAAACCAAGTTAGTCAGTATCATATTTGCTAATGTAGAAATTCTCTTACTGACCACCTTCCACAAAATAAACAGTTAGGATCATCAAGTTGGGTTAATTTAGTGGTCAGAATTTCAATATCCAATCAAAAGGCATGGGTCAATGAAATTGTAAATCTATTTGCAATAGTGACAAAAAAATAGTAATTATGACTCAGTTAAGATTTTCAATTAGCTAGTACTATTCCTTATGATTACTTGGAATTGAGGAGAAAGTTTAACAAAATATGATTGTGGAAACCAAAACAAATAGATGACATTTTCTTCTATAGAAACTTTGTAGATTGAGCATATGAGTTTGAAGCAGAAAGAACAATGTGAGATGAAATGGCATCTATATCAGAGGAGTAGGTTAGTGCAAAGCAAAAACAAACTTTTAGTAGTTGTGTTTGCTGTTAGCCAATTCATAATTATATCCTTTTTTAGAATTTGGAGGATAATTTAAGTTAGAAGAAGAAGTGACCTTGTGGTTCTCATATAAAATATGTATTATGGGAGAATTTAGTATGACTTGTTAGAGTAAGTCGCTAAACTGAGTTTAAAGACCAATAAAATACTGGAAAAGGATGAAGTTCTTGATTACTATGTAAGAGAAAACATGTGATATTTAGAATCGCAGCGACCACTATGTGACAAAACTAAGGAGTAGAGGCTGTAGAGCTATATAGGTATAATGGTTGCGGAAAGAAACCAGAATTATTTACAATCCATTTTCACTGTATTAGGATTAAAGCAATGAAGTAGTTTAGGGAGAAACGAAAATTTAGACTTGGTTCTTGATGATGCGTGTGTGATATGGAAAAACTTACGCTCACGATCCTAAACATCGTACTGAATCAGTTCCTCTGCTGCATGAACTGTGTTTCTAACAACCTTGGTTCTACCCATAAGAGCATCTCCGGCCGTGACTTTTAGTTTAGCTACTCAAAATACCTTCTTCTTTTTTTTCTATTTTAGCTATTAGTTTTTTTTTTCTTCAATATTTCACTCTCTACTTTATTTAAATATTGTTTTTCAATTTTTTATATTTATTTTTCATATTCTCTCTCTCACTCTCCCTCGCCACGCACACGGCCCCCCCCTCCCCTGATTTATTTTCCAGGCTTCCAGCCCAACTCCTCTTTTCCCTCTCTCACTCTTGCACCACCATAGAACCAGAAATTGCAGAGAAGAATCGACTTTGGCGAGTGTTGGTGTTGAAGGGCTGGAGGTCGGAGAAATAGAGGCCCTGAGGGATGATTTGGTTTGATGGGTATAGATTTTGGGTGTGACTTTCGGATGGGAATCAATTTTGGGTGCGATTTTTAGTTCGGTGTCGATTTTGTGGTGTGATTTTCAAATTTAATGGTGAAGATGAGAAGAAGAAAGAGGGAGAGAAGGGAGAGAAGGGAGAGAAAAAAAATGAGTAAAAGGATGAGGAATTGTCTGTAGAAGATGAAAGTAAGAGAAACAGGGAGGAGAAAGGGAGAGAGACGCAGAAATCAATAAAAATAAATAAAATCAAACCATTGGGAAATGCTTATTATATTAGTTCAAATTGCTACAGTAGACTTTAGCAAATTGGATATGAAGCTTTTATTTTAGAAGCTCTGTTGGATGGGTAAATTACCTAATAATGGCTAAATATAACTATTACAACCAATTTAAAAGCTCTATTGGAGATGCTCTAACAGTTGGGATATGCAGCATGATGATTGATTTCTTCATTACAATTTTTTTCTGTGGTGGCATGTTTGTATTTCTTAAAAATCCTTATGTTATCATTATTGCTGCTGATACATTCATGTCTCTTATGCTTTGATGCCTACTAGGAGCTTTCTCCCGGACAAGGATCCTCTCCATTTCATTTTAAATGAATAATATCTATTCAATGGTTAGAATTTAAAACTTGTGCATTTGACAATGTACATGATATTAATGTTGGCACGTCATTAATTGTAAAATACTATTTTACGTCTTCTTTTTCGATTGAGGGTGTCATTCAGATATACGAGTACCAGGGAGACAAGATACCATTAGTGACTTAGTTTGTTTGTGCAGATATCAAGAGGAAGTCCTATATAATTGCCTTTCGGAGTTCAAATGAGTGCTCCTTTCTGCCAAATCTGGGAAGACAGCTGGAATTTCTTAACAATGGAGAATGGTTCAGTTTTTCCACTGAGACAGGACTAGAGTAGGCTGCTGAGTTACATCCTTGACCAGTGGTCCTAATATCATAGATGTAATGCTCAGAGGGATGTAGTACAGCCGCAAGGTTGCCATTTGCTATGGTCTTGACATTCTTGCCATGTAAATAGTTATAGGATGCTGAGTGAGGGATGTTCCTTTCCCCCCAGATAGAAACACAGCAGTAAAGATGATTTTTTTGCCCACTGATGAGCATCAAATGCATTTGGTCTTTTTTCCTATATTTTGTTTTATGGCCTTTGCTGTTTAAGCTGATTTGTATGGACCTCTGGAATGGCATTCAGAAAAATGCTCCTTTCTGAGTGCAAATGTTCCAAGATTGACAGAAGGTTCAAAACAGTTCTTCGTAGTTATAAGGAGAATGCTCTGATTTTGGCCTTTAACTGATACAAAACGAGAACAATTTTGTCAAAATTTACTTGCAAATTAACAAACGCATGCCATTTTTCACAAAAATCCATGCAACTTCTTTTAAGCCATGATGAAGTCATACAATTGCTAGGAGCCAAATAATCTTTCACTCGAGTTTGCTAAAACATAAGTCTCTTCCAACTAACATCCTAAATAACCTAGAAAATCCAAAGGCTACAACAAACTGTAATGAGCTGCGGAGGTAGTAGCCAGATGGTACCTGCATTTCAAAAACTTTTCAATGAGTGGTAATTGTTAACTTCATACATTATGACCACAATCAATTTTATCTTATTAAATGAACTGATAAATTATTAGTCTCTCGATTGACAACGCTTTTTGGAGAAGTTTTTTGGACAAACAATTCTAAACACAAAACATTCAAAACTACTTCTACATTTCCGTCACATGAAAACACTTTCAAGCAAAAAGCAAAAAGCAAAAAGCACCATTAAAAAATTTTATCAAACAAACCCACTCCAAAAACCTCTCGATTAGAAACTCTCTCTCTCTCTCTCTCTCCATATTGATAAGAAAGTTGAGAAAAACTAATAAATATGTATTTTAAATCTTAGTTCCTTTTGTTATAATAAAGTATCAATAAACACGAAAATCTCAGAGAGACTATGCCAAACTGAAACTTCATCTTCTCACCAACTCTAGGTAGAAATTAATGAAGTCAGAATTTATTCTCCTTAACCATTATTCTATTAAGAGCAATAATGTAAGATCCATGTCACCCCAAAATTGATGTGACTTTTTAAAATCATCATTGGATTTGTAATATATCACTATTGAATTTTGATTCAATGGTGATTTTAAAAGCCACATAAATTTTGGAGAGACAAACATTACTCTTTTATTAAACGCCAAAACTAGCACAATTTGATATTGACACCAAAAAAGGATTTTGTCTTTTTTTCTTTTTGTAAAACGAGGAGTTAATGACCCAATAGCAAAAGTAAAGTGAGTAATCTTAGAAATATAGGGGATAAGCATATGAAAGAACAAATAAAAAGGTTTTTGGTCCTTTGCTTAACTGCATCTAGAGCATCTTTTTTCTCTCTATAACACTTAGGAATGTAACATTGGCAACTATTCATCAAAAAAAATTATTTATCAAAAAAAATAATGTAACATTGACAATCCTTCTCAGAAATATTGGAGCTCTACACTTTTTTAAATGGACGAATAATATCATATCAACAACTAGAACCACTGTCCTTATAATTATTGGAGTTCTATACCTTCTCAGAAATATTGGAGTTCTACACCTTGTGATAAGAGATGTTTTAAGGAGTTAAGAAAATATAATGTAATACTAAATAACTCCAAAATGGAATTCCAGCCCCTCCAATTTTCTTTAGGCTTATAATTACTGGTGAAGATAAGCTTCTATATTCCCTATAGAACAATATTAACTGCAGCCATGATTTTACGACAAGGTCTCATAATTAAGCACACAACAGCTATGAAAAATGAAGGTTAGAGAAATGCACTCTCAAATGGAACATTAAGAGAATTGATTGCTTGAGAAGAGTACCTTATAGATCTGGATCCTTCATTCTGCTTTGTCCCAATGAACCAAACTCTTTAGGTGGCCATATCTACAGACGAAATGAGCACAGATCTTTAAGAAAGAAAAAAAAACGGGGGGTTGCAACGGTAGAATTTAACAGGTGTTGGTTTTCCAACACCGATGATTACGTCGGATAGGCTCCCTAAAACCAACTTATGACATCCAAAGGTCGAGACATGAACCTAAGCTTACATCGATTTCAGTCGCTCAACTCAAATGTAATAGCAGTAATTCTAATAATTATAACGATCATCATCATCATCATAATAATAATGATAAATAACATTATTATTATTAATGTTAATAAATGCTTCATTAGCCATCCACACTTTCAGGATTCAGATAAAGGTGATAACCAGTGGCGTTTGCCACTGGCTGTCAACCCTATGCAATCATCCTTCAAGGCATATGGCTTTAAATATATATATATATATATATATATGGAGGCTTAAGGCTTTATAAACCAAGGTTTTGATAATTTTTCTAGCTTTCATCAGGGTGAATAAGTGACTTAGAACTTCACTTTTGCATTGCAATTGTTAAACCGTGAGTGTAAAGATGATTTAGAAAAGCTGATTGGTGTTGCTTGCATATGTCACATACTCTATTGATGAGTACATTATATACACTACTTTGAATTGGCTGCGTACATTTTTCTTTCATGACTATTTTCCGTGATGAGTTATATAATTTAAAGCCTCAAATTCCACATAAAACGGGCTAAAGAAAGAAGAGAAACCCACCTTCCAGAATATTTTGCCTTCAACGAGGCCATAAGGAACTGGTCCATATTGTCTTGAATCTCTGGAAGCATAGATGTTGTCTCCCTCTATCCAAACGTGTCCCTTTGGAACCTATATAGAGAGATCAGCAACACCAGCATAACAAAGCACATAGATAATCTTAGCAACAAAAATAAAAAACAAACAACCACACACGTACACAATGTATGAGCAAAAAACAAGCGATCAAACTTTAGCAAGACAAGCACAACTCAAAGCCCATTAAGCAGAAAATTAGAAAAAACATCCAATCAAAAGTAAGCAAAACGAAAAAGAACAATTAGAAAAACCATACTCAAAAACCCATTAAGCACAAAATTAGAACAAAAAAAAAATAAAAAAAATCCAATCAAAAGTAAGCAAAACGAAAAAGAACAACTGGAAAAACCAGACTCAAAAACCCATTAAGCAAATACTATCAAAGAAATAGTAGAACATATCCATTCTTCAAAACCAATTAAGCCAAAAAAAAAAAAAAAAAAACTATCAAACAGAAAACCAAACCTAGCAAAACAAAGCCCAATCTGAAAACCCAAGAAGAAAAAAGAGTGACATTGATCATACCACAACAGTCTCGGACCTATCACTGTTCTTGGGGTCCACAACGTAAGTGACAGAATCACCCTGCATCCCCAACAAGCGCTTGGCCAACAGCTTCCGAGGATTCTCAGGGGACCGTACGAGGACGACATCTCCGCGGCCCACCTTGCCGAACATAGTGGAGAGACGATCAGCCAGGAAGAGATCACCGGTCAGATTGAAGGTCGGGAGCATGCTGGGACCGTAGGCCTGCACGCACCAGATTATCATTTCCAACTTGTCCGCAGAGGCATAACGAGGATTTAGGTTCTTTCACTTACCAAACCAAGGGTGCAGAGGTAAGTGTTGGTGACGTGGAGGCCGCAGAGCAACGTTGCCACGGCCATGGTTTGATCCCATGCTTCTTTGACTATGCTCCTATACTGCCACAGCTTCCTCAGTCCCATCTCTGATCTCTCTTTCAGTTTGTCAACAAACTTGTTTCTTGCTTCCACCGTTGACAACTTGTCAAGGCTTGAAAAACGTTGATTTTTGGCACAGAAAGTGGAGGATTCAGATCCACGGCAATTCCTAATATCCAACGACCTGGAAGATGACACGTGTAAAATTTTGAATTTCAAAATTTAACAAAATCGAGACTCTGGTTTCAAACAAAAATCATTGGCCTCCTTCGCCAAGCACAGAAACGGAACACAGTAGTGCTGACTAATATTTATGTACTCTTTTTTTTCTTTTTCTTTTTTTCACTTTTTCATATTTTCTAATATCAATTAAAATGAAAATATTCTCATTTTTCTTATTTTTTATATTACATCAATAATGTTTTATTACTATTCAAATAAAAAAATTTACTACAATACAAAATTTTTTCACTTTTCTATACTTCTATACAAATTTTTTTTACTTTATATCACATCATCACTTTTTACTAATTTCAAAATTAACAACTCACTATTCTATTTTGTATGTCTTTGTCAAACAAGCTCATTGTACCTAGGGGTGGGCGTCGGGTAAGTCGACGTCAGAAATGGTATTTTCGACTCTAAATCGTCCTTGTCGGTAAAGTCAGATAATTACCCAACTTTGTTTCGCCTAGAAATATTTTCGAAAAGGTTGGATAATTCGGAAAAGTCAGTGATTTTCGGTCGGGTAAATCGGTAACACATGGGCTTTTTCGCCAGATCGGAACAAGAACAAAAAAGGTTTCTCCATGATAGCTAGCTCCCTCTCATTTTGAATTACAAGAACAGAAAAGGTAGCTCTCTTTTTTCAAATCCAGAACCAAAAAAGGCACCACCAACTTCAGAGCTTCTGTTGCTGCAATGGAGGAAGAGTCCAGCCAATTTACAGAAGCAGAAACCACCCACAACATGGAAAGAGAAGCAGATGAAGAAGAAGTAGACCCAAAAAGCAATCCACTGAACCAGCCACTACTCAAGAGCAGCCGGATGCTTTCCTCCAATCCACTAGCCAGGGCGGCTCCACAGCTACCGGCTGGGAGTCATAGCATGGGGAGGAACCTAGGCTAGGGTAACTAGGGTTCGAGAGAGGGGAGACAGCACTGTGATGGAATGATTCGAGTGAAGTGAAGTAGGGTTTTGATAAAAGTTGAGTATATAGGTCTTTTAAACGGCGTCATTTTCGCTTTGAATTTTAATTAGGTTCCAAACAATGTCGTTTTGACCAAGACAAATTTTGATTTTTGGTCGGGTCAGTTACCGACGGAAAAGTTAGGTTCACTGATTACCGTCCGACTTAAAATTCAAAATTTATTTTTATTCCGATTTTCAATTTTAAAATTTATCGGTAGGCGGTTTAGTGGCAGTCGATGAGTTTTCGATAGTCGATAATCAAATAATTTACCCACCCCTATTGTATCTCCTCACTCCCCCTCTCCATCTCCAGAAAGACCATCATTCTTCTACCTGCCCCGCTGAGGGCCTCCTCTCACCAGATCTCAAGCTAAGGGCTGCCTTCGACAGCCACGAACGCCACCTCTAACCGCCGACGTTGGTTGCCGCCTTCAACCACCAGAGCCCTCTCCCTCTCTGTTCATTTAGGATTTACCATTTTTTTTCTTTTTTTTTTCCTCTTAGTATAGGATTTGCAATGGGTTGTGCGCAGTCTCTCCCCTTTGCCCTCTCTTACGGTACTCACCACAATCCCTTTGCAATGGGTTGTGGGTTTTATTGATTTCATTTAAATTTGACACCCATTTGTGTGCTTGCGTTTGATCGGTAAGGCAGCTATCCTTCCACATTTCCTTCCTAGGCAGATATGAAGCTACAATTTTCCCTTGTAAATTGAGTTGTTACTTTTATCTTGAATCAAATTGTAAGAAAGATGTGTGATCAGCGTGGTCACTCAAGATGATTATGCAGAAGGTCTTATGAACCTGAAGATAGCAGAAGATAAAGAGCCACAACTGCCTATGCAATGCTATGATTCAAAACTGTTTGATCAAGATAAGAGGTTGTTGATCAATTGTAGATGAATCATATTCCTCTCCTCCACTAGCAACAGCAAAACTACCTAATCGAGTCTCACTTTGTCATTCTATCAAACATTAGCCTAGCGAATTCAACAAACCGACGTCTCAAGTTCCAGCCAATCACAGAATTCTGCAAAAACCCACATCTACGATGGTAGAGAATTACAGGCCCTACAAGCAGAAAACGTAAAAAACATAAGACTTCATCATATTTTTGCAAGCCAATTGCCAACTTCACAGACATATTCTATTTTTCTCAATAACCAAGCAAAGGATATGCCAGAAAAGAAAAAAAGCAAAACTGAAAAACATAAGACTGCATCCTTTTTTTTTTATTTTGAGAAAGCCAATCACCGACTTCACTGACACCTTCCCTTTTCCCAGTGACCAAGCAAAGGCCAAAGGGTACACCAAGAAAATAAATAAAATAAAAAACTTCCAGAAAAAAGGAGAGACCTGGGGGTTTGTGGTTGGTTGAGAAGAGAATGAAGCGACCATGAAGAGAGGCTGAGTTGGAGAAGAGAAGAACGTCCAGGCGAGTACAAATCTGGCCGCTTCTTGTCCCCCACCCACAACGCTCCAGGCGAGTCTAGATTTGGGACTGGGAGCGCCTTAGCCTCGTGACCGCGGATAATATGGATACCGTAGAAAACCTTACCTCTACGGCAACAACCACATTTGTCCGGTCGTCGGTGGCCTCCAAATCTGTTGTGCCGTCACCGTGGAATTGAGTAGATTGAAGAGTTGGGGCTGGTTTGTTGAAATGTTGTGTTTTAGTCTGGGTTTCAAATTCGCCTGACACGGATTGATGACGTGGCCTGAATGCGTGGCTTTTTTTGGACCGTTTACTGTAGCGGACGGCTCAGATTGTTGCTATTGCTAGCATGGCAATTTTCTAAAAAAAATGTTAGATTTACAATACCAATACAATAACTGTACAACAATCCTTCACATGAGGGTGGGGCCCCTGGGATTTGATTCTTGTACAACACCAATACAACAACTGTACAACAACTCCTCACATGAGAGTGGGCCCCAGTATGTGGGACCCACCCTCATGTGAGGGATTGTTGTACCGTTGTTGTATTGGTGTTGTAAATCTAACATTTTCCGGGGCCCCTACATACTGGGGTCCACCCTCATGTGAGGGGTTGTTGTACAGTTGTTGTATTGGTGTTGTACAAGAATCAAATCCCATTTTCTAAACATTGCCGGGGATCTTGATGTGAGCCCATTATTAATTAATAAGTCGTCCATATAATTAATTAAAAGGAAAAAATTGCATGTTGTAAATAGATTTTTTTGGTATAAAAAATTACTAAAAACTTTCTGTCGTAAACAAAATTAAAAAATTGTCTATGTACTTAATTTTCATTCAAAATTTACACCAAAATTTTTAGTGTGACCTCACCATCAATAATATTGTGACACATGTCAAATATCTTCTATAAAA
The DNA here is from genome assembly GCF_958979055.1 of Alnus glutinosa. NCBI lineage: Eukaryota > Viridiplantae > Streptophyta > Magnoliopsida > Fagales > Betulaceae > Alnus > Alnus glutinosa. The sequence continues at coordinate 27,746,022 of NC_084890.1, read as the reverse complement.
ATAATAATAAAATAAAAATAAAATAAAAAAACGTAAAAAGAAAAATAAAAAGTATAAAAAAAATAAAATAAAATTAGTTTCACACCACCCCCAATTTCGGCCACCCTTCTAGCTAGCTCGAGGTTAAGGGTGGCCGCACCATCCCCATGGTCATTAGGAATAGTTTGGCTGCCCTCAAATGGCCAAATGAAGAGTACCTTAACCATCCCCTTAAAATTCTAATTCTTTTTTATATTTCTATTTTTTTCCTTTCTATATTTTTTTTCTTTTTTTTATTATATGGGAAACATGTCACAATATTATTGGTATTGTCGTCCACTCTAACGGTTTCGTTCAAATTTGCTAATTTTTCTTACGATTATACAAAGAGTTTTCATTAACTTTTGCAACTCGGTAGAACTCTAGGAACTGATTTTGTATTTTTCTCCTAATTTAAATGCATAAACCAAATCAAATTTCAACTATTATTTTTAAATTAAATGGACGAGTTCTTGTATCTAACTGTTTACCATTTTTAACAATTCAACATTTACTACCTTAATATTTTTTTTTAAATATATTTCTTCTATTTTAAAAGTGTAAAATTTGATTTAGCATAATGCTAACCATTTAATTTAAAACAATAGATAAAAATTTGAGGAAATCTACACAATAGAATATCCTAGGAATTCTAATGTGTCTTAATCCACATTAATCGCAAGATTATGGTGTAAGGTTGTTTATTTTGTTTGAGAATGAACTTTCTATAAGAATATAACTAGGAGTCACTATTTTTTCTTGAATTGCAGGAGCATGAAATTACCAAAAGAGATTTGATCCCCGAACATATTCAATAATTCACGTGTTGAAGCTGGGATTTGGAAATGCATCTATTCACAAGCTGACCCGGATGGCCTAATTTAAGGAGGTCGAGGGGCAGTTGGCTGCAGGAGAGACATAGCTCACGGGGTTGGTCAAGGTGGGGCCTTTGCCATCTACGGTGGAAGGCTCTACATCTGCCTCCTTGAACATGCTCGGGAGGCAAAACAAGGGAAGGTGAAGATTGAGGGGGTGGAGAGAGTGTGGTGGTAGGTGTTTGGGCCTTTGGGGGGCGTCAGAGGAGCGATGGGAAGGGGTGGTCCAAGTGGGTGAGTGAGAGGAATGTGGGGATGGAGAAATTGGGTGGGGATTACACTTGTGAAAGTCATGGTAATGAGTCGCCGAGAAAGAGTTGAAGGATAGAGTAGAGTGATATGGAGGTGAGGGCAGAGAGGAAGCAACGAAGAAGAGCAAAGGTGGTGAAGGGAGAGACGGACCTCTTGGAAGACACTACTAAGAGCGTAGAAAAACCCTACATAGAGGTGAGGATGATCTAAGCAAACTGCTTTAAATTTAACTCAATCAAGAAAATTCGTAATGATGTTATCTTTATATTAATGGTTAACCAACTGCTTCCAAGTTGGCATGAATTTTACAACAAGGCAGTAAAGACAGTAATTTAACTTGAATAAAACATTCGGAAATAATATGAAACATTCAAACTATGAGCTACTTCCCCTTACATTCTAATGAAATTCAACAAACCCTTTTTATTCTTTTCCCCTGTTGTACAAATAACAAAGAAAAGGTCAGTTATTGGACCAATAAAGTTAAGGACTGAACACCGATTGCAGCATTACAATCATACTCTTAAGCACTTGACAAAACGAAGTTGCATCTAATAGATATTGACAAGTTTAGTAACATGGATTTCAATTTCAAGGGCTAAAAACAGAGCACCTGGTGGGCAAAAATTCAGAAAGGGAATCCCTTACGAATTTTTTTCTTTGAGGCTTCTGCCAATCGCTTGACACCTTTTGCATTTCTATAAAACTCCATCAACTCATTGGCAACATCTTCCGGGTGACACTCAACAAACGCCTTCAAAAACCTCTTGTCTGTCATCCTCAGTGCCGTCAGCGATGTGGGTCCCTTAATCTGCAAATTAAGACCCATGTCCTGTATCTTTTCTGCAAGAAGTACTCGTGGCTTCAACGCAGCCTCCAGATTTGAGTACAGTAGAAATGGGTGCTGAACGACCACACTAGCAGGAAGCTTCAACGTGCCCAAAACGAAAGTCATGTTCCTCTGTACTTTGTCAACCGATAGTGTCAACGCAAGGGGGAACCTTCCGAAAAGGCTGAATGTTTCCTCTTCAGTAAGCCCCAATTTTTCAAAATTCGCCACCTTTTGACAGATGGTTTCCTGGCGTGAGATGCCAAAGAGCGTAACAACATATTTATACATCTTGGAATCCTTGGAAATCCCGGTTTTGCGTATATATTCCATCTTTTCTTCATCAAATTTAGTCCGAGGTATCATCGTGGGCCAGTTCCGGAGCAAAGGAATCAAGTCCTTTCTACTTACACCCACCTCTTCATACACTTCAATAGCAGGCTTGATCATATTGTGAAAGTCATTTGTCAAGAGAGAAGGGTTCCTGACAATCGCTTTAGCGAGCACTTCCCTCGACTCAAACAATGTCATGAAAAACTTTAGCCGCTCGTCAAAGTTATGATTGATTCGACAACTTAGAAACCGGGGGCGACAATTGATGATTTTCACAAGGTCAGTACCGCTAATGCCCAACCCACTTAGAATGTTTAGTTTGGATTGAAGGTGGGCAACGTCGGCCTTGCGTAAAGTAGGCTGGCGGGCTAATATCTTACATATATCACTTTCACTACAGCCCCATTTAGTGAAAACTTCAATAGAGTTCTTCGCTATAACTTCTTCCCCTGCGTTTTCAACTTGGGTGGGACTTATCGTCGAATAGGTGGTGGTCGTGAAGAAAAGCGAAGTTTTTGCGACCGGTTTCCTGGGATGTAAGAGCAATTGCTGAGGTGGAAAGAAGAGGAAGCGGAGCTTGACCAAAGCGTTGGCTTTGGATGTCATATCGATCGTACGATTGAGGAATGTGATGATGGGATGATCCTTCCAGAACGAGTTTGAGATGTTCCAAATGAGAAACAACGATTGACTCAAGATGATGCTTCGAGTCTTTTTATACACCCTTATAAATTTCGGAGTTTCGCTGGCTTTTTCGTAGATATGCACAGGAACCCAATTAAAAATCGGGATAATTGCAACATTAGTCCCTGTGATATACTATAATTACAAATCACTCCATATGGTTTAAAAAGTTCATGAGAGGTCCTTGTAGTAAATTATAATTACAAATCAATCTATGTAGTCAAATTCCATTAAAAAATTGAGAAATGATCCATACACTCATTTCTCACAACATCTCCACAACAAGATGACGTGGCTGGTAATATTTTATTATTTTTTTGTTTTGTTTTCATTTTTTTTTGTAAAAAAATAATAAAATATTACCAGCCACGTCAGCTTGTTGTGGGGCTGTTGTGAGAAATGAGTGTAGGGATCATTTCTCTAAAAAATTTAACAGATTCTATTAAAATGCTACGTCAGCGCCACATGTCACCATTAAGATAGCGACAAGTGTCCATCTTAATAAATAAATATAAATTTATTAAAAAATAAATAAATATACTTATTTTTTAAAAAAAAAAAAAAGAAAAAAAGAAAAAAAGAAAAAAGAAAAAGGGAAGGCAAAGGGGTGGTTAGGCCAGCCCACGCCACCCGCGGCCACCCCTAGAGCTGGCCGAGGGTGGCCCAGCCACCCCTTTGCCTTCCCTTTTTTATTTTTCTTTTTTTTTTGCCTTCCCTTTTTTATTTTTCTTTTTTTAAAAAAAAAATTATTTATTTATTTTTTAATAATTTTTTTTTTAATAAGATGGACCCATGTCGCCATTTTATTGGCGACACGTAGTGTTGACGTGGCATTTGGCAGAATCTGTTAAAATTTTTAACCGAATTTTACTCCTGGAATGGATTTGTAATTATTGCTAACCACAACGACCTCCCATGAGCTTTTTGAACAATAGGGAGTAAAAAATAATTATGGTATACCACATGGACCAATTGTGCAATTATCCCTTGCCAACAACTTAAAATTTTAAATTAAAATCTAAAAATTCAGTAAGTAAAATATAATCTTTCCCTTGAAATAAAATGAGGCCCAAGGCAAAAATAAAATTAGGACTTTTAATTTTAAAATATTTAGTATATCAAATATGAAATATTAAAAGATTGATTTAAAAATAATTCTTTAATCAAAATTTTACATTCAAGTGTTGTTATTATATTATTCTGAATACATAATATGACTAGTCCATTTGATATTTCTTGAGACATAGTTGTTTGTAACTAGGATTTCATTCATTTTAGTTCTGAAAAAATTCTTTCTATAAAAGCAACTATTATTTTGTATTGTTGATGCAGTTTTCAGTCTTAAGTTGCACTTTGAAGATTAGTTCAAGGTTGACATGCAAAACACAAGAATTAGACCTCGCCGGGGATCATCCCGCCGGGATAACTCTCTCTCCTCTTCTTTTTTTTTTTTTTTTTTTAAAAGACCTTTCACATTTCTTTTTTATATAATTTAATATAAAGGACTTTTTTTGAGCCTAAGCGGGGCCTCACTCGCCTACGAATTAGGGATTGAGTTTTTGCTATTCAGTGGATTTTGTATCTGTTTTGACGTTGGTGCAGTAGATAAGGGTCTGTTTGGATTTGTGATTTTTATAAGTACAATATAAAAATAGAAATTTTAAAATATGCGGTTTAAAAACATGAGTTTTAAAAATGTAGTTAAGCATTTAGTAAAATCACAATTTAGCCTTTAAAATCGCAATTTATCTTTTAAAATTGTATGTTTTCAAATCGCAATTTCAAATGATTCATTTTTTACGATTTGGTTTAAAATCGCACATTTTATCTAACACCCTCATAAACAATATCTTATATTTACTTGCAGGTCAATTTCAATGGCTATGGGGTCATAAACAATGCAGGTGATACACACAAAAATAAAATATTCTTATACACATCTCCACGTCATTTTTTAGTCTTTTGCAAAATTGTTATTAGATCAAAACTCAATAGTAATCTATCACATATTCAATAGTGATTTTAAAAACCGCATCAATTTTAAAAGAACTTAAAAAAAACATGAGCCTTTCTTTAAGTATTACTCGATTAGCAGAAATCATCCGGATTGGCATTCTAAATTTTAATGCAACCTAACATGGGTGTGTCCGGACGGAGTTAGATATTCGTCCGAATGAGAAAACATCTCCGCCCGTCACAAAAGCGTGAGAACGACATTGCTAATAGGACTTGCATTTATTGGATCTGAGCCAATTTCGTTCGAACGAGACAAATAACCCGCCTGGACGAGTTTCTAAAGTGCCTGGGATTTTTGCCTATTTAAAGGCCAGCAATTGATAGAAGCTTAAGTTCTTGTATCATTTATTCAAATCTCCAACAAAAAAATAATAAATAAATAAATAAAAAATCAACTTAAATAGTGAAATTCGGATAGATTTTTTGATATGTTTGAAATCTGATTGTATATTCTAATATGAAAAGAGAAATTCACAGGAAGGAAGTCAGTGTAGATTCTTTTGGAGAGGCATGCACCGACTAATAATCGACTATGCTCTGCATTTCCCAAATTCTCACAATTTATGTTTGGGCTATTTGGAATCAATCTTGATGGTATCCCTGGAACAGAGAATACACCATATGCATTTGGTTTATTTACAGCCGGTGTCTTTGTCTTGGGAGTTGTATTGATTGCAGGTTTAAAGCCAGAATCTTCAAAGCATTTCCGGCGAGATCGGATAGAGAGAGCGTTTTCGTCGAGAGTGGAGCGTTTCTGACGAGATCCGGCAAAGAGAGCATTTCCGCCGAGAAAAAAGATTTTCTGACGAGAGAGAGAGAGAGAGAGAGAGTCCAAACTATTTTTACTTCTACCGCCCATGCAACATTAAGCTAATCTTTAGATTGTGCATTCCCACTAATCATTGGATTCCAGGAAATCATATTCCTCTCCTCCACTAGCAACAGCACTATCTAATCGAGTCTCGCTTGGGCATTCTATCAAACATTAGCCTAGCGAATTCAACAAACCGAAATCTCAAATTCCAGCCAATTACAGAATTCTGCAAAAACCCACATCTACGATGATAGAGCATTACAAGCCTTACAAGCAACAAGCAAAAAAACATAAGACTTCATCATGTTTTTGCAAGCCAATCGCCAACTTCACAAACACATTCTATTTTTCTCAGTAACCAAGCAAAGGATACGCCACAATAAAAATAAAAAAGTGAAAAAAATAAGACTGCATCATTTTTATTTTTATTTTGCAAGCCAATCACCGACTTCATTAACACCTTCCCTTTTCCCAGTGACCAAGCAAAGGCCAAAGGTACACCAGGAAAAAAAAAATCTTCGGAGGAAAAAAAGAGTGACATGAGGGTTTGTGGTCGGTTGAAAAGAGGATGAAGCGACCATGAAGAGAGGCTGAGTTGGAGAAGAGTAGGGATGTAAATAAACCAGTCCGTTCGACAACTCGCTCGATACCCGCTCGGTTTAGCCCCGATCCGAACTCGAGCTCGATACTGTAGAAACTCGATTGTTACTGTAGAAACCCGCTCGATTAATAAGTGATACATACCCGACTCGCTCGACAAAACTCAATAAGGGCTCGCGAGCTCAGCTCGTTTAAAGCTCGACTGAATCGCTCGCCCGACTCGTTAGTTCGACTCGTTAGCTCGTTCATATCTTACATATATATTAGTAAAAATAGTAAATATAGTATAATATATATAGTATTACATATTAATTATAATACTTTGATAACAATATTTAGTATGTTAAATTAACATATTAAGTTATTAATAGTTAGTATAAAACAATATAACAATATTAAATAGCATATAAGTATATATATATCACATCACACATGGTTAACAATAGTTATATATTATATTTATATTATAGTTACTTAGTTTTATTTTTTTTGATAAGTTATTTTGGGTTATAAAATTGATTGTAGGAAAATCTGAATGCAAAAGCCCTACAAAAGGCAATTGCCAAAATCTCAGTTCTCCTAGATCGCTATTGTTACTTAGTTTTATAGAATATATTAGACTTACTATTTGTTCACATTATACATATACCATAGTTTATACTCTCTAGTTATATATAATAACATATTGTTAATTTGTTACTTATAAACTATAGTTATGTACTATATTTTATAATATGCCTTATATAGTTACATACTATATATTTATATTATTAATAAATGTATAGAGGTTGTTCATAAACTTGGGCTTGAATTCTGCTTTGATCACTCATTGAAAAATTTAATAGTTTACCTCGAGCTCTAGTTGAGCCGAGCTTGTCGAGTAACTCGACTCGGCTCGAATGTCATTTTCAACGAACTCGAGCTTGAGCTCGAGCTCGCTCGAATTTTAAACGAGCCGAGCCGAGCTTGAACATGCAATTTATAGCTCGGCTCGAATTCGAGCTCGACTATTTAGGCTCAACTCATAACCAAGCCAGTCTTGAAATCTTCAAACTCGGCTCGGCTCTGCTTGATTACATCCCTAGAGAAGAGAATAACATCCAGGCGAGTACAAATCTGGCCGCTTCATATCCCCCACCCACACCGCTCCAAGCGAGTCTAGGTTTGGGACTGGGAGCTCCTTGTAATACCCCAGATTTTAAGACAAGGTGTTTTAAATAGAATTTAAGATCTATGGCGATCAATTCACACTTTTAATTGCTTGATCGACATTATTCTGATAAATTGCATCTTTATGTGCTATCTGTTCCAAAACCTAAATATTTAGTAAATTGATTGGAATAATAATATCTCTAATATTATTATACGAGAATATTTTGTAGAATAATATTATTAATATATAATATTATTTTGAAATATTTATTGTACAAGATATTATTTTATTTTGTATAATAATATTATCCGTATAATAATGTTATTTAAAAATTAACATTATTTATGAAACGAATTAGATTCAAAACAGGTTTAAAATTATATTCTAATGAATTATTAAATGGTAAAGACCCGATATAAAAATATCATTAATGAAATATCTTTACAGATTCACTTAATCTATATCTTTGCTAATAAGATATGAATGTTTGCGTCAGCCCCACTGCGTCATTCTCCTCCACGTCACACTTCCTGCCTGCCTATTTAACAGACTCTCCTTCCCTTTATGAAACTCACGCACTTCTTCCTTCTTTCTTTCTTCTCCTTTCTCCTTCTTTCTCATTCCTTCCTTACTCTCTTTAACCTGAGAGACAAAGGAGATTGAGTGAGAGAGTGAGAGACGGCGAGATGGAGGGAAACAAAGGGAGAGAGTCAGAGATAGAGTTGAAAGAGAGGCCGAAACAGAGGGAGAGAGAGAATCAGAGAGAGAAGAGACGCCGATCGTGAGAGGGAGAGAGACCGGAGCTGAGAGTGAAACCGGGAGAAGCCCGGAGAAGACCCGACCGGAGGCCAAGCTTCCGGTGGAGCCAGAAAACCCGTCGGACCCAGGAGGATCCGAAACCCAGAAGAACCGGAGCTGAAACCCGACTCTCCGGCGAGACCCAGAGCCGATCCTCCGTGGGTCATTGCCGGTGACGATCCCAGGCGCGATTTCCGGCGGTTCTGGCCGGAAATCCGGCGACTACCAGTGGCGATTTTCCGGTGACAAGGAGTGCGATTTTCCGGTGGTTTTTCCCCTAGCTTTGAACAAAAAAATTCGCTAGGAAAATTCTTGAGATTTCCATTTGATTTATGGTGAATTTCTGGTTTGTATTTAGTGTAAAGATTTTGTTGAATTGATGGGTATTTTGTTGTTGTTGAATCACGGTTGAACCGTGTTTGGTTTTTCCTCCCTGTTTTGGACTGATTTAGAATGGGTATTATGGATTATAATTTGATGTTGATTTTGAAATGGATTTGCTAAATCTGAGTATTTCAATTTGTGGGTAGTATTCTTGGTTGGTTGATGATGGCTCATGAGTAGAACCCGTATAGTTCAAAGCCTGGGGAATACTCTGTTCTTGTGGGTGTCCTAACTGAATAGTGATATTGGGTACCTTGTTGGTTTCGGCTATGTGTGTGTTGGCAGGAGAGGTTTCGGTTCTGAGATATTTTGGATTGGTTATGATTATAGTATTTTGGACACATGGGTATTGACTCCTGATGGCTATATTTTGATGGGTATTAGCTGAGTTGAATTGTGGTTTTTTTTTTTATAGTTGGCAGAATGATATGGGTTTTGGGTACAAATTTGTGGTGTATTGAGAAGTGTTCGGGTTTGTTGATGATTTTGGGTGTTAAAAGATCTGTAAATTAACTTCGAAGATAATCAATTAATATTGTTATATGGTTTAATTAAAAATTATGACAATGATATTGAGTTCCTTAAACTCATGTTAATATACATATATATATATAATTAATATTCACGAGTATTAATGTTAACACTTTGTGTACAAACATATATTTATTGCAGAATATGAGCTATTATGAGAATTGCACCAAAAGGCTGTAAGTATCTCTATACTTACTGAGGACGAAGCTGGTGGATTTTTCCATGATATTGTGTTTACTGCTTTATTTATTTGTTTGCGCATGTGTTCTTACATGTTTTCTATTTTTAACTAAAATGGTTAATAACAAAGCTGGTATGCAGCGGGGGGGTGATGGCTGCCAGTGGAACCTTTGGCTTCCGTGACACTTAATTAATTAAACGGGTTATGACCTTTGGCTCATAGTCTGCTGGGACCTTTGGATTCCAGTAACAAACTAATAAATGTGAGAGTTGGCTAATACAGCTGGGGTGTTGATGGTATTACCAACTGGGACCGTTGGCTCCCGTGACACGCTAATCCGGACCGTTGGTTCCTTCACGAGATGAGTGCATAAAATTGATAATTAAGCCTTGCATTTAAAACTGTCATATTACTGTTTTATGGTTAGGTATACATTTAATATATGACTGTGATTAGCTACCACGGTTTGTATATTGCGTATATACATGACTATAAAACCATATTTGCATTATGTGGCATTTATTAGTAAATCAGCATTCATATTATTATGGGAAACAGTGGACTCACTTAGATTGTTTTGTGTTTTTATTTCTATATATATATATATACATTGGTGCAGGTTTATAGACAAAGATTAGAGCTCGAGTGGTCTTCAAGTTAAAGATACATAGTTCGTATTTTGTTTGTAGTCTTCTATGTTTATAGCATTTTATGTTGACAAGATTGCTAATAATTTCCATGTATACTCTTGTGTCACTATGGACACCTGTTTCCATGTATTTGTTCTAAGTATTTTCTAATGAATGTCTAGAGGTATTTAATTTAAAAGCTCTGATGTGTTATTTAATCCAAGTCTGTTGGATAAATTATATTCCGCTACCAATTTATAACTCTGATGTTGTAGTAATGTCACGTGAAAATCGAAATTTTCACTTACGCCTTTTTGTAAAAGGCGGGGCGTTACACTCCTTAGCCTTGTGATCGTAGATAATATGGATACCGTAGAAAACATTACCTCCACGGCAACAACCACATTTCCAATCTTCGGTGGCCTCCAAATCTGTTGTGCTGTTACTGTGGAACTAGGGGTGTAAATGAGCCGAGCTCGAGCGAGCCAGTGCCGAGCTCGAGCGAGCCAGAACCGAGCTCGAGCTCATTCATTACGAGCTCGAGCTCATTCATCACGAGCCCGAGCCGATCTCGAGCTTATTCATCACGAGCTCGAGCCGAGTTCGAGCGGTAATAATTAAGTCAAGTCGAGTCGAGCCGAGCTTATACGAGTTTAACATTTGTTCTTTTATTACCATTAATTCTACTTTCCATCAAAGTTAGAATTAATTAATAAGAATCATTAACTTCTCGTAGTTAATTAACCAACACTTTATTAAGGTGTATTAATTAACCATTAACCAACAATTAATAAAGGAGGATTAATTTACACATTAAGATCGAGTCTAATAAGTTGTCGTGTCAAGTCATGTGGGACATTGAATTCTTACAAGAAGCATTTGTTATTAAAACATGTGATTCTCACATGTTAAGGGACACATGTTAATCTTATATGTGAGTTGTATTAAATTTCATACCTACTGGTTTGTAGGAAATTTATGTCATTTAATTATAAATAAAAAAAAATGTAACAATAGTCAATATAAATATTAAGTTAAAACATTAATAATTATAATAATTATATTTTCATATGGTTCTATATATCAAATGATAATAATACCTTCTTTTTTTTTTTTAAAGTCTAATGATAATTCTTAGATCATATGATTCATATCTAATGGTTATGTAGCACAAATGCACAATGTTATATCATATGATCTAAATTCTAATGATAACACCTAAATTATTATCATAATTAACACATTAGTAATTCCAATCGAACCAATCGACCAATCCTAATAACTTAATTTGGGATTATATGAATTACATTGTCATTATATATGAATAATATGATTAAGTTTAAAAAGTGTTATTATAATTCGTATAATTAATATGAATTCATACTTATGTATATAATCTATATACTTAATCATTGTATCTAAGACTCTAAGTATTATTAATAATTATTAGATACTTAAAATCTTACATCATACTTAATCAGTGTATCTAAGTATCTAAATACTTAATCATTTTATTTGTATGCTCATATGATCTTAGATTTTGAATCACGTGATGACGGTGATGTAATGATTCATAAGTATCTAATAATAATACTTATAAGTTATAACATTGAATATAGTGAATCAATAATTACATGTTATATGCTACAATGTTAATTATATTATTATATGATCATATAATCATATTATATTACATAAATAATATAATATGAATTATATGATTAAGTATTTGAATTGTCATTATATCATATGATTATATGATTAACAATTAAGTATTAATATTATTCACTTTTACTATTTTATATACATATTGATACAACCAAATAATTATAATCAATTAATATTTATTGACTATTTTTATTTGTTACTTAATTCATGCTTATATATAGTATATTGTACAAATAAGTTATATATTAACAAATTAAAACTTATTTTTAACATATATATATATATATATATATATATATACGAGTCGAGCCTTAATAAACGAGTCGATCCTTATACGAGCGGGTTCACGAGCTTTAATCGAGTCGAGCCGAGTTTATACGAGTTTGCATTGTTTAATAATCGAGTTTGATTTTCGTGTTCACGAATAGCTCATTTAATAATCGATTCGAGCACGAGTCGAGTTTATTCGAGCCGATCCCGAGTAAGCTCACGAGTAGCTCAGCTCGTTTACACCCCTATGTGGAACTGAGCAAGTTTTTTTTTTTTTTTTTTTTTAAATGATTGAAAAGGAAATCATAACAAAGTTAGGGTTGTGCACCCCAAATTATATATTAAGAATGTATGTACGCGGAGGCGATGCATCCGAATACGCGATCATATTGCTTCTTAGCACGGATGCCAAGAACACCTACCAATAAAGGCAGTTAAAAGTGTGTACTGAGCCCATAAGACCTAGACACTGGTTGCGTAACCACAACCACAGAGAAAACAAAGGAAATACAGAAAATTAAATGCCCAAATTACAAAAGTGGAAAACTAAAACAAACAACAACAACACAGTAGCTGTTGGATCTAGGGAAAGCAGTAAACATAAAGGAACAACGACGGCGGACTGGTTGTTTCTCGCCGGCTCGTGAAGACCATGCGCCGACAAGGTTAGCCAGAAACTCCACAAGAGGCCGGCAGCAACTGGGGGGAGCGGAGAAAGGAGTCACGTGACGCTCAAAGTCAGCCACGCGCCCGCAAGTGAGATCTACTCGCATGCATGTGTTGGTCGCGCACCAGCGCGTGATGGCTGGTTTGGGATGTGGCTAGCGGCAAAGCGAAGCGGAGGAAGCCCGAAGCACGGTGGTGTGGCGCGTGTGGTGGTGGAACTTCCGAAAGTGGGTAGATCTCATTTTGAAAAAATCAAATCTAAGAACTCGAGGAAGAGACCGGATCCGAGGATGGGGACAACAGATTGGGGATGCAATCAGACCTTCAAAGGTGGAGGTAAAGCCGGTGGACCCGTTGAACCGAGATAAGTCACCAAGGGCGACGAATAAGGCCTCCGATGAGGCGATTAGTGCCTCAAAAGAGGCGAGAAAGGGAGGAAGAGGCAGTGAAAATCACTACCTCCCCCTCGGCAGCCAGGTGTTTTGGGGGAGGGGTTTTCAGGGGAGAGAATAGAGAAATTTGGCTTCTGAGCTTTTGGCTTAGTAATTCCATCGTGTTGGCGGCTGGTTTGTTGAAATGTTGTGTTTTAGTTTGGGTTTCAAATTCTAAGCCTGACGCAGATCGATGACATGGCATGAATACGTGGCTTTTTTTGGACCGTTTAGTTCAATAGACGGCTTATATTGTTGCTATTGCTAGCATGGCAATTTTATAAACACTGTCGGGGATCTTGATCCGAGAATGAGAAAGTGAGCCCATTATTAATTAATAAGCCGTCCATATAATTAATTAATAGAAAAGAATGCATGTTGTAAATAGGTTTTTTCGGTATAAAAAATTACTAAAAACTCTATGTTGTAAACAAAATTAACAAATTGTCTATGTACTTAATTTTCATTCAAAATTTATGTTGAGACAGTTTTCGATTTGGTGACGTCTCAACTCTCGATTGGCCTTTCAATGGCTCAAATACAAGAACCTGCAAAACAGTACAGGATCGTCGGGGATTGGCCAACGAAACCTCATCCGATGCCTAAGTCAATAGAGAATCGCCAGGAAGTGTAAAATGAAATCAGTCTCCACAAATATCTATTTAGCAATCTATTTATAGGCTCATTGGATTGGTTGGCGTGTATGGGGATCCCTAATTTTCTGGGATTACTGACCATCATGGTATGGAATGAACAGTGATACGGTACAATGTGAACAGTGACTCGACATGGTGCTTAGACACCTAGTATAACGCACAGAGGTTAGGTGTGCAGTACTGACGCCTAATCAAGTCTTTGACCTGATTTGACCCCACTAAGTGTCCAAATTAATAAATGTTGGAGACCTTAATCACTGAATCCTACATACCTGTCAGGGTAGGTGTACTTTGTACTGTGAGTCTCGGCGGCATCCTCGATACAACCATTCGCTTGTGCCAAGACCCCAATTGCCTCAATGGTCGACAGTACATTTCCATCTTGGTGATTGATTCACTTTCTACATTGAGTGGCGCACAATTCGGATGTCTGACCGGATCGCATCAAGCTGGTCAATCTGACCCGGTCTCAACTCAGTTTTCAACTCGTTCGCTCTGGGGAATGGTAATTCCCCAACAGTTACCCCAACCCCCAATTTCGGCCACCCTTCTAGCTAGCTGAGGTTGAGGGTGGCCGCACCATTCCCCATGGTCATTAGGGGTAGTTCGGCTACCCTCAAATTGCCAAATGAAGAGTAGTTGAATCATCCCCTTAAATTTCTTTTTTTCTTTTTATATATATTTCTATTTCTATTTCTATTTCTATTTCTATTTTTATTTTCCTTTTTTATTATATGGGAAACATGCCACAATATTATTAGTACTGTCATCGCACTCTAACGGTTTCGTCCAAATTTAGAACAGAAGTTGGGGTATAAGACCTATTTGTTAATTTTTCTTACGATTATACAAAGAGTTTTCATTAACTTTTGCAACTCGGTAGAACTCTAGGAACTGATTTTGTATTTTTCTCCTAATTAAAATGCATAAACCAAATCAAATCTCAACTATTATTTTTAAATTAAATGGACGAGTTCTTGTATCTAACTGTTTACCATTTTTAACAATTCAACATTTACTACCTTAATAAATTTTTTTAATATATTTCTTCTATTTTAAAAGTGTAAAATTTGATTTAGCATAATGCTAACCATTTAATTTAAAACAATAGTTAAAAATTGAGGAAATCTACACAATAGAATATCCTAGGAATTCTCATGTGTCTTAATCCACATTAATCGCAAGATTATGGTGTAAGGTTGTTTATTTTCTGTGAGAATGAACTTTGTATAAGAATGTAACTAGGAGTCACTATTTTTTCGTGAATTGCTGGAGCATGAAATTATCAAGAGAGATTTGATCCCCGAACATATTCACTGATTCACGTGTTGAAGCTGGGATTTGGGCCATTTGGCATTTATAGATAACGTGTTTAGCATCCTCCAATCACATGCTGACACATGTCAAAAGTTGTAATAAAATTGAAAAAAGAGGTATATATGTAGCATTTTTTACGCTAATGTGTATGTGTGCGCTTTTAAATCGATGAAATTCATAATCAATTAATGGGAAAGGAATGTATTAAAGATGTCACATTATTCTAGTGTCCAGATAACCAAGGTTCTTGATAAGTTTTCCTTTTCCATAGTACAATGCTTGGCCTCCTGATAAGTTGCTTTCTTCAATTTTATCAATGGCCACCAACAAAATGCGAGGCTTGTGGAAAGGACGGGATGGAAAGAAAGGATATAGCTGGAGATGTGGCAGGTTTCGATTGTGCCCTTGTGGGGAGAGAGAAATGATTAGATCAAAGGAAAAGGAAAATGCTTGGGTTACTACCAATATGACTACATCCCATTTAAAGATAAATGTGATAACTTATGAGGGACTTACCACGTATGTCATTAAACTGACATGGTAGTCTACGTAGTTCCCACGACGACCCTCACCCCATGTCAACCACGTCATCCCTAGAATGAACCGTTAGAGGTGGCGACCAATGGCCTGCCGTGGTTCTTTGTGGGGGTGGCCGCATCAGCCACTCTTTTGTTGGAGAAGGGGAGGAGAGTAGAGGTGGTTGGCATCGTTGGTGCAGGTGCAAGGACAGCAGCAGAGGAAACGGGCTGAAGTGGCAAGATGGATAGAGGCTTTGACATGGAAGAGCGTTAGGGCTATTTGGCTGAAGTGAATGATGTGACTGACGTAATAGTACCATGTGACGCTGTTACGCCAGTTTGTAAGAGATGTAGTAAAATTGGGAGGGTAGTGTTGGTGGCTTGGAGCTGGCAAAGAGCAATTCAAAGGCGGCAGGGAGTGCATGGTCTTTGGAAATGCATCTATTCACAAGCTGACCTTGATTTTACGAGGTCGAGGGGCAGTTGGCTGCGGGAGAGACACAGCTCACGAGGTTGGTCAAGGTGGGGGCCTTTGCCATCTACGGTGGAAGGCTCTACATCTGCCTCCTTGAACATGCTCGGGAGGCAAGACAAGGGAAGGTGAAGATTGAGGAGGTGGAGAAAGTGTGGTGGTAGGAGTTTGGGGGGCGTCAGTGGAGCGATGGGAAGGGATGGTACAAGAGGGTGAGTGAGGGGAATGTGGGGATGGAGAAATTGTGTGGGGATTACACTTGTGAAACTCTTGGTAATGAGTCGCTAAGAAAGAGATGAGGGATAGAATCGAGTGATATGGAGGTGAGGGCAGAGAGGAAGCAAAGGCGGTGAAGGGAGAGATGAACCTCTTGGAAGACACTACTAAGAGCGTAGAAAAACCCTACATGGAGGTGAGGGTGAACAAGGGGTGGGCAAATTATCCGCCTACCGCCTATCGACCGCTTACCGAACCACCATCGATCGCCTACCGACTTTACTGACTAATTTCGGTTAGGTAGTCGGTATAAAATTTTGTTCCAAAATCCAATTCGGTGACCGAACCACCTTTTAAGTAGTAACCGAACCAAACTGAACGGCCTTTTATTCCAACCGATTAACCGAACTGACATTAAAAAAAAAAAAAAAAAAACGTCGTTTTAGCAAGAACTAAACGTTCGATCTTTTTCTCTTTTTTTTTTTTTTTTTTCCTTTAAAAAAATCAAAACGACATCGTTTCATTATCCATGTTAACTGATTTAACCGACCACCTATTAACCATTTAACCGACTTAACCGACTTAACCGACCGCCTATCAACCGTTTAACCAACTTAACCGAAATAAATTCATTGACTGCATTCCGACAAAAGTCGGTTAACCGACCGAATTAACCAATTTAACCGCCTACCGAACCGATACCCACCACTAGGGTGAGCTAAGCAAACTGCTTTAAATTTAACTCAATCAGGAAAATTTGTAATGGTGTTATCTTCATAATGGTTAACCAACTGCTTCCAAGTTGGTATGAATTGTACAACAAGACATTAATTTAACCTGTATAAAACATTCGGTAATAATATGAAACATTCAAACTATGAGCTACTTCCCCTTACATTCTAATGAAATTCAACAAACCCTTCTATTCCTTTCCCCTATTGTACAAATAACAAAGAAAATGTCAGTTATTGGACCAATAAAGTTAAGGACTGAACACTGATTGCAGCATTACAATCATACTCTCAAGCACTTGACAAAACGAAGTTGCATCTAATAGATATTGACAAGTATAGTAACATGGATTTCAATTTCAAGGGCTAAAAACAGAGCACCTGGTGGGCAAAACTTTCAGAAAGGGAATCCGTTGCGATTTTTTTTATTTGAGGCTTCTGCCAATCGCTTGACACCTTTTGCATTTCTATAAAACTCCATCAACTCATTGGCAACATCTTCCGGGTGACACTCAACAAACGCCTTCAAAAACCTCTTCTCTGTCATCCTCAGTGCCGTCAGCAATGTGGGTCCCTTAATCTGCAAATTAAGACCCATGTCCTGTATCTTTTCTGCAAGAAGTACTCGTGGCTTCAACACAGCCTCCAGATTAGAGTACAGTAGAAATGGGTGCTGAACGACCGCACTAGCAGGAAGCTTCAACGTGCCCAAAACGAAATGCATGTTCCTCTGTACTTTGTCAACCGATAGTGTCAACGCCCGGAACTTTCCCAAAAGGCTGAATGTTTCCTCTTCAGTAAGCCCCAATTTTTCAAAATTCGCCACCTTTTGACGGATAGTTTCCTGGCGTGAGATGCCAATGAGCAAAACAACATATTTATACATCTTGGAATCCTTGGAAATCCCGGTTTTGCGTATATATTCCATCTTCTCTTCACCAAATGTAGTCCGAGGTATCATCGTGGGCCAGTTCCGGAGCAAAGGAATCAAGTCCTTTCTACTTACACCCACCTCTTCATACACTTCAATAGCAGGCTTGATCATATTGTGAAAGTCATTTGTCAAGAGAGAAGGGTTCCTGACAATCGCTTTAGCGAGCACTTCCCTCGACTCAAACAATGTCATGAAAAACTTTAGCCGCTCGTCAAAGTTATGATTGATTCGACAACTTAGAAACCGGGGGCGACAATTGATGATTTTCACAAGGTCAGTACCGCTAATGCCCAACCCACTTAGAATGTTTAGTTTGGATTGAAGGTGGGCAACGTCGGCCTTGCGTAAAGTAGGCTGGCGGGCTAATATCTTACATATATCACTTTCACTACAGCCCCATTTAGTGAAAACTTCAATAGAGTTCTTCGCTATAACTTCTTCCCCTGCGTTTTCAACTTGGGTGGGACTTATCGTCGAATAGGTGGTGGTCGTGAAGAAAAGCGAAGTTTTTGCAACCGGTTTCCTGGGATGTAAGAGCAATTGCTGGAGTGGAAAGAAGAGGAAGCGGAGCTTGACCAAAGCGTTGGCTTTGGATGTCATATCGTACGTACGATTGAGGAATGCTATAAGATCGCAATGGGATGATCCTTCAAAGAATGAGTTTGAGATGTTCAAAATGAGAAACAATGGGGCATCGTTTGACTCAAGAGTCAAGATGATTCTTTGAGTCTTTGACCCTTTATAATTTCCGGAGTTTCGATGGCTTTTTCGTAAATATGCACAAGAACCCAATTAAAAATCGCCAATAGTTTAAAATTTTAAATTAAAATCTAAAAATTCAGTAAGTAAAATATAATCGCACGTTTATTGAAAAAATTAGTTTAAACTTACCCTTGAAATAAAAATTATAAAATGAGGCCTAAGGCAAAAATAAAATGAGGACTTTTAATTTTAAAATATTAAGCATATCAAATATGAAATATTAAGAAGATTAACTTAAAAATAATTCTTTAATCAAAATTTTACATTCAAGTTTTGTTATTATATTATTCTGAAGGTTTAAATACAATTCGTCCTCCAAAGTTGTCACTTATTTTTAATTTGACTACTTAAGTTTAAAAATTTACAATATACCCTCACAAAGTTTCTAAAATTGTCAATGTCGACACTCCGCCTCATTTGTCTGTCAAACCAGACCGAATTTTCTAACACATGCATGTCACATGACTTTTTTTTTATACAAATTTGTTCGTTTTATTCTTATTTAGGCTTGGTCAATTATGGAATTGACCTTAAAGCAATCATCCCCTACCTTCAATCGGGTCCAAGTTGGGTATTGCAGTAAATCCTCTAATTTCTCACAGCTCAAAAAAGTCAAATAAGTACTTTTTGAGGTTTTTATCAAATTGACTTATTTTTTGCTTTGCACAGCTTTTTATATACTAAAAGTACTTTTTAAGTTTCTTAACGCAATCTCAAACAGACCCCAAATTACTCCGGGCATCATTACTTGTGCTTTTGCATAAAATCTTTAGGCATCACCTAGAGGTCTTAGCAAAAATGTAATCTATAGTGTACAAAGGCCAATGACAATTTTTTTAGTTTTTTTCCCCAAAGGCCCATAAGGGTCTTCATGGATTAATTGTTTGAGGCAAATGGGTGGTATGTTGGGAAAAACCTTGGTTGTGAAGATGCAAAGGGTGGCCAAAATTTGATGCCGAGAAAGTAGACTTAATGCATCATATATAGATTGACTGAACGCGACAAATCCTATGGTTTGAAGGAATGAGGATCCCCTACACTTAGGCATCTGAATTTTACTGAAATTCGAACGCTTCATAGAGAAAAGGCTTATAAAACCCACCTGCCCCAGATAATTTAAGGCGTAGAGTAACTAGAGTTCACCTACTCGGAGTAGATGGGTTTTACAATTTCTCTCTCTTAAACTATCCGAATTTCAATAACATTTTCACAGACAATTTTAATAAATCCATGGGAACTGAGAAGGACCATTTTGTTAGACCTACATTTTTATTTTATGTTTCTGTTGTTTCCTTGCTTGCATAGGAAACAAAATGTTTGGCTCTGTTTGGTAACTACTTTTTCCTCCCTTTATTTTTCACTTCTCCAAAAAAAAAAAAAAAAATAGTCAACTTCAAAACAATTTAGCTTTTTTTCACTTTTTATATCACATCAATCATTTTTTTTTACAATTCAAATAAATAAATCCACTACAAAACCAAAAATTTTGCACTTTTCCATACAAATTATTTATAATTTATATCAAATCAATCACCTTTTATTACTATTAAAAAAAAATCATCTGAAAAGCCTTTACCAAACACAGCCGAATATAAGGATTAAAATCCTAACTTTGAGATTTGGGCCTGAAACAAACCCTGTTTAGATGGCCCAAGATTCAAATTAACAAGGCCATTAGATTTTATTTGAAGAGTTTTTTTTTTTTTGTAATATTTTGATAAATATTTATTTATTTAGTTTAGGATGGTTGAAATCTTGAAATCGTTGGCAGTGGGAGGGATAAATCGCCTGTAAAATGTTAATGTTTAATGATTTGTTTGTGGGGTAAGTCATGGTTGATGATTTCAAAATTGAATCTTTGTGAAGTATTTCAACGGAGGGTGTTGATGTTTGGTTGACGAGGCGATTAACATAATGATGATCAGAGTGCATTTCATACCCGTGTGCTGCGTGTGCACAATCATTTCCCCAAGTCAACTCATTTCATTTTTGTCTCCTCTTCCTCATCATTTTTCTATTTATCACACTTTGCGTATTACACAAGCAATCCATTTAACCTAACATGTGACTTTACCTAACATGCGACTAATGTGACACTCCCGACTAATCAAATTATTGAATTTTATTTTTAATTTTTTTTAACAATGATTAATTTAAGAATTAGTTGAGACTGTCACGTTAACATTGTGAGATAATTTACGTAGTTTTTAGCATTATTTATCTTTTCAATGAGTGATGTTATATACAACACTTTTATCCTACTTTGTTAATGTAGCACTGCTAATTAGCCTTTGAATTTTTTTTATTTTTTTTATTTAACAATGGCTGATCGGCAGTGCCATATTAACAAAGTAAGATAAAAGTGTAGATTCTAGCCTTTCTCTTTTTTAATAGTTTTATTTAGCAACCACGTGCTTCTCATATAATAATGAAGAGAAAAAAAAACATATATTTTTCATATGCTAAGAAACACATGACAAATTTATAAAACAAGCATTTGATCACAAAGAACTTGAAATTCACTCAGTCACTCGCTAAAGGAAACATTCCTCGTTATTACGTAAGAATAATGCCACATCAATTATGGGTGGACACAGTTTCTCGTCTTCTTTATAGCATGACTCGATTACAAAGTCTGAAGATAGTGGAGGAATATTCAATTTAGTCGCATTGATCTCTCATTGTAAGACCAAATAGAAGGCTCGATCAAAAGAAATGGCAAAGGGGATGGGCAGTGGGTAAAAAGGAATATTAAAGTGGGGTGTCGACACTAAGCCACCAACTATAGGATATATATATATATATATATATATATATATATATATATATATAAGGTGAGAAGTGTGAATGGGAAGGGATAGGAAAGCACCATGCATGCATGACAACGATCTTCATGTTCCTACTACTCCAACCATTAGAGGAATATATAAAAGGCGTACAAGATGCGTCCCTAAAGGAAAAGCAGACAGTGACAGAGACTTGAGCATGTCATGCTCACCTAAAGGGGATGAGCTGCTTCCTGGGCTGTTGGGCACCTTTAAATAAATAAAAAAAACCAACTTGGATCCCCCACCAAAGATAAACAATTGACCCCTCCTCGGTGTGCCACTAACACCATTTGCAGGGGGACCATAATGCACTATGCATGGAATGCCTTGATGTCCTCATCCCGATCTGGAGCAATAACGGCAGCGCTACTATATAAGGCAGCTTTATTGTACGAGATTCTTTCTCAAATGTCCACATCTCTACATTTTCGAAATAAGGCAGCGGATTCTGAGTCTTTGATGTCCACACTCAGTAAAAATTGCAAATACCAAGTGGATGCTGACGAGTGAAAACTTGAATACAAAAATGAAAGCATCTCAAAAGGTAAGCTTAGGCAGGGAACAAACATCAATTAATTAGGATTTAAAACACAATTATATTGTCCGCTTCAAAGTAGCAGCAACAGATACGTAGAACAAGTGGCAGCTAGAATTATAGAGTGTGCATATTACATACCGACCCACTCTTCCCTCCTTCAATTACTATAAAACAGAGGTCATAACCAAACTAATAAGATCAACCATGAAAGCCACAGTTGGATGAGCACAATCCACTAATACAAGTATGAATAGGTTTTTCTTACACAACAATGTGCATCAAATACCTGCAATTATTATCAACTTAATATCATCTTGCTGCAGTTGAGAGACAACAAGCAAGGGATGGAGGTGGGAGAGACCTAAACACTACATAAACTAAATTTAGAAATGGAGTTCAGTCATCCTTGACCACCAAACTTTTAGGTCTAGTTCTTTAAATCCCCAACTCCAAGCTTCTGCACCTCGACCTTGAGAGACTTGAGGTACTTGACAGCTTCATCTAGTACAGCAACAGTATTCATTTGATTGCCACCAGGTACCATCCCTCTCAGTGCCCTCACCATCTTCTTCATTTTCTGCCGCTTCCTTTCACTGTTGGAGCTGTCACCAGTGCCGGACGACTCCTGAATCGAAGAAGAGTATCTATTCTTCTTTGGTTTTGAGCCATAGTTCGAGAAAGAATCTGGAGATGTGCTTCCATAATCTCCATTGGTCCGTGCTGTGCTAACCTCTTCATCATCTTCTTCCTCTTCTTGTTCATACTCTTCAAAGCTCAATAATGCATCTATATCATCTGAATCTTCTTTGAGGGGAGATGATATCTCTCTTTCTATATGATCAGCTTCTTTCACCTCAAAATTGTCTTCAACGTAAGTCGCAGGGATGTTGATGCCAGGGCCATTGAATTTGTGGGCAATTGTGGGATGGAACATAACCTGGCTTCGCTGATCTGTTTGATCAAAGATGATAAAATTCTTTGGGCACACCTCAGAAGGTTGCAATTCAACACCATGGAAGGGTGTCAGGTGCTTAGCATTCGAATTCAAGACTGCACCAACCGCAGATGCAACTGGAATGTGCATGTAACTATTCCCCACTTGATTTGCAAGAGGGAGCAGTGCATTTTTGCGGAAAAAATGTTGGTCACTCTGCATCGGTAGTCCTATTTCCTACTTAATTAAAAGTTCACAGAAATGAAGGAGTTCCCACTTCCGTACTGGCAGTTATTGAATTTTCAATTGGATGAAGGTTTCTAAGGTGACGCGAGAATACTAACTAGTAAATCAAGGTATCAACAATCCGGAACAAGAGAGCAGTTTTTCCAAATAAACAGTTACCGCCATTAGTTGTTTCATCTCTGTCACCGCCTTCTTATGTATGGATGCAACCAACGGCAGTCTGTCCCAAATCCCAGTGGACTACGTAACAGGTTTAAGCAATAGTAGAAATAGAAGACTACGTAACAGGTTTAAGCAATTGACGGAAATACTCAGCCTGTAACAAAAATTAGAGGCACCATCAATAAAGCAATTAACATGTTGAAGACATAATAAAATCAAACAAATTGGTGCACATTGTTTGGGAGAAGTCTAAATGAGCAAATTTCTTCTAGACTGCTTGAAGTCTTGATGGACTTCAAAGGTACAAAGATTGCAAAATGACAAAATTTTCACATTTCAGCTGTAAATCAAATTGTATATCAAAATTTCTAAGGATTACCATTTTCCCATTTGGATTTTGATTTCAAAGAGGCCCTAAACCATTTCTGGGAAGAAGCAAAGCTAAACCACCAGTTGTTTACAGCAGTAAACTTGGGGGCATCAGGCAAAACAAAGGGGAGGTTTGCTGTTATTCTTATAAAATCAGGTATCTTCTTTTCCTCGTCTTTACGTAATGATAATGAATATTTCTTTATTAATATAAATAAGTTATGTAATGACTCTTAATGTATTAATTCCTTTCATTGGTGAGTTACACATTCACTGGGTTTTTTTTTGAACCCCCAACCTCACCCTCCACCCCATTCTTATGGGGCAGGAAATACCAATTGAGCTATATCTCATTGGCATGATTGTTATTCATGCATAAAAACCTAATAATGCATTTACTGGACAGCCATATTGTTTTCCTTTTGATAAATATCAATTGGACAGCCATATTAATTATGTAAACAAACATCCAATCTACAATCACCACAACAACATATCTAAAATATAATGAAGACATCTAAATGTATCTTGACACAACACTAGCCAAAAAACATGAACAATATGGAACTATCAAGTGGAATTAAACAAAGCTTGGAAAACTTTTCCGAACAACACCACCGTGACCACAGAAAAGAAACTTCCCACCAATATATCATAAGCACTCCAAAACATTCATACGAGGATTAAGAAATGTGAAAGAAAACAAGATAGGAAAATAGAAAAACAGATTTACCTGGCAAACTTGTATCAGTTGGTAGTATGTGATGATCCCGACACTCATTTTAATCTTCCCGACTTCTTTCACTGCTCGATATCTTTTTATGGTTACTCCAATGTACATTCTCAATCCTCCCACCAGTTTTAAAAGTAGCAAATACCAGCTAAAAGAATTCGTTCAAAAACCACCTACAGTTCACCTATAGAAATCAGGGAAAACCCGAGTAAGCTCATCAGCTAAAAGAACAAGAGCAACATGAAACAAACATCGAATCAACAGTTGATACAAAACTAACAGCGTTCGACATAAAGCACAACATTCAGATTTAAGCTTTCAATTATTTCTACAGCTTATTTCAGCAGCAAATAGAATCGTATAAAATAAAATAAATTGATTCAAAGAAATAAACTCTAATTGCCAAAATCCAGAGAGAGAAAAAGATAAAGTCTCACCAAAACGAAACGGAATTACAGAATGACACGAAAGAACACCACCAAGCGAACGCAGTTCATGTTGTAATTAACAAATGACGAAGCCCACAGCATCTTGATTTCGCTCGTTCAATTCCAATTCTACGACAAAATCCAACCCAGGCTTCTACTGCAAAAGGTCACAGAAAAACCAACAGTAAAATCGCAAGTAGTCCACCTGAAGGGAAACAGAACAGAAGCAAACTCCGTTCGATTGCTGAGAAAATTCAAAGAAAACGAAAGAAAAATCAATAAATTAACACTACAATACAGATCTCCATCAACCAAACAGACGATTAAGCAAAAATTTGAAAACGAAACCAAAATAAAATCCATTAACATCCAAAACAAGTTCCGATCGTAGATCGCAATCAAACCTAGGGTTTCTGAAGCTCTTTCGGAGAAATTCCCCAAGATTTGCGCTGAAGATCTACCAATTCAAGACTCAGAAAAGAGAGAGAGCGTTTAGAGAGAGACAGAGACAGAGACAGAGAGTGGGTGGTGTTTGGATGCGTTTAATTATGGTGTGGGATGGTTTTATTGGGATGTGTGATAGGGTTCAGACAGGGAGGATTTAATGCGGAGAATGGGAGCCGTTGGATTACGGGGTTGGGTCTTGGAAATGGTTTCCGTTTAACGCGGAAAAGACAGCCAGCGTTGGATCGAGCACGCGTGAAGTGGGAAGTGGGGGCTCGCGAGGTTTGACGGATGGGATGGATGTCGTGGAATCGACTCTTCCATGGAAATGTTTCGCCTCTATTATTGGACCTCACCACACTTGTCAATTACATCCATACCCCAAACTTACTACTTTTTTTAATATAAATTTCAACAAATTTTTTATCTTTTATTTCCCCTAAATACTTTTTTTTTTTTTTTTTTTTTATCGTTTTCTTAAATTAATCATTATAAAAAAGAATACATAAACTATAATAATAGCCTAAAATAACTAATGAAAAAGTAAAATATATATTTCCGAAAATAAATATGTAAGCTATTGGACATTATTTTAATCTCATATTAACTAAATATCAAACTCTCTTCAAATTTTCTCTACAAAATTATTAAGCTACCCATTTTTTTTCAAATTTACTAAATATTAAATTCTCTAAATATTTTTCTACTTTAATTAAATATTATTTTTTAGCCCGACTGCAACTTTAATTCAAACCGTAATTGTGCATAAGGAAGAAATAATATTAACTTTTACTTTTTGAGCTCTTTACATTTAAAGCGGAATTCTAACCGGTGTTAAATATAACATTGGCTAAAGAGTATATATGATTTTTTATTTTTTATTTTTTTTTTAATAAATTTTAGAGTAAAGTCAAATAATTTCCTACTTTAACTATAAAAGTGTATTCTTAAAGCATCTGCTAAAAGCATCTTTTAGGAACATAGTTTTTATTCTCCCCTCTACTCTCTTTTAAATATTATTTTTATTATTATTCTATTCTTGCAAAAGAACCAACTGTTTTCAAACTACCCATTTGCCCATTTGGGCATCTCAACAGAAGGAAGTAGAGGAAAAACCAACCCAATACACTTAAAAGAATTAGAACACTAACAACAGTTTTCTATTGCTTTCTTAAACGTTGAGAAGGTTACAATGCTACATAATACATTATTTTAACATAAATAATATTTTAATAATATAGAAAAAGATAGAAGAAGTTATTGTAAAATGTATTTAGACAGAGAAGTAAAAATAATTTTATTCTCTAATGCTTTGTTGTTTCAACGTAAAATATTTTTCGTTGTAAAATATTTTGAACGAAAAATAATTTTCCTTAAAATATTTTTCATTGTTTGATTCGGATGACAAAATTCTAGCTATTGTGGCCAGAATTCGGCAACATTGGCCAGATTTCGACACCGACTGGCCGATTCCGATGACAGTCACCGGAATCCAACAACAGTGTCATTGGATTCCAAAATTCGGAAACCTTCAGCGCAAATTCGGGCCACCAACAAATTCTAATGTCTGTCAGTCTAGCGGTAGTAAATTCTCATAAACGTGCGTGTAAGAATGAAGAGTTTTAATTCAAAAAAATGATTTACGGTTTTAAATCGTTTTTCAAAAATTAAATGGACTTTTTCGGTCAAATTGAAAATTATTCCTGTTGACTATTATTTTCGACTACATCAAACAAAAAAAAAAATATTTAAAATTCTCTTCTTTTTTTTTTTTTTTTTGATAAGTACCAAAATTATTTTAAGCATAAATTTAGAAAAAGTCTAAAGAAAGGTGCTAATGCTCTTACAGCTTCAACGATGAAAACCAAAATCTCGCCACTCACTCGGGGGGGTTTAACAACCATGAAGACAAACCCCCTCAAAATTTGAAAAACAAGCATTCTTTCGGCCCAAGGAAGTCAAAAATGGAAGAAAATCACCCAAGAATTTCAACCCATTTGGTTGAAGCTCAACCGAAAGAGGGGGCTAAAAATTTCTTCTCCTCCGCAATTTAATGGATCAAGATTCCTACAATTTCTTTAAAATTTTAGTTTCTCAAATTACGTGAATTTAGGTCGTTTCATGCATCGAACGACATAAAAAATACTACATTTTAAAAATGTAACCTGTTATTAATGAGAATTGAGTATATTTTTATCAGATTCTTACGTTTTATATCGTAGAAAAGCTTTAAGCAAAAAACTGTCTTTTGATTTAGGGTCTGTTTGGGTTTGCAATTTCAAAAAGTGCGATTTAAAATAACGATTTTAAAATATGCAATTTGAAAAAAGTGATTTTTAAGAACGCAGTTAAGCGTTTGGTAAAATCGCAGTTTAACCTTTAAATTCGCAAACTAGCCTTTAAAATTATGCATTTTCAAAAAAGCACTATCTTACCTGGGATTTGAAAAAGCAGATTTTCTACGTTTTCAAATCGCAATTTTTAAAAACGCAGTTCCCAAACGATTTATGTTCTGCGATTTGGTTTAAAATCGCACTTATTATCTACGAAATCGCAATCCCAAACGCACCATTAATAAAGAATAAGTGTATCTTCAAAAGTAAAGAAAAAACATTTTGAAATGAAATTTTCTTTTGATTGCCTCTGTAACATGTCATATCTTTAATAGGTAGCATTTTTTACCTCGTTTGATATAAAAAAAAAAAAAAAAAAAAAAAAAAGAGCTTGAATTCATATAATTTGAAAATTTAAAATCGTAGAAGATCTTAATCCCAATTTAATCTAAAAGAAAAGGCCAAAAGAAAATATACACACCAAATTTACAATCCAAAAAATCAACAAAATCATCAAAAAGAGGAACCCAATTTGCTCCAAGAACACACGTTGGAGTGGAGCTTCAAAAACTAAATGAGTGAAATGGGTTTTAGGCCATTTTATAGGTTGGAAATAATAACAAAAAAGGCTATCATCCGCCTTGAAGTTATATGTCAATTTTTTAATTTAATTTAATTTTTATTATTATTATTATTATTTTATGTTAAGATAAAACTTCAGTTACCATTAATGATCTTTCATCATCATTTTTACATTCACATCCTTAAATTTTAAAAAGTGTTAATTTACTATATTTATTTTTCAATTTTTTTCAATTCTACCCCTCCGTTAGAATTTTCTGTTTAATCCTAACCGAGGGGTGTCAAAATCCCTAAAATACCCCTCATTTTTTAAAAAAAAATAGAAAAAATTGCAACGATTTAAGCATTGGTCATGATTTTACAGAATTTACAAAAATAGCCATGCCTAAATGAATGTTTGAAATTTTTTATTTTTTATTTTTTTAAAAAAATGAGTATTTTAGAAATTTGCACAGGATTTAATGAAAAATCCTAATGAATATGTGAAATTGGAAAAAAAAAAAAAAAATAAAAAATAAAGAATGATTGATATACCAAATTGACACTTTTTAAAGTTTAACGGTATGATTACAAAAGTGATAAACGATCAATGGTGCTAAGTGAAGTTTTCACAAGTATTAATTTAATAATTAAATTCATTATTTTTGTTATTAGCTTAAAAAGTTAAAAACTCGCTTAGGTTTGTGATTTAAAAAAGTGTGATTTTTAAATTACAATTTTAGAAATTTGTTATTTGAAAACGTGATTTTCAAATCCCAATTTCAAGCAATTACTTTTTATTTACAAATTCACAATGCGAAAGGCACCTTAAATTTTTAGGACAGATGGAATGACATGGAGGAGGGTTGTTTGTGGTTAGGCAAACAGCATTTTGGTACAAACATAACAGAAATCCTATTATCGTACAACACACTAAACAGAGACTTTGGTTCCTCTTATTCAAGACAACTCCCAATATATCCCTCAGTGTTCTTATCTAATTAATGAAAGCAAGCTCCTAGACCCCAGTAAAGAAGTCATGAATCATGATCTTCCAATGAACATACTGTCAAAATATACATTTGTTATCACAAAATGGAATTGGGAGCAGTAATTTACACAAAAATGATTCGAAAAATAATATACAACATTATATTTCCAATAACAAGAATCCTCCAGCCCTACTCATCAAACTCTGAATTTGAATCCTCAGTTTCTTGATCCTCACCACTTTCCTGCAAAAGATAACAGTTTTCATATAATTGCTACTGGGTGAGCATGGCACATGCATTCAGGACAAAAACCAGCTGAAGAACATGTATAGCAAGGTATACCTTTCTCTTGATATAATCTGCCATTGCTCTATCAAAATCTGCTCGTTTCTCAGTAGCTATGTCATAATATTGAACCTTTTCCTATTCCAGGCACCACAACAAACACACACACAAAGGATTAGAATGCTAGTAGTAACTCTACCAATCAGACCTCAAATTTTTATTCTAATAAAACTAGTCAAAATAAACATCATCTTTTATTCTAATGAATTGGTCGTGCAGCCGCTAAACATAAAAAGCAATTTGAATACAGAGTCAATTAAAAAAAGTTTAAAAACTAATATTAAAGAATAACTCAACAATAGTGTTGTAATTTGGGACAAAGACTCAGTTTTTGTAGCCCTGCTCTACAGCTACTGTAAAAGAAAATGGAAGGCTTCAATTGAAAACCACCCTGAAACAGGTAGGGCAAGAGGCCCTGATTGACACTACCTTTCCCAGTGGCACCATCTCTAATGACAGTGCCACCGGCCTTACCACAATCACAATAATCATCAAGACAAACCTCTACCTATGCCACCCAATTAAAGGGAAAAATTGCAGAGTAAAAAGAGTGTTGTTTCAATTTTATTTTTTTTGCTTACACCATGTATTCACGTTCTCATGATCTAATAATAGAATAATATCCAAATAAGAACCATTCCTTTTAATACTAAATACCCTAATTAAGAATATTGCCAAACTTTCAGCCAGCTCTACATCAACGCAGAAGATCATACTCTAACAAAAACAACTGCTCAGAAGATTGTTTTAAACCCAATTCCAGGTCACATGAGGATTGTAGTGACTCAAGTTTGTACGACCAAGGGGAATTTCAGGTATTATTGATTGCAACAATGTACACTGTGATGGTCATTCCAGACAAGCGTAGCTTATTTTGCTCCTATACATGATATCCAGGCATAACTGTACCCAGGAGAGGAAAAAAAAAACTGATCGATCTTAGTCAAGATTTTTTTTTTTTAATTAAGTAATCGAAGTTTTATTAAGAACAAAAAGGCGTTACCTGAGTACACATGAAGTTTACAAAAGAAACGCCTAATCAGAAGAAGACAAAAGATCAAGCAAATCAGGAAAACTAGATATATGATGTTATGTGGTTCTTATCACTATTCTTTTTCATATCTTTTCTTTACATATTTGGTTCCCTTTTATAGACTCTAAATAACTAAACAAAGCATCTTCTAGAAGCATATCCTAACTAATTCTCCCTAACTAATTCACCTATTTACCCCAATATTATATCTTCCTAGAATACCCCTATATTATATCCCTTACAGAATAAAACCCCTATATTATATCCCTTACATATGAAAATAATCATAGGCAGTTGTCCGTTGGTAAAGAGTTTTGAAGAAGAAGGCTTTAAGTTCCACCACCATTCTTTCGCAATCATACACAAGAAGAAGTATACCAAAAAAAAAAAAAAATTGCCTGACCAAAAGAAGACAAAAGATCACGCAAATCAGGAAAACTAGAGATATGAAAACAATCATACCCAGTTGTCCATTAGTAAAGATTTATATCTAATTGCAACTAATATTTTGTCAGTTCAAGCCACTACAAGCAAAATAAGGTTTAAAATGTTGAAGAACCAAACAATCGGTACACAATCACCCATAATTAATTGCACTAGACAATGACAAAGGCCTTTGCCAGAGAACTACTCAACTAAGCGGCTAAGCCTTAAACCCAATGCCAAGGAACTCAAAAAAAGATTAATTAAAAAGAATGATCAAGTATAAATATAGCACGAACCTCATATGTCATTGTTTTCCACTTCTCTCCACATGCCTTGCCAATCTGAAAGATCGAAATAGAGCATATTTCATGTACAAGAAAACAAGAGAGTAGGCAAGCAAGAAAGAGAGGATGTTGACTTATTAAGACAATGCAAAATTGAAAAATATGTTGCACACTTACATCACGCATTGACTTGACATCTGGATTCTGCTCTTGGAATTCCTTCCGAAAATCCTCCCTTTAAAATAAGGCATTACAAATTTTCAAAGATAGTTTCTTCATATATGAAACAGCTGGCCATACCAAGCTTACTAATGTAATGCTTCAATTGAGGCAATTCTAATAATTTTCTAGTATCAACAACTGCAACAAAGAGAATGCATTATAAAGCACCAATACGGGATTTAAGGTGAAGCCTAACAAATTACTCCACATTATGACAAGCGACACAACTACTACTGTAAGCGAGAAGAGCTACTCGTGAACATGCTCGGGCTCGGCTCGAATTAGCTCGACTCAGGATCAGTTCGTTTATTAAATGAACAGAGCTTGAACATATTTTTAAGCTCGTTATTAAACGAGCTGAACATGCCAATACTCGGCTCGACTCAAAGTAGGCTCGTGAAAGCTCGACACTGCTCGATAGGCTCGTTCATATATATATATATATAATTGAATATAAAATTCATAATTTGATGTATAAAGTCTAAAAGGCCTAGCTACTATTTGGTTTAATAGGTTTATCAATTATATAATTTATATTTATTGTTTTTCACGTGAGGGCTATTATTCTACTACCTTGTAGTCTTATAGAGTCTAGTCTTCATTCTTCAAGTTCTAGAAAAGTTGTTGTAAGAGATAGTTAATGCCCTCATATCAAAAGTCTCAAGTCTCAACTACTTCACTCATATTGATCGTATGGCTTAGATCAAATGGCTCAAGATCCAATGGTTAAATGTTTTAAGGCTTTAGTCTCTTGGAGAATTCTCGGTAATAGGAGAGAGAGAGAGAGATTGCTCTCAACATCACATTGAATGGCGTAGAAAGAAAAAGAAAAAAAAAAGAGCATTAGAAGATCATTAAGGAAAAATTAAAACAAGCAAGAGCTCAGCTCGAACTCTTTTATTTGATAAATGCTTTTCGAGTTTGAGTCAAGCTCGAAACCCTTGAGAAAAAAACGAGCCGAGCTCGAACGTATGATTTGAAAATTTAACCGAGCTCGAACTCATATATTTGCCGAGCCGAGTTCGAACATGCTCGGCTCGGCTCGGCTCGGCTCACATGCATCCCTAGACACAACGCTTAAACCCAGCTGACATATAGCACATACATGAACCAAGCTCGCTGCTAACACCCATGCAATAGAAACAATTATATAGAAACTAGAAATGAGATCTGCAACTACAAAGGAACTTAAAGTTAACAACAAAAACCCAAAAAACATTGTGGACTTATCTCAATGGATTTTGATATCCTTCTGCAACAAAATTTTAATTTCAATCCCAAAACTAATAGCGGATGAAACAGTTGCAAAACATTTACACAAGATAAAACATGAACTTCTAATGCAAAGTTGACTTGTTGGATATGCAACAGAGCAAGCCTTTTTAAGGATCCAATGCAGCTATTTATGCAAAAGTTGACTTGGTAAACTCATATCAGCTATTTATTCCAAAGTTGAACTAGGTAAAATCATCTCTTCCCCCCTTGCTTTAAACGTAGCATCGGCTCA
This sequence comes from Alnus glutinosa, assembly GCF_958979055.1. NCBI lineage: Eukaryota > Viridiplantae > Streptophyta > Magnoliopsida > Fagales > Betulaceae > Alnus > Alnus glutinosa. Next base: position 27,712,899 of record NC_084890.1, on the reverse strand, counting down.
GCTACTTTTTTTTGAAAGGTAAGGTGGGACAGGGCATAGTTGACACAAAGTTTTGTGTTGTCTTGGGTTATGGCTACTTCTATCAAGGGTCGGTTTATGGGCAAGATTAGAGAAATTGGGCCTTGAAGTGCATTGTCGTTGAAGGTTACCCTTTCTGCATTCTACTTTCTTCACTTGGCTAATAAAAATATGAAAGGATTTTTTAGGAGAAAGCTAAAGCTAATTGGCACAAGTAATAATGTCACTGAAGTGTTACTTATCAAAAAATAATGTCACTGAAGTGTTGGATTCTTTTAGATTTTGGTTTTATCCTTCTGTACAAAACAGTTCTTTTTGTGCCTTCTCTGGCCTTAATTCATAAATATTCTCCATCTTGTATGTGGACCACACACTTTATGATGTACGTCTATTTTTCAAAGAGCATGCTTTGGGTTAGCATGAAAAAATATAGAGAAAAGTACACATACCCCCCTTAAATTACCATCTAATTGTCAATGTGCCCCCCAAACTACCAATTGTGTCAATGTCTCCCCCCCCCCCCCCCCCCCGCCACTAAACTACCAAACAATGTCAATGTGCCCCACAATGACAAAAGTACCCTTCATAAAATTATAAAAATTCTTAAAAACAAAATAAAAACCAAAAAAGAAATAAAAACCAAGGTTTTTCATTTTTATTTTTTTTTGTTTTATATAATTTCAGTTTGGGCCACCCATTGAATTTTCATTTTTCTCCTTTTTTTTAAAAAAAAAAAAGAAAAAGAAAAAGAAAAAGAAAAGAAATTGTTTTTTCTTTCAATCTTTCAAAAAAAAGTTTTTTTTAAATTTTTTTTTTTTTAAGTTTTAGTTTTTTTTTTTTCCGAATTTATAAGGATATATTTGTCTTATTGAAACTTTTTTAGGGTTATTTTTGTCTTTGTGTTGGCTTTGGGGGGGACATTGACACAATTGGTAGTTTGGGGGGCACATTGACAATAGAGTGGTAATTTGAGGGTATGTGTATTTTTTCCAAAAATATATGACGAATGCATTGTAGAATGTCTCTATTGAACTGTTTGTTCTGCCTATAGATTCTCTCTAGATTCTCCACAACTTTTTTTTTCTCTAGCTCCTGAGTAGCAGTGTGATTCATAATATTTTAGAGTTTTGTTATTTGTTTCACAGATAGTTTATGGCTGCAAAATGAGCAACAAAGTCCTTAACCTTTAATACAACTTGTCAGATGATTTAAGATCACCATAAATATACTGATATGGAAACTTTCAGTTTCATGAATTATATATCTCCATGATGTGTGGTGTGGGAATCTACCTTTAAAGCTTCTTTTTCCAGAATTGTTTACTATTGCGTGGTAAGGATACATGGGTGGAGGAGAATATGCAGAGACAAAATGGTAACATTCTGTGGAATATTTTGTTTACTCGACCTATACATGATTGGGAGGTGGAAGTGGTTTCTAGATTTTTTGAGATGTATTCTCTTAAAGTAAGGCGTGAAGGAGAGGATAAAATTTGTTGGATTCCAGCGCGAGAGAAATCATTTGAAGTAAAGTCTAAAATAAGGTATTATCTAGTCCTATACAGTCTTCTTTTCCTTGAAAGAGTATTTGGAAAGTTAAGGTTCCTCCGAGAGTAGCTTTCTTTGTGTGGACGGCGACTTTAGGGAAAATTTTAAATTTGGATAATTTACGCAAGATTAATATTATTGTGATGGAGTTGTGCTATATGTGTAAGACTTATGACAAGTCCATTAATCATTTATTCTTGCATTGTATGGTTGCTACAAAATTGTGGAATACGATATTACAGTTGTTTGGTGTTGTGGGTAATGCCGCGATCAGTGAAAGAGATGTTGGCGAGTTGGAGGGGGCAAGGGGGCAACCGGTTGTTGATGCCGATTTGGAGAATAGCTCCGTTATGTTTGATGTGGTGTCTATGGAAGGAACGGAATGCATGCAGTTTTGAAGATTGTGAGACTGATTTGATTAACTTGAAGAAGTTGGTGATACAAACCTTGTTTATGTGGAGAGTGACGATACAGTCTATGGCTGAGTGTTCTTATTCTGATTTTTTAGATATGTGTTCTTCTTTCTCTTTGAATTAGGGATATCATGTATACATTATGTGTACTTTGAGTTGCGTCCCTCTGCACTTTTTGTGAAATATACTTACTTATCAAAAAAAAAAAAAGAATTATACATCCCCATGAGCATCTATTGCTGGAGAGAGAAAAAAAAAAGAGAATGATTTAGTACCCGGGGTTCGAACGTTGAGCACTAAATGAAATGCATCACTCCACCTTTTTCTCTGTAGAATTTAAAGATGTAGATTCAACATTCAGAATCAAATCATTAAGCAGCATTTTTTAAATGTGCTCAACCTTGGACATTCTTTCTTAAATCTTGTAGTGTGTATGCTTTCTTCTCCTTCCCACCCCCCCCCCCCCCCCCCCCCCCCCTTCCCCCCTTTTTTGGTTGTTGTCAATTGATAAATTAGACAGACCAATTGGGTCTTTGAACCCAAGACCTAAACCCCCGCCGCATTTATATAGGGAGAGGACTCACTTGAGCTAGCTCATTGGTGTATCACCTCCTTCCTTACCTTCTTACTATTGCATGAGTACTCAAATGATTGCATACTTATCAATATCCAAATTCGTATCATCATAGACAATCACATTTCTGAACTACTCGAGGACCAAAAGTGTCCTCTATGGCACAAGAACCTAATCCAGGAATAAAAACAGAATCCACATGTAAAAAAACCATACAGTCAAACTGAAGACTCCTGCCTATGCCTTCAGATTGGATTCAACCTTACACACTAATAAGCAATATGGCATACTATATGATAAACTGTTTCACAGTCCTCAGGTACTCAGGTAGTAATTGGATCCAAATAAAAGGCAAGATAAAAAGGGTAAAACAAAAACATGGACTCCCCTAAACTAAAGAAGCAAGTATATCAACCATTTCTAGGACTCCGAAATTTGTCTTTCAAGCTCAACTAGAAAGAAGTACATGAGCAATAATTAAACTAAATAAATTCTTCACCAAACCACCCCCACCCCCCACCCCCCCCAAAAAAAAAAAAAAAAGAAAAAGAAAAAGAGAAGGAAAGGATTGTCTGGATTAGAAGATTAAACAAAGACATGTGACGACATTTAATACCAATAGCATGTTCAAGTAGAAGAATAATCTTAGAAAAGGTCTTAAAGAGGAGCTATTTTTACTATATATGTGTAATATATCCATCGGCCCACAGTTTTCCATTCCCCAATATCACCTTTACCCACAGAAGAATACGGCAAAACATAGCCATGGAAAACATATTCTGCACATGAACTAATTCTAGAAGAGAAATCAAGACAAAAAAAACATTGCCGCATTTACATAGTTACATCCATAAACATGACCTGCCAAAACAGATTGTGCTATTTACTGAAATAGGCCCAGATCCCTTTGAAGAAGGTTTCAGAGCCTTCAGAGGTGAAGGATCCGCCTTTTGTTTGAGACCAGAATTGGGAGAAGGAGGCAGAGCTTTGGGAGAGTATCTCTGAGATGTATCCGAGGGTGACTGAGGAACAGAGACAGAGGCTCATTGAAATATGGGGCAAGATGATAGAGCGTAAGAAACATGAAAGTAAGAGGGAGCTTCGGAATCTACAAAGTTCCGTCAATTACGGTGACATTAAAGCTTCTTCAAGGTGTAGGAAAGTCAAGGCCATTAAGTCGTAGGGTTGTATGCCTTGGGTGTTCTTGTGGGTTGTTCGCTGGTGATTCTTCAGTTTCTAGGTTTTTCTTGGTTTTTTTGGGTGCATTGCTTGGGTTCTTTTGTGGGTTGTCTTTTGGGTGTTATTCAAGTTTCTAGGTTTTGTTGTGGGGGCTTTCTGTGGGTTTTTGTTGGGATTTTTTCGGGTCAGCTTTGGCTCTCTTGTGTATACTTCCTGTGTACGTAGGGGCGCCTTACGCTTTTCTATAAAATTTTACTTACTTATAAAAAAAAAAAAGCATCTAAATATATGAGCACCCAAAGCTAGTAACCATCGTGCAGTCACACCTAAAGCTGATAAACGATAGCTATTACATGGATCTCAAGCACTACAAAAACTACAAATTATAAATAAATAAGAAAAGAGGAATAAAAGAGAGCACATACAAGAAGAAGAAAAATGCAGTCGGCGGTTTCTTTGGCTTTTTGGCATCAAATTTATCATTCTTCTTCTTCTGCTTTGTTTTGGGCTTCTTTGCTGACCTGGGTCTCTTCTCCTCATCGCTAACTCTGCTCAGCCTTGCCGACCTCTTCATCCCCTCGCTTGATTTTACTCTCAACACCATTTCACTACAAATTTTCAAGCAAATTCTCTCTTTAGTTTACTTGAATTAACTAAAAGAAATCAAACAAAAAATCTTCCATTATTCACTATGAAGAGCCCAGTAGAAATGCGGTTGAGGTGGGTTCTCCACCATTCTGAACCCAGAGCAATATAATCATAAAACCCCAAAAAAGAATCCTCCCCTTACTTTCATTTTTTTTTTCTTTCCTTGGTTTTCTCAGTAGCCAAACAAAGTGCAAACGTATACACAAAGCACAGCTGTAAAAGTTTCAAAACCACATAAATGCCCTGAAAAGAAAAGAAAAAAAACTTCCAGCTCCAATCTTTCAACATCAAAACGAAGAGAAACACAAAAATCCAGCAGTCAGAAAAACCAAAAATGCAACTGCTTGGCTTAGCTGAAGTGGGTTCTCCACTTTATGAAATCCAATACAGCACACCGAATGGATTAAAATAATCATTTCCGTTCTTTTCTTTTCTCTTTCTGGGTTTTCTCAAACAGAAAGCCAATAGCGGTAAAAAGTGAATAAGATCCAAAAACTTGTGATGAACATGTAACACAAATCTTTTTCTGGGTTTTCTCAGGAAGCAACCAGAAAATTCAGTAGCAACTTGAACAGAGAAAGAAAGCCCAAGAACTTGTGATGAACATGTAGCATATTTAAAGAAGTGAGAGGTAAGAAGTGATTACTCATTGGACGCTCTTTTGGGGGCCTTGGCAGAGGCAGAAGCTCGAGATGAGCGAGATAATTGGGACTTCTTAGCGTTCTTCGTCATGGTTTTTCACTGTGGTGGTGCTCCGCTGGAGCTTCGGTTTGGTGCTGGCCGTGACTCGGGTTTGACGCAGCTTTGGGTTAACACGATCAGTGAATTGTGAAACCTGAAGAAGAGTAAGAACGGCGGCGTTTCATGGCTAGAAACATCGAGACGGTGCGTTTCATTATTATTATTTTTTTTTCTTCTTAAATTTAAATCTGAGCAATGCAATAAACAAGTGGTATTTCCCTTAAAAAAAATAATAATAATAAAAAACAAGTGGTATTTTTAAAAAAAAAAAAAAAAAATCTTGTCACACATAAAAATAAATAAGTCATTGATGCTAGATAAACTAAATTACGATAGTCACCAGAAATATCATTTGGAAGCGATTCTCAAAATATTTTTCTGGTTTAAAAACCAAAAACACACTTTTTCTTAAAATAATTAATAAACAATTTTAAACATAAAATATTTTTTAAATAAAATTCCCACTAAAACAAACTTTTCGTCTTTATATACATCAGAATATATTTTCAAATCAAAATAATAAAAAAAAAAACTTTTCAAAACCATTATTTATAATTTTGAGAAAAATATATATTTTTACTCGATTTTATTGGTTAATATATTTTCATGTTTAATGTTCTCCAATTGGAGAGAAAAGTCTCCTGGATCATCTTATCCACTAGATTCTTTTCCCTTAATTTTAATTTAATCCCAACTACCAAATAAAAATGAGAAATAGAATTCTCTAACTCTTGTCAAACTCTTATCAAATTTCAACAATATATATATATATATATATATATATATATATATATATATATATATATATATATATATATATATATATATATATATATATATATATATATATATATTGGATATGTATGATCCACATATAGAAAAACATATCTAATGATTAATTTGAAATATAGTTGAATGAGAGAGTTGGACGGGAGTCGGAGAAGTGTCCGATATATTTTATACATTCAAATATTAGAAGGAAGTGAGAAACACATGTTGTTTTAATAACATATGTTTTTTACATGTTTTTTTAAAAACATCAATTTAAAAAAAAAAATTGTGATTCTCACATACTTAACGAACACATGTCATTTTTTATTTATTTTTAGGTTAAACACAATTCAACCCCTAAAGTTGTCACCCGTTTTTAATTTGGCTACTAAAGTTTAAAAATTTGCAATGTGCCCCTACAAAGTTTCTAGAATTTTCAACGTCGCCATATCGTCTGCCTTATTCGTCAAACTATACGGAATTTGCATCACGTGCGTGTCATGTGAATTTTTTATTATGCAAATTTGTTTGTTTTACCCTCACTCCAAAACGTTATCGTTTTCCATATCAACTTATCAATTTTACCATTCACAAGCATCGTCATTTTCCATGTCTTCCTCGTTGGATCTTCACACGTAACCAATTTTCTTGTTTTCAACTGTGAATTTCGCACACTCAAAGCTTTTCCTGCAATACCCAGTTCATAGAATCGGGACCGCTCGTGGGGTTTTTCGCTTTAGGTGAAGTCGGTGATTTGGAAATGAGAGCATGACTGAGCACGATCCTGCAAACCCTAAAGTCGGAGGCGATGAACATGCTGAACCACTCGATTGTTAAGGCGGGTCAACGCAACCACAGCCAGATGACGCCGCTCCACGTGGCGGCCAGATCAGACCCATCGTCGCCAATCTCTGGCGACGAGGTTTTGGAACAAGTTGTCATGTGCCTTATAGCCATAGCCTAATGGCTATGTGTGTAGAAGGAGGCATTGAGGGATGAAAGGTGTTAGGGTTGGAAGAAGGAGAAAATGACACTAAAGGTTGAAGTGCAACGTGGCAGAAGCTCGTGAAGACTAGTTGGCTTTGGTTTACAGCTGGTGAGAAGTGGGCAATAGCTGGTGACCACTTGCTGGAAGTGAAGCGGTGCTTTTTGGAGAAGAGAGTTAACACACACGTTGTTGTTATACAGGAACATGAGTGGGCTGGATTTGCGCCTAGAATCTCGGGCCTTGGGCTGAATTAGCTTTGCTTTGTTTGGGCTTATATAGCCTTTTGTAAAGTTAGTTGTTCATTCATTGAAGTTGTAACCTGTTTCTGTTTTTGATTACTTTGAGACCTTGGGCTTCTCGAATTGCCCAATCTATGTTCTTTTGGATTCAATCAATATAGCTACTGCAGTTCATCCATTCACTCCCTTTCATTGATTCATTCCATACATTCAACCCATACACTCATTCATTCATTATAACTCATAATCCAGCAAGTATTACAGTTGAAGAAAGAAAATTCTTTACAATTGGTATCAAATTCAGACGATTCTACACATGGCGGACGACACCAGAATGACGCAGATGCAACGTGATCTTTATGCTATGCAGAAGCAGGTCGGCGATTTGGCTGAAATCAAGAAACAAATGGAGACTTTAACAGCAACCATGAATGCCCTGTTGCAAGAGAAATCTGTGAGGTTAGAAAATGAAGATCGTAGACAGTATCATGAGTATCATGAAGGAGAAAGTTCAGGAGGTGGGAGACCTTACCAGAATCTGTTCAACAAGATGGACTTCCCAAGGTTTGATTTTAATCAAACCTAAGGTATGGACCGAATTCCCATTGCTTCTTTTCATTTAGAGGGTGAAGTGATGAGTCACAAATATTGTATATTTGGACCCCTTAATTTGTATTTGTTAAACCTTTAGTTTTGTTAATTTCTAATCTCTTTTGCAAATTTTAGTGTTTAGGTGTTTTTCAGGTCATGGAGAGAAAACAATATCAATTTTGGTGGAATTGCATTCAAAAAGAAAAGAAGACTCGTTTCTTTGCATGAAGGACATTAAGAGCATTAATATGGAACTTGCAGCCAATCAAGACACGTTCTTACTCTCCTAACATGAGTGGACGACATGTGACTTGGGGAAGCTCAACTCCAAATTATAGAGAACACTCCACGCCACCTGCAGCACAATGCTGTCAAAGCTGCTGAACAGCAGTACTTAGTGATGGGCAGACCATCCCCATTCGGCCAGCAGCCTACCCAAGGAGCAACAAAGCAGTACATACATGTGACCTACAGCTCCTGCAGCAACCTGCAACTTCTGGACAGCATTCTGCAGCACTTGGATAGCACTCTGCAGCACTTGACAGCTTGGACAGCAGCACCTGCAGCACACCTCCACGCCAGACAGCAACCTGCAGCACTCTGCAGCACCAGCAGCTCCCATGGACAGCAGCTGCACTTGGACAGCAGCATCTGCAGCACTTCTCCACGCCTGGCAGCACTTCCTCCAAGCTTGGACAGCACCTGCAAGACAGCAGCCCATCAACTAGCACCAACCGGCCAGCATGGGCAGCACCTTCCTCCACGCCAGACAGCTCCTGCACTTGGACAGCAGCTCCTGCAAACAACAAACCACACGGCACCTTCTCTCTATGCAGCAGTCCACGCCTAGCAGCACATACATGTGACCTGCACCATCCTCCAAAGCAGCTGGCAGCACCTGCAAAGGGCAGAAACGCTGCTGAACAGCAGCATGGGCTGCACCTGTCCACCTCACCAGCAGCATCTTCTGGACAGCAACATCAAGACACAAGGACAGCAGCTTCTCCTCATCTCCACGCCACCTGGCACCAAACCTGCTGGACAGCAGCACTGACAGCAACATCACGTGGGAACATGCATGTTTGCTTCCCTTCCCCAACCGGCAGAATGAGAAATAAAAGGGGAGAGAAAGAGAAAAAGGGAGGAAGGGGTGTGTGGAATGGGGCACAGCCCTCACGCACCAAGTCTCTCTTCTAGAGGATTTTGTTCTTCCATTTTTTTATTTGTAAGTGTTTAATTTTTATGTTTTTAATTTAAGGTTTTAAGTTTTATTTTTATCATCATGGGTAGCTAATATTTTCATTTAAGATTGAGGATGAAACCTCACCATTGAAGAGAAACTGAGTTTCATGCTTGTTTATGCTATTTGAGTTTATGGGTTTTGATTTCTCATTGTTCTACTTCGATTTTTTTGAGATGATGTTTTGATATTTCTTGTGGTTTCCGGATACAAGTGATGATGTGGAATAAGTTTCATTAAATTGATGGCTTGGTTTTTTTTATCTATCAAAACATTGGATATTCATTGTGTTTCGTTCGACTAATACATTTGATGATTTGGTTTAATCCTAATATCTTTTGTGATTTGTGCAATGAACAGATTCATTGAATGATTTAAATGATTTTTGAAGCAATGTAGAGCATACCTAAGATTTGTATGTGAGAACCTCAAAATATGTGTGATGAGCATGAGATTAGGTTGTTGTGATTTGGTGAGTGTTGATTCCAAAACCCTAGACCCCTTTATTTTCATTATTCTTGTTTATGTTTTCTTTTATCAAAAACCCCTAAATTTGGAACTAGGTTAAAATATGATTAGTTTGAATAAAGATTAATTTTCGCAACACAATTCCCTGTGGGATCGACCTCGCACTTGCATAACACTATATTGCAAAACGATTCGTGCATTTGCGAGTAATATAAATATTAAAATTTGCACAACAAGTTTTTGGCGCCGTTGCCGGGGAATTGTTTTGTTTGTGGAAATTGATTTTTGTTTGAATTGATTTTATTTTTCTACTAGTTTAGGTAGATTTTTCTTTCATATATTTGTTGTTTTGTTTCTATTTTCGTTCAAAAAAAAAAAAAAAAAAAAAACAGCTTGTTTTTAGTTCATTTTTGTTAAATACTTTGTTTCTGTTTTACATTATTTTATTGTTTGTTTTTGTTTGCTAGTTTATTTTTAATTTTTCAAAAAAAAAAAAAACACTTGGTTCATTTCTGTTGTGGGATATTTGCATACTATAGTGTGCAAGTGAAGCATGGATTTTTATTTTCATAATTGTAATGATTTTTCTGCACAAGATGCTTCACCTAGTGGTAGGACAGTTGCTCCAACCAACTACCCTTACAGTTTCAACCCACATGAACCATGTTCATATTGCTCTGATCCTTATCATAGTGCTAGTAGTTGTCCCTTCTGGGGACAATTCTGCAATCTTTCTTATGAGCAAATGAACCCCAATTTCTCTAGTCCGGGATTTGATGCAAATCCCAATTTTTACAACCCGGATTGGAGCAATCATCCTGATTTCTTGTGGCAAGCTCAAGCCATGGGAAATTGTGCTCCCCAATTTCAAGAACTGCACCGTCCTGATTATCCGCAGTTTGATAACCAATCTTCCCATCCTTCATCCTACAATTATCCAGCTTCTTCTTCACATTCCACTTTGAAAGACACTCTCAAGGTCTTCATAGAACTCACAGGCCGGGCTATTAGTGATATGAAGAATGCTACTATGGAAAACACTCAAGCGATTGCTAGGATAGAAGGACAGATGGAATATCTGGTTGCTGAAGTCACCAGAATAGAGGAAGAAGAGCTTCAAATTCAGCTGATGGCTCAAGGGCACTACATGATTGATGAGGATGATGCTAGCCATTCTGATCATGAGCATGTCCCTGCCATATTGGAGAGTGAAGAAACTGTGGATAGCATCAGAGGGGAAAGAAGAGAGGAGCACTTTGAGCACACAGCGCCCCCGTTAAATCCAAATTCGTCCAACGACAAGGAAATGAGTACTGAAGCTCATTCATTCATCATTCCTCCCGAGGGATATCAATTCTTAAAGAAGAAATGGTGGAAGGGATTGGTTGGACATCCACATGATCGGGGAAGGCGCTGTAAATTTTCTTTTACCTTTTTGTACAGTTGATTTCTTTCATTTTGATTTCTTTTCATTTTACTTTTATTTCTAACAGCAATTAACCTTTTGATGTTTGTTTCTATAAGAAATATTGCTGTTAGTTTTTGTTGGCAGGTGTTTTAGTGTTTAAGTTTGGGGGACGCCTTGACCTTCACACCTCGATGTTTCCGTATTTCTGGTAATGTATTTCTACACTACACATTGCGGACAATGTGTAATTAAAGTTTGGGGGTATGGAAAAACACTCTGTCCATTTGTATGTTTGTTTAGTTATTTTTAGTTGTCATTTTATTCTTAAAAAAAAAAAAAAAAAAAAAAAAATGAAAAAAAAAAAATATATTGTTGTCAAGTTTGAGTTAAACTGTAACTGTGGTTTGCATTTCATTGGCTTGCTTAAGTTTTTGAACACATCATGTCTTTAGGAATCTGAGTCTTTTGACTTATTTTTGGGCTAGTAAGATTTCACTTGAGTTGAACTATCACGAGCACGTTAGCATGTAATTTGTGGGGTATGAATTTTTGCTTAATTGTGTATTTTGAGAATTGTTGGAAGACCTATTGATAAATAACCTTGGTTTGCAAGATATTTATATATATTTATAAAAAATAAAAATAAAAAAAGATCATTTTGAGTTTTTCACTGAGTAACCGGGCCTCTTGCCTCACTAAGCATTGAGTGTTCGTGTCAAAATGTGAGAATTTCAATTTGATTAAATGGCTAGTTTGGCTTCGTAGCCTTTTTTACTTGAGTAATTAAGCCCTTAGGGATGTCTCTACATCTAGTGCCCTAAGACCATCTGGTTCGAGAGCCACTGGTCCAACACTCGTTACATGGGTCAATTAGAAAGCTTAAGGGAGCCGAGCATTGCACAGCCTACACAAAAAAATTAAAAAACAAAAAACAAAAAATATATATATATATATATATATACAAATAATAATAATAATAATTTGCATATCTTGCCATGGTTGTTTCATTTGATAGGGAGTCCAACGATTTTTGAGGTACTTATCTTGAGATTAAAATGAAACCTTATGATTGCATGTTAATTTCACTCTACACTTTTGAGAAAATGTGAGGTCTTAATTGTCCATTTATAAGTAATTTGATGTCGGATCCCCTTTGATGTTGATGATGGGTTTATTTTTTTAAGCATGCTAATGGCGTATGAACCATGGTTTGTGTAAAAAAATTATTTCTTATTGACAACACAGTGTTTGAATGTTTGTGGGTATCATTTCTGGCAAACCCTCACGAGACGTCACTCGTCCACTAGGGAGTCCTAGGGGTTTAAAAGGCTTGTTGCATATGCTAAATGCAATCGTCTCTCCCACGAAAGAGGATTTATGTTTCTTATGTTGATTTTATTTTTCATTTTGTTTTGCTAAGGGACTAGCAAAATGTAAGTTTGAGGGTATTTGATGAGTCACAAATATTGTATATTTGGACCCCTTAATTTGTATTTGTTAAACCTTTAGTTTTGTTCATTTCTAATCTCTTTTGCAAATTTTAGTGTTTAGGTGTTTTTCAGGTCATGGAGAGAAAACAATATCAATTTTGGTGGAATTGCATTCAAAAAGAAAAGAAGACTCGTTTCTTTGCACGAAGGACATTAAGAGCATTAATATGGAACTTGCAGCCAATCAAGACATGTTCTTACTCTCCTAACATGAGTGGACGACATGTGACTTGGGGAGCTCAACTCCAAATTCTGGAGAACACTCCACGCCACCTGTAGCACAATGCTGTCAAAGCTGCTGAACAGCAGTACTTAGTGATGGGCAGACCATCCCCATTCGGCCAGCAGCCTACCCAAGGAGCAACAAAGCAGCACATACATGTGACCTGCAGCTCCTGCAGCAACCTGCAACTTCTGGACAGCATTCTGCAGCACTTGGACAGCTCTCTGCAACCTGCAGCACTTCTCCACGCCTGGCAGCACTTCCTCCAAGCTTGGACAGCACCTGCAAGACAGCAGCCCATCAACTAGCACCAACCGGCCAGCATGGGCAGCACCTTCCTCCACGCCAGACAGCTCCTGCACTTGGACAGCAGCTCCTGCAAACAACAAACCACACGGCACCTTCTCTCTATGCAGCAGTCCACGCCTAGCAGCACATACATGTGACCTGCACCATCCTCCAAAGCAGCTGGCAGCACCTGCAAAGGGCAGAAACGCTGCTGAACAGCAGCATGGGCTGCACCTGTCCACCTCACCAGCAGCATCTTCTGGACAGCAACATCAAGACACAAGGACAGCAGCTTCTCCTCATCTCCACGCCACCTGGCACCAAACCTGCTGGACAGCAGCACTGACAGCAACATCACGTGGGAACATGCATGTTTGCTTCCCTTCCCCAACCGGCAGAATGAGAAATAAAAGGGGAGAGAAAGAGAAAAAGGGAGGAAGGGGTGTGTGGAATGGGGCACAGCCCTCACGCACCAAGTCTCTCTTCTAGAGGATTTTGTTCTTCCATTTTTTTATTTGTAAGTGTTTAATTTTTATGTTTTTAATTTAAGGTTTTAAGTTTTATTTTTATCATCATGGGTAGCTAATATTTTCATTTAAGGTTGAGGATGAAACCTCACCATTGAAGAGAAACTGAGTTTCATGCTTGTTTATGCTATTTGAGTTTATGGGTTTTGATTTCTCATTGTTCTACTTCGATTTTTTTGAGATGATGTTTTGATATTTCTTGTGGTTTCTGGATACAAGTGATGATGTGGAATAAGTTTCATTAAATTGATGGCTTGGTTTTTTTTATCTATCAAAACATTGGATATTCATTGTGTTTCGTTCGACTAATACATTTGATGATTTGGTTTAATCTTAATATCTTTTGTGATTTGTGCAATGAACGGATTCATTGAATGATTTAAATGAATTTTGAAGCAATGTAGAGCATACCTAAGATTTGTATGTGAGAACCTCAAAATATGTGTGATGAGCATGAGATTAGGTTGTTGTGATTTGGTGAGTGTGGATTCCAAAACCCTAGACCCCTTTATTTTCATTATTTTTGTTTATGTTTTCTTTTATCAAAAACCTCTAAATTTGGAACTAGGTTAAAATATGATTAGTTTGAATAGAGATTAATTTTCGCAACACAATTCCCTGTGAGATCGACCTCGCACTTGCATAACACTATATTGCAAAACGATTCGTGCATTTGCGAGTAATATAAATATTAAAATTTGCACAACATGAAGCCCTTATTTGGTTTCAGGATGCTGAATTTAGTGGGTTAGTCAATACATGAGATACTTTTGCTAAAGTCTGTTTAGTACGATTTGGACCGACAGCTTATGATGACCCCATGGAGTCCCTTACCCAATTGAGACAAACCCATCATGTGACTGCTTATAAGGCCCAATTTGAAGTATTGTCCAATAGATTAAGGGGTTTAACTAAGCCATATAAACTTAGTTGTTTTTTGAGTGGCCTTAAGGATGATATAAGGCTGCCAGTTCGGATGTTGGCCCCTACCAGTCTTGGGCAAGCTTTTGGTTTAGCCAAGATCCAATAAGAGTATGTTTTGAGTTATAGAAGGGGGTTTAAACAATCAGGTTCTTCTGGTTTTTTAGTCTATGGAAAACAGGCAACCCATGGCCAATCCCGTTGTTTTGGTGACCAGAATTTGGGTCATAAGAAGGATGATATCTCAAACTCTTTTGTCAAAAAAGTTCCTCCTACTATGCCAGTTCATAGGATATCTCCTGCCCAAATGACGGAAAGGAGGGATAAAGGACTTTTTTATTCTTGCGATGAGAAGTGGAATTCTTCTCATATTTGTAAAACTCCTAAGTTGTACTTGATGACAGAGGTAGAAATTCAACAAGGGGAACCGGTTGAGGAAGTTTTCTTTGACTCTATTGATGGGGTTAACATGGTGGAGGAACAGAATTCTGTGGAGTGTGTAGAAACTCCAAAGATCTCTATTCATGCTATTTTGGGTTCTCCTAGCCCTAATACCATGCATATTGTAGGGATTATTCAGCATCAAATTATAGTTATTTTAGTGGATTCAGGAAGTACATACAACTTCTTGGATCCGGCGATTGTTTCTAAGGCACGGTTGCCTACATTGACATCTAAGGTGATTGTTGTAAAGGTTGCTAATGGTCAGCTCATGTCTAGTGAGGGCACTTGTCCTGCAGTGTCTATACGGGTGCAAGGGAATACTTTTTGCACAGAATTTTATATTCTCACTTTGGGTGGTTGTTATTTAGTGCTCGGTATTCAATGGCTTCGAACCTTAGGTCCTATCATCTAAGACTTCTTGAAATTAACTACGCTATTTAGTTGGAAGGAGAGCAGATTTTGTTGCAAGGTTTGACTCCTACTGAGATTTTAGTAGCGGAAGGATCTAAGTTTCTGAGGTCCTTTAGTAAAGGGGTGCTGTTACAGTTGCTGGGGGGTGAGGTTCCTGTCACTATAGAGCCTATAAATCCCTTATTTGAGAAGTTGTTGACTGAGTTTCAAGGGATTTTTGAAGAACCTACAGGGCTACCTCCTATGAGGTCACATGACCACCGAATTTTGTTGAAGGGAAATACAAAGCCAGTGTGTGTTCGGCCCTATAGATACCCATATTACTAGAAAACGGAAATTGAAAAAATTGTCCGGGATTTGTTGAAATCAGGGGTCATCCGAGCTAGTCAAAGCCCATTTTCTTCACCCGTTTTACTGGTTAGGAAGGCAGGTGGGAGTTGGAGAATGTGTATGAATTATAGAGCTTTGAACCAGGAAACTATCAATGATAAGTTTCTAATTCCAGATACCATCAAATTAGAGTCAAGGAATAAGATATTCCTAAAACAACAAATAGGACCCATGAGG
Source organism: Alnus glutinosa (assembly GCF_958979055.1). Taxonomy (NCBI): domain Eukaryota; kingdom Viridiplantae; phylum Streptophyta; class Magnoliopsida; order Fagales; family Betulaceae; genus Alnus; species Alnus glutinosa. The sequence continues at coordinate 27,697,203 of NC_084890.1, read as the reverse complement.
GTCACTATGAATTTCTGGTTATGCCTTTTGAGCTAACTAATGCACAATCTACGTTTTATGGTTTAATGAATGAAGTATTCAAACCCTTCCTCATAAAATTTGTTCTAGTATTTTTCGATGACATTTTGGTGTATAGTAAGTCAGCTGAGGAACATGAAGATCATTTGGGACAAGTGCTTTGGATATTACAAACTAATCAGTTGTACGCTAAGAAGTCCAAGTGCATATTTGGGGTTGGGGTAATTGATTACTTGGGCCATTTTATTTCAGAACAGGGGGTGAGCACTGACCCTTCTAAAATTGCAACTATGTCTAATTGGCCCGTACTTTCAACAATTAAGTCTCTAAGGGGTTTTTTGGGACTTACCGGATATTACATAAAATTTATCTGAGGATATGGGGTTATTGCTGCTCCTCTAACTGCTTTACTCAGGAAGAATTCTTTTAAGTGGAGTGAAGATGCTTCTAAGGCCTTCCAAGCTCTTAAGCATGCAGTCACACACCCATCGGTTCTAAGGCTGCTAGATTTTACTAAGCCCTTTACGATTGAATGTGATGCTAGTGGGTTGGGAATAGGTGCAATTTTGATGCAAGAGGGACAGTCGATTGCTTTTATGAGTCAGGTTTTAAAAGGTAAAGCTATTTTCTTTTCTACATATGAGAAGGAGTTATTATCCTTAGTTTTTGCAGTTCATAAGTGGATGCCCTATCTCCTAGGGCAGTCTTTTATTATTAAAACTGACCAGCAATCTTTAAAGTTTCTTTTAGAGCATAAAGTTGGTACAGTAACTCAACAAAGGTGGATGTCTAAGCTGTTGAACTATGACTTTGTTATTGAGTATAAGAAAGGCAAGGAGAATAAGGTAGCTGATGCCTTATCTACGGTATTTGAAGATTCGGGTTTGCAAGAACCTACTTGTTCTTTAATCTCATTTCCAACACCTACTTTGTTACAAGAGTTGAAGCTAAGTTACTCTACAGACCCAGAGACCCAAACTTTGTTACAACAATTGAAGGATGGCTCTAATGTTCCTAAGGGTTTTACTCTACAGCATGAGTTGATATTAAAAAAAGGGCAGAATTTATATAGTCAAGACTTCTCCCTTTAAGGAGAAAATACTGCATTACATTCACTCAAACCCCCAGGCTGGTCATTCGAGGTATCATAAAACTATGCAAAGGGCTAAGGTTGATTTCTATTGGTCGAGTATGAGAAAGGACATCAGGAAATTGATCAAAGAATGTTTAGTCTGTCAAGCTTCTAAGGTTGAGAATGTCCATCCTGCAGGGTTATTACAACCTTTACCCATTCCCAGTCAAATTTGGTATGACATTTCTATGGATTTCATAGATGGATTGCCTCTCTCTCGTGGTCACAGTGTGATACTAGTGGTTGTGGATCGACTAAGTATGGTCATTTCTTGTCTCTATCCCATCCTTACACAACAGTGACAATGGCCAACTTATTCTTTGCTCAGGTCTTTAAACTACACAATCTACCTCAGACTATAGTCTTTGATCGAGATGTTGTTTTTACTAGTTTTTTTTCGAAATAATTGTTTTGGTTGCAGGGAGCTAATTTGGCTTTCAGTTCAGCCTACCATCCACAGATTGATGGTCAAACAGAGGCTCTAAATAAGTGTTTGGAAGGGTATCTCTGATGTTATGTTGGAATGAAGCCTACGGCTTGGACTCAGTGGTTACCTATGGCAGAATGGTGGTATAACACTAACCACCATTCTTCTACTGGATTTACCCCATTTGAAGCACTTTATGGTTATCCCCCACCTAGACTGCTATCATATGTATTAGGAACAACAGCTTATGCAGCAGTAGATAATCAGTTGAAAAGCAGGGAACAAATTATTCATCTACTAAAAGAGAACTTAACAAAGGCTCAGAGCAGAATGAAGACATATGCTGACAAACTCAGAACATAACGCAGTTTTGAAGTAGGGGAATGGGTATACCTTTGCCTTCAACCTTACCGTAAAAAATCAGTAGCCATGCGCCGCAATTCGAAGTTGGCTCCCAGATTTTATGGGCCCTATCAGATCATTCAAAAGTTGGGTTCAGTAGCTTATAAACTAGATCTACCATCCACATCGAGAATACATCCTGTATTTCATGTTTCTTGTTTAAAAAATAAGTTGGGTAAGCAGATCTTACCTATTCCCACTTTACCACCAGTCAATCACCATGGGGAGCTGAAACCGGAACTTGAAGCTATTTTGGACCGGAGGATGAGGAAGATCAGTCAACGGGCAGCTATGGAGGTCCTCGTTCAGTGGCATGGATCGCCGGTGGAAGATAGTACTTGTGAGGTTATTTACAAATTGCAGGACACCTACCCACACCTTGTGGGCAAGGTGTTTTAAAGGGGGGACATTTGTCATGTGCCTTACAGCCATAGCCTAATGGCTATGTGTGCAGAAGGAGACGTTGAGGGATGAAAGGCATAAAGGTTGGAAAAAGGAGAAAATGACACTAGAGGCTGAAGTGCAACGTGGCAAAAGCTCGTGAAAAGTAGTTGGCTTTGGTTCACAGCTGGTGAGAAGTGGGCAACAGCTGGTGACCACTTGCTGGAAGTGAAGCGGTGCATTTTGGAGAGGAGAGTTAACACGCACGTTGCTGTTATACAGGAACGTGAGTAGGCTGGATTTGCGCCTGGAATCTCGGGCCTTGGGCAGAATTAGCTTTGCTTTGTTTGGGCTTATATAGCCTTTTGTAAAGTTAGTTGTTCATTCATTGAAGTTGTAACCTGTTTTTGTTCTTGATTACTTGGAGACCTTGGGTTTCTCGAATTGCCCAATCTATGTTCTTTTGGATTCAATCAATATAGCTACTGCAGTTTATCCATTCACCCCCTTTCATTGATTCATTCCATACGTTCAACCCATACACTCATTCATTCATTATAACCCATAATCCAGCAAGTATTATAGTTGAAGAAAGAAAACTCTTTACACAGGTGGTTGAGGTTTTGGATTTGGTGCTTAGCAAAGTCAAAGACCTCAAAGCAACCAGCGTGGTCTGGTTTGCCGGCGTTGTCTCATTGTCGTCGGTGTGGTTTGGTTGACTCCGACGCGGTCTGGGTTAGGATTAGGGTTTAATTTCAATTTCTTGCACTTTTTTTTTGTTTGGTTTTTATTTGGTTTTGTTTGTGAAGAATATGGATATGCTCGATATGGGTTTTGTGTATGTTGGAAACGAAATGGATTATTTTTTTGTTGTTGAATATTTGTGTAATTTTAATCTGAATCATTGGCTTGGATTGGGTTTTCCTCAATTGATAATTGATAATTTCTTATCTTGTATCCTCAAGATGTTTGAAAGAATGCCGCTTTGATGGTGTTGCAGTGTTTTGGTTAAAAAATAAATTGTGTTGGTCAAATATTTTATTTGTGAACTAGGTTTTTGTAACGGAGTTGAATTTGTGGATGTGAATTGAAGTAGTGGTGGTGGAAAGCTTAATTATTATGGTTGTTATGGTCTTGGAGTTGGGATGGAATTCTGGTTGTGATGTTGACGTTCTACTTTCAAAGTTTCTATAACCTTGAGGGTTTTGCTGAGGGTTAGGGTTCTTTCCCAATTGATAATTTATATCTTCCCTCAAGTTTGGTGGTGTTGCGGTGTTGTCAAAAAGAAATTAAAATGATAAGAGCCATTTTTGAGCTGCGAGAAATTAGAGAATTTACTGTAAGACTCGACCCAGACCCGGCTGAAGGTAGGGGATTATGGCTTTAAGGTCAATGTCGTAATTGACCAAGCCTAAATAATGGTAAAATGGACAAATTTGCATAAAAAAAAAAAAAAAAAAAAAGTCACGTACCACGTATGTGATGCACATTCTGTCTAGTTTGACGGAAAAGGCTAACGGAATGGGGACATTGAAAACTCTGAAAACTTTGTGAGGGCACATTGCAAATTTTTAAACTTTAGTAGTTAAATTGAAAACGGGTGACAACTTCGGGGCTGAATTGTATTTAACTATTTTTTTTAACAAGAGATATGAATATTTCATTGATCAAATATCACGAGCATAAAACTATTGTATAACAAAGTATAAAGTTCTGTAAAATTATAGTCACATGCTATGAGGTTACATAGTTATAGATACAATCAAAATTTTTACAATAAAATGCTATCTATGACTTTCATCTTCCGCTAACCCATGTACAAAAATAGTTAAAGAGCAGATCTGCTCCGAGCAAACTAGATCGAAAACAATGGTAGCCAAATATCTTAAAAATTTATTTAAATCAGCCATGAAAGATAACTCATCACACTGAACTATCAAGGCCGTGAGAAATAACTTATCACACATGGCTAACTTTCATCCTACATATCGCTCATGGAGGTAGATCTACAGAGAAGAAAACTCATATTCAAAGCAAAAACACAACCAGCAAACAACAACAACAACCAGGGAGAAGGTGAATGACACAACACAGAGGTAGTTAGACGGATGCATATCAGAGATGCCAAAATTGCTGATCTGGTCGGAGAATACATACAAACAGAAGAAAAAACCAGAGTGAGAGGCGGATGATAGAAGCAATGAGTAGAAATGAAAAGAGAGAGGATGAGGAAGTTGATCTGCTCCCTCCTCCTCTTAAATATGTTTTCTGAATGGTGAAGTATAGTTCAGCAAATGTCACTATCATATGTAAGTTATAGAAAATTATCTACAAATCGATTGGTAGGAAATTTCTGTCATTTAATAAAAGACGAGTATTATAGGAGACATTTTCACTATCAAGGAAAAAAATCCAATATATATATATATATATATATATATATATATATATATATATATAAAATATGGATTGATTATTGAAAACAATTTATATTGAATCACACAGTCGTATCCTACCGTTGCAACGAACTCACCTAAAGAAACCAAACCCAAATCATGTGAATCACTCAACTGCAGACGTGGCGTACAAATAGCACTTCGCTAATCGAACTCTTACTCCCATCACCTCCACAAAGCACATCGGTATCATCGTAACCCTCTTGCTAGCTACCATGCAAGCCCTTCAATCGCCAACTCTCCGGCCATCCCCGGTGGCCCCACTACACAGAAAGCGGTCATACCATTGGGGGCCCACCGCCAGGAGCCGAGTCTCCGTCGTTTCGGCTTCGGCTTCGACCCCAGCCACCGTATCGGCACCGAGGCGCGAGAAGGACCCGAAGAAGCGGGTCGTGGTAACCGGCACGGGCTTGGTATCGGTGTTCGGAAACGACGTCGATTTGTATTACGAGAAGCTGCTGGCGGGTGAGAGCGGGATCGGCCTGATCGACCGGTTCGACGCGTCCAAGTTCCCCACCCGGTTCGCTGGCCAGATCCGCGAGTTCAGCTCCCAGGGCTACATCGACGGCAAGAACGACCGGCGACTCGACGATTGCCTCCGCTACTGCATTGTTGCTGGCAAGAAGGCTCTCGAGGACGCCGACCTCGGCGGCGATAAGCTCTCCAAGGTCCGCTATTACTCGTCTCGAGTTTTATGCTACACATTATATATATGAAATCTTATTTTGTTTATTTGTGGGGGATTTAATTGTGCTGCATGATGGGGATTTTGGGTTAATGTGCTTAAAATTGTGTGATTTTGTGGGTTTGAACAGTTAAGAAATATTAGTTTGGTTGTAGAATGTCGACACGTTTGTGTGTGTTACTTATTGTGTTTGAGATTTGATAAATCAAATGCCCGTTGTTTTACCCTATTGTGAATCTTACTGCAAATGTAACATTTGGAGTTGAATCTTTCTATGGTATTATTCTGTGACAAAATGTCTTCTTCTTTTTTCTTTTTTAATTTCTTTCAAGCATTGAGTCATTACCTTTAAAGTTTATTCTTTATGCATTATACTTGGCTTAAGACGATTGCTGATTGTCTGGTGCAGATTGATAAGGAAAAGGCGGGTGTGCTTGTAGGAACAGGGATGGGAGGTCTCTCGGTCTTTTCTGAAGGGGTTAAGGCTTTGATAGAGAGAGGTCATAGGAAAATAACCCCTTTTTTCATTCCCTATGCCATAACCAATATGGGGTCTGCCTTGCTTGCAATTGATATAGGCTTCATGGGTCCAAATTATTCGATTTCAACGGCTTGTGCTACCTCCAATTATTGCTTCTATGCTGCTGCAAATCACATCCGCCGGGGTGAGGCTGATCTGATGATTGCAGGTGGGACTGAAGCTGCCGTTATTCCCATTGGATTGGGGGGTTTTGTTGCATGCAGGGCCTTATCTCAGAGGAATGATGATCCAAAAACTGCTTCACGGCCATGGGATATAGATCGAGATGGATTTGTCATGGGTGAAGGAGCTGGAGTATTGGTGAGCCTGCATCTGTTTGTATGCTAGTTGTGTAAAAAGGACACAGTTTTAGCCACTTGGTTGCTTGTATTTCTAATTTTCTTTTTATTTAACTGCTTATATTCATCATCAAGCACGTTCTTTTTTTATGTGTCCTGGACATAAATGACAAAGGACGGAAGACCAAGTTACTTAGACCAGTTGACAACTTTGGCTTTCTGCGTATGCTTTGAAGGCTTACCCATATGGGAATCCAATTTAGATTTAAATTTTTCAACCCTGCATCGTGATTTGCTTGTTTCTTTAAAAATTTTTATAGCCTTGGAGAATGATAACAGACAAAGGTAGAACTCTGATTGTGGGTACTTCAAAGCAAAATATTACAGGTCCTCCTTGGTGTTTAATGTAGAGATGACCTACTCGCAAAGTAACATTAATTGCCCATCAGAAATTACATGCACCTGTTTTTCTTTTTTTCTTTTCCCCGCCTCATCTACGTTTTATTGATTAGATGTTAATAATCTTGCTCCTTTTTTTTTTTTTTTTTTCTTTTTTTTTTTTTTTGTTGATAAGTTTTATGTGGGGTATCAATCCCCATACCTCTACATGCTAAGCGACAGCGAGCGCTCTACCATTTGAATAATCTTGCTTCATATGAATCTCTTTCTCTCTCTCAACAAATTTTAAGTTTAATGGTTGTCACGCAGTGTAATCTTGCTCTATGAATTAATAGTAAAATCTTAATTAGTGTAAAATTGACTTTTTCATGATAGATCCTAGAGAGCTTGGAACATGCAATGAAACGAGGTGCACCGATTATTGCCGAGTATTTAGGTGGTGCTGTTAATTGTGATGCTTATCATATGACTGATCCAAGAGCAGACGGACTTGGTGTGTCCTCATGCATTGAAAGCAGCCTTGAAGATGCTGGTGTATCACCTGAGGAGGTATTCTCTTTCCCCCCTCCCCATAAATTAATCTTTTTACTGCATGGTGCTCTTTTTATTTTTAGTTATTATTTTTCTGGAATCTTGCTTGAATGGGATTTGGTTCCAGCTGTCCTGTTTGTCTTCAAATACATTTGCATTATTACTTTATTTTGCCACCCTATTCTCTCTTTCTCATGCAAAAACTCTATTTGTTTTGTTTTATTTCGTTTCTATTTGTGTGTGGATCTTTGCATGCGTGCATGCACACCCTTTTCTGTACATATTTAGTGGCTATTGTCACAAACTGTATATGCAGGCCTTCTATTGTTTCATATTCCATTAATCCATTATGAGGTGAACTTTTCTCTGCTATGTAGATAAACTTTATAATCATTTACATGGAAGGGTCGGAATAAACAACACCACAACTGGCACATTCCTCTAGGTGGATCGTCGATCCGACAACCAGGATCTCATCAAGTAGTACAGCATGTAGGTGGTGCTCGGTGATTTTTGAAGATTTAATTAGTGGATCGGTGGTGGTGGTATCAAATGATTTTTGTGACAACCAACGACACAAAAATATTTTTGACATCATTGTCTGGGTCTCCACCAAACAATAGAATTAGAAAATTAGTGATTTTTCTTGAAAACTTTTTTGAAAAAATATTTTATTTTGAAACATGTGCAGCCTGAGTGTCCATTGGTGGTTAATACTAATTAGTCGTAAGTGCTTTGGCAAGCAGTGATATGGTTCAAATTGGAAGGTGTTGCAAGGGGAAGGGAAGCAAGGACTCCAGTTATTAATGGCACGGTGATGGCCTTAGATAGAGTGCAACATTTTAATAGATCCTTTGTAGCTGAACCAAATAATTGGCGTAATGTTTTCTTGTGTTGAGGTGATGTTTAGATTCTGTAAAGTGCTTTCAGATTTATGAGACCGAGATGTAGGGCTGTTATCATGCAGGGATGTAGAGATCTTGTGTGGTTTATAAAGTTATGCACATGCACCAGTCATTTCCACTCACATTCTGTGATATGTGACTAGATGCTCTGGCCAACAAAAATACATATAGAAACTACAAGATGCAATTATGGTTACAATTTCCCCTCCACGTTGCTTTCTATTGGATAATATAAAAAGGACATAAGAACCTTTATTTGTATGTCATTGAGATTTAAAACGCTGCCTCAGCTGTCTATGATTGAGATGGAGTGGACAAACATAATGTTAAGTGCTTTTGGATGGCCTGGCAATTACAACTTGCTGGTTCTATTTCTAGTTTAAATTGCTTTTTATTTTTTTCTTTTGAAATCAATGTTCTAGCCTATGATTATCATGCGTGCCTAAAGTTCTTTCCAAATGACATACAGAGTAAGTAAAACGAACTCCCCAAAAAAAGGAAGAGAATTAAACTAGTGTCCCAATTTTCCAGGTTAACTACATAAATGCACATGCAACTTCCACTCTTGCTGGCGACCTGGCTGAGATAAATGCCATCAAAAAGGTTTTCAAGAACACTTCAGAGATCAAAATCAATGCAACTAAGGTAATCTTTCTCCTAGTGCATGCTTTCTTTTCTCTTCTTCCAAATTCAAGCTGGTTAGACATTGATTTTCATTTCTTTTGTCTGATTGATGTTCTGTTCTTGTCTTCGTTTTGTTTCAGTCAATGATTGGGCATTGCCTTGGTGCCGCTGGGGGTTTGGAAGCCATTGCCACTGTGAAAGCCATAACAACGGGATGGCTGCATCCTACCATAAATCAATTCGTATGTGCTACTTTCTAGTTAACACTTGCTTTCAACCTTGTATCAGAATAAACTTGTGAAACACAGATACAGCACACACACTGACATTAGACAGTATTGATTCTTATACCTTTGATGGTTCAAAACATGAGACTAGTTTGTCTTATATATTTGATTGGTAATAATCAATTGGATGAAATATGCGGTTAATGCCATATCATTTAACACTGAATGCAACAGCGAGTTATAAAAAACATTGTGGCCACTTTAATCACTGCATACAGAAGCGCAGAACCAATTAAAGTGATTTTTATTTTATTTTGTATGTTAATAACTAACATTGCAAATGATGTGTTTTGGAAAGGAAGAAACTTATGAACTCTTTAGCTATCTTTACAAACCCCAATTGATTGGGAGTTGACTTTCTTTAAAAATAAAATTCAAATTTTTCGAGGAAAAGGAAGTAAATTCAGAATCTTATGCTTGTGAAAATTTTACTTTCCTTTGGTCTATTTTTGACAACTTTAAAGTATTACTCAATTTTCTTAAACATTTGGATAATGGGTAATATGATGGGTGACATGTTCTCTTCAATGGATGCAGAATCCAGAGCCTTCAGTTGACTTTGACACCGTTGCAAACAAGAAGCAGCAGCATGAAGTGAATGTTGGTAAGATGCTCAAACCTTGAAAAACCATGGCGTTTTCATTTCTAATTGATTTGATCACTCATTAGCGCTTCATATGTTTTCAGCCATTTCAAATTCATTTGGATTTGGCGGGCACAACTCTGTCGTGGCCTTTTCTGCTTTCAAGCCTTGATCATCCAGCTGTTCTGGATTTCTTGTAGGGAGATCAGTCGTTGCTTATTTGAGATTTTGGTTGTTACATCATTGTTGAGGCTGCTTCGTTTTCTACTTAACTGGAGTCGCTGCTTTCCTTTCAAGCCATTTGTAGTTAATTTTTTGATAATTATGAGTTGGATTTTAGCTTGAGGACTTTTAGGCATCTTTGCTTTAGAACTATTCGATCTGTTGGGCGAGTGGTGTAAAAGCTTTGTATTCGGTTTTAAAGAATGTAGTGGATAAGGGGAAAAAAAAAAAGTGCCAAAGGCCTTTTGCTTTAACTTCCTATTGTCTTTTAGTTATGATCGTGATGTGATGCATCCAACTTGGGGTTGGGGTAGGAGCGATAGATTGGGTCAGCCTAATATGGAATAGGTTTAAGAGCTTAATTTTTTATGTTTCATTAGCCTTGGAGCTTTTAGCTTATTAGTTAGGTTTCTAATATTACTATGAGTTAAAGTCTTGTTTTTTTTTTTTTTTTTTTTTTTTGGTACTTGTAATTTGAAAACTTTATATTTTTGTACCTCAGTTCCAATTCGCATCGCAGATGGCACCTGGATTTTGAGAAAAGATGGATATAGTATTTTCGTCCAAAGTTTAATGGATTACTATGTGTCTACTTTCTGGTGTTGACACGTGGTACAATGTAAAAATAAAAATAAATAATAAATAATAAAACTTAAAAAATAGAAAGGGTTACCGCCTAAGTGAATCGGCCAAAAAAGTGGAAAGGGTTATCAATTCAAAGTGAAAGTTGCTTTATAGTGGGGCTACCAGAGATTTTGGCATGGAAGTATGGTGGATTGTTATGATCAGGTCTAATTTGACATATGGGTGTTAGATTGGGCTAAGCTTAATATGGGATAGGTTTAAGTATGAGTGAACATGCGGGCGGATAATAGCCGCCCGCATCCACTATCAGCTATCGGCACATGTAGATTTGGATGCAGATGTAGTTAGCTAAAATTAATATTTACATATGCAGCTAGCGGTTTTAGAGAATGCGGATACAGTTATATATATATTCACTAAAACGTCATCGTTTTGAATTTGGTAAGTTTAGGACTTTTAGATTATGTTAGGTTTTTTTCACTATTATCTCAAAGACATACCTCAATGCATTTTTATTTTATTTTTTCTTTTCTTTGGTTATCTAAATGCCAATTACTCTATGAGACAATGATCCTCTATGATTGATAATCGCGAATTATATAATAAGTTAAATCTTAATTTATTGGGTTAAATATAAAAAAGTCACATGAACTAACAATCGATTTTATAATTGCCATTGAATTTTCAAATATGCTAAAGTAACCTATCAAACTATAACTGTGTTTCAAAAATATTACTTTTTTTTTTTTTCGATAATACCCTTATCCTTTAAAAAACAAAAATAAAAAATTAATAAAAAACTATTTTTTTTTATAAGTATATATAAAAAAAAAATTCTTTTGGGATAAATACAAAATTAGTCTCTATAATTAGCTTAAATTACAAATCGCTTACTGCGGTATACAAATAATTTAGAAGAGTTCATCAGGGTAGGCCAAAATAACATTTTAGTCATTGCATCAAAACACTTGACATATTTCATTAATGGCCATGTCAGTACCAATAAAACAATGACGTGTGTCACTTTTAGTAATAGAAAAGGAAAAAAAAATGCAAAATTAGTTCATATGGTTTACTTGATTTACAATTAATTCTACGTGATATAAAAATGAACTCAAAGGTCTCTATGGCCATAAAATGCTTTCAAATGGAAATACATTTTGCAAAAACTATTGATTTTTTTGGTATTTTGTTGACACTAAGAAAGTTAACAGAATACTCTCTTTCAAAATTTGTGCACTTTGGCACTAAAATCAGGGGGGGTAAGAAAATGGTTTAAGCCACTTGAGAATCTTAAACCATTTTTCATCATAAATTCCTTATTTTTCGTTGATTATTTTTTTTTCGTATGCACAAATATTAAAAATAAAAATAAAAATCTTTTAGGTCGAAACAAACGCAGCCTAAAAGTGATAAATGGAGAGGATCCTCTCAAGTTAGTATATTATTAGGGGTAAAAATGTACATTCACATTTTTGTGGAATATGAAAGTACATTTTTATCCCTAAAAATGTACTAACCGGAGAGGATCTAAATTCCATTTGTTGGAAACAAAAGAAAGGAGGAGAATAAATTAATAAATAAATAAACCCTAACAGTGGCCCCACAGTAACCCAATTCCCGCCAAAACATAGGCCAGCACCGTTAGTTTCGCGCCAAAACTAAAGAACTACAACCCTAGTGTCCATTGTGCAAAAAAGGTTGCCACCACGGTCCACGGCTCCATTTTTCTCTCTCTCTCTCTCTGTGAAGCAGAAATGGATATCAGCGAGGAACTGAGGGCGGCTCACAAGCGAGAGTTCTTGGAGTTCTTGGATCAAGATGTGCGTGCGTCTTTCTTTCTCTCTCTCTCTCTCTCTCTCTCGCTCTCACTCTCTCACTCTCATTTTGGGTGATGATGATGAATGATGCAGGTAGGGAAGGGAATATACATGGACGAGATCAGGGCCATGATAAACCACAAGCGCCGCCGCCTCATCGCCAACATCTCCGATCTCCACTCCTTTCGCGACTTGGGCACCAGGTTACTCAGCTTCCTATTTCTCACTTACTTTGTCGTTTTTTTGCTTACTGAAATTGGAGAAAACTCGCCCCAATTAGGTTAAAATTGGCTTGTAATTACGCCCAAAATCAGTTCAGAAATTTTGATCTATTGGCTCTTTAAATGTTTTAACGGGTTTAGTTTTGAGAGATTCGAGGCTTTTGCATACAAATGGAGCACTAATCGCTGTTTGGTTGCCTAGAGAGCTAATTTGAATCATATAGTTTGTGCTACTTTTTTGTAAGGAGTGAAAGTCTTGTTTCGCCTAAAAAAAAGTGTACTGGGATCCGTTTATATTGGATAATATGGATTTTGCACTATCCTGGACACACGAATTTGATTTTCTAAGTTTCGTATATTTTCTCAGTAACCAAACACTGCGCTAATCCTCAGAAGAGCGAGGTTTGATGTGAGTGTTATAGGTGAGAGTTGATGCTGTGTAGGTGGGAGGGGTTGTAGTTGTGTTGATTTCCAGAACTTGATCTTCTGGAGAGAATTGCAATTGTTTGGTGGTGTTATAAAATTTATTCATTCCTCAAAAAAAAAAAGAAAAAAAAAAAGCACTGCGCTAACCCTTGATGTGGGTCCCTGAGAAAAGTTTATGAACAAGAAATGGAAATTTGACCATTTTTTTTTTTTTTTTAAATCATCAGAACTGTGTAAATTCGGAGTCAACTTCTGTGTAGTACAGTAGCTGAGTGAGGGCTGTTTTGACTTGTTGGGTCTTAGGTTGTTAAACCCAAATGCTCAAAATTCTATTTTTACTTCTTTTGCCTATGTTTTAAATTTTAATTTATTTTCTGATATACAGGATTCTCAAGAATCCAAGTGAATACATGCAATCCTTCTGTGATGCGGTCACAGACGCTGCTAAATCTATTGATCCCAAGTACTTGAAGGAAGGAGAGCACGTTCTTGTGGGGTTTGAAGGCCCTTTCGTATCTCGCCGTATCACACCAAGAGAACTTCTTTCTGAATTCATTGGCTCCATGGTCTGCGTCGAGGGCATTGTCACGAAATGTACTTTGTTCTTTTAACTTTTCTGTATTTTCATGTGTGTTACTTGCTCTTCACATGGTATATGATGTTGGACATTGAAATTTAGATGGTTTTTCACAATCGCTTTGACGATAAATCTAGATTAACATAAATCTAATCTGGTGAGTTACTCATTTCTAGGTTCTCTTGTAAGGCCAAAGGTTGTAAAAAGTATTCACTTTTGCCCCACAACTGGAAACTTTACTAGTCGTGAATATCGAGACATTGCATCTAATGTTGGTTTGCCCACCGGGTCTGTGTATCCTACAAGGGTAATGTCAAATCATTCAATTTTGTAATTTTGTATGCTATTACCGGAGAAGCGCTTTTCCTAATAGAAAATTATGCCTCAGGATGAAAAAGGCAACTTATTGGTGACTGAGTATGGATTGTGCAAATACAAAGATCATCAAACCTTGTCAATGCAAGAAGTACCAGAGAATTCTGCTCCTGGTCAGCTTCCACGAACAGTGGATATCATAGTTGAGGATGACCTGGTTGATTCATGCAAGCCTGGAGACCGTGTGGCTATAGTAGGGATATATAAAGCTCTTCCTGGTAACAGCAAGGGAGGTGTAAATGGAGTATTCAGGTCTCTTGTGTGTACTAACATCATTTCCTTGTTCCTCTTATAGCATGATGTTTTCAAGTTTCAGAGCTTGATTTACTGATCTTGTTGTGTAGGACTGTTCTCATAGCTAACAATGTTTCTCTGCTCAACAAAGAGGCAAATGCACCAATATATAGTCCTGAAGACTTAAAAAATATTAAAAAAATAGCCGAGAGAGATGATGCATTTGACCTACTTGGTAATTCACTTGCACCCTCTATATATGGGCATTCATGGATAAAAAAAGCAGTGATATTATTGATGCTCAGTGGAGTGGAAAAGAACCTAAAGAATGGTACCCACTTACGAGGGTGAGTTGTAAATTTTTCTCTAACATTCTATTGGTATTATATTTAACTTTTATTGTACCCTTCCCTTCTGCGATTCTCCTATTTGCTGTATCTAGGGCCATAACGTGATGCCCTGGCATAATAATTGAATGTTGAATATTACTAAACCAATGGATTGTTTCTTTTAGAGACATTAACATGATGATGGTTGGTGATCCCTCTGTTGCTAAGTCTCAACTTCTAAGAGCAATTATAAATATTGCACCCTTGGCCATATCAACTACTGGTCGGGGTTCTTCTGGTGTTGGCTTGACCGCTGCGGTTACTTCAGATCAAGAAACAGGTAAAGCATCTAACGTGCTCTAGCATTTAGCATTATATGGTACTTTTGTTTCCTCCAGGCAAATAGTGATTTACCAGTGGCTGTTATCAGGAGAAAGAAGGCTAGAAGCTGGTGCAATGGTTCTTGCTGATCGAGGTGTTGTCTGCATTGATGAATTTGACAAGATGAATGATCAAGATCGTGTTGCTATACATGAAGTTATGGAGCAGCAGACTGTAACTATTGCCAAAGCTGGTATTCATGCATCACTGAATGCTCGATGCAGTGTGGTGGCTGCCGCAAATCCCATATATGGAACTGTAAGTGTTACATTTGGTACTAATTGTAGCACTGTTACCCACAATGCTTGGCATTGATGCCTCTAGTTGCTTAACTTGATTTTGTGCTGCTTACTGAATGGTTGTACAGTATGATCGCTCATTGACGCCAACGAAGAATATTGGACTCCCAGACTCCTTGCTTTCTCGTTTTGATTTATTGTTTATAGTATTGGATCAAATGGATCCTGATATTGATCGTCAAATCTCAGAGCATGTCTTGCGCATGCACCGCTTTCGTTCTGCAATTGATGGAGGTGTGTTAACAATACCCTCATGCTTAGAAGATTAGTGGGCATCTAAGAATAAGCTTGATTGTGGAGTTAAAATTGCAGGTGAAGCAACACTTGATGGGAGCTCAAGATATGGAAGAGAAGATGAAGCTGATACTGACTCTGTCTTTGTCAAGTACCACCGAATGCTGCATGGGAAGAAAACAGAAAGGGGTCGAAAGCGTGATACCCTTACCATCAAGTTTCTTAAAAAGTACATTCATTATGCAAAGCATAGGATACAGCCTGACCTGACTGATGAGGTCATGATTCTTTATTCATTTATTTATTCCACCTTATTGTAATGTGGCTACCCCAAGACTGTTTCTAACAATTTTTTTCCACAGTCATCTGAACATATTGCAACAGCATATGCAGAGCTTAGAAATGCCAATTCAAATACAAAGGTTAGTACGTTATAATCTATTGACAAGCATATTAGACAACTAATGATACAGTTTCTTCTCTTCCAATGACAATCATATTGGGCAATTGATGATATGGTTTTTCTCTTTATCAATTCATATGATGGTTGCTTTCTCTAGACCGGAGGGACACTTCCTTTCACCGCAAGAACCTTGGAAACCATAATACGCCTCTCAACTGCTCATGCCAAGTTGAAGTTGAGCAGAAAGGTAGCTGGCTTTATCTCCCTTTTGATGTCTCTTGTCATTCATGTGATAATATACTGGGATCATGGTCATTATACCCGTTTATGTTTCCAGAAACAATTTGAGTTTAATCTTTAAACCTTTGAAGGCATATCTTACAAAATGAAGAAGTAAATTCATGTTCAGAGGTCTTATTTGTATTGACCTTTAGGCTTGCTTTTGGCTTATTCTATCAACTCTTTATTCTATGAATATTCCATTGTTTTTTCTGCTTGTTCATCACACTTCAGGATTATTTTATTTATATCTGTTGGCAGGTTTCAAAGTCTGATGTTGAAGCTGCCCTGAAAGTTCTGAATTTTGCAATCTATCATACGGAACTGACTGAAATGGATGAGCGTGAGCAAGAAAGGGATAGAGAATTAGAGAGAAAACGTAGAGTTGACCATCAATTTGGTGGAAATGATAGAGTCCCTCATGTTGGTAAAAGAGATAGACCTGACAGTGGCACTTCTGACAAAGAAGGGTGAGTCATAGCCTGTATTTTCTTCATCTATATTGCATGTAGATGTTGCTTAGAAAAAATGTTGTCTACTAACAGAAAAATCCTCGTCATTTGGCATCTACTGAAGTGTAAGTTCATTTATATGTATATGTGTATTCAATTGCTTTCCACTGTTTCAACTATGGGCAAGTTCTTTATTCCCAAATTGTGCATCTGAAACGGAAAGCAACCAAGGCCAGTAGTTCAGTGTATGTAGTTGGAATGACACCTTAAATGTGTTGATGTAGTCCAACCATTCTTTGCATCACCTATTCATTGAATATGTACACTTTCTCTTTGAATTGTTTGATGATCTCATTGCGTTCAGTTGAGTCTGTTTTCCCTAAGATTCCTAACATGGTGGCCATCATTTTGATTTCACATTTTTCTAGATGAAGCGTAGTATACTACAAGTTAGGCAAACTACCTTGAGTTTTAATGATTTGAAACTTTTAAAGGGCAACAAAGTTTTTAAGTTGTTCCTTTTTCTGGATGAGTATATTAATTCTTCTTTCAGTTTCCTTTATTGTAGCATTGGTAGTATGACCAATTTTACATAATATAATTGACCTTTTCCATGCTATTTGTTGTCCCCCCTTTGATTGCTTGGCTTAGTCCAACAGCGGATGCTATGGAAGTTGATGACCCTCCTGCAGCCCAGTCTGCTGTTTCCCAGGAAAGGTTGGTGTCTAGCAATCATTTCCAGTAGCATATGCTTTACTTTCTTGTTTATCCGTTTTCCTCAGGTTTACTTTTTTCTGATGTTAGCTCTTCCTTTCCCCTGCCCACTTGCAGAATAGAAGCATTTAATTCTTTATTTGGTCAGCATATGAGGGCAAACCGCTTGGATCTCATATCCATTGCAGACATAGAGAATGTCATTAACTCTGTATCGGTTGTCCGTTATTCAAGGACAGAGATCATATCCCTATTAGAGGTACAATGCTTTAACATAATTATTAGAATGAAATTATAGATGCATTTGGTAACCATGCCTATCTTTAGATTTCAGATAAAGAATACAAGCGAGTGTAAAAAGGTTAATTCCCACATTGGATAGATGTCACAAGTTGTGGTTGATTTTTAATATATGTCAACCACTCATAAGATTAAGCTGTTGGTTAAGCTGTGTCCTAACATGTTTCACTGTGGTCTCACTAGTAGACTCCCCAAGATATCTATCTCCTCAGTAATTGTCAATTTTTGTTAATAAATATTTTAATGTTTTTTAGCTAACATCTGTTGTTGGGCTGGTGCCTATGGCCAAGGTGAATAGCATAGATAACTGCGAAGTAACTTTCTTCACTTGTTCAGAAACTTCAAGATGATAACAGAGTGATGATAGCTGACGGAATGGTGCATATGATATCATAAATTGTAATAAGACCAACCTCAATTCCAAAATTCAGGCAGGTATGTGGTCCTATTTTGCTAATTAATCCTGTTTTGCTGCTGAGGGATCAGCTTCAATCTCTTTTAAGTTGAATCATTTTCATTGTATACACGAGATTTCGATATGCTTATTTTTCTTGCAATATTTTGCTAGTTAATCCTATACATTTTGCCTGAAATGGAGGGTATATTTGACACTGATGATGTCAATTGGTAGGATTGTCCCACATGGCAAATAAAGTGTCATCCGATTGAATTTTCTCTTGTTTTATATCTTTTAGATATATCACAATCTATTTTTGAAACATATAGCATATTTAATTGTTCAATAATGAATTTCAGGGAGAGTGGAATTGGGCAGCCAGCATGGTCAACACTTATAGAGGATAAACATGGCATGAAAGAGATTCGTATGAGGACCTGACGGATTTCCTAGGTGTTAGCTGTGTCAAACTGAAACGTTAAGAATGCAGTGGAATTTCTTTGTATCCTTACTTTTTTTCTTCTTATTTTCTTATTTTTTTTTTTTGATTTATGAAGTTACAATGTCTATATTGGAAAGTAATG
Organism: Alnus glutinosa; assembly: GCF_958979055.1. Lineage (NCBI taxonomy): Eukaryota > Viridiplantae > Streptophyta > Magnoliopsida > Fagales > Betulaceae > Alnus > Alnus glutinosa. The sequence goes on along the minus strand of NC_084890.1, from coordinate 27,678,722 downwards.
AGAAAATTTGGTACTTTTCCATGCACGCAAGTTGTTTCTATATTGATGTTATTGCCGCTGCCAAATGTGAAGATGGTTTTGACGAATTGAAGATCGGCAAATAACCTTTTTCAATTACGCATAATTTAGGGGTGAAAGATGGGGATACGGTTATTAGCAATTCTTCATCCGCATAATTCGATTTTCACTTTTAGGTATTTGTATTCGCATCATGTGATTGCTATCAGTATCCGCGTACTTATTGCGGTTATTATTTGCTATCTGTATAGGAAGTAATGAATGTTTTGGATTACTATCTAAATCTATATGCAAGATTAAATACTGCAGTTATTACTATATGCAAATTTAAATAAATCAAAATTTTATTTGTTACATAATTTACGATTATCAGTCATGGAGGGTCATTGTCTCGTAGAGTAATCGAGATTTGAATTACTCAAATAAAAGAAAAAAAAGTAAATAGAGTGAGATATGACTTCGAGATGATAGTGAAAAAAACTTAACATAATCTAAAGGTCATAAATTTGTCAAATTCAAAACGACGTCGTTTTATTGAATTTAATTAAATTTATATAATTATATATGTAAAGGGTATGCGGATAACGAATAGTAATTATGTGCTGATAGCAGATGTGGTCAGTTATTATCTGCCCATATTTTCACCCCTAGCGTATATCTTCATAATCAATGTTGGAATACTTTTTAAACACCTAGTTGCTTACGGTGCCTCCTTTGTACTTGTGCGAAACGGCAAATAAAATTTTCTTTTAAATTGGGTTGGGTGAAATTTTTGTTAAACATGTGTTTGCCATTTTGTACGTTACTATCTCCCAATATAGACAATATAACTTCATAAATCATAAATCATTTGGTTGCCCTATGGTGAGAGTCATAATTACCCTTCCGTCTTATTTACTTGGTAAATAAGGTTATGCAGGCGTACCGGGTTAATTAATTTTGAGGGTGTTACACCTAAATATTGCATATTGAGTTCGGGTTGTATCGACGCATGGATATAAGACTATATATGTCAACTCTAACTCGACTCATTTAATTAAATGGGTTAGACTCTTCAATCCTATTTTAGATTTTTTATTGGATTCGTAGGTCATGTAAAAAATGATAAGTCTTATATTAATTTAATAAATTGGGCTAAAAATTTTTTCCAAAAAAGAAAACTTTCTCCATTTTCTTTTTCTTTTATTTCTTTAAGGCCTCGTTTAATACGCGAAATGTGTATTCTATTAAGAATATTAATACTTATTACTAGTAATAGTGATGGTGAAATAAAATAATTATTCTTATTCCTTAATTTAATAACAAAAGATATTCTTTCATTAGACCCTCGATTTTCCTTTGTGGGTGGCACCACCCACAACAATTCAAGTGTTTTTTTTATTTTATTTTTAATTATTTTTTTTAGAGTTGAAGTGTTAAAAATAAAATATAATTTTTTGGAAAAAAATAATTAATTTTTTAAATTTTTATAAAATTATGTATTCATCTCCGTAAATGAATAATTATTACCATTATTCTTAGGAATAGTTCCTATTAAATAGAAGAATGATTATTATATTTCCGAGTCTATCAATCAAGCGGAATAGAGTGTAGCCCAAGGATGAAAACTTGGTGGGGTACGTGGCAGAGTGAGAGCCCATTAGTCGAACCAGAAGAAATCAGAAAGCAATGGCCTCAACTCCTTTGATTCTCAGGACCTCTCCCCTGAGTTTCTGCACTCTACACTCCAACAAATCCCTCTCTTCCCTTCCTTTCTCTACACCCAACTCCAAATCTTTTCGCCGCCTCAGTTCCACAAAGGTAACACAACACACACTGACACACACACAAAGACCAAAATCCACTCTTTTGGTTGTCTAGGAAATGTGAGAAAAGAAAAAAGAAAATTTCATTATTGGGTTATCATTTTCTTTTTCTTTTCCCGTGGTTTCTTAGCAACCAAATGGAGGGGTAAAATGGGTTCAGTGAAATTAATTTTTGCTTCTTATAACCTGTCATTGTTATGCCTGCCAACCATTGATGTTAGATGGAAGGTACCGAAATCACAGAGGAAGTGGCAGAGCAACCAGGACCCATTGCGAATGTGAAAAAGAAAATCTTTGTTGCTGGAGCAACCGGAAGTACTGGGAAAAGAATTGTTGATCAGCTGCTGGCGAAGGGTTTTCAGGTTAAAGCCGGGGTTCGTGACTTGGAGAAGGCCAAAACCACGCTTTCCCATGACAACCCGGCTCTTCAAATTGTTAGTTTTCTTGGATGTTTTAGAGTGCAAGCATTAAGTAGACCATGAAAACTCAACTGGGTTTTTGTTAATTCTTGATACTGTTTTGCGTGTCGCTAAGTTTTTTGAGAAATGTGTTGTGGGTTTTATGTTTTGCAGGTGAAAGCGGATGTAACTGAGGGTTCTGAGAGGTTAGCCGAAGTTGTAGGGGATGATACAGAAGCGGTGATATGTGCAACTGGCTTTCGGCCAGGGTGGGATTTGTTTGCTCCATGGAAGGTCAGTTAATTTTGTGCCTATGCAATTGATATAGCCTCAAATCAGAGATGATTTAGAATTTGATGTTTTGAGGAAAGACGCAGAGAAAGGGTTCTAAATACTTGTTTAATTGATTTAGGATTATTCTCTGTGGAATTCTTATGGTATTTTAATGCATCGGAAACTTCTTGACATGAACTCTCTTTTAGACTCGCTTAGATTCAGTTGTTATTATTTGTACTGGGATCTTACATGATTATAATGTACCCCGGACAGATGTAGGAGAAAAGGGCCTAAGGATGAAATAATGGAAGAAATATTGACTCAGCATGCTATAGATTGTTAAACAGGATCGAAATAAATTGATAAGCTTTTTCTGTTTTATAAAATGGTAAGTTGAGTTTTGGATGTAAAATTACAAAGAATTCACGATGCCCATGAAAAAGACATGAAGTCAAGCAGCAAATATTTCAGTACAAGTGCTAGTCCTACAACACCAAACATACTTCTAGTTCTCTGATAGGAATACCACTTTTCTCCTCAATTGAAGTGTATTTTTCTTGATGTTACATAAGCACCAGGCTAGCGGTGCTCCTTCTTATTCTTTAGAAAGAAAAAAAAAATTAAAGAAAAGGAGAAAAAGAAGAATTGCTCCTTTCTTTTTTGTCTTAACTTTTTCCATCTTCAAGATGAATAACTTTCAGCCAGAGTAGCACACTATTTGGGATAACCAATAACTGTAATCATATAATTGAGTTCTTCATTAGCGGCTGTTGTTGTATATAGGAAGGATATGACAGCCATAAATGACAAAGAACTCTAGGTCACTTTATCGATTCGGTGGAGTCATAGGATAATAAATACTTGTCAATTTGTGAATATATGTATGCTAAAAGTAACTTATTCAGCAGTTTCTAGTTTACAAACGGGGTATCACTTGCCAATATATTTTATCTTATGTCAAGATCTCATCTCATGTTGACAACTCAGCTAAAACTTAGTCCCAACAAGGATTTGTTGGTGTCTTGTTTTCCAGTCAGCTTTATCTAGAAGTATATCCTCCATGCAATCCTTGCATCCGCATTTGACTGCCTCAAACTGTATCCACTCCTTGAACTTGAAAATCAAATTATTCTGTTACCTCTGCATTAGTAGGCTTTTCTTGCACTTGACAGTTAAAGTCTATAAAATGTGTCATTTAGTTATGTATTTTCCACTCATAGAATGATATGACATACTTATTCATCTAATACCTGTTTTAAGTTCAAGTAAATTGTTATTCCTTGGCATTTATTGGGATTCTCTTCACTTGGATTTGTGTATATGCTTTGGACGCCTTAAAAAGACATAGGATTCCACGATCTTCTCTACTTGAGCAAAGTTTATGTTTGCAGAAATGTCTTCAATTCATTGTTGTAATATTTCTCAATTAGTGCATCTTTACATGTTTGTGTATACAAGTTACAGTGTAACAGCTCTCTAATGTTAAATTTACTGTTGTGATGTGTGTTAAAATATACAGCGATAATGACTATAATGTTGATTATTCTAATGTGAAATGAAAGTTTAGGAATTCAAGCCTCTTTTGTACTTAATATTTCTGGAAGTCCTTTATTGGGCCTTCAATAATTGATGATATTATGTATCTGTTTCTTTTTGGCGCTCTTAGGTAATTTAAATGTCGCTGTCTGAAAAATATGATGCTGTTGCAGGTTGATAATTTTGGCACAGTAAACCTTGTTGAAGCATGCCGCAAAAGAAGTGTTAATAGATTCATACTTGTCAGTTCAATTTTAGTCAATGGAGCTGCCATGGGTCAGATACTTAATCCAGCTTACATCTTTCTCAATGTCTTTGGACTCACCTTAGTAGCAAAGCTTCAGGCAGAACAATATATCCGGAAATCTGGTATAAACTACACAATAATAAGGCCTGGTGGATTGAGAAATGAACCTCCTACAGGAAATATCATCATGGAGCCAGAGGTAATGGCATATGTTGTGAGACTTAAAAACATTTTTGCTACTCTGTCATCTGCTAAAATTCAGTTGCTTTTCTGTCAATAAATTATTATTCATCACAAAAAAAAAAATTCAGTTGCTTCTCTCTCTCTCTCTCTCCTTTGTAGGACACTCTTTATGAAGGTACCATATCCAGAGATCTGGTTGCAGAAGTTGCTGTTGAGGCGTTAGTCCATCCTGAAGCATCTTATAAAGTTGTAGAGATAGTTTCTCGTGCCGATGCCCCTAAGCGCTCATATGAGGATCTTTTTGGTTCCATTAAACAACGGTGACTTCTAAAGTTCAAGAGCATTGTATTAGCAGAGTACTTTGCTGATTTCTTGCTTTCTGGTGGTAGGTATATGTTTGCCTATTTTCCCTGTTTATACTTACTTTATCTTCATAATATTAACACAATGTTGTTATACTTCTGTTGATGGAATATATCTAATGTTACATAAAATAATTGTTTTTACTCTATTCTCCTTTTTCCGAATTAAAACACAAGAATTAACTTCAATCATAATTATTTTGTTAAATATAGTGAGCAACTTAATGTTAAATTATTACATTTCCATCTTTCTTCCTGAAAAGAAAGCCAGGGAAATCAGTATTGACAGATCATATGATATAGGGAAGATACTAGAGCAATATTAACAAGGTAGGGCTTGGAAAGTTAATAGTCCTTGTCCCCTGCTAAAGTACAAAGCCTTTTTTCTATAGAGATTTTCTTATTGATGGAAAAAGAAAAAGAGATTGAAATGCATGGTTTCCAACATTTGAGCAAGTATATTAATTACTTCAAAATAATAGTGAGAATAGATGAATTCCACATCTTCAAAGCCCAAGCCCCTTGAACAAAACTCATTCCAGAATCCCAATAAAGAAATTGAACACCCCAATAAAGATTTTGACTAGTAAGGGAAAACACCAAAAAAAAAAAAAAAAATGTAACTTAGAAGAACCAAGCAACTAGCATAGCCATGGCGGCTGCAAGAGCAGCTGGAGCACCCAACACCGCTCCAGCGCTTTCCATTGTTGGTGATGGTGCAATTCCCCCGACATCTTCAAGTGCAGCCGTGGCTCTGAAAGTAACAAAAGCCAGAAGGACCACACTGTAGATGGTCAAAGCCATGGTCACTCTGCAACTTGCCATTTCCCTCTAGTTTCTCAAAAGCAATTAAGAACAAGTAGGAGTAACTTGAAGGAAATTGTACAAGTAGGTTTTTGGGTTTTCAGTGAGGGAAAATGAGAGTGCAAATGGTCTTCTTATAGGAAAGGATTTGTGGAGATGATAGGAACCCAACAGCTATTTATGTTTGTTTAACAACAAGCAACATCATTTTAAGGTGGTGGGCTTTCATTATAATTCTGATTAGCAGTATACCCCATACCAGCCTGGACCAACTGTGCAACGGCACTAATCTATTATTTTAACAACAAAAGAAAGACCACTTTTAAGGCAAGTTCTGCTAATCATGGCGAGGTTTTACCGCGGGGATTCGGCTTGGGTGCTGCAAAAATAAGTACAGGAGATCTGCTGTAAAAGTAACTAACGGTCCAGATTTAAAGCCTTTTTCTCTCTCTCTTTCACATCTCTCCCTCTTAGTCTCTCTTCTTGCTCTTTTTTTTTTTAGCTCCAATGGGTGTGAAAGCTTTTTACCGCTTTAAGATTTGAGATTTAATGAGATGTCAATTAGTCTTGGTTGTTGCTCAAACTTAGCTCTTATATGATCATGATTGGCTTTATATTCCTACTCTAGTTGCATCAACTAAAAACTGTGTCATTGATGAGGGAAAAAAAAAAAAAGAAAAGAAAGAAAGAAAGAAAGAGAGATAATTTGTATTTGGTGAAGTTTCACTTATATCAAAGCTTAATTAAATAGGGAACCATTATTCTAACCATTTAGACCCTCCCCATGTGATTGAGGTTTAAAAAAAATGATAATTTGTTATCTTAAATGGGAGTTTCAGATTTCAAAACCAAACAATTATTCTGCTTCTATAGTGAATACTTATCTTAAACTAACTAAATATGATTTTTTTTTTAAATAAAAATAAATAAAATACTAGGCCTATATTATATGAGTAATTCTAAATGTCATATCCATGTCTCTCTTGTATCCCTCTAAAAATGATGTGGCTTTTAAAATCACCGTGTGATCAAAATTTAATTTTGATCAATCATAAGTCCAACGGTGATTTTAAAAGCCACTTCATTTTTAGAGGGACACAAGAGGGATATGAGTATGACATCTAGCATTTTTCATATTATATATATAGTGCGATATAATACGCATATTTTATGAAAGAAAAATTAGTAATTACTACCTATATTTTAACGCAATTTAAAATTGTTACTTATTTTTTTTTAAAGAAATGTACTCTTCGCTAGGCTTCCCCCTCTAAATGCCACGAGGGAATGGAGCTTAATTTATATATATGCCACACAAGTAATAAATATGACGTGTTAATTTGTACACATGGCGTCTATGATATGATAGGTTTCGTGTATAAACCATTCTTATGCTTCGTTGGTTTCGATGTAAAATGATTTTCGTCTCAGAAAAAATAATTTTCTTGAAAATATTTTTCGGTGTTTTGTTCGCACGGAAAAATTACGAAATGCAAAAATCAGAGTTTGACAAATGTCGTCGGAATCCGGCAACGTCCGGTTGCCGTCGCCGAATTCCGGCGAAAAAGTTTGACCGGATCCGGCCGGAATCTTCCGGATCCGACCGGATCAGGTCATATCCGGCCAGATCCCGGCCATTTTGGCCAGATCCGGCCGGATCAATGGCCTGATCTGGTCATATCTGGGTGGATCTTGGCCATTTTGGCCATATCCGGCCGACTTGGCTGGAAACCGGCAAATTCCGGCCGGAATTTGGTCAGCCGGTGGTCGGATTCCGGCGCCGTCAGGTTTCCGGTGACCAGATGTTGTCGGACTCCGACGCCGACTGGATTCCGACGACTGGATGTTGTTGGACTCCGGCGCCAACCGGATTTCGACGACCGATAATTGTTAAATTCTGACGATCAGATATCAAACATGCGTGTAAGGACGAAGAGTTTCATTTCGGAAAACGATTTACGGTTTTAAAAATCGTAAATCGTTTTCCGAAAATTAAAGAAGCTTTTACGGTCAAATCGAAAATGATTTTCGTTGACCATTATTTTCGCCCCTACCAAACACCGGAAAATGCCGAAATCGTTTTCCAGAAATCATTTTACGTCGAAACAAATGGAGCATTAATCTAATCGAAAAATATGACGGATGAATTGGTTCGTAAAATTTTAAAATTCGAACCAATAATTAGTTTTATAGAAATCAAGATAACAATTTTAAATTGCAAGACTTTCCAATTTGTACACTCTCGATAACCAGATCAGGTTGACTACAATTATTTGTCTGAATTTGAGAGAATTTGGACAGGTGATTGTGAGAGATCACTTATAGAACCCACCTGACCTGATAAGTGGTTAGGCAGCTCAATTTTTATTTAGTTTGATGGGTCTCATAAGTAGTCTCTCAAAATCACATGTTCGAATTTTTTCAAATTTAAACAAATAATCATAAACAATTTTAATCATTGATAACCTCGTACAGTTGTACATTCAGGTGAAACATGGTTAGTATTGTAAACTCAACAAACAGTTGTGGAATCGATACACATTATTTACTTGTATAAAATTAAGGGTTAAATACCTTTTTGCCCTATGTGGTTTAAAAACTTTATTTTTTGCTATCTGAGTTTTCATTTTTGTTATAGGTGGTATCTGTGCTATGGGAAAAGACGGAGATGGTACCTCTGTCTATTTTTCTATCCAAAACCGACGGATTTTCATGTCAGCTGCACATGGCACCATTAAAATTGCGACACGTGGCTATCGTATTTTTTATTTTTATTTTTATTTTTTTTCAGGCTTAAAAAAAAACTAATAAAAAATCGTGGTTTTTAATTTTTCAATTTTTTTTTTTTTTTTCAATTTTAAGATTGTAGGGGTGGCTTAGGGCCACCCCATGGGCCACATAAGGGGTGGTTCAGCCAACCCCAAGGGCCAAAGTGAAAAAAAGAAGAAGAAGAAGAAGAGGATGTTTTGGCCTCTGGGGGAGGCCGAACCACCCCTAAGGGCTATGGGATGGTTCGACCGCCCCCAAAACTGGCTTTAGGGGTGGCTTGGCCAAAAAAGGGGTTGCTGGCCCTAAGCCACCCTTACATTTTTTTTTTCTTTTTTTAAAAGCCTTAAAATTAAAAAAATTAAAAATCACGATTTATTATTATTTTTTTTAAAGCCTCAAAATAAAATAAAAAAATTAAAAAAAAATATGGTAACCATGTGTTGTAATTTTAATGGTGTCATGTGTCATTGATTTGAATCTGTTAGTTTTGGATTGAAAAATGGACGGAGATACCATTTCCGTCTTTTTTCATAGCACATGTACCACTTGCGATAAAAATGAAAATTCAAAGCATAAAATATAAAAATTTGAAACCACATGAAGCAAAAGGGTATTTAGCCCTAAAATTAAGAAAAACGCTAGAGCTCTTAAATTTGTCTTCCAATTGGTCTACAAGCTAACTAATATTGCATAAAAAAGAAAAAAAGCATCTCTCTTTTTATGATGAGACTTTTGCGGTTTCCTCCTGATTAATTTCAGTCACATTCCTATCTAACAAATATTAGATTATATCGAATCTTAAGTGAACTTAAAAATGAGATTTTAAACTATGAACCTATAATATAAGGAGAAATGCTACAAGCTCAACTGATATCTTATCGGTATACAATTTGGGTGACGTGGCATCCCATTATGAAATCTGAATTTCGTTATTCTTTTTAATGAGGTGTCACATCACTCTGGTTATATACGTGAGATACTAGTTGAGTTTCTAGCATTTTTCTAATATAAGAGATGTTAACGGGAATAAAATTCTTTTATTTGTCTGGAACTATTTTATGAAACATGTATGATGTCATGTCATTTAAATTTTTTAAATAATGTGACAATATATTTATTATATGATAAGATATATATATCATTAAATTTTGGATCATGATCATGAAGGCTTAACTTCTGATAACGATGCTTTTTCTTTATTCATTTCATAAAAAATATAGCATGCATGTTGTTTTAATCATATATATATATATATATACAATGAGAAATTTCTTCCATCCAAATATGATATATACTTTGTTTAACTCTTTGAATGTCATTGTTCTTATCAACTTCCATATTTGCAGCATATTTCGGCAAATCACGTCCCTGCCCAATGCCCGGTCCATCATAACTTTAACTAAACAATGATTTTCTTAGTTCTCCATCTCCACTACAAGTGCATTCCCAAATGCAATCTCCTTTGCTGCCCTTACCATCAATGACAATTCTTCCACACGTATGATAATCCTTCTGCATTGCTTAGTGATTTCCTTCCACAAAAGAACTAGAGAGAAAACAAAAGATAGACCGGAGATCTAAAATCGCTACTAACTATGAGGGTTTTGTGTAAACAAAACCTTAGAAATCGAATAAAGGGAATCGAAACCGTACCCAAAATAGTAGAAAAAATTTCATCCCATAGATCGCTGCATGCAGAAAGCAAATATTGAGAGAAGACAAGCAGTGATCACTGTATTATTCAGAAGAATGAAAGAGTTCGGGGATTGGGAGGAGGGAAGAAGCGGAAGATGCAAAAGAATAGTTATCCTTATTTTCTCGATCTCTTTCCTAAAGGGCTTATGTAGTGAACTCGCAAAAATTTCAGCAAATTTTGAGGAAAAATATCACTTTTGTTATTTTAGCTACCTAGTTTTCAAAAGCTTTAAATATCAAACTCCTTAAATATTCCCTACTTCAAATAAATATTCAATTTTTATTAGTTTTATAAAAATAAAATAAAAAAAAAAAAGAACCTTCCGGTAGATCGGCGGGAGCAAAAACGAGAGAGAATTGGCCGGATTTTTGACGATGGGAGCGGAATCGGCCGGATTTTCAACACTGGGTATTGGATTTTTGACGCCGGGGGCATAATCGGCCTGATTATCAAGCCCGGGTATTGGATTTTTGAGGGTCGGAGCAAAATCGGCTAGATTATCAAGCCGGGGTACCGGATTTTTGGGGGTCGGAGCAAAATCGGTTGGATTGTCACGTTGGGTGCTTGATTTTTGACGGTCGGAGCAAAATCCGCCAGATTATCAACGCTAGTAACGCCGACGGGAACTGGGTCAGTCACGCCGTGGTTTGCCGTACCTCCACTTGAACAGCTCGCCACGCCAGTGCTCCACGCCCAATCGGCCATTCACACGACCTGTCGAATGAAAGGATCCTACTCCAGTCGTCGCATCTGAGATGATGATGAATATGAAAGTAAGAGGAAAGAGATGGAATAAAAAATTGAAAAAAAGCAAGAAACGATCGATGAAACGCTCCTCTCATTAGACGAGGGCTTCTGACAATCCTCCATTTGACGATGATGTTGACGAGCTCGTTGGAGACGACATTTTGAGCAAAATCGTCTAATTTTGGTGATTTCATCTATTTGACGACTTCACTACGAATGCTCTTTAAGTACCTATTAATTGCCACCGAAACTCATCCACTGAGGTTAACAAAGTAAATCCTCTTTCTAGTTTAATTTAGTAGTTAATACTTCAATTCAAATCCTCAAATTAATAATAGAAAAAATAAAATAAAATAAAAATCCTCAAAAGTATTTGTTTCTTCTTTTTCCTTTTTGATTCTTTTTCGGATCCACAAAGGCTTATAAATAGAAGGATATATCCGGCTTTACATAGGAACTGCACATCTCCGGTTAACAAAATGAACGGTCCAGATTCAAAAGCAGTTTGTTTAAGGCAAACGACATCGTGGCATTTTAACAAAATGAGAGAGGAAACGAACTCTCCTGTCTTCATTAAGCAGAAACTTTAACTGGCGAAAAACAAAAACGCAAACTTTAATGGAGAGTTCGTTTCCTCTCATTTTGTCGTTTACCTTAAATAAATTGCTCTTGAATCTGGACCGTCCAATTTTTGTTAGCTGGAGTTGTCCAGTTTTTTCCTTAACTGGATCATGTAAGCCCGATCCTAAATAGAAAATCTTTATGCATGATAAGTTTGAAAACTTTGAATCGCTAAACGTATGAAGCTCCAATATCTCTCTAATGGAGGACAAGTCAGGTTTTCGAAGAACAAAGCCACGGCCTCTGAGAGAGATAGAGGTGCTGATAATCTCAGCCCAGGGCCTCAAGAACGTGAAGCACGTGACCAGGATGAGGCCCTACGCGGTGGTCTACGTCGACAAGGAGTACTGCGTGGCGAAGACCCACGTGGACGAGCTCCGCGGCACCGACCCCACGTGGAACGAGGTGGTGAAGGTGAAGTTCAAGGAGGGTTTACCGGAAAGTGACGTCATGGCGGCGCTAAACGTGGACATATATGCGCAAGGTCACGTGCGCGAGAAGCCGGTGGGGAGCGCCAGGGTGTTGCTGTGCGATGTGTTGAAGGGAGGGGACCCGTCTGAGCCACTGGATAATCCGATCCAGTGCATCACGGTGCAGGTGTGGAGGCCCTCCGGTAGGCCCCAGGGCCTGCTCAACTTGTGGGTCCCGCCGACTGGGAGGTTCTTGATGAGGAGGGAGCCTGATGATCTGTCTTTGAGTATCAAGGAAGCGGCGGAGGCGGTGGAAGAGGAGGTGGCGGAGAAGAAGGTGGCGGAACGTGTAGAGCTGCTACAGGATTACTAGTCTTTGTTTTGGGTATTTTGTATTAATTGTGCATGCATGTTGGACATGTGTAAGTGTGTGTTAGTGTCTCTTGTTTAATTAGCGTTCGTACGTAGTTGTTTTTCATGAGTGAGTGACTCGAGTGAGTTTGGTGCATGTCTTTTCCTTGTACGCGGCATAGAAATGGACCAAATGGTGTAGCATAGAATTTGAGTTTCTGTTTATTCCCTTGTCAAAATTTGCATATATAACTCAAGGGTGGCTCAGTCGGTTAGATCGAGCATGGGATAATAGGCTGGGGCTTTTCTTCTATTTGATTTAAGTTTGAATTTTTTGGGTACGACCTCCCTTTGGGGCAGTTACTTGGGTTGTGTAGAATGTTTTTACGGGCCTCTGACCATTTGCTTATAATTTAAAGCTCAATATCTGAAATAGTGTTCGACATTATGTTAGGGATTAGTCTTTGTTTTCTTGGCAAGACAATCACTGTATTCCGAAGGTTAAACTACTACCTTGGCGGGATAGTTGTTCAGCGAACGAGGTAGATTACAGCATATAAAGGGCTGGAATACCCTAATAAAAAATATATATATATAGCTACTTCTTAATTACTTTATATTGTTCTACGTACATCAATTTGGGATGCATTTTGCTCTCGGTAGAAATTATGAGTAATGCTACATATCATCTCTTTGTCCTCCCAAAATTGATGTGGCTCTTAAAATCACCATTGAATTTAAAAATTGATGTGGCTCTTAAAATCACCATTGAATTTATAATAGATCATTATTGGATTTTGATCCAATAGTGATTTTAAGAGCCACATCAATTTTGGGAGGACAAAAGGAGAATTAAGGGATGATATGTAACATTACTCTTTTTCTTTATATATATACTCGAGTGCATTGAATTTAAATTACGAAAAATATCACTTAATCCCTTAATTATTTTTATCACTTTTGCAATTTATTCTTTAAAATTTAAAAACTCTCAATTCATTACGATCTCACCCATCCTGTTAAGGTTTAAGGTTAAATTTGATGGTCAAAAGATAAAATGACCCATATATGTACTCCCTGTAACTTTTATAAAATTTCAATATTACCCTTAAATTACAATTATTAATTTTTACAATTAACTTTTTAAAATTACAAAATCACCCTTACATTAATGCTAAAAGAAATAATTCTTTTTTTTTTTTAATTTTTTTTTATTCTTTTAGTCTTGCTAGCTAAAATAGATAAACACTCACGGATTTAATTTTTCATGTATTCTTGTTGGCAAAAAAAAAAAAATAGCACATCGGAATTAATAATTAAAGTTATTAGTACCTCACTTACATTTTAGATGATCGATTAATGTTCTACGTGATCCTCCAAAAGTTTTATTCCTCTCGGCCGGCGGTGGAGTACGCTATGAGCATTATTCGAGTAATGCTTATAAAACCCACAATCTAAGCACTTAAAATTACATTGAGAGAGAGATATAGATTTAAAATTTTTAATAGATAGCTAGAGTTCACTACAAAAGCATTATTCTGATTCTATAGCGAATTATTACTTATTTAAAAAAAACTAAATAGGAATTCTTTTTTATTTTTTTTTTAAAAAATACTAGGTTTCTATATAGTGCAATATATATAATACGATGATGGTTTTAATGGTCTTATCGAATAAGGGATCATTATTAATTTATGTTAATTACATAAATATTTTTCAAAATCATGCGCCCATGCATAATCTAAGTTCTAGAACACTTCTAATACCTTTTTTTACTTTCTTTTTTTTTTTTTTAATGGAATTAACTCCATCAAACCTTCCATATATATATATATATATATATATATATATATATATTTTTTTTTTTTTTTCTCTTTGATTTTTACTTGTGTACATGCAGTAAAGTACAGTGTTTTATATATAGTATGAACTCTGTCGATTATCAGGGTTGGCTTGTATGCATTTTTTACACTTGAAAGTTGATCAATCTTTATTGAACTTAATTTGGCAGCCTCGAATGAATTGCAGCATTTAATTTTGGTGCCTCCACAATGATGAAGATTATGGAAGACCCTGGCATACCGAGTCCTTATAACAGGGCTTGCAAATTACAAAAAGCCAACATCTATATCGATCAAACCATGCATGCATGCAGAATTAATGTAAACAAAAACAAATCTAAACATCCCTATTAACTGAAGCAATTCCCATTTAACGTTACAAAAACCCTCTTCAATACTATTCTATTTGAGCAAATTAAGAACCTGGAAAAAAAAAATTAAAAAAATAAAATAAAAATAGTGTAGTGTCAGAAGTGGGATTTGAACCCACGCCCTCGTTAGAGGACCAGAACTTGAGTCTGGCGCCTTAGACCACTCGGCCATCCTGACTTGTAGCGTAAAGCTAATATTTTACTATGTTAACTAAAACACGATGTAATTAATATGATGACAAATTTGAGGAAAAAATAGAAACGACTCCACTGGCACTGGGGATCGAATTAACAGAGAAGCTCTGGTTTCGTAGGAAATTGCAAAAGAATACTCGAGTTCATTGAATTTAAATTAAGGGAACTTGATCGATCACTTAATGCCTTAATTATTTTCATCATTTTTGTAATTTAATTCTTCAATTCATTAAATTTTTAAAATTGCCCTTAATTAAATTATAATTATTATTTTGTTATAATTGACTTTTAAAATTACAAAATTACCCTTACATTAATGCTAAAATAAATAGGCTTTTTTTTTTTTTTTTTTTTTTTTTTTTTTTTTTTTTTAAAGTCTTGCTAAAATAGATAAACACTCACGGATTTAATTTTTCATGTATTAGAATATAAAATAGCACGGGAATCTCACACAACATGCTAGTCACCGCCGTCTGTCTGCCCGCCATTCTCCGCCCTTCCCTCTGCCGGAGCTGTTGTTCTTAATTTGGGTCTTTTAGTTGATTTTATGTTGGTTTGTTAGTTTTTCCTCTCTTATCGTTTCTCTGTTTGGGCTTTTGTCTCCCTGATATTTTGTTGCATTATTTTTTGGTAGAGACTGTCTTTCGGCTTTTGTATGTTGGTTTTGTTCGATCGATGTGGGGTGGCTACTCGTCGGCAAGTTTCACTTATTTAAAAGCTTTAATTTTTTAACACGATATGCGAACCCGACATGAAGTTAACGGATTAAGATTGAGGAGTCTAATCCGTTTAATGATCGAGTTGAGTTATGATTGACTTATATAATATTCATGCATGCTTTAACACGATCCAAACTCGACATGTGAACACGAATTATTATACATGACATTTGATTACCTAAACAAATATTTAAAGAGAGGAAAAAAAGAAAAAAATGAACTCTTACGAAACTCCTACGAAACCCCTAAAGTCGGTTTCATCAGAGTTGGTCCAGAAAGATGTTACCATTTTTTATCACTTTCAAAACATACATTAATTACTCACCTTCTATTAATGTACCGCACGTATACAAATAGAGAAAAAACGCGCTCATTCTCTTACAGAAAGTCGCGTTTCAAGCTGTAACTTCCTCCTTTCGACAAACTATGCTGCCACTCTCTTCCAACTCTCTGTTAATACTTAAGACGTTTAGGGTCTGTTTTTCTTTTTTAAAAAAAAGTTATTTATGATTTTTTCAGTAAATAAAAGTTCCATTTTATTTACTGCTGATATGAAGGATAGTGTTAATTGAGACACACGTGAACATATGTAAAATTGAAGCAAAACTTAAAAGTTATATTTTTGAAATTAAAAACTCAATAATTAAATTTAAAAAAAATAAAAACTTAGTGCTAAATATGATTTTTTTTTTTTTTTCAAAATCTTTATAGCCGAGTCAAAAGACTTATATATATATATATATATATATATATATATATATATATATATATATATATATATATATATTGTAATGAATAGTAAGTTAAAAACTATGAATCGCTGAACGTACGAAAAGCTCCATTTTTTTTTTAGATGAACAGCTCCATTTCTCTAATGGAGAACAAGTCAGATTTCCGAAGAACAAAGGCATGGCGTCTGAGAGAGATAGAGGTGCTGATAATCTCAGCCCAGGGCCTCAAGAACGTGAAGCACGTGACCAGGATGAGGCCCTACGCGGTGGTCTACGTCGAGAAGGACCACGTGGCGAAGACCCAAGTGGACGAGCACGGCGGCACCGAACCCACGTGGAACGAGGTGGTGAAGGTGGAGTTCAAGGAGGGCTTGCCGGAAAGTGACGTCATGGCGGCGCTGAACGTGGACATATATATATGCGCGCGGTCACGTGCGCGAGAAGCCGGTGGGGAGCGCCAGGGTGTTGCTGTGTGATGTGTTGAACGGTGGGGACCCGTCTGAGCCATCGGATAATCCGATCCAGTGCATCACAGTTCAGGTGTGGAGGCCCTCCGGTAGGCCCCATGGCCTGCTCAACTTGTGGGTCCCGCCGACTGGGAGGTTCTTGATGAGGAGGGAGTCTCTCTCTTTCAGTATCAGGGAAGCGGCAGAGGAAGAAGAGGTGGAGAAGAAGGAGGTGGAACCTGTAGATATGAGCTGCCAGAGGATTGCTAGTGGTGGTACTGAGGTTTAGCTAGGTTTTTGCTTTTCTTTTCTTTTTTTTTTTAAATTTTTAAATTTTAGATATTTTCATGAGTGATCGATCAGTGAGTTTGGTGCAATTTTCAGAATTTGAGTTCGATCTGTTAATCTATGCTTAATTTCAGCATATGAACTGCACAAACATGTCCAGGGGCAGTGTAGCGCGGCTTAGGGCTTGTTCGGTAAAACTTTTAAGTGACTTTTTTTTTTTTTTTTTTTTTTTTTTTTTTTTTTTTGAGTTATTTGGTTGCGATGCGAGAAAATAGATTTTGGTGTTGGGGTGTCCTCGTTATGTTTAGGGTTCAAATTTCCTTGACTAAAAAGTAAAAACAATCTTTTGAGGCTACACTCACAGGTGAAATCAGAGTCTTATCCAATCCGTGTAAAAGAGATGTTTTGTACAGAGTTCGAGATTTAACCGACAAGCGTGGATACACAAAATAATCCCATCTTAGAAGGAAGGTTCCTCATCATTAAAAATAAATAAATAAAACTTTGAGGGTGTGCCCGTGATGAATATAATAACAAGAAATAATGTTTCTTGTACAACTCTAACAGCTCTTTTTATTTTTTTTATTTTTTTTTTATTTTTTTTATTTTTTATTAATCATTGAATATTTAAGGCCCACATATAGGAAAACAAATTCAACGGTTGATTAAAAAAAAAAAAAAAAAAAAGTAGTTAAAGTCGTACAAAAATTGTGTAAGAGCACGTTGTGCAAAAAACATTTATCAATAACAAATACCCATTAATTTTTGTGATTATTATCCAAGTTAGGCAGTTTAACTACGATCACTTCATTTAATTCACTTGTACAGATCGAGTTCATGATTATTTGTTTTTTTTTTTTTTGTTTTCAATTCTCTTTAATTTCGTTTTGTTTGTTTTTATCTGCACTTAGACCCTTAAATGTTATCTAGATCGATCTTCAAAGGATTCTTTCAAATTTCATTTTGAGATCTGGTAAATTCTCTTAGAAATACTACTATACGTACAGGCACATAGCAAAGTGAAACAAGTTCAAAACCCAGCCAAAGGAGAAAATGTCACCAAAAAAGGGGGAAGGGCTGGAACACGATTGCTACCCTTTTTTCTCATCGTTGAGAAATGATATATATTTGTATATCACTTGTATATATCCCATGGGCGGCTTGAGCCTTAATTAGGCGACTTAGGCGGTTGTCTAAGACCCCCAACTAATAATTATATAATAAATATATATAATTTTTTTTAAAAAAAAAAATTAAGGTTAAAAAAACATTTTAAGGATCTAATGTAGTAAAAAGTTAATAAAACACTCTTTGATAAAAGCTACCACTTAATAATTGTACAATTAAGGTTATTTTCTAAACAAAATTTAACTTTAATATGGTAAAAATTTAATAAATAATTTCTAATTAAGGCCCTCAATTATGGTAAAAGTAATTACAAATTACATTTATAAATTTTTGAAAAGTTTTACTTATTTACTATTTTTAAAAGCCCTATTTTTACATTCATGAAATTTGTCCAACTTGCATAGTTTTTTTTCCAACGTTTTATTTGAATTGAATGTTTCAAAGTACATAAATTCTCATTGTTTGCGTTGTGCATATATAATAGATAGAATTACACTATTAGTGAGACTTTAATGTCTAACAATTTTTTTCCGCATTATATTCTATTACAAATCAATCTTTATATAACTTATTTCCATTTTTCTCTATATTTTTCATTAAATCTTATTATTTCATGTCTTTGAATCAAGTGATAAATCAATTTTTTTTTTTTTTTAACAAAGTAGAACCTCTTCATTGAAAAGAATAACTGACCCCATAAAAAGGATTTAGGGAAATGAACTTTCCCTAAGTACAACATGTTACAGAAAACTAGGAATTTCTTCAAACTAAACAGAGTCTATCTCATGAGTAGAAGCCTCCTTAGCTAAACAATGAGCAACACTATTAGCATCTCTACCCACATGAACCATAGTTGCATTTCGTAATCCTTGTAACTCAGTTTTGATCTCTTCAATAAAATGACCCGCAACACTGAAATTTGGATTTATAGAATGAACTTCTCCTACCACTTGCTTAGCATCCCCTTCCAAAATAACATCAAAAAAATCCGCTTCTTTGCAAAACGAAATGGCTTCCAATGCTGCATGCCATGGCTTCCGCAACTTTGGGTGACGCCACTGAGTTTTTAGTAATAGCCCTTGCACCCAAAAAATTTCCTCTAATATCTCTACCCACCACACCAAAACCAATATAATTCCTTTAAACATTCATAGAGGCATCCCAGTTGACTTTGAACAAATCAACTGGGGGAGGTTTCCAACCTGTAGGAAGTCTTGTACCAACTAGCTCCCCATAGCTAGGCTCATGGGCTTCCTACTTTCTATTATATCATCTATATTCTTCAAAGGAAATCACAGTATCCTGATATACCACCTGAGGGGGAGTGAAGGTAGATTCAAAAATAAATTTCTTCCTTCTCAACCATATCCTACGGGATAGAACCGCCATTAAGCACATATCATCATTAGAGAAACGGTCCAAACAAAACTCCACCAACTGCATAAGATTTTCCCCCATAAAGGCACACTTTTAGAAAATCATAGAACCCCCTAGTCAGAGCAGATATTATGAGGCCTCCACTGGATTTTATTGCTGAAATAATTTAGGCAAATCATTGGGACTATCTGTACAATTGCGCATGTCCTATGTATCCCTGGCTGGTGCATGATTTTTATGGGCTCTTGGAGGTGGTTCAGGATGATGACCGTGAGATTATTTTTCAAACTACTCTTCAGGGGCACATAATTCAGATTGACCCATAGATTATCAATTCTATCATTGGGGTTCCCGTGCTTCCTATTTTAGCCAATTCGTTCTCAGAGGTTATTGAGCCTGCTAGCATAGAGCAGCTCAGGGATTATTTTGATGCTCATTCACAGGGTGACGAGTGAGCTTATGCTCACATCAAGATTGGTGCCTTCTCCCCCCCACATCGGTTGCTCGCGAAGATTGTATTGCACAATCTATGGCCCACAACTCGTAGGAGTGAGCTAGTTCTGAAGAGGGCTCAGCTTTTGTATGCTCTGTCTATGATGATGCCTTTCTACTTGTGCAAGCACATCCTCAACCGTATGCTTGAGATGAGAGATGATCACTCTATAGGGCTTCCTTTTGCCTGCTTGGTCACGAAGCTCTATCTCTAGTTTATGACTGACATCTCTTCTGAGCCTAGGATGCGAGTGCAGGATCCTCTTGGGACTCAGAACCTCATAAGTGAAATGCCCAGCTACAGCATGAAGGTCAAGACGAAGCTCCTAAGCCTCCTCCAGTTTAGTTTGAGCTACTCACTAGAGCTTCATCTTCTTAGACTGCTCCTCCTCCTCCACCTTATGATGCTGGATTTGCTCAGGTTATGGTTGCATTGAGCTCTATTCAAAGGGATGTCAGCTCTATCCAGCGGGAGCTCAACTTTATCAGTGTTAGAGTTGAGCAGTGCCAGCTTGATATACAGGACTGTCTCCAGCACCATCATCCATCTCATGAAGATGAGGATTGAGTGTTGTTTATTCATTTTTTTTTTTTTGGTGTTTTGTTGGTTTATTTTGAGACAATTTTTACTTTTATTCATTTTTTGGATATTTGTAAAATTTTATAGGGTTAAATACGTTTCTAGTTCCTGAGTTTTGGAAACTTTATTTCTTAATACCTGAGTTTCAATTCTCATCACAGATGGTACCTCCGTTTTGGAAAAAGACCAAATTAGTACCTCAGTCAAGTTTTCCATCCAAAAACTAACGACCCGCCAGGTGTCAACCCTTGAAGGTTGACACGTGTTTTAGTATAAAAAAATAAAAAGATTTTTTCTCTATTCTCTCTCTTGCCCATATTTTATTCCTCTCTTTTTACTGTCAACTCAAGGAGGAGGGAAGGATCTCGACTCTTCCCTCCTCTCCTCCTCTTTCCTTTATGTTTATTTTTGTTTATGATGGTATTTGGTTAGAGGTTTCTTTAGCCATTCTCACCTTTCTTTAGGTTTTATCTGTCGTTATGTACGACTTATACTGCCCGACTCTGCTACCTTGGTGTCTTGGCTTCTCCACCAAGTTGGTAGCTCTCTCCTCAATGTTCGTCGTCTTCTCCCTAGTGTGGTGGCCGTTTTTCAATTTCTTAGATCTAGTTTTTCTAAAGTTAGATCTACGTTCCTTTGAGGGTCTCGGCTCCCACGTGTCACTTCACCGCCATCACCTGCGTCCCAACTTTCTGATGCCACTAGTCGCGCCTAATTTGGCCTCCCACGCGCCCGCGCATGGTGCTCATGCGCCGAGTGGAGGTTCGCCACCAACAACGCGTGGATCTCACGTGCCAGATGCCTTGTTGTCCTCCGCTCCACCAATAATTGGAGTTGCTGATTTTTGAGCTTTTTTGCTATTTATTTATTTCTATTTTATTTTGTTGCTTGGGTTTAGTCTTCCTTTAGGAGAAACTCTTGTATTTTGATTTGTGTTGGTACCTCTCTTTTTTGTAGTCCCAGATTTCGACTATTTTAGTACTTTTACCGCTTCAGCTATATTCGGGAGGTTTCTCAAGTTGAGGTAAAGATGGACTTTCTAATAAGTTATAAAAAATAGTTTTAAAATACATTTTATACACAAATAGAAGGAAGCACTCTAATTGGCATATTAAATAAAAAATATACAAATATTAAAATTAATTTAATTTAATTAATATTTAAATATAAGAAAAGTGCATCACTTAAACTTATCGCCTTAGGTTTCAACATTTATCAAGCCGGCCTTGACATCTCCATATAATTAAATTTTAAATTTACCATCTAATGGTAAATTTAAAAATGAGATGTACAAATATTATATATGTTTTCAATAGTCTAATGACTTTGTGCCTAGATTACCATTATATTAAATGTATAATGCTTACAATCAGCAAGGACTCCGTGGCCCAATGGATAAGGCGCTGGTCTACGAAACCAGAGATTCTGGGTTCGATCCCCAGCGGAGTCGTTTTTTAATTTTACTTAAATTTGTCATTATATTACATAGTGTTTTTTTTTTAACGTAACAAATATTAGTTTTAAGGTAGAATCACACGTAAGTCAGGATGGCCGAGTGGTCTAAGGCGCCAGACTCAAGTTCTGGTCCTCTAACGAGGGCGTGGGTTCAAATCCCACTTCTGACAAAACCGAGTTTCCTAGTTTATTGTTTTTATATTTTTTTCAGGCTCTTTGCTCAAATAGAATAGTATTGAAGAGGGTTTTTGTAACACGTTAAAAGGGAATTGCTTCAGTTAATAGGGATGTTTATATTTGTTTTAGGTTTACATTTTGTAATTTGTATGGTTCGATATAGATGTTGGCTTGTTGTTGGCAAGCCTGATAAGGACGTGGTTGCCAGGTTCTTCATTGTGGCACCAAAATTAAATGCCGCAACTCAGGTGTAAAAAATGCGTACAAGCCAACCCTGATAATCGACAGAATTCATACTATAAAACACTGTACTTTACTGTACACAGGTAAAAATCAAAGAGAAAAAAAAAATATATATATATATATATATATATATGGAAGGTTTGATGGAGTTAATTCCATTAAAAAAAAAAAAAAAAGTTGTAAAAATTGGGCTGGTAAAGTCAGCAGCAACTAACAAAAAGAACTGCTGATCATGTCTGTTGGACATTGGATGCAGCTTTCAGGTTCTCTAGCCGTTTCTTTAAATAGGCCTGTCTCAGTTTCTCACGACGAGCTGCTGCTTGCTCTTGCCTGCGCAATTTGAGCTCAGAAGCCTTTTCTCTCCCTTGATTTGCCTCTTCATGAACTTCCCTGAGGGAAAACCACAATCACAATTATAATCATGTAATGAGCCTTGGCCATATGACACACAGGTAACAGTTTTCAGAATAAAATAACGCAATGGGACTCGGGAAATACACAAACAAAAACAAACCAAAGAACATCTTTAATTTGTTCCATTTACATGTGCATTTACAAACAATTCTTTAGCTTTCTGACAGGCCTAAAATCCATGTGAGTTCAACTACATCCCATAAAAGCCTGTATCTTTAGCCTGACACAAAGATCATAGTTAAGATATATACATATATTGTTTGGTCGAATTAGGTTCAATGTGAAGTCAGATAGTGTCAAGTCAAAGTTGATCTAGAGCAACAAGTATCAAAAGTTAAAGACTTCAGCATTGGCTGCTGAACCTAGGCCAATCCTGACATATCAGCTGCAATAATGCAATTTAGATGAGTAAAAAACAGCAATCACAACCAAAACGTAGGCTAAGTGTTTAAGAGCCTAAAGGTTGTTACGCATGGTAACAGGATCCGGAAAAACGGTAACAATGCAATCAGATTCTCTACATAATAACATAACATAGTAACAATGTTGATTTCTAATTATCTACATAACATAGTCTCTTCCTTGTTTGAAATCAAATATGGCAACATAACTTTTGACAACATATTGAGAAAACAGGGAGAAACTATGAAATGTCAATAGCCGCTAAGTGATTAATACATTGTACAGCACATTATAGGCCTGAACAAATAAGTTGCATCAGATTAATAACCAAAGTAAATTCTTCATCATCTATTCTTACCCTGATTTGTATAGCCAGAGGCCCTGCCCTAATCAACCATTGCCAACTAATTCAAATCTTAGACCTTGTGTTTTGCATTTATTACTAAGAATGTTACAACAAAACAAAATCTATGTACAATACCAGAAAGAACTTAAACCCGTACCTCACAAAGCGCTTGTGTTCATCATTGTCCATTGTTCCAGCTGTCCGCCCCAGTCCCAAAGGTTTCGTATTAAACAAGAAAGAGGCATTATTCTCACCATCTTCACTCTCTGGCGGTACCGTGGCAGAAGCATCTTGGTCCTGAGGGGGCTGTGACTCATCCTGCTCATTGTTCTTGCGGAAGAAATCCACACAGTACTTCTCCTTATCTTCCTCATCAGATAGCTCTCCCCTAACTATCTTATCATATAATTGGGCCTTCCTCTCTAATGCCGCATAGCTGGCTGATCCATCATGCACTGCTTTCAGCTCAAGTTTGTCCCTGGATTTCGGTGCAAAACAGAATTCAACTTAGTGGCAAGCCGAATTAGAGTCCATAGGCGATTATATTTGTACTTGAGGCACTAAATATGAGACTGAAATATACAAAAAGGCAACATTGGCATCTACAGAAACTGCCATGGCATGTGGGAGTTGGTCACTTTTCACATTGAAAGTTTGACATGTTGGACACGTGAGGACACAACGTTAAAGCCATTGCTTGTCAACAGTCATTTGGAAACTAACAGGAAAAAGTGCATTCACTCACCCGAAAATAGGAAAGTAAAGAACTATAAGGTGTAAAATGTTTTTGTAATGAAAATTTTCATAATCCCTTTACCCTCAAGTACCCTAATGAATGCAAACAAACACTCAAACATTGACATATGTAAATGTTCAATAATATTATTGTGTCCATGCCCTCATCTCTAAATCTTGGAAGTTAGGGTATCCGGAACAGTTTATTGCAACCAGTCATGGAGAGAGAGGGAGAGAGTCAATCAAGATCAAAACCCTTTCTTGGAAGATGATTTTTAACAGCATTGACCCTACCAAAACATAGAAGATCCATGTAACAGCTGCAATATGTGATATTGGATATGCCTCTAAATCTAATGATCTTTTCTTAGTCCCTCCACCCACAGAACAAATCCTTTTCTAAGACTACTGTAAATAAACCAACCACCAGAACCTACGGGTGCAGCAATTGAATTTTGTAATCACATAACATAAGAGCAACACAAAAGTTAATGAAGGAGTGACCACCAGGAACCCACTCACTTTGAAATCAACCAGCCAAACCACATTAAAAATTCGATTACGTAACAAAGACTCATAAACAGACCCAAAAAAGGGGAACCCAAAACAACATTTGCCAATAAAAGCAAGCTCAAAACTTTAATTCAATTGTAGAAGAAGAATAAAAGAGAAAATCTCTTTTACTTATCAAAAAAAAAAAAAAAGAGAAAAAGTGAGAAAGAAGAGAAGGGTACTTGAGGGCTCGGGATTCGACGCCGGAGTTCTTGACGGAGAAGGAGTCGGCGATCTTGGTGGGCTTGGCGCGGTGGAAGGAGAGGGCGTCGGGGTCCTTGGACTTCTTGGACTCCTCCTGGGACTTGTAGAGATGGGCCTTCAACTCCATGATAGAGGAGGCCCCCACGCCCTCTATGGCCCTGTGCTTCTTCGGCATAATCGACGACTCCGTTAGCCATCCCAGCGACTCCACCACCCTCCTCTTCCCCTCCTCCTCTCCCATCTCTCCCTCTCTCTCTCAAAAACTTGAACTGCTTTTTCTTTTCTTTTCTATGGCTGATTCGGTCCAACCGTAATTCGGCTTCGCTCATGTCGGGGGCGGTGGAGGACACGGGCCGGGCCGGTTGTGTGAATGGTCGGCCCATCATCGCCATTTTTTTATTTCTTTTTCTTAAGAAGGGTAAAAATGAGAATTACTTATTTTTTTTTTTTAAAGAGAACCAATAAAAATCATTCTCCAACCACCTTTTACCCATTTCTGTATAATGAATGCCTGAATTCACCGTTGGATTTATGGTACTCACAAATCTGATGGTGAATTTGCAAAAGAGACGGTTGGAAGATGAGATAAATAATGATATGTAACATGACTCGTTTTTAAATGAATCATTTTTTATAAGAGTAATGTTATATATTATTTTTTTTTCTTTTTTTCTTTTTTATATTTTGTTGATGTAACACTCTTAATTAATCTTTAATTTTTTTAAAAAAAACAAAAGCCGATCTAAAAGATGATTAGCAGTGCTATATTTCGCTTTAGATATCCCCTTGATTTATAACCAAAAGAGTCAATTAAAAATTGAATAAAAAAAGGATTATATAAATACAAAACATAATTTGTTTTGAGTTTTAAATATTATTATTTTTAGTTTTCCTTTTTTTTTTTTCTCGAATTTATAAGGGTAATTTTTTTTTTTTCTTATTAAAAAATTTAAGGCCATTTCATCTTTTTGCATGAAAAAAGTCGTCCATACGATCTTTAACTTAGGGAGACATTGCAAAATTGAGTATGAATTTCCTACGAGTACATATACTTTCAATCCAAGTGCCTATTTGATCCAAATTCAAGCTAACACCTTGAGTTTAAGGGAGTACTATAATTTTCGAGATATCATTTCCTTATCAGATAACATAAAAATCTAGTCATATCATAATATAAGATAAGAATATGATCATTATCACCTGATTTACATTAATTATATTATTTATTCATATGGCCAATAAATAGGCCTTACAACTGTACTATCAATACAAGTCACTCAATAAAAATGTAATACAATCAAGCTTTTCATAATGGTAGACGGAAGCCTCTAAAGACCACCCTAAAAACTCTATGTTCTCTCTCTTGCTTCTGCTACTCTTCTATTTTCTGCATTTTATCATAGATTTCTACACCAGGCAACAGGAACATACATGAACGCTATTCCAGACACAGTGGCAAGTGCTTTCTATTCTGTCTAGTAATCGCTGTTTTCATTTCATGTTGTGTGTGCAAATTAACATCCAAGACAGATTGATCAGTGGAACAAGAACTGAATTCAAGATAAGTACTTAGATATTCATAGTTCCAAAAAACACCATGAAATCGAAGCCGTAGTTACCAAACAAGCAACGGCTAAGCATGAAAGCCGATATTCATAGTTCCAGAAAACACCATAAATACGAAGCCATAGTTACTGCTAAATGCAGGCACACAAGCATTTGAAAAGTTAACAACACGGACGATAATGTATCTACTCATTCCTGAAATCAAGGAAGATACAAAATATAAGCTGAAGCAACTTTCCAGAAAGAGGAAGTCAGCGACGCTTGTTCCCAGTCGCTGCTTCCCAACCCTGTAAAATGTGGTTCGTTATTTCCTCTACACCAAGCCCATGCTTCACCTGCATATTTAAATCACATACATCATGAACAAGGCAAATTTTAACATTGTCACAAGGATAGCATGGAGCACAAAAAGTGCAACTATATCTTATAATTGTTCCCCTAACTCTTTGCTTTGAGGAAGAGAAGGGGAGAAAGATAAACCCACAAAACTTGTCAACAACATTCTTACAAGGGAAGATGAACAATCTGACAGGCAACCGTGCCAAATCTATGTACAATTTTATTGAAAATAATCCTACTCCAAGTCGAATTGGGGTAGTACTCCCAATTCGAATCCAATAAGGACTCCTTAAATAATTTGGTCAACAGTTCAACTCCCAGTTGAATGGAAATAGGTCTCCCAGACCAAATCAAACTCTAAGTACTCCTAGGTTAAGTAGGAGTAGAAAACCTAATTCAGATTTAACTCCACTTCTTTGCCTATAAATAGGCTCATATCCCAGGATAAACTACAGATTGATTATTTTATACATTGATCATACTTTTATCTCAGAAGCTAATTTAAGCATCAGAGCGAGACCCTTGAAAGGGTCTCTTAGTTTTCGTTGTTTTGCAGTATTTTTGGAGTGTGAAAAACATCAAAGAACGCGTACCGAAAACTGTCCTAACAAATTTGATTGGTTATCTTCCTGTTATGTTTGCCTCCCTCTTGTTTTCTGTTTTATTTCTAAATCACATTTCAAATTGAACAAATCCTATAGGATAATAAAAGATGAATGTAATTGTGCAACTCCCATAGCTCATAGTCAAGTTAATGCTTGTATCATGTTTATGATAACCAAACCAAGTAAAAAGTGTACTCAACCCAACCTGAGCAAAGACAAATGGCCCCCCATCACGCATTCGAAGTGCATCACGCTCCATGACAGTCAAATCAGCGCCAACTGCTGCGGCAAGGTCGGTCTTGTTTATTACCTGAAAGCCAATGCAGTCAATTCATTTTGATCAGATGCCCTGAGTATTTTATAAATAATTGGTCAGCAAGATTGGTAATGAACAGATTAGGTGGGTGCCACAACCAAAGCAACAGCTATGAATTTAAGAAAGAACCTACAAGGAGATCAGCTTGGGTGATGCCAGGGCCACCTTTTCGAGGAATTTTATCACCACCAGATACATCTATTATATAAATGATATAGTCAGCCAGTTCTCTGCTGAAGTTGGCGGCTAAATTATCTGCACCAACACAAATTCAAGTGAATATTGAACCATTTTTCTCATTGAAACTTATTCCTAAGAGTGGTAACACAGCGATATCTATGCACAATTTGATATAAGCAATTTTTTTTACAACTTTACTTTATCATCACTACCACCTTTCCCATTAATTGACACACTTTTCCAAATTAATTTTAAAGCCACTTAATTCCAAATTCCGTTTTAGTGGTTCCCATATGACCACATTTCCAATTAGTAACTTGTGGTATACCAACTTTAATGTCAGTTCCAATCAGTTTAAAATTAAATACTGCTACAATAATCATTTCTCTAAAAGTACCTCCCCCAGATTCACAAAGAAGTATGTCTGCTTTGTACAAGTTAGAGAGCTCCTCAAGAGGGCCAAGATTAATGCTAATGTCTTCACGAATTGCAGCGTGTGGACATCCTCCAGTTTCCACAGCACGTATCCTTTCCTCAGGAAGTGCTCCATGTTTCACCAAGAACTCACCGTCCTCTTTTGTGAATATATCATTTGTCACCTGAAATAATTACATGTTTCTTGATATCTTTCTATCATAATGCAAGTATGGACATCCCACCTCAAGTTATTACAAGATCTTGACTGACTGTGTGTGCAGAACATGCATAGGTTTTTATTCCTTGGTACAAGCAGAACCTATTGACTTTCTTCTGTTTTAATAAACATTTTAAGGCAAATCATTCCAAGAGAAAGCTGGTAGAGAATTACCTATAAAAAAGAAAAAAGAAAAAGCAAGCTGGTAGAGAATTGTGTTTCAGGGGTGCTTGACATCTCCAAAAGGATGGCAATCTAGTAATTAGTCAGGACATGAATAAGACACTGTTTAGTAAAAATTAAGCAAGGTCAATGACACATTATGCTAAGTATGCAAAGTCACCCTTGAAAAGCTGGTATATTGCTTGCATTGTATGCTTCAATGGTGAGTCTATGAATATAATTTGAAGAACGGATTGTATATTATTTTAGTACACCCATGTTTAGAGCAGGTTGAAAGAGATGATAAGCTAAATACTCTACGTCCATTCATGACCAACTAACGAGGGAATTGCAAAGCAATAAACAATAATCTAGAATGTAAAACATAGCCTAGAAAGCGTCTAAATATATCAAGATTTATTGTTGGGATTAGTAAATCGACATACAAGTATGAGGTGCTTTCACATCGGCGTACAAAACACATATTATGTATCTATTTGTTATGATTATGTCTAGAAGTGATCAAGAGAACTGAGTGTATGTCTGTCTGATGTGCACCACTAAAAGCATGTATGCAGATCTCTTTTGTATGAGTTGTAGTATGCCTAGAACTTCAATATGTGAAGCTCTAGGTTAAGCCTGAAGGTGTTTCTTATATTCTATTTTATGCCTATTGAGCCTTGCTTTGCCTTGCTTCAAGATACTAACCTAACAGGCTTCAAGGTCTTTGCAAAAATCAACTACCGTGTAAGGTTGTAACATGAGACACGAAAAACTTCACACACTCAGAAACCAAATTTGCAGATACTTTGAAGCAATTATTCAAAGTCTAAAATAGAGAGTGTCATCAAATATGCTGAGTCATATGTTATTAAGAGAAATAGGATTCTAAGATTCTTTATACTGCAATGAACAAAGGAAAGATTACATTTATTTTCCCTTCTTCCTCTCTCTTTCTTAATTTTGGCTCCACATTGGCTGCTAATTAGCTTGGTTATGATAAGCAAAGAGTTAAAGCAGCTTAGAAAAGCTGTATTTTGTTTAACTTTTTTTATTATTTTTTTTAAAATGGCTCAAAATGAATGCGGCAATTTTCCAGAAGGAGCAACACAGAGAAACTCATGATGAAAAAAAATATTCAAAATTGTCAGAAATTCTACTTACTGCAGCAAGACTGTACTTGTCCCGCAAGAATTTGCACAAAGCCAGCATTAAAGCTGTTTTCCTGTATGACATGAAGCAGCATTCCATCAGCACCTGATTACTGTGTGTGATTCAGGCTAGAATTGAAAATACACACATGAAATAAAAGTGGAATCAAATTTGAATTTGGGGGCAAAAAAAAAAGACATCTCTATTTCCCTTTTAGTTATCTATATTTACATTTCAAAAGAACAATACTTGTGAGGTAAATATGCCAAATTAATAATAACAAGAAATAGCCAAAAGCTCAAAATCATATGCAAGTACACAACAGCTAGTGTAAGAACACCTTGGAGCCTTAAAGATAATTTGTTATCCAAAATGACTAAATAAAGATGTTGACAGAATATATACTGCAAAATAGTATTAGCATTCAAGTTGCTTGTGAGTTGTGAATGCCAAACTTTTCACACATTTTAACACATCCAGAGAGAACATTTTCAAACTCAGCTGATCAGTCAGCTATGGGACAGATGAAAATTGAGGAAGAAAATATATTATGAGTTACCAAGATGGCTACTTGTACTAACTTACAATACCCACTGACCCATTTGATTTTAAATCTTCAACAAACGACTTCTCAATATTGTGACTTTCCTTCTTTCTCTCTTTCTCCAAATAGTCCACATAAGGCAAAGAGAAGCCGCATTCCAAATAGAGCAATTTTTATGTCGTCCAAGCAACCCTTGCCATCCAAGTTACACATCTATTACTGTCTTTGGCATCAATACTGAACCCCAGAAACATATTAAACACAAAGGACTACAGTTCCCTAGCAAAAGGGTAATGAAGCAGCAAATGGTCATCACATTCACCACTTTTTACACACGCAATACCATTCAATTAGGGTAACATTGTCTCTTACAAGGTTATCAGCAGTTAAGGATTTTACCCGAAGTAGATGTCCAAGCAAAACACACAACTCTTTCAAGAACTTCACTGCGCAATGCACTCCTTCAAGGAAATTATCTCCATATGATAAAGATGAACTTTAAAATCATAACAAACATGAACTTATAAAGGAACCCAGAAATGAAAAGTTTACAAAGTAGTATTAGAATCAATGATTTCTGAGTCTTTGAAGGAAGAAAAAACTAATATTGACGCAACAAATGTCAAGTAAGCAAAAAAAATGGAAGATCAAAGGGAAATAGGAGATACCCAGTACCAACTGGGCCACCAATGCCGATAGTGAAGGCTCTTTCCTTGAAATCCCTGGTGACAAGTGGCGGAGCTCTTCTGCTGAAGTAGCCTGGGGAGTATATGGGCTCATGTGAGTGTGGTGCCAGTCCATCATGGCTATGGTACACCTTCCCATCAGGGCCCACCCATGACTTTGCCGTTGAATCCCCATGAGTATGATCATGATGCTGGTGATCATGATCATGATCATGATGCTGGTGATCATGGTCATGGGTATGGTGGTGACCATGGTCATGGGTATGATGATCGTGTGAAGCCATTGACAATGATCTGCAAAAGAGTTTACACTGAAGTGAGAGGCAGGAAGAAGCCCTTTCCCCCTGGTGGCTTTTAAGGAAGATGGAGATGATAGTGGAACTTTAAATTACGAAAAAAACCCTTTCATTGTTTTGGTAATCAATTTCTTGATGCCTGGGTAGTTAGGTATTTTTTTCCTCAATCTGAAGGCCCTGATTGGATGGGAATCTACAAAGATAAGGTAAGTTCAAAGTTGTACTCTATGCTTTGACCGTGTGACTGTCTGTAAGACTGTAAGAGTCAGAAAGAGGAAAACAAAAATGAAAAAAGAAAAAGAAACAAACAAACAAACGCATTAAATATTAATTAGTTAATAGTGGTTTCTTGTAAGTCGTAACTTTCAAAGCATGGATTCCCGGTGCAAATTAATTAGTATTAATTTGAAGGCACTAATCGGGTATCACAATCCTAGCCTTTAATTTTAAATATTTTTCAAAATAATCGAACACTCAAACGTGTTCTTTTAAGTTATAGCAGTAAATGAAATGGAATGACTATTTTATTTAAAAAATAATAATTTTATGAATATTTATATTTTGTATAAATCTAAAATATGAGAATAAAAGTGGAAGAAATAAAAAAAAATAACATTATGAATTACATGTTGTTTGGTATTAGAAGCCTACTTCCACCGCTACGAATTAAGAACGGAAAAAATGTAAAATAAAATAACTTAGTGTTAAAATATATTTATACTCTAACACTGGTAAATATCAACAAATTGGGGATTTTAAATTTTATTCAAGTCCATCCTTTGAAACATTGAACCCCATTCAATCCAATTGTTATGTGATAAATTTGCTTGATCATTTCAGACCTTTCCCACTGACCATGGATGTTGTCATGTGTTCATAGCCCAAATTCTTGGCCTCAAAAAATTTTCTTTTGGAAGGACCTATCTGTAGCTGGGAACCAATTCAATGGCCATGTATATATTTTTAATGAGTAATACTATATGCCGTATTTTTATTCTACAATTATTTCATAGTGTTGATATACCAGTTTCAACTAATCTTTGATTTATTTTAAATAATGATTGATCCAATGATTTATTAGAACTGCATGCAAGCATTATGAAATAATTAAGATATAAAAATATAGTTCTCTAATATTCGGAATATAGCCTAAAACAAATCTAGGATAGAGATTGCATATTGCAAAAATTGAATAGTCTAAGATTAAAAAAAAAAAAAAAAAAAAAAAAAAAAACCACTAAATGCCTATTTTCTCTCTATGTTCTAATTTATTTCTTTAACACAGAAGAAAAATAAAGCAATATCTTACAATAACTTATTGTAACTAATTGACACCATAATCTGTTTTCTTCTTCTACAATTAGGCAGCATAAAGTAGCCCATATATGAGGAAATCCATGCTCTTTTTTCCTACAAACTGAATAAAAAGAGAGATTTTTTCAACGAGATTTCTGATGTCAGAGCTGTGACCTGGGCCAACATTTTATATATTATTAAATTGTATTGTTTTATACCTAATTAAGAACTCATGTTTGATTACATGATTCAATATATCCAACATTTGTGCGTTCTACATATTATGCATGGCAGCCTTCTTTTTTATTAGGATTACAATGTAAAAAAAAAAAAAACATTTAAAAACCAAATAAAATTCAAATAGATTCACTCAAAGTCTGCCTCATACAAACCAAAACAACAGTCTCCCAGAATAAACCATGACACTAAGAGAGAACACAGAGATGGCAGATAAAGACTCAAACATAAGCAAATCATTCCTCTAAATCACATGGACTGCACAAATCCTGATTCTTTAGAAGAAATACAGACTCAAGACTTATAATCAAATAGATTGACACACGAACTCCGTTTGTAGTTCACATAGGAAAGGAATGTGTAACAAACATAGAACCTGGTTCTTTAAAGGAAGCCCAAGACATGACATACTGCGACTAACAATCCATTAGATTCACACACAAACTCCCTTAACAGTTCCCGTAGGCAAGGAGGGGCCTTCAGACAAAAAACATGTTGTCTTCCAGGACAGTGTGCAACTAGAAGAAATTAGGATCAAGTGATTCAGCTGACATCCGAGATGATGATGCTGCTGAACCTGCAAATTGCCCCTCCATCAATGCGTCATGGTAGAATCGCCCCCTATAAGCAACAAGGTCAGCATAGTACACTGGTGGAACTAGTGATACGGGTTTGGTGCATCGAGCAAAAGTGAAGCACATGTTGTATATGAGCTTCTGCAATTGGTCAGAAGTGAACCCATGCTCGTCCCAAAAGACATGGTAATGTGTGGGCTTACTCGTCCCAAGGCTTCCATAGTGGCTACAAAGATAGAAATCAAACTCAAATGGATGAACTATTTTTGAGTCCACAACTGTGCCTGGAGACACATTGCCCGTAGGACCTCCATCCTTCGCTTCTGGAAAGAGACGAGTTTGGTGATGCTTTTGGGATACGATAATTGTGATGGTGGGAGAGTGCTTCATAGTTTGGAGTGCCATCTTCAAATCAATTAACTCCTCATTGAGAACCATATCAAATTGGCTCTCACTTACTCCATCACGAAAGACAACAATCTTATCCGACCTGACATTATTTAATCGAGCATATGATTCAACAAGTTCCAAACACATGTCCCCAAAATTTAAAATCGTCTCCTTCCGATGGGCTTGTGGGCGGACACGTGCTGCATAGCGATTTGCAGCAGGCCAGTTCATTGTTGCAACAACAGCTGCTATGGATGGACTTGTAATGTTTCGAGGACTAGGATGATTGACATCAGCCCCCAAGAACATAACATGACCTCTGCCCTCAAAGAGGGGGAGTGAGTCATTAAGCTCTACATTGCTGCCTCCAAGCTTGGCATTTATCTTGATAGCAAGATTTGCAAGATACTGGTCATTCGCTTTGTTGGCAGAGGTGGATAGACAACAGTGTGTCACTAGGCCAACTTGGGTCTCAGAGATCCACTTGAGATATTTGTAGCCATTATCTCTATAAGACATCACAGAAAGAAGAATTTGCAAATGGCCTCTACTTGGCTTATAAGCCTCCTCATTATTTCTTTCAAGTAGTTCACGCAAAATCTCGGCCCTAGAGAATTTATCCACTGTAGTGCACTTATATATGAGAGGCTCTTCCATGTGGATCCCCAAATTTTTGCACCAATTAATAAGCCTTGGAATGAAATTATCAGGATTTAGTCTGTTTCTAGGGTTTCTATCAGAGGAGCTGAAGTCAATAACACCCCACCGGTCAATTCTTTTGCCTTGCACCACTGCTTTTCCAACAAGGTTCCATTGGCATTTCTCTTTGTCAACTACTATCTTAATCACTTTGCCATTCGAAGCACCTACCTTCAACTCAGGTGGCCCAATAACACGTCCTGTAACTGTTGTCGTGTTTGTGTTTACTGCTATTCCAAAATTTTGAGCCAAGCCTCCACTGCAAATAAACAAAACCAAATTTTTTGGACCAACAAAAAAAAAAGTCAAAATTTTAATCATCAACATTGCTCATTCTGCATTGGTAATTTGATCCAATCATAAATGTATGACAATCCATGTCAAATAATATTGATGAATCTAACACTTCTTTTTCTTTTTTTCTCGGTGAGTAACACTCTTAGCATATCTATGTCATACTCAGTTGAAAATTGTCTCAAGCTCATCTATATCCAACTATCAACACCCAAATAAACAAGATACCGGAGATGAAAGGTTTATCTTGATGATGTACATTGCTTAATAATCATTAGATGTGGCTGGCAGGAGATTCATACAAATACCAAGAAATTTTAAATTCGTGTCACAGCAGAAAAACCAAGTAACCATCTATGAATTTGCTTTCATGGGTTAGCTATAACAATAGCAGGCTACTGACAATTCACTCAATTTTCTCCACAAACATTGAAGTGCAATATTATTGTATTGTTTTAGCATCTAATTTCAAGTGTTTCCATAAGAATCGATAAACCATTAATAGCAAAACAATTGTCTTTTCTGTAAGTGAGGCAACACCTACAAATACTAAAAGCACTCATGCACCCTAATGTGTCGTTTCATGAAACACTGACAAGAAAAAATTCAGGAAAGAAACAATGAAAGTTCTGCTGAATAATTCCATATTATCGAAATGTAAAGACTGAAGTTTCATATTTGCATACCCACAAGGTCCATCTTCTGAGCGTACCATGCTGCATATCTGACTCTCCCTAAACTTCGGTTTTGCTAGTGAAATGTTCTTTAACATCAGGCCTGCATCTCTATCCAATTGCCCCAACTGCTCCTTCGGATACACTTGCCCCTCAACTAAGATGCAAAACTCCATTGGTACATAGTTTTTCTTGTTTCCTTTGAAATCCAAGCAGGGAATATCTTGGTACATAATATGCTTGTCATATCTCTCCCTGAAATGGTCTACAATCCTGACTTGCCTTGGTTGATTTTGGCCCTCAGGATCTTCTACAGTGAATGATATCTGTCGTGTATTATCCTTCGTTACCCCCACAATGGTGTACTTCTGTTTTGTTCTACGGAAAAGTGAAATTCAAACGGGGCCTCTATTGTACTTGAGCTCGATAACAATCAATAAAAATGAAGAATGGGTTGATAATCGAATATTTATATTACCTAAATTCTATATAGAAAACCAATAGTGGCCCTAATACTAGAAATATAACTAGTAGAAATTGTTGTAAGTATAGCTATTTTTGTTACTGAAAATTTATGTTATTTTTCACTATAAATATAATCTAAACGTAGCTATGCCTTCTTGGGTTTTAAAGGAAGTCAATCTTAACGAAACTATGATGACTGAGAGTCATCCGATATATTAAAAACTAAATAAAAACCAAAAATAAGAAATAAATTTCTACCACAACCAAAGTGACACTTTGACAAATGGATTATTACATTGATATTTTGATAAGATAAATCAAATCTATTAATTCAAAAAAAAAAAAAAAAAAACCGAATACGCATACTACATGGAAATTTTACCAGTTTGAAACATGCCATTTTAATTAATAATTCATATTCATAACTTGCAAAAGACCTTGATTGAATGCAAACAAACACTCAAACATTGACATATGTGAATGTTCAATAATATTATCGTGTCCATGCCCTCATCTCTAAATCTTGGAAGTTATGGTATCCGGAACAGTTTATTGCATGCAGTCATGGAGAGAGAGTGGGAGAGTGGATCAAGATCAAAACCCTTTCTTGGAAGATGATTTTTAACAGCATTGACCCTACCAAAACATAGAAGATCCATGTAACAGCTGCAATATGTGATATTGGATATGCCTCTAAATCTAATGGTGTTTTCTTAGTCCCTCCACCCACAGAACAAATCCTTTTCTAAGACTAGTGTATATAAACCAACCAGTGAGCAACCCAAGTAATCCATGACAGGATCTGAAGTCAAGATAAGTACTTAGATATTCATAGTTCGAAAAAAACACCATGAAAGCGAAGCCGTAGTTACCAAACAAGCAACGGCTGAGCGTGAAAGCCGATATTCATAGTTCCAGAAAACACCATAAATACGAAGCCATAGTTACTGCTAAATGCAGGCACACAAACATTTGAAAAGTTAACAACACGGACGATAATATATCTACTCATTCCTGAAACCAAGGAAGATACAAAATATAAGCTGAAGCAACTTTCTAAAAAGAGGAAGTCAGCGACGCTTGTTCCCAGTCGCTGCTTCCCAACCCTGTAAAATGTGGTTCGTTATTTCCTCTACACCCAGCCCATGCTTCACCTGCATATTTAAATCATATACATCATGAACAAGGCAAATTTTGACATTGTCACAAGTAAGGATAACATGGAGCACAAAAAGGGCAACTATATCTTATAATTCCTCCCCTAACTCCTTGCTTCGAGGAAGAGAAGGGGAGAAAGATAAACCCACAAAACTTGTCAACAACATTCTTACAAGGGAAGATGAACAATGACAGGCAACCGTGCCAAACCTATGTACAATTTTGTTGAAAATAAACCTATTCCAAGTCGAATTGGGGTAGTAGTCCCAATTCGAATCCAATAAGGACTCCTTGAATAATTTGGTCAACAATCCAACTCTCAGTTGAATGTAGATAGGTCTCGCAGACCAAATCAAACTCCAAGCATTTCTAGGTTAAGTAGGAGTAGAAAACCTAATTCAGGTTTGACTCCACCTCTTTACCTATAAATAGGCTCATACCCCAGGATAAACTAAAGACTGATTATTTTATGCATTGAGCATACTTTTCTTTCAGAAGCTAATTTAAGTATCGGAGCGAGACCCCTGAAAGGATCTCTTAGTTTTAGTTGTTTTGCAATATTCTTGGAGAGTGAAAAACATCAAAGAACGCGTCGTTCACACCATACCGAAAACTGTCACAACAAATTTGATTGGTTAACTTCCTGTTATGTTTGCCTCCCTCTTGTTTTCTATTTTATTTCTAAATCACATTTCAAAATGAACAAATCCTATAGGATAATAAAAGATGAATGTAATTGTGCAACTCCCATAGCTCATAGTCAAGTTAATGCTTGTATCATGTTTATGATAACCAAACCAAGTAAAAAGTGTACTCAACCCAACCTGAGCAAAGACAAATGGCCCCCCATCACGCATTCGAAGTGCATCACGCTCCATGACAGTCAAATCAGCGCCAACTGCTGCGGCAAGGTCGGTCTTGTTTATTACCTGAAAGCCAATGCAATCAATTCATTTTGATCAGACGCCCTGAGTATTTTATATATAATTGGTCAGCAAGATTGGTAATGAACAGATTAGGTGGGTGCCACAACCAAAGCAGCAGCTATGAATTTAAGAAAGAACCTACAAGTAGATCAGCTTGGGTGATGCCAGGGCCACCTTTTCGAGGAATTTTATCACCACCAGATACATCTATTATATAAATGATATAGTCGGCCAGTTCTCTGCTGAAGTTGGCAGCTAAATTATCTGCACCAACACAAACTCAAGTGAATATTGAACCATTTTTCTCATTGAAACTTATTCCTAAGAATGGTAACACACATCGATATCTATGCACAATTTGATATAAGCAATTTTTTTTACAACTTTACTTTATCATCACTACCGCATTTCCCATTAATTGACACATTTTTCCAAATTAATTTTAAAGCCACTTAATTCCAAATTCCGTTTTAGTGGTTCCCATATGACCACATTTCCAATTAGTAACTTGTGGCATACCAACTTTAATGTCAGTTCCAATCAGTTTAAAATTAAATACTGCTACAATAATCATTTCTCTAAAAGTACCTCCCCCAGATTCACAAAGAAGTATGTCTGCTTTGTACAAGTTAGAGAGCTCCTCAAGAGGGCCAAGATTAATGCTAATGTCCTCACGAATTGCAGCATGTGGGCATCCTCCAGTTTCCACAGCACGTATCCTTTCCTCAGGAAGTGCTCCATGTTTCACCAAGAACTCACCGTCCTCTTTTGTGAATATATCATTTGTCACCTGTAATAATTACATGTTTCTTGATATCTTTCTATCATAATGCAAGTATGGACATCCCACCTCAAGTTATTACAAGATCTTGACTGACTGTGTGTGCAGAAAAATGCATAGGTTTTTATTCCTGGGTACAAGCAGAACCTATTGACTTTCTTCTGTTTTAATAAACATTTTAATGCAAATCATTCCAAGAGAAAGCTGGTAGAGAATTACCTATAAAAAAGAAAAAAGAAAAAGCAAGCTGGTAGAGAATTGTGTTTCAAGGGTGCTTGACATCTCCAAAAGGATGGCATCGTATGCTTCAATGGTGTGTCTATGAATATAATTTGAAGAACGGATTGTATATTTTTTTAGTACACCCATGTTTAGAGCAGGCTGAAAGAGATGATAAGCTAAATACTCTACGTCCATTCATGACCAACTAAAGAGGGAATTGCAAAGCAAAAAACAATAATCTAGAATGTAAAAAAAATAGCCTAGAAAGCATCTAAATATATCAAGATTTATTGTTGGGATTAGTAAATCGACATACAAGTATGAGGTGCTTTCATATCGGCGTACAAAACACATATTATGTATCTATTTGTTATGATTGTATCTAGAAGTAATCAAGAGTAGGAAAGAAGGTCCATCTTTCCCGTGGAAGAATATATGGTGTGCTAAGGCTCCGACAAGGGTGGCGTTCTTTGTATGGTCTGCAGCTTTAGGTAAAATTTTAACTCATGACAATCTGCGAAAGAGGAATATTGTGGTTATTGAGTGGTGTTGTATGTGTAAAAAGAAGGGGGAGTCTATTGATCATCTGTTACTTCATTGCGACACCGCCCGTGAGCTTTGGAGTTTTATGTTTTCTTTATTTGGAATTGAATGGGTCATGCCACAATCGGTGCTGGGTTTGTTGACTACGTGGGGTGCTTCTCGAGGGCATGGCCTAGCAAAAAATGTTTGGCGTTTAGTTCCTCACTGTGTGTTGTGGAGCATTTGGAGGGAGCGAAATGCGAGGCTTTTTGAAGATGTCGAGACTGTAATGGTAGTATTAAGGAAGCGTCTTCTTAACACGCTATATCTATGGATAGCACCCCATCTTTGCCACCTAGGTGTTTCTACTTTTGTAGACTTTCTTAATTTATTAGTTGTTCCTCCCGTTTAGGGGCTCTCTTGTATACTTCCCGTGTATTAGGGTTGCGCCCCTCTGCGCTTTTTATTGAATTTTATATTACTTATCAAAAAAAAAAAAGAAGTAATCAAGAGAACTGAGTGTATGTCTGTCTGATGTGCACCACTAAAAGCATGTATGCAGATCTCTTTTGTATGAGTTGTAGTATGCCTAGAACTTCAATATGTGAAGCTCTAGGTTAAGCCTGAAGATGTTTCTTATATTCTATTTTACGCCTATTAAGCCTTGCTTCAAGATACTAACCTAACAGGCTTCAAGGTCTTTGCAAAAATCAACTACCATGTAAGGAACTTCACACACTAGGAAACCAAATTTGCAGATACTTTGAAGCAATTATTCAAGTCTAAAATAGAGTGTTATCAAATATGCTGAGTCATATATTATTAAGAGATATAGGATTCTAAGATTCTTTATATTGCAATGAACAAAGGAAATATTACATTTTTTTTTCCCTTCTTCCTCTCTCTTTCTTAATTTTGGCTCCACATTGGCTGCTAATTGGCTTGGTTATGATAAGCAAAAAGTTAATGCAGCTTAGAAAAGCTGTATTTTGTTTAACTTTTTTTATTATTTTTTTTTAAATGGCTCAAAATGAATGTGGCAATTTTCCAGAAGGAGCAACACAGAGAAACTCATAATGAAAAAAAATTCAAAATTGTCAGAAATTCTACTTACTGCAGCAAGACTGTACTTGTCCCGCAAGAATTTGCACAGAGCCAGCATTAAAGCTGTTTTCCTGTATGACATGAAGCAGCATTCCATCAGCACCTGATTACTGTGTGTGATTCAGGCTAGAATTGAAAATACACACATGAAATAAAAGTGGAATCAAATTTGAATTTGGGGGCAAAAAAAAAGACATCTCTATTTCCCTTTTAGTTATCTTTATTTACATTTCCAGAGAACAATACTTATGAGGTAAATGTGCCAAATTAATAATAACAAGAAATAACCAAAAGCTCAAAATCATATGCAAGTACACAACAGCTAGTGTAAGAACACCTTGGAGCCTTAAAGATAATTTGCTATCCAAAATGACTAAATAAAGATGTTGACAGAATA
The DNA here is from genome assembly GCF_958979055.1 of Alnus glutinosa. Classification (NCBI taxonomy): domain Eukaryota; kingdom Viridiplantae; phylum Streptophyta; class Magnoliopsida; order Fagales; family Betulaceae; genus Alnus; species Alnus glutinosa. The sequence continues at coordinate 27,637,583 of NC_084890.1, read as the reverse complement.
TATACTGCAAAATAGTATTAGCATTCAAGTTGCTAGTGAGTTGTGAATGCCAAACTTTTCACACATTTTAACATATCCAAAGAGAACATTTTCAAAGTCAGCTAATCAGTCAGCTAAGGGACAAATGAAAATTGAGGAAGAAAATACATTATGAGTTACCAAGATGGCTACTTGTACCAACTTACACTACCCACTAACCCATTTGATTTTAAATCTTCAACAAACGACTTCTCAACATTGCAACTTTGCTTCTTTCTCTCTTTCTCCAAATAGTCCACATAAGGCAAAGAGAAGCCGCATTCCAAATAGAGTAATTTTTATGTCGTCCAAGCAACCCTTGCCATCCAAGTTACACATCTATTACTATCTTTGGCATCAATACTGAACCCCAGAAACATATTAAACACAAAGGACTACAGTTCCCTAGCAAAAGGGTAATGAAGCAGCAAATGGTCATCACATTCACCACTTTCAACACACGCAACACCATTCAATTAGGGTAACATTGTCTCTTACAAGGTTATCTGCAGTTAAGGATTTTACCCAAAGTAGATGTCCAAGCAAAACACACAACTCTTTCAAGAACTTCACTGCGCAATGCACTCCTTCAAGGAAATTATCCCCATATGATAAAGATGAACTTTAAAATCATAACAAACATGAACTTACAAAGGAACCCAGAAATTAAAAGTTTACAAAGTAGTATTAGAATCAATGATTTCTGAGTCTTTGAAGGAAGAAAAAACTAATATTGACGCAACAAATGTCAAGCAAGCAAAAAAAAATGGAAGATCAAAGGGAAATAGGAGATACCCAGTACCAACTGGGCCACCAATGCCGATAGTGAAGGCTCTTTCCTTGAAATCCCTGGTGACAAGTGGCGGAGCTCTTCTGTTGAAGTAGCCTGGGGAGTATATGGGTTCATGTGAGTGTGGTGCCAGTCCATCATGGCTATGATACACCTTCCCATCAGGGCCCACCCATGACTTTGCCGTTGAATCCCCATGAGTATGATCATGATCATGATGCTGGTGATCATGATCATGATGCTGGTGATCATGGTCATGGGTATGGTGGTGACCATGGTCATTGGTATGATGATCATGTGAAGCCATTGACAATGATCTGCAAAAGAGTTTACGCTGAAGTGAGAGGCAGGAAGAGGCCCTTTGCCCCTGGTGGCTTTTAAGGAAGATGGAGATGATAGTGGAACTTTAAATTACGAAAAAAAACCCTTGCATTGTTAAGTTCTATAGTGTTGCATTTGTATGATTATTTTTTAGAGGAAAAGGCTTTAAACACAACTTTGTCTTGAAAAATGTTTTAGAGTCATGGAAAAACTTAGATTTTCCTAGGTTTCAAGCAGTGCTATCTATGAATGCAGAGATAGATTTTGGGAATATGCAGCCTGGAGATTCCATTAGTGTCTGAGTCAAAGAGGGCACATGCTGCTATGGGCACCACAGTACTATGGAACTAATCAGCTCAAAAAGATTGAATCATGTAAATGGAAAAGGCAACTCAAAACTTAAAGGAATGTTATGGGCATCACAGTACTATGGATGGTTTTTATAATTATTGTATATATTGTTCATCAAATAAAGAGAAATGTAAGAAGGATTGGATGTAATAAAGTACTGTGATGCCCATATGTGGGATACCCTGCTTCTAATGTTTGAGATACCCTGTTGTGAGCATTTACCAACCAATGTGGGCTAATCATCAAACATGTGACGGGCTAATCATCAACCAATGTTTAGTAATTAAACATTATACCCATAAAAATGTTAGCTCAACGGGGAAACAGAGAGAGAGAGAGAGAGAGAGAGAGAGAGAGAGCCGGAGTACCTTTGTTTTTAGCGTCGCCGGAGACAGATATGGCCGCCAAATCCGCCGGGACAGAACGCCGTTGAAGGACGGTGGAGGGTGGCCGACCGCCAAGAGAGAAGCCGGCAAGGAGACGACCCCACGACTGACTGTACGGAAGAGAAATTTCAGAGAGAGAGAGAGAGAGAGGTGGGGGGCTGCGTTGGAGGGAGAAATGAGACCGGTTTGAAGCAAAAAAATGAAAAATGAAACAACAAAATAAAAACAGCCTTCCACGTCACATGTTGTCCCATTTCTTTATGCCTGTGTAGTCAGGCATTTTTTTCCTCAATCCTAAGGCCCTGATTGAATGGGAATCTACAAAGATAAGGTAAGTTGTACTATGCTTTAACCGTATGACTGTCTGTAAGACAGTAAGAGGAAAAAAAAAATTGGGGTTTTTCAATTTTATTCAAGTCCATCCTTTGAAATATTGAACCCATTCAATCCAATTGTTATGTGATAAATTGCTTGATCTTTTTAGACCTTTCCCACCAACCATGGATGTTGTCATGTGTTCATAGCCCAAATTCTTGGCGTCAAAAAAAATTCCTTTTGGAAGGACCTATCTGTAGCTGGGAAACAATGGCCATGAGTAATGCTATATGTCGTATTTTTATTTCACAATTATTTTTTAGTGTTGATGTGACAGTTTTAACCAATTTTTGAATTTTTTTTTTTTTTTAAATAATGATTGATCCAAAGATTGATTAGAATTACACGCAAATATTATGAAATAGTTGTGGTAGAAAAATATAGTTCTCTAATATTTGGAATATAGCCTAAAACAAAACTAGGATGCAAAATTTGAATAGTCTAAGATTTAAAAAAAAAAAAAAAAAAAAAAAAAAAAAAAAAAAAAACCGTAAATACCTATTTTCTCTTTATGTTCTAATTTATTTTTTTTAACACAGAAAAAAAATAAAGCAATATGTTACAATAACTTATTGTAACTAATTGACACTATAATCTGTTTTCTTCTTTCACAATAACTTATTGTAACTAATTGACACTATAACTTATTGTAGCCCATACATGAGGAAATAAATGCTCTTTTTTCCTACAAACTGAATAAAAAGAGATTTTGTCAACGAGATTTCTGATATCAGAGTTGTGACCTGGGCCAACATTTTCTATATTATGAAATTGTATTGTTTTATATCTAATTAAGAACTCATGTTTGATTACATGATTCAATATACCCAACATTTGTGCGTTCTGCATATCATGCATGGCAGCCTTCTTTTTGATTAGGATTACAATGTAACCAAAAAAAAAAACATTTAAAAACCAAATAAAATTCAAATAGATTCACTCAAAGTCTGCCTCATACAAACCAGAACAACAGGCTCCCAGAATAAACCATGACACTAAGAGAGAACACAGAGATGGCAGATAAAGACTCAAACATAAGCAAATCATTCCTCTAAATCACATGGACTGCACAAATCCTGATTGTTTAGAGGAAATACAGACTCAAGACTCATAACCAAATAGATTGACACACGAACTCCTTTTGTAGTTCACATAGGAAATGAATGTGTAACAAACACAGAACCTGGTTCTTTAAAGGAAACCCAAGACATGACATACTGCGACTAACAATCCATTAGATTCACACACAAACTCCCTTAACAGTTCCCGTAGGCAAGGAGGGGCCTTCAGACAAAAAACATGTTGTCTTTCAGGACAGTGTGCAACTTGAAGAAATTAGGATCAAGTGATTCAGCTGACATCCGAGATGACGATGCTGATGAGGATGATGCTGCTGAACCTGCAAATTGCCCCTCCATCAATGCGTCGTGGTAGAATCGCCCTCTATAAGCAACAAGGTCAGCATAGTACACTGGTGGAACTAGCGATACGGGTTTGGTGCATCGAGCAAAAGTGAAGCACATGTTGTATATGAGCTTCTGCAATTGGTCAGAAGTGAACCCATGCTCGTCCCACAAGACATGGTAATGTGTGGGCTTACTCGTCCCAAGGCTTCCATAGTGGCTACAAAGATAGAAATCAAACTCAAATGGATGAACTATTTTTGAGTCCACAACTGTGCCTGGAGACACATTGCCCGTAGGACCTCCATCCTTCGCTTCTGGAAAGAGACGAGTTTGGTGTCGCTTTTGGGCTACGATAATTGTGATGGTGGGAGAGTGCTTCATAGTTTGGAGTGCCCTCTTCAAATCAAGTAACTCCTCATTGAGAACCATATCAAATTGGCTCTCACTTACTCCATCACGAAAGACAACAATCTTATCCGGCCTGACATTATTTAATTGAGCATATGATTCAACAAGTTCCAAACACATGTCCCCAAAATTTAGAATCGTCTCCTTCCGATGGGCTTGTGGGCGGACACGTGCTGCATAGCGATTTGCAGCAGGCCAGTTCATTGTTGCAACAACAGCTGCTATGGATGGACTTGTAATGTTCCGAGGACTAGGATGATTGACATCAGCCCCCAAGAACATAACATGACCTTTGCCCTCAAAGAGGGGGAGTGAGTCATTAAGCTCTACATTGCTGCCTCCAAGCTTGGCATTTATCTTGATAGCAAGATTTGCAAGATACTGGTCATTCCCTTTGTTGGCAGAGGGGGATAGACAACACTGTGTCACTAGGCCAACTTGGGTCTCAGAGATCCACTTGAGATATTTGTAGCCATTATCTCTATAAGACATCACACAAAGAAGAATTTGTAAATGGCCTCTACTTGACTTATAAGCCTCCTCATTAGTTCTTTCAAGTAGTTCACGCAAAATCTCGACCCCAGAGAATTTATCCATTGTAGTGCACTTATATATGAGAGGCTCTTCCATGTGGATCCCCAAATTTTTGCACCGATTAATAAGCCTTGGAATGAAATCATTAGGATTTAGTCTGTTTCTAGGGTTTCTATCAGAGGAGCTGAAGTCAATAACACCCCACCGGTCAATTCTTTTGCCTTGCACCACTGCTTTTCCAACAAGGTTCCATTGGCATTTCTCTTTGTCAACTACTATCTTAATCACTTTGCCATTCGAAGCACCTACCTTCAACTCAGGTGGCCCAATAACACGTCCTGTAACTGTTGTCATGTTTGTGTTTACTCCTATTCCAAAATTTTGAGCCAAGCCTCCACTGCAAATAAACAAAACCAAATTTTTTGGACCAACAAAAAAAAAACAGTCAAAATTTTAATCATCAACATTGCTCATTCTGCATTGGTAATTTGATCCAATCATAAATGTGCGATAATCCATGTCAAATAATATTGATGAATCTAACACTTCTTTTTCTTTTTCTTTTTTTCTCGGTGAGCAACACTCTTAGCATATCTATGTCATACTCAGTTGAAAATTGTCTCAAGCTCATCTATATCCAACTATCAACACCCAAATAAACAAGATACAGGAGATGAAAGGGTTTATCTTGATGATGTACATTGCTTAAGAATCATTAGAGGTGGCTAGCAGGAGATTCATACAAAAACCAAAAACTTTTAAATTCGTGTCACAGCAGAAAAACCAAGTAACCATCTATAAATTTGCTTTCATGGGTTAGCTATAACAATACACGGCTACTGACAATTCACTCAATTTTCTCCACAAACATTGAAGTGCAATATTATTGTAATGTTTTAGCATCTAATTTCAAGTGTTTCCATAAGAATCGATAAACCATTAATAGCAAAACAATTGTCTTTTCTGTAAGTGAGGCAACACCTACAAATACTAAAAGCACTCATGCACCCTAATGTGTTGTTTCATGAAACACTGACTAGGAAAAATTCAGGAAAGAAACAATGAAAGTTCTACTGAATAATTCCATATTATCGAAATGAAAAGACTGAAGTTTCATATTTGCATACCCACAAGGTCCATCTTCTGAGCGTACCATGCTGCATATCTGACTCTCCCTAAACTTCGGTTTTGATAGTGAAATGTTCTTTAACATCAGGCCTGCATCTCTATCCAACTGCTCCTTCGGATACACTTGCCCCTCAACTAAGATGCAAAACTCCATTGGTACATAGTTTTTCTTGTTTCCTTTGAAATCCAAGCAGGGAATATCCTGGTAAATAATATGCTTGTCATATCTCTCCCTGAAATGATCTACAATCCTGACTTGCCTTGGTTGATTTTGGCCCTCTGGATCTTCTACAGTGAATGATATCTGTCGTGTATTATCCTTCGTTACCCCCACAATGGTGTACTTTTGTTTTGTTCTACGGTGAGTCACATTCACTTTCAACCCTTTCAGCGCGTCATCTACTTCTCTCCTAAACCTTCGGAAATTATTTATATCAAAACCATAAATATGCTCCTTGAGGAAATCTATAACTGGCATTCGTTTTCGAAATGCCAAAACAGAGTAGTCCAGACACATGGCTAGACCCTGGGAGGTGGGTTTGAGGCTATGTTGAAATCCTTTAGATGCTGTGATGCCATATCCAAGATAATCTTCTTCTGCAGATTCTCTGGGGAAAAAATGCCGACCAGTAGAGATCATGTGCCTAGCTGGATTTTCCTTCATGACAAGATCCATTCCTTGTAATATATCGCGGGGGATTGACAAGAGATGCCCGCTCAAGTAATCATTCAACTTGCACAACTTGAGCTCATTCACACGATTTATGGTAACGACATATGAACCTGCCTTCATGTCTTCTCCTTCAGGGACTTCCACATTAAATTTTCCAGTGGGCAATGATACTGCACTAAAAATATTCTTCTCACCATCATATGCGGTCATTGACAAGGGAAATCGTGCAGGATCATCAGAAGATAATTTATTTCTGATAATAGACAGACTTGGTTTGGATATTTTCACAGTCCGACCCCCCTCAGGTTTGACATTAACATCATAGTGCATTATAATAGTCTCTGGGTTGAATTTGACAGGAAAATGATTAACACGAAGCTTGACAGTTCTAATAGCAACTGTGCCACCTTTATCAGGTCGTTTCACAGGGAGAATTCTGTCTGAATCTTCTGGGGGACCAGATGGACGAGGAGCCAACTCTTCTGAGAGTGTCAATGATTGCAATTTTGGAACAACAGGATCTGAGGAGAAAAAAGTGTTAATCACTAAGGCTGCTAAACATATTGAATTCAAATGGCTCTATTTTCTGCAACGGAAAGCATTGGCGGATACAAAAGATCAAGCAATTCAAATGACTTTTGTATTGCATTTTTTTCTGTCAATACGAAAAGAAGACAGTATGATATATGTCGATAAATGCTTGGACAAAAATAATTAAGGGCATAAGGACAACTTTTGATATTAAGTTGTTTAGCACAGTATGCAGAACGATAAGAAAAGAAAGAACCTAGCATTGCACCCATAACATTAGCATCTTCCATTAATTTTCTTTTCCAATTTTACAAGCACTTTTAGTAAATTCAAAAACAGTTGAATGAGTGTGTCTTACCACAGTGTAGGTTCCACTATTCCAATCATTTCTTCCTAAGTTAAGAAACAATTCTATTGTACTTTGAGCTCGATAGCAATCAATAAAAATGAAGAATGGGTTGATAATCGAATATTTATATTACCTAAATTCTATCTAGAAAACCAATAGTGGCCCTAATACTAGAAATATAACTAGTTGAAATTGTTGTAAGTATAGCTATTTTTGTTACTGAAAATTTATGTTATTTTTCACTATAAATATAATCTAAGCGTAGCTATGCCTTCTTGGGTTTTAAAGGAAGTCAATCTTAACGAAACTATGATGACTGACAGTCATCCGATATATTAAAAACTAAATAAAAACCAAAAATAAGAAATAAATTTCTAGCACAACCAAAGTGACACTTTGACAAATGGATTATTACATTGATATTTTGATAAGATAAATCAAATCTATTAATTCAAAAAAAAAAAAAAAAAAAACCCGAATACACATACTAAATAGAAATTTTCCCAGTTTGAAACATGCCATTTTAATTAATAATTCATATTCATAACTTGCAAAAGACCTTGATTGAATACTAGTATCACTAACTTCACTGACTATACTTCTTTCTATCTTTTGCATAACTTCAAATAAGAAAACGAAAAGAGGCACTTCAAATGCAATCAGTTCAGTAATGGGTTCTAGAAACAGTTACAGAGAAAAATAAGACCAACCCATACAAGCATTAGAATTTGATTCCAATCTTCACAAATAATACTATAACCTGATAATTGTGAAACGCCATCATCATAAGCTTGCTGCTAATCTTCATAAAAACTATCATACCAATAAATTAATAAATACCATCATAACCAGAAAATTGTGAAACGCCCATCATCAAACACTTGCTACTAATCTTCAAGGCCATTTATTCCCAAGAAGTTTCATAGACAAACGCAAAAGCCTATTTATGGAAATAATGATGAAACAACCAATTTTACCACCATAATTTTCCTAGATTTTCTTTCCCAGTTTCATAATCTCATCAAAATTTAACCGTTGTCAATTATACCGGCCGACTCAACCGAAAGCATAAAAAGTGATCAATTAGTTCAGAAACAGAATCCCAGTTCCTTTCCCCCTTCATATTCTCAGCAACCAAACAGAAAGTATAAGTTAAATTCAGAAACAGATCAAGTACCGAGCACACGTTCAGGCGGAGATATCCGCTGATGCTGAATAGGGGGAGCAGATTCCACCCACTGAACCTGACTGGTACCACTCCACGCTCCCCCTCTCCCTCTCCCTCCACCTCCACCACCACCACGACGCCCATCGCTCCACGCTCCTCCTCTCCCTCCACCATAACCACCACCACCACCACCACTCGTGCTGCTCGACCCTTCACCGGAATCACCCACCCACTGACTCTTCCGAGGACCCGCATCGAAGCTACTGTCACCTGATCGTTGTTGCTCCCATCCTTGTAAACCACCTTGCCTCGAATCCCTCCATTGCTGCTGCGGCTGCTGCTGATGATAATAATCGCCTTCTCCCCTCCCTCTCCCTCCTCCTCCTCCTCTTCCACCCCCACCTCCACCCCCTCCGTCTCTGCCTCGGCCTCGGCCTCTGTACCCACCTCCACCCCCTCCGTCTCTGCCTCGGCCTCGTCCTCTGTACCCACCTCCTCTCTCCATTGGATATCGGGAGCAAACTCGAAACTATCACAGGTTAAATCAAGAGTCGTATGTGTAATAACGAGATCTAGAATGAAGAAAAAGCAAGAAACACGTAGACCGGGAAGGAAGAAACGCACAAAGGCAGGCACAGAGGCATGGATGCGCCGAAAGGCATCGGGTGAGGAGTCAGGACCCACGAAAGAAAACAAAAGGGAGAGTGGGTGCCAGGTGGGGTCTTTAGGGAATTCCAGAAGCTTCGGCGTAACCGTTTGCCGTACAAAATGCAGAAGACATATCTACCCCTGGATTTTGTTAACGAAAAAAAAAAAAAAAAAAAAAAAAAAATTGGACTGAAGATCAAATTCAGCACCATTTCACACGACCCCTACCGCAACGGGTTGCAATTGCGGTTTTTAATAAAAATATGTGAAAAAAATTAAGTTGTAATTTTTTTTATTAAAAATAAAATATCATGTCAACATAAAAATATTTCAACATAAAATAACTAATCAAAACTCAATTTTTTTTACTTTAATTAATCACTTTTCAAGACGTTAATAGCTTATTTAAACTTATTCTTTATTTTTATTAAGATAATAATATTTTAAAAAAAAAATTATTCATTTTAATTAAAAACCGATCTTCACCAAACACATCAAATAAAAAACTTGCAGAAAATCACTGCACTATTCTCCACCTTCAACAACATACGTACTGTGACCGAAAAATAATCATAGCAAACCGAACAGCAATTATGCATCACAGAAGCTTCAATAGATACAGACCCGGGTCGCCTTCTTCCTTTGTTGCCACTTTCCTTCCAGACATGGGATAGTTTAGAGGAATGAATGAGGCACTACTGGCCAGGTGAGAGAGATTCCCCCCTCCTTTTTTAGCTTTGCTCGAAAAAAGAAAAAGACAAAGAAAGAGGTGAGAAAACCAAACCCAAGGAATAATGTGAGAAAGAGAGAGAGAGAGAGAGAGAGAGAGAGAGAGAGAGCCTTCGGTGGAGGATTTGAGAATAAAGGGAGAAAGGGAAAGGTAGATGTCCACGCACTCTTGATATGGGCATTAGATATTTGGTGGTGGGATCGATAGTGAAATGAAAATGAAAGATAGCAAAAGTAACAATTTGACACTTTAAAGGGTCAAGTCTTTTTCTAGTTTTCTAGCACACGGCTATAGCTTTACCGATTTTGATTCAAATACTTTGATTTAAGCTGAAATGCAGAATTTAAGTACAATATTAAATAACTGAATGAAACTATCCACTAACTTCGATTGGCCAACGTGGCTAACATGTTTACTTTTTTTTGTTTTTTTTGTTTTTTTTTAAAGCATTAACATATTTACTTAAGAGCATTCTTAGTAGCCTCACCAAATTTTACTCATCAAAGTAATTAAAAATCACTTTTCTCTATTTTGGTGAACCACTTTTTTAAAATTCTCCCAATAGCCTCACTATTTTAACTATTCATTATCATTATTCCATTTAAATAATATTTTTTCAGATTTCTTTATTCTTTCTCTATTTAATCTTTTTATACAACAAGTTAAAATACATCTTCATCTTGCGATTAGATCATTGCTAAAAAAATTTATATAAATTTTCATTTGCTTCTCAACCAAATTCAAGAAAAAAAGAAAAAGATAAATGAAAGAACCACAAAGTTTATGTCAAGGTCAAAGAATCGTTTAAACTCTTCATTTGAACAAATACCGTAAAATCGTTTTCTGGATTTAAACTCTTCATTCTTACATGCACATTTGTGGGAATTCCCTACCGCCGGGCACTGGAGTTTGTTGGTAATCCAATTCTCCATCCGAAGATCCCCGAATTTTAGTATTTGATTGCCGGAATCCAGTGGCATTGGCCGGATTCCAGCAATGGTCTGTCGGAATTCAGCAAACCAGATTCCGACCAAACCATTATGGTCGGAATTCCGTCAGTATAGCAGGATTCCGGCCGTTTTGTTCGGATTCCAACCAATTTGGCCAGAATCTGGTCTGCTGAAATCTGTCTACGGCGGCCAGACATCACTGAATTCCGGTGACAGTTGCTAAATTCCGTTTTACGCCATTAGTACTTTTTCGTACAAGCCAAACGCCGAAAAATATTTTCAGAAAAATCATTTTTTCTGAAAAATGATTTCATCCAAAACATTTTATGTCGAAATAAACGGAGCATTAGAAGGTTGACTTGGCTTTAACGGTTTTAATGGGAGATTTTAATCCCGGCTGTACATTTAAAATAACAAAGACATGATATTATTCTTCCACAGGATGTATTAAGGGCAACAAACTTTAGCTATTATATTTAGGGGTAATTATAATAGCACTTATCTGTTGGAAATCAATGACAGGATGAGTTTAGACTATAGGAAACCACATGCGCTCCTCAATAGTGGTTGAGACATAGCCTGATTCACCTTTACTAGAGCATCAGTGAAACCCAAAGCGACTAATACAAGAGCAATTCATTTAAAGGAAAAACTAAATGTAGGGCTAAAAGTTGGAAGCTATTTGTTCAATGCAAAACATACTTGACGATGTTTGTCTTCAAGGGAATAAATTTTAATTTTGCATCTTTCAACCTCGAGCAATGCTACTTGTTACTTTATGTTTTTCTTGTATTTATTAAGATTGATGTAACCTTTAAATTTCTATTAAATTTGTGATAAATCACAATTAGATTTTTAACTAATAATAATTTTAAAAACCGCATCAATTTTAAAAAACATAAGCGACATGAAGTGACATTTAGAATTACTCTTCAAGGTCTGAGTATTAGCTTCAAGGGGAAGGATAAAACATGCAGACGAATTCGACAAATCCAGTCTACTCTGGAATCCAGTTGAGTCAACATCCGCTAATGTATATTGTACATGCGTTCGATTGCACTATTTTGTTCATATTTGTTAAAATATTGATTAACTCTGCTCTTATCAACTTAAGTTTTTGGGCTAAGTGGTGATTTAATATAGTATCAGAGTCAAATGTCTTGAGTTCAAACATTGTCTCAGTCATTCACTCTCATTTCAATTAAATATTCTACGTGTTGGGCCTCACCTATTAAAAGAGAGTTGAAGCCTACACGTGAGGTGGAGTGCTAAAATATTGATTAAATTTTTAAATTTACATCTTCCTATCAGTTTAAGTTTTCAAGATAAATGGTGATTTAACAATATTCAACCATAACATGTCCGTGACAATAGCCCAACTTGTTAAATTGACACTATTTAGTTCACTGCAAAACAATTTAAGACAATTTTCTCTTTTTCTGTCTCTCTCAAAATTTTATGGAGTTTTTAAAATTCGTGTCTCTTCTGGTATTCTAGTTTTGTTTTGGGCAAAATGCAACAAAACTTCATGGGTTTTTCTTGGCTCCACTGTATCCTAGAGAGTGTTTGTTATAACCCAATGTATACCAATTTATCAAAATTGATAGGGGCAAATAATTTAAAAAAAAAACAGTTTTTTTTTTTTTTTTTTGTGTTTTTACAGTACTATGTAGTGCTTTGTATGAGAATGTTATAAACTTGCGATTCAAGTGGGGGGGGGGGGGGGGGGTCATATGTTACTAATTACTGATGTGGCACTGGTAACCTCAGCTTGTGTCTTGTGCACACATACGAAGGACACATGATACAAGTCTTGCTCATCACGCATATATGGCCCAATGCATATGAAAATACAAAAATAATTACTTAAGTTTAATATATGAGTTAAATACACATTGACCCCCTCAACTAATATCTATTTTTGATAGAGTCTAACGAATTGACAAGTGTGACATTTAGACTCATCAAACTATCTTTTATATTGCAATTAAGCCAATTTTCTATGATTTTTCTAAAAATATCCACATTTTCTGAAAATTTCATGTAAATTCTTTCTTATACTAATCAAACCTTACTCTATGTATTTTAGTATTTAACCAAAAATTATTATTTTTATATAAATTTAATTATTTTTTTTAAGAAAATAGGGGTATTTTTGGACGAATGACAGAAAGGTAGCTTTCTTGCAACAAATTGGTAGTTTGATGGGTCTAAATGTCACACTTGTCAGTTCGTGAGGCTTTATAAAAAATAGCTCTTAGAGTATTTCTAGTAGTCTCATCAAAATTACTTTTTGGTTATTTTGGTGAGCCAATTTAGTGAATTTGTCCAAAATGACTCTCCAACAGCCTCACCAATTCGATAAAAAAATTTAATGAGTGAACAGTACTCACCAACAATAGTAAGCACGGATTACTCACCAAATCTAAGAAAATAAATAAATAAATTTCTCTCTTATGTATCACACACAATCTTAATTTTGATAAAAATTATTTAAATGAAATAATGATAGTGCATATCTAAAATTGTGAAAGTGTTGGGAGTGCTTTAAAAATTTGGATAATAAAATAAAAATAAAAATAAGATTTTTAATTATTTTAACTAATAAAATTTGACCACCCTATTAAGAATGTTATTAAAGTATTCATATAACTTGGCCCATTAACTTTTCAGTTGCTTTCATTTCTGTGAGCATAAATATGGTCATTATCATTGTAAAGCTGGCAAAATTTGTCAATCAATCTAGTGTTGAATTTTGGATTTTTATTCAAACTTTGGACCCACATCCTGCTCCAATTTTTTTTTTTTTTTTTAAGGAAAAAACAAAAAAAACAAAACAAAATATATATATATTTGCACAGATTTCTATATATTTATTATTTTCAAATCGTCTTACACAAACATCTAGGTAGATATGCAATAGATATTTTATTTTCAAGAAAAAGTTAATCTCATTTTAATTAGATATTTTATGTGTTGAGTCTTACTTATTAACAAAAAATTAAAAAAAAAAAAACTAAAATATTAATTAAATAATTAAATTTATCATTTCTTATTAATATACATTCAAAACAATATTACATAAATATGCATAATTACAAACTTCATAACATTCTCATACAAAGCATTACATAATCATCAATCTATTAATCCATATGCAGAAAACACCCAATTCCCTAATCTCCCATATCACATCAAAGATATACCTGTACGTCATATGAAAAAGAAAATCCTTCACATAGTTGGATACACAGTCCCTACTCTGCTTTTTGATGCATGCACTCCATTAGTATTATCTTTTTACGTGGAAAATATACTTTAGCTCCTTAAATTATTACTATACTTTTATTTACGTTTTTAAATTTTAAAAAGTGACATTCGGCCCATACCACTACTGCAGGTCAAAAATACCCTTAAACTTTTTTAAAAAATGCCATTGAAAAATAATTAAACAAAAAAGGAAAAAAAACTAAAAATACCGAAAATGGGTGGCCCTTTCCATATTAGCCTCCCTTAATTTTTTTTTTTTTTTTTTAAAAAAAAGTTATAAAAAAAAAATGAAATTTGACCTAGTTAAGGGGCCTCGATGTTACTTTTTAAAATTTAAAGGCGTAAATGAAAATATGGTGATAGTTCAAGGGGTTAAAGAATATTTTTTTCCTCTTTTTATGAAATTGCTTTCTACTAGCATAAAGTGCAGACATCAAAAAACAAAGGGCAAATGAGCAACCTGAAAGAAAATAAATGGAGAAAAAAGGTAATAAAGAATCCCATATCAGTCAAACAAATTCCCAAGTGCATTGAGCTTCCCACATGGCTGAGGGAACAACACCTTTTGGATGGGCCTTTCAGGAATCTCTTGATTAGAAAGTACTGTGATAGGTAAATTGCCTAAAGTCACACCTTGCTTTTGCATATACTCCCATTTGTCTTGCAAGAGGTATAAGAAAGCAATGAAAGAGACCTCAGCTGTGAAAAGTATAGTCCAAAGGGTTGCACTTCTTGATGTTTTCTTGATGTAGGCATTTAAGCCTGTGTAGATGTTTATGATCCCACCAAGGGAAATCACTGTCCCAAGCATCCAATGCACAAAGTACCACAAGCTCCTTTCTTTCCTTTCCCTGCAAAAGAAGGGGAATATTGTAGTTTTACATAAATAAAACAGTGTCAACAAAATGCTTTTGTGGTTGAGAATCAACTATTGTTTTTGCTTTTTTGGCTTTGTTGTGTTGTACTGTGGGTATAATCTCCATGTATCTCAGTGTCTTTTTCTTGAAGTTGAGGCTTTTTCTATCAAAGTTCATCTTCTCATCAACGGCTTCTCAGTGTTTCTCCTCTTTCAGCGGCTGTCTGTTGGTGGCCAGTGCAGAAGACCTTAAGCAGGCCAACTTTTCGGCCTGCTTCAAGGCTCATTTCTTGGCTTTTAGCCCAAAATAAAAAAGCCTTGGCCATTTTTTTTTGGGTCATTTCCTAGTTCTTATTTGTACATATTTCAAGCACTTTATTTCTATTTGGGTCTGTTATAGGGGAGTCTACTTCCTCTTGGTTTTTGTTTCCCTGTAACCCGTTTCCCATATTGATTAAAAAAATATAAAAATTGAGAAGCAACTAGTTCAAGTACTGTGAGAAATTTGAATGGATTACCTTTTAGGCCTGAAAAATCCGACCAAGGCTTGCACCCATATGGCACCATAAAGTGCTAGACCTAGTCTTTGGTGGCTGTTATTGAATGCATTATCAAATTTTTTGATCGACATGATAGCTCCAGCTGTGACAAGAAGCACTGAAAACATCTGTCAGATGGAGAACTGGTTAGAATTTATCATGTAGTGGAAGAACTTGAAAGGTTTTCCCCTTCTTTAATTCATCTGAATCTTCAAAAACTAGTGCCTTTTTCATAATTCATAGCCCCATGAAAGATGCCTAAATCATAGTGATGCAGTAGATATGGTGGAATCCTATATTTGACAGTAGCAGTTTGCTTAATTATAGTTCTTACAGAAATGATGATAACTTTTGCAAACTGAATAATAGAGAAAATAAGTAAATTAAGAGAAGAAATACATAATCACTCACTCTCTTTCTGATATTCAAGTTATGATAATTAAATTTGATTAAACCAGTTTAACTTAACTGTTTTCAAACTGTGGGCTACAAAAAGGATAGTCTTTTAAAAAAATTGTGAGCACATCATTAAAGTTAAAGTAACTTATGATGATGTTGTAAACAAAGATCAAAGCTTGAATGATTACTTATTGTTATCTCTGAATTGACATTCTTTGTTCATGTTAAACAAATAAGAGGATATACATTGATATATATATATATATATACACACACACATAATGGTTCACATACACTACATTTCTTTCATTTCAATTTTTCGATCATGAACATTTATGAATAGTATGCAGAAGAAGAAGAAAAAGCTTTAAGCTTATATACCTGCAAAATAGCATGGAGATAGAAAAAGACTTTGACCCGCATGGATCCAGCTTCTTCTCTGCTAGACATTCTGATAATAAGTATCCCAATAGGCATTAAGAACCCCAGTGAAGCCCATAGCAGAACCCCATGAACTGTAACATCAGATATCATCTGAGGACTAAGCTGCAGAAGGTGACTAAATTAACAGTTAATCCTGATGCTTTCTAGATACTAAAAGCTGATTATCATAAAACTAATACATAAATAGCATGAAAAACTTGGCTTGCTGTTGGTTAATGGAATCTTTCTCAAGACTTTCCAGGAGATTAAGAGGAAGAAGAAGAAAAGGAACTTGAAGAAAAACTGATTTACCTTCTGAAAGCTGTGGTGTCTAATGCTGGATTGATTGGATTCTTCATGGAATGAACAGCCGACTAATGGTAGCAGAACAACATAGTATGCAGGGATGGCCAAAGGTGCTAGCTTGTGAAAAAATTTCATGATTCTTCAATCTCCAAGCCAAACAAGAATATAATCTTAATATTCTCTCTCTCTCTCTCTCTCTCTCTCTCTCTCTCTCTCTCTCTTTCTCTCCCTCCCCTTCTCTCTCCTTATCTAAGCTTCACCTTTTCTTCATTCTTTATGAAAGGTAGATGCTTTATGATATAGTTTATTTCAGAGGAAATGAGAGCTTATAAATGGAGTTAACACAAAGCTAGTTGTGTTAGCTCTTCCAGAAACTGCAATTTTTTTACTCTACAAATGTGGTACCTGGTATGATTAGTAAACAGAAAGTAGATAATACCATGCAGTTTAGCTGTGAGCCTGTGACTTTTATAAGCATCGACAATATATGGTGGGTGGTGTGAATGAGAAGATCGACTGGAATTTATAAATTTAACCTATAAACAAAAAACAAAAATATAATGAGAGGGTATGAAAAATTTCAACGATGTGGGGTTAACATGGAGAAGCTTTTGTCTACATAAAGGACAAGGTGGGATTGAAAACAGAAAAGGGTCAAAATTCTAATGGATGAGGACTTGAGAGAGGAGACTCCCACGACATATTTTAAAATATTTTCTTCGTAATTTTATTGTCAAAGGGAAGAAATAATTGTTCCATCCTGAGACCATTGTCTTCCATTTCGCTAAAAGGTGGTTCGACTATTTCCTCAATTATTATTTTAAAAAAATTAAAAATTAAAATTTTTTATATATTTTTTATTTTATTATGGTTAATATGTGTCATAATATGATTGGCGTTGACGTAACATTAGACAGTTTCTATTGGACGGAAGTTGGGTGCGCACTAGGACTTTTTTTTTTTGTGCTTAATTACCACAATGAGTTGTTAACCAATTTTTATACCCCAATAAGCTAATTGTAAATGAGTACAATTACATCATTTACATGGACTAATTTTGAATTTTTCTTAAAAAAAAAAGTTTGAGAAAACTTTACTTAATCCTTATCAACTTCCGTTACATT
Source organism: Alnus glutinosa (assembly GCF_958979055.1). Taxonomy (NCBI): domain Eukaryota; kingdom Viridiplantae; phylum Streptophyta; class Magnoliopsida; order Fagales; family Betulaceae; genus Alnus; species Alnus glutinosa. The sequence goes on along the minus strand of NC_084890.1, from coordinate 27,619,900 downwards.
TGTAATTACTCCTTTAAACTTAAAAAAGTCTCAATTAATTGTATCAATATTTCAATTGTTTTCAGTTTCACCTCTCCTTGAGTCCGTTATGATTTTCCGTTAAATCTTAACGAATGGGTGTCAAAATTATCAAAATACTAATTTTTTTTTTAGGGAAAAAAATTGCAAGAATTTAGGCGTTGGTTAGGATTTAACGGAATTTACAAAAACACTTACACCTGAATCTTTGAAATTTTTTTAATTATTATTTAAAAAAAAAAAACTGGGGTATTTTGGAAGGAGGTCTGAATTTTATTTTTTATTTTTTTTTAAAAAAAAAAAAAAAAGAAAGATGAATACACAAAATTTAAATTTTTTAAAGTTTAGGAAAGTAATTATAAAAGCGGCAACAACTAAAGAGAGTTAAGTAAAATTTCATAATTATTATCTTCCTCTGAGAGTATAAGCCTGACTTTTGGCTCAGCTGCTATCTGTGAACAAGGGTGGTTTATAAATATATATATATATATATATATATATATATATATATATATATATATGAGTGAGCCCCTGTATGGATTAAGTTTTGTTATCCTTTTAGCTGCCATGGAATTTTTCAATTCCTTGAACAATAACCACCGACACCCATGAACCCTGGCCTAACATAATGATCAGTTCCATGACTAATTAACCTCCATGGCCTAACATGATGAGATCTGTGACTAATTCATCTTTTGTTTCGGCTAATGATATGACCAAATTCCTGCATGTGGATGCATTGAAGCACCCCATGACAAATATTGGGCACAAATGCTCTAATTTCTTCAGCCACGTGTTAATTCACCTCAGTTTTTTCAGCCTAAACTGATGTTCAGAAAGAGAGAGAGAGAGAGAGAGAGAGAGAGAGTTAATTCATACTACTAAGTAATTTTTTCTAAAAAAAAAAATTGGGTCATTACAGTTTTTATTATTAGTTTTTATAAATTCATATAATAGTTTAATTTGTATATATGCATGTCACATGGTGTCACATAGATGAAAAAAAAAAAACCAATAAAATTGAACAGATACATTTAATTGTTCCATAACTTAGTAAGTGACACGTAGATTATCACGTTAGTTTATAAAAAAATTATAGTAAAAGCTATAATACTTATGACAACACTCTTAAAGCCGATTTGAAATTACACTGAGAAATATAGATTTTAAAGTCAGAAATAGCTTTTTCTAAAAAGTTTAATTTTTTAAGCTTTTTCTTAAAAGTATGTTTTGGCCATTTTTAGAGCAAGTTAAAAAAGTATTTTTTAAAGCTTCTTAACACAATTCCAAAGAGACTCTGAGCATATATATATATATATATATATATATTTTGAAGTGTTGAAAATTATTTTTTTGAATCTTTCATTGGAAAATAAAGAAAATAAAGAGGTATAATAGTTGTTATATAATAATAGATGGTTCAATATCTCCCAAATGTGGGTAGCCGAGGGGATCATCCCATCATTGTGCCCACCTACTGAATTTTATGCTTGAGGATCCTAGAATTTGCTTCATTATTTTACTGCTTAAAGAAATTAAAGTTATAATCATATCCAAAGGCCCCAACCAGGATTTAGTTAATCAGGGGTTAATTTTTTTTTTTTTTGTTAATTCCTCTACTATAACAATATGTTGGTCATGATAATTTATTTCCCTTCTTGGAGCAAAAAAGAAAAGAAAAGGACTAATCCTCCTCAAATTACTCAAATACATTCCTTGAAAAGAAACTCCCATATGATTAATCTCAAATAAAGGCCAACTGCCCCCAATCATTAGGAAGTGCCAAATAAATAAAAAAATAAAAAAAATAATTGCAGATGATATGATTTTTACCCATCACCAAATTACTTGGTGATATTGTTTGTTGTGGTTAAGTTGTAATATGGGGCAAAACTAGGATTTCAGATATAGAGTGAAGCTTTAAAAAAAAAAATAAGGGGGTAAAAAGTTGATTTTAAAATAATTTTGAGAAACATTTTGGGGTTGTGATAATAAAAATAACTTCTTTTATTTTTTTTTCGAGTAAATAATAAAAAGAACTTGAAACCGAATAGAGACCCCTTCTCTTGATTTTGAATTTGTGCATAGTTTGAGAAGGATGTATAGGCAAGAGGACATTGAGAATCCCGATTCCCTCTCTGTTCCAATTCCTTTCGAATAATAATTGGATTTAACTTATCTTTAAAACAATAAACCCCATTATTTGTTTGCTTATATATTCACCCATTTAAGTATGGAGAGGTATCGGTTAAATTGGTGACGGTACGGATATTTTTGCCTATGAAACCAAAAAGGTCGGTTAATTAACCAACTTCACACCAACAAGAATAAATTTCAACTATTTTGGTTTATTCGGTAAATTCAGTTAATTGTAGAATTTTTATGGGCCAACATAGGTTATTTATTGGCCTAAATGGTTTTTTTTTTTTGCTAAACAAGTGTTTATTGGACATTTTTGGGACTAGACAAGTTAAGTCGGTTCAATTAATTGAGGAAATGAAAAAAATTTACTACCTACTGAATCGATGTCGAAATACTTTTTTTTTTTTTACTACCGACCGTCAAAAGTCGGGAGGCTGTTCGGTGGTGGTCGATAGGTGGCAATTGAATATTCAGTCCACCCCTACGTGGATAAGGAAACATCGAGGGTTTGTCAAAATTGACACTTATGAATATATTGAAGTGGGAAAAAAAGAGACTCAAATGATTAAAAAGGTTAAGATTCTCAACCCATATCTTGGTTTTAAAATTAGGTCGATCCAAAATTGAAAAGGAGGTTATACCTTGATGTGGAGGTCAGAAAAGCTCAATGCTAAAACATCTTTTTGAAAATAATGCAGTAGGAGGGATCCACTTGCATGGCCATCATGGGCATAGTAATGATTACCATGCCATCATGTTGAAGGAGCAATTTCTAAAGCCAACAAGAGATATCATCGGCCGGTAGCCGGTCGATGTCAGCTTTGTTTGGTTCATCACTCAAATGTTACAAAATTTATCTCTAGATGCATGCCTGTGTATTGCGTGAGTACATAGTTACCCAACTGTGAAATTTAAAGCTAACTTTGTTTTTGAAAGTTACCATTAAATTGAAATTTAACGGTAATTTATTTAAAATTTAATGACTTTTAAAATCACCTTTAAACTAGATATGAAATCAAGGGGGTTAGGAAAATTAAACCCTAGTTTTGAATTTTCCTATTAGATAGATAAAGAGATAGAGAAATAGATAAATGTTATATAGTAGACAAGTATTCACATTCTATCCGTCGAAGTTGATGTTGGGCTCCATAGCATGTGATGGAAGAAAACAATTTTTTTTTTTTGACCAAACCACATCGGTTTTGATAGATAGAATGGAGTAATGCTAGAAATCTATTATGTATCACTCTTGTATTCCTTTAAAAATGATATGACTTTTAAAATCTCCATTGGACTTGTGATTGATCACTATTGAATTTTGATCAAATGATGATTTTAAAAGTCATTTCATTTTTTGAGGGATACAAAAGTGACATATGAGAGACTTCTAAAATTACTCTTAGAATGTGGATACTTGTCCAAGTATTTAACATTTCTCAAATATCTTAGGCCTCGTTTGGTTTGCGGAATAGACCTTTGGAATGGAATGGCCATTCTTATGAAGTAGTCATTCTTATGTTTGGTAGGGATTTATTTCTTAGAATATTTATTCTCATTGGAATACCTATTCCCTTACGAAGAGGAATACATATTCCTCTAGAAAATTAGAGGAATAGATATTCCAATGGGAATAGATTAGAAAAAACCACTATTATTTTTTATTTTCTTTTAATTTTTTTTTTCAAAAAAAAAAAAAAAAAAAAAGAAGAAGAAGAAGGGAAAAACGAAACCCTCGGCCACCCCTGAATGGGCTTCGGGGGTGGTTGCGGCCACCCTTGGCTGTTTCGTGGGTGGCCATATTTGTATCTTAAATAGTTAACCAAAATATACTTTATCTATTTTAGCTAATGACTTTTAAAGTACACCCTATATTCGATTATAAATTCTTTTTGTGTACCATTTAAATAATATTTATTTATCTTTTTTTATTCTTTTTTTATTTCTTTTTGAAGGATCGTATTTTTTCGACCGTCATTTTTTCAACGGTTATTTTCTTTTTCATATGGTCATATTTTTCAAAATGTGTGTTCTTCTTTGGAGAGAAATAAATGAAAAAAGAGGAAGGAGAAAAATCATATAGAAAGGGAGGGAGAGAGAAAAACTAAAAAAAAAAAAATTATGCGCCCGTAAATAATGTCAACCCACGCGTAAAGTGACACTGTTCACTAATGCATAAAAAATGCATTTTGCATTTTGTTTGCATAATCCAATGGAGTCGATTTTTGGTAGTTCGGTAAGTCATTTTAATTAAAAAGATAAAATAGCTAACCCATTGTCAAGAATTTGAGAATTTTATTTGTAAACCTTGAAGATAAAACCACTGTGTTAATTTGAATTTAGCATGTGTAATTCTCTTTCTTGAGAAAGGCTAGAAACTATAAGAACTCATACCTTTGTTGTTACAAGGATAAAGACTATATTTGAAATACTACACTGATGTGGTTTTTGGCTGATCTCTTTACAATTGAATTCAAACTAAGATCATGGCTTTGAATGTTTGAATTAAGAGGTGAGTTATTTTGTGCTTCAACAGAAACCATACTACTATCCCACAACTATTTTATTATGTTGATGTGGCAGGATTTAATAACCCTTAAATTTTTTTTTTTTTTTTTTTTTAATAGGAACTTATCAAAATGCTACTAAATCCTGTCATTTCAACAGGGTGGGATAGTGACGTCGTTTCTGGCACTTTCTTTTATGAGTAATGTTACTCTCTACATTCATTTATCCATTATTTTCACACTAGATGTAGCTTATTTTAAGTAACGTTCATCTTTCTTTTTTTTCTTTTTTGAGTGGCCGACCTACTTAAAACGTGCCATGTCAATTGTTATAAGACAAATGTGAGTAATAGCATTACTCTTCTTTTATCCTTTACATTTCCATTTTTTAGGCCCATGAAGAACATATATGAGTCATGACAACGAGCAATGCTATAAGGAAGACTCATGTTCTCTTTGAGTCCTCCCAAAATGGATGTGGCTTTAAAATCATAATTGGATCAAAATTCAATAATAATCTATCATACATGATTTTAAAAGCACATCAATTTTTGAATGACTCAAAGAGCACATGAGTCATCCTTATAGTATTATTCCATAACAACATGCTTGCTCGAAGATGAAAGCACTCATTTTATTGGATGTTCTCATTCAGGGCTAAAATTCCAAAGAAATCTTAGAAATATTTTTTCGAAACAACGAAAGCTACATGTCATCTCCAATGCTAAGGGCTCATTTGGTACATAAAATGATTATTCAATTAGGAAAATTAGTAGTATTATTGAAAGTAAAAGATGGGAATGAAATAGATATTCTTGTTTAATTTCTTAGTTTGGTGACAATACATATGCTTTTATTAGAATTGTAACAAAATTACTAAAATACGCAAAATATACATGAAGAATAAAATAATACTAATAAATTTTTATTAATTTTTTTAGAAAGAAAACAGAAAACCTAAACAAAATTCTTTAGTTGCAAATCACCATGGCAGAACCACAGAGTGGTCTTCACCCACATTCGAAAGAACTGGTTGAGGAAGGATGGAACATAACAAGAGAGGGTAGGACTGTAAACAAGCTAAGTTTGAGCGAGTAGTGTTTGTGCAAACTTGACTCATTTAAATTTATCACGATTCCGAGCTGAGCTCGAACTTATGTATCATGAGCCCGAGCCGAGTTCGAGCTCCTGACGAGTTTTAAAAATTAAGCTCCGCTCGACCAATTTTGTTGTAAGTTATATAGTTTATTTAACATACAAAAAAGAGGAGTGGGCTCATTTAAAAATTAATATTACATTATAGAACATATAAACAATATATATTTTTATTGTATATTAAATAAACTATATAACTTACAAAAAAAAAAATGATGTAATGATTATTAAATATCTAATGATAATACTTATAACATATAATAAAGTGATTACATGTCATATGTCACAATGTTATATTATTATATGATTATATAGTCCTATAATCTTATTATATTACATGAATAATATGATCAAGTATATGGATTGTCATTATATCATATGAAAAATGCTACATGTACTCAAATTTTTATAAATGGAGCCTTACTAACTAATGTAGAACTTATTCATTGGAAATGATTAAAACAATTAATAAAAAGAAATGTTAAGTACCAATGAATAAACTCCGCATCACCCTAATAAGACTCCATTTGTAAAAGTTTAAGTATATGTAGCATTTTTCATATCATATGACTAACAATTAAGTATTGATATTATTCTATTTTACTATTTTATATACAGATAACTAATTAATATATACTAACCAATGACCATTTATTTGTTACTTAATTTATGCTTACATATAATATATATTGTTTGTTAATATACTATATTATAAAAATAAGTTTTATATATATATATATATATATATAAACGAGTCGATCCTTATACAAGCAGGCTTATGGGCTTTAATCGAGTCAAACCGAATTTATACAAATTTGCATCGTTTAATAATCAAGCCTAATTTCGTGTTCACAAGTAGCTTATTTAATAATCAATTCAAGTCCGAGTCGAATTTATTCGAGTCGATTTCGAATAAACTCACGAGTAGCTTAACTAGTCCCTTAAGAGAGGGTGAGTTCTCTTCTGGTTCTTGCTCTTCACTTACCTCAGATTTGGATTGAGGAATGAAAGATGCTGCTTCATCTTTCTCATCCGTAGATATTGAACCCAGTAACCAAAAAAACCAAAAAGAAAGAACATAGAGGAGGAGACAAAAACTTAAATAAAAAAGGATTTCCACCATTTTGCATGGCATGAAAAATAACACGGGAAAGAGAGACTCATTTTATGGTTTTGTGATTTCCAGTTTTATTTAATGCATATTTAGGTTTACATACAACCAAATAATAATAATAATAATAATAATAATAAGTTTCTCAAAATTTAATTTTCAAATTATGTATTATGAATAGCAATTTCATATTATGTGCCATCACGTTGGAATAATAAAAGACATTATTTGAAAATCACTTTTAAGGATAAAAAATTAAAAAGTAAAACATTTCCATGAACACTAAACAGCATTCTCATAAAGACATGGCAGTCTTCTCGTCCAAACCAATCAATTGCACGCGAAAACATTGACATCGAATAGGTAGTAAACAAAAACATAATGAACCAAAACCAAGAATACTGAGTGTTCAGCTCAACTATCATATCTCAACAAAATTATAAAGAAAAACATAAGAAATTCAAAACCTTGAATATAAACTCCAACTCTTAAACAATCACTGACAGGAAGGTCAAATAAAATGATTCAAAAATAGACCAGTCTTAAGACTTCAGAGTTCATTCCTCAAACGGCAAAGTTACATGAACAAGTTGGGTCTCGTTGCTTTGTAAGTGGTCTTCAGCTTCCTGGTTGGTGGCCTAACCTTCTTGAACACCAACGGGAACTTGATTTTGGAGTTATGGAACTGTTTGGTGCTCTCTCTCTTGCAAAGCTTTGCGGGGATGGTGGCAGTCTTGATAATTTGGATGCAAGGAAACCTGACTCTGTGTCGAGATGCCATCTCATTGTACATCTGCTCCACACCCCCATTTAAAGTGGTGTCACGGTACTCCTTGTACATGTTGTGGTAACCAGTTCGGCTTTGATACCTCAACCAAATACCATAGTTCTTGATCTTGGTTGGGTTCTTCTCGAAAATCTACAAAATCCCAGTAATATAGAGAATTACCGTTAGAAAGTAAAGGATTGACAAAAATCTGCAATACAAGAAATTATAAACTTCAACTGACAAATAGATATTTGCGGACTTCTGATTAGGTTGCTTTTTCATATATAATTTCGAAACATCAAGAAATGTTCATGCATACACTCCAAATAATTATAATTTGTAATGCAAAAGAGATAGGAGTAACAATAAAGACTTAAGAAATTATCACCTGAATAAACAAATAACAAGGCAAGTGTTAAATCCAGATTAAAATATGTAAACAACCAAGCAATTTCAAGCTTGAGAATCTTGTTAATGCAGTGACATACCACACAAACAAACTACCTACTCTTGATTCAACAAACTTACGGAACTAGAATCCCTGGTTGGAGATTTAAGTGTAAGGATGTGGAAATTATATGAAAAACAATATATCAAACACAAAGAAGCTGCTATATGGACCTAAGCTCGAGGACTACAAATACTACACAGCATAAAGATCACAAAAATACTGGCAAAGCCTAAAATTTCATGAGAACTAAAACTTACGGGAATTGTCCATCTACGAAAGTAACAGAAAATACAAAGTTGCTTTTTAACTTAAAATTCTAATCACAGATGCACGAGGCACATAGTAGTCAAGTTGAAAGCATAGGCTTCAGAGTGGTAGTTTCACAGACTAGTCTTATTACATTACATTCAAATAGTACACTGAAAGCTCAATTGATGGTGCTAGAATGACAGTGGAACAGGGTACGAAGACAACCTACAAAGCTGCAGTACCAGGCTAAAATTATTTGAAAGGTTTTTCACAAGATATTAGAAAACATATCGTGTAAGTAGTTAATGGTGGACTATAAATTTTTGCTGCTTTTTCATCAAATTAAACTATTATTTTCTTCCACAATCCATTAAAAAAATTCAAGCATACAAGTCTTATGGTTGTAGCCACTGCCAGTTCTAATATGTAGGAATACAATAAATTCAAAGAACTGTTATAATTGTCATTGAAAGAATTACAGCTAGTTTACAATGCACTAATTTTTAATTCAATAGCCCAGACCTCAATGTAATAGCAAACGGAAAAAATAAACCTCAAATACCAACATTAACAAACAACAGATAGCAACGACCCCCGCCACCAGAGGAAACCTCTAACATTAGTAAAGATTAACCCAGAAAATAATGTATTCTCATTCACAGAGAATTTTCATCATAACAAGAACCAAACAAACATTAAGAACACTGTTCCTTCATTAAAATGAAGGAAGCAAGGTCTATACAAGCTACAATTACCTACAAATTATCCGACAAACCATCTTAGACAAAATCGAAAATATACTAAGAGAAATGAGACACTATACCTCGTTAATAGCCAGCACTTGACCATTACTCTTCTTAACCTTCTTCAGCTTCCTCAGAAAATACCTAATCCACACCAACCACACAAAATTAAATCAAATAACCACAAACCCAGATCTCAGTTCCTCCAAAAAAACCCAAAGATCTCAGCCTAATCCCTCACCAAAACTTGGACTTGGCGCGAACCTCGTTCGTAGCCCAGAGTTTCATCCGATAAATCTTCGGGTGCTCATCAGATTCAGTTGGCAGAGCCCTCCCAACGACTTGGTACTGGTGAAACTGCACCTCCAAACCAAAACACCATTAGCAAAAGCCCAAACCCTAATCATCTCTCATGTTTCGAAGAAAATGATAAAAATTACAAATTAGGGGGAGAGGTTCTCAGTTTCGTTTCTTGGATTTTCCCATAAACCAAAATGCAAACATAATATAAACACTAAAATTAGAGACTAAGAGTAGAGATTTCAGTTGATCTGAGAGATGGATCGTAGACTTACCCTGAAAGAAACCATCTCCGAAGCTCGGCCTCTCTTCCTCTCTCTCTCTCGCTCTGCGTCTCTCTCTGTAAGAGAAGCGGAGGGTAGGGTTTTCTTTTGCTTATATAGGAGCTCTGAGGTCAAAACCCTAATATGTAGAGAACTGTTAAAACAACACGTGGGTAGCAGAGGACACGCGTGGGCTTTTTCTTTGGGCCATGCAGGGGACCGGGCCCATTGATATTAAAAAAAATCATTGATATTAAAAAAAAAATACAAAGAGAGGGAAAATCAACATAATATTTAAAGAGAAATGCTTGAGGTACTTGGTACGTGTCTCAACGACACGATACGTGAATTTTAAATTTATATTTTTTATCACTTCGTAATAGTATGAATCAATTGTATTATAATAAGGGTTATCGAACCACAGAGATTATGGGTTGTTTTGCGTAACGAGATATCTAAAGGAACGTATTTAACTTAACTTAAGAGTAAAAATAAAGGAAAGGTTGTAGAATTGAAGCTACAACAATAAGGTGAAGAAATGAAAGCGGAAAATGAAAACAAACTTAAAAGAAACTTAAGGTATTAATCTTGTCCAATCCTCAACCAATGAAATGCTTAAAGTCTATATGGATCTTCCTAATATGCATGATATGAACGCGTAATGGGCGTCAACCATTACAACGATCTCGACACGAAAACACTTTTGTTAAGACGTAATCATAAAGCACCTAGTTTTACATTAAACAACTCCACGTAAAGATTTAAACTACAATTAAAAAACGTTTACTCTACCAAAGGTGTGGAGTGATTAATGCTCCCTAGCTTACTACTCTATAACACATCCTAATAAGCATACACAATATATGAAAACCCTAACTAGGTTACAATGATAAGGTATCTAGTTTCACACCGATCGCATCACGTAAAAGTTACACTATAATTGAAAAACGGTTTAAACTACCAAAGGTGTGAAATGACCGATACTCCCTAGTATACCCTATAAAGTAACTCTAATAGGTAAACATAAATCATGTCAAACTAGAACCATTGTAAAAGACATCGTTCTTGTTTCCAAGAACGTTGATTTTACTCAAGAAATCTAAGAAAACTCATAGACAAGTTTAACTCTTTTTCATGAATAATTAGATTGGAATCTTGAAAACAAAACCTTTTAGCATGGGTTTTGAGATCCTCTAGCCTTACACAATCATCAAACATATCAAGAAAAACTTAAGAACATTAAGAACACTTCATGGTTTTTGGAGAGGATTTAGATCAAACCCTAAGAACTAGGTTAGCTAGACATGAAGTAAACTAATTTAAGCATGAAATTAAAGGAAAACAGTAAAAGAATAAGCTAAAATTGAACTAAACAGTAGATTAAAACTTAAGAAATTCGGATTACAAGCAAAGAAAATAAACCTAAGCTAAAACATGAAGAACAAAGGAAGAAAAAGCAAAGGAAATAATCTCTCTGGATTTCGGTCCAGAGAGTATCAAAGTAAACTAAAACACAAGAAATTAAAGTTGATACACATGAGCAAATCAAAAATCCCCAAAAGATGCATGTTTTAACCTAAAACCCTAATCTCATATATATAGAGATTTAATTTACAAGGGACTCATCAAGGATCAATTCTAGCCCCACAAACAGAGTTGGTCGCCGTCCATTTCTGTCCATTAAACTCAACTTTTGATTTGGATTGCACAAAGATTTGAAAATATCTTGACCTTCTAGAAGATGCAAAGTCAATCGATCGATCGATCGCATCTGGATCGATCGAAGTTGAGTCGACTAAAAGTCGATAGATCGAATTATTGACTGTACAAATAATCGATCGATCGAAATGCCTTGGATGATTTTTTCATCTTCTCAGGATCAGCCTCGAACTCTGGAAATGACCAAAATGTCATTGATGTATTTCCAGGTCTAATTCAAGTGTTTTGAATTAGATTTCCACGAAGACCTGAAAATAAGACAAAACACAAAACTACAACAAAACATTATATATACAACACGAACTAGGTCTAACAAATGCGAATTAAGGGGTCTTAAATCGAATAATTCAAGACTTATCAGTACTTAAACTTTTACAAATAAAACTTTACAAACTGATGTGGCATATGTTTAAAGACGAAAATGCCCTTTTAGCAAAAACCTTATTTCAAGACCACCTATCCGTCAAAGGATGTCTCGCCGGACTTCTCGTCGTCTGTCCGGACGTGAAAGGGCCGGATCTACATCGCCATTCCAAGACCACCAGAACTCCGTGGCCGGACGTCTGCTGTCTGTCTGGGATCCAGCGGCTAGTGGCGTTATCTAGCCACGAACGACCAGATCTAGTCGTTTGTGATTTCTCCAATCACGGCCAGGATATGTTCCCCCCGACCAGAAAGTCCGGATCCCGGCCATCTGTACGGGATCTGGCCCTTCCCCGGCCAGAACGGTCGGATCCCTGCCGTCTGGCCGGGATCCGGCTCTTCCCCGACTAGAAGCTTGATCGGGGTCGAAGTCGAGTTCGAGATTGTCTGGGGTGCTGGGGTTCCGGTGGTCGGGGTCGGAATCGTGGTCGGTTGGCGTGCTGAGTTTCCGGCGATACGATGGTTCCAGCGAGTTGGGTTCAATAGGAGATAAAATGGTATTTTTGTTTATGTACTAAAATTTGTTTTAACGTATTTTAATGTTAAGCTGATATGGAGCCTCTCATGAGCCTCCATGTCACTTTGTAAACTTTTTTTTGTAAAAGTTTAAGTACTCATAGCATTCTTCATATTTAAAAGAGTAATGCTAGAAGGAAAATTCAAAGAAAAACTTCAATTACTACTAATATTTCATCAATTTTGTAATCATACTCTTAAACTATAAAAAGTTTTAATTTAATGTATCCATCTTTCAATTTTTTTTTAATTTCATCGCTCCCTTATAATTTTTCATTAAATCCTAACGGATAAGTGTTAAAATTCCTAAAATACGAGGAGGAGGTAGCCCTTGGCAGGTTGTACCCGCCTTTTAGGAAAACAATTTGCAAGGATTTAGGCATTAGTCAGGATTTAACAGAATTTACAAAAATACCCATACTTGAATCTTTGATTTTTTTTATTTATTTTTTTTAAAAAAAAATTGTATTTTCAAAATTTTGACATGATTTAACAAAAAATTCTAATGGACGGTTGAAATTGAAAAAAAAAATTGAAATATGGATATACTAAATGATGAAAGATCATGGGTAGTAATTGAAATTTTTCCAAGATTCAATGATCCATGTCTTCCATGTGTCCTCACAAAATTGATGTGATTTTTAAAATTACAATTGAATTTATAATATACCACTATTGCATTTTGATCCAATAATAATTTTAAAAGTCATGTCAATTTTGAGATGACACAGAGAGACATGAATTTTCTTTCTAACATTACTCTATTTTAAAAATCTGAATGATAAGAAGCACAGCAGGAAAGGTAGTTTAGGGTAGGGTTGGCAATTTTGACACGACTCGACAACTTGACACGAAATTAGTGGGTTTGAGTTTACTTTAAACAAGTTTGGGTCATAAACGAGCGACCCGTCTATCTCGGTCTGTCGGGTCGGGTCGCGGCCCGCTAGACACGATTGACTCCATTATTTTTTTTTTTTTATTAAAAAAGAAAAAGAAAAGAAAGGGGAATGGGAAATGGGGATTCAACCTTTTCGGGAATGATCTATTGATTTGTTTACTGTTTAGAACTTTTAGCCAAAAAAAAAAAAAAACACACAAAACCGGAAAAACTAAAAAGTGAAAGCTCAAAACCCTAAGTCAGTAAGTCCTAACTTCTTTCTTTTTTGGTTTTTCCTTCAGCCTCGCCAGTCGCCGCGCCGCCGCCCTTCTCTTCCTCTTTAGCTCTGCGCCGCCGCCCCTTCTTCTTCCTCCCGCGAGGCCCAATCGGAAACTGGACCCGCTCGACGCTCGGCCGACTGCCTGATTGCCGACATCTCTGCTCTCCGACTCTCCGCTCGGCCAACTGCTGACATCTTTTGATTCTCTGCTCTCCGACTCTCCCCGTCTCTCTGCTGCTCTTTCTCTCTCTCACTTCTGCCGATGCTGCATCGGGTACCGTCGGATCCGCCAGTATGTTAATAGACTAAAAGTTTATTTCCATTTTTTATTTTTTTATAGCATCATGTGTTTACAAATAAAAATAAAAAATAAAAACCTCTTGCCAGAAGGGCATGAAAACATGTTTACAAATATGTAATACACACAATTAACTTAAATCTAAATGGAGAAAATAAAAAATATGTCTGGTCCAACTAGCACAAATAGGGTCAAAGATCAAACTGACCTATTATTTGAAACCCCCACCCAAAATAATAATAATAATAATAATAATAATAATAAAAATTTAAAAAAAAGAAAAGAAAAGAAGAAGAAGCACTTTAAACGGGTTGTATCGACCCGATTCGACACATTATGTTAAACGGGTTTCACGGGTCGTGTCGAGTGACTCGTGAAATTATCGTGTTTGAGTCGTGTCTGGAGCCCCGACCCGTTAACATAAACGGATCGTGTTTTGGTCTAGGTTAAACGAGTCGTTGGTCTTAACGGGTCGTGTCGGGTACCCGTTTTGCCAACCACTTTGGGGGGACAAAAAATGGTTTTCAGAAACTTTAAAATGTTATTTTTCTCTATTCTTAAATTTTCAACTTATTCATTATCAAAAGACAGAAACAACCCAAAAAAGATGAGTTCTTTAAACTCAAGATTATTTATAAAAACAAATTCTATCTTTTATTATTTGAGTTTCATACCCTTTTTTTTTTTTTTTTACTACACGATTTTCACTCATGTACATACATAAGAATTATCATATATATATATATATATATATATATATATTTGTTTTTGGGGGGAATTATCATATATATTGGATGTTATTCACATGTTTGTTGAAACCATAAAGAGTGTATATATATATATATATTCTATTTACAAAGGTATTTGGGTTAAGTATTACTTCTACAAAAATGTGAATAAGCTTTTTTTTTAATAGTATTCATATTTTCTATCTTCTTGTCGATGCATTTTCCTGAATGGGAGTTGGTCTAGAAATCAAATCACTATCGATCTAAGATCTACAACCCGGGTTCTTACATTGTCTTTTCTTTTCTCTTTTTTTTTTTTTTGGTGGGGGGGGGGGGGGGGGGGGGGGGGGGGGGTGGGGACAACCTATATAGAGAATAATTTTATTTTTATTTAAAAAAAAAGGAAAAAAAAAAGCCAAAAGAAACAATTACTGATAGGAAGGTCACTACTAAAATGATTCAAAAATAGAGCACAGTCTAACAATTCAGAGTTCATTCCTCAAACGGCAAAGTTACATGAACAAATTGGGTCTCGTTGCTTTGTAAGTGGTCTTCAGCTTCCTGGTTGGTGGCCTAACCTTCTTGAACACCAACGGGAACTTGATTTTGGAGTTGTGGAACTGCTTCGTGCTCTCCCTCTTGCAAAGCTTTGCGGGGATGGTGGCAGTCTTGATAATTTGGATGCAAGGAAACCTGACTCTGTGTCGAGATGCCATCTCATTGTACATCTGCTCCACACCCCCATTTAAAGTGGTGTCACGGTACTCCTTGTACATGTTGTGGTAACCAGTCCGGCTTTGATACCTCAACCAAATACCATAGTTCTTGATCTTGGTAGGGTTCTTCTCGAAAATCTACAAAATCCCGGAAATACAGAGAATTACCATTAGAAAGGAAAGGATTGTTAAAAATCTGCAACAGAGTCAACTTCAACCGACAAATAGATATTTGCAGAGTTCTGATTATGTTTTTTTTCATATATAATTTCAAAACATCAATAAAGCAATCGTGTTACTGCAGTAACATGCCACAGAAACAAACTACCTACGTACTCTTGGTTCAACAAACTTGCGTAACTAGAATCCCTGGTTGGAGATTGAAGTTTATGGTTGTGGAAATTATATGAAAAACCATATATCAAACACAAAGAAGCTGCTATATGGACCTAAGCTAGAGGACTACGAATACTACACAGCATAAAGATCATCACAAATACTGGCAAAGCCTAAAAATTCATGAGAACTAAAACTTACGGTAATTGTCCATCTAGGAAAGTAACAGAAAATAGATAGTTGCCTTTTAAATTGTAATTCTAATCACAGATGCACGAGGCTCCTAGTAGTCAAGTTGAAAAAGCATAGGATTCAGAGTGGTAGTTTCACTGACTACTCTTATTACATTAAATTCACATAGTCAGCTGGAAGCTCGATGGTGCTAGAATGAATGTGGAACAGTTTACGAAGACAACCTACAAAGCTGCAGTACCAGGCTAATATCATTTGAAAGGGTTTCTCACAAGAAATTGGTAAATTATCAGACAACAGAAGAATATCGTGTTAGTTAATGATGGATTATAATTTTTGCTTTTTCATCAAACTATCATTTTCTTCCACAATCCATAAAAAATAAAAATAAAGCATACAAGTCTTATGGTTTTAGCCACTGCCACACAGTCCTAACATGTTGGAATACAATGAATTCAAAGAACTGTTATAATTGTCGGTGAATGATTCTACAGCTAGTTTACAATGTACTAATTTTAATTCAGTAGCCCAGCCCTCAATGTAATAGCAGAAGAAAAAAATAAACCCCAAATACCAACATTAACAAACAACAGATAGCAACTACCCCCGCCACCAGAGGAAACCTCCAACATTAGTAAAGATTAACCCAGAAAATAATGTATTCTCATTCACATAGAATTTTCATCATAACAAGAACCAAACAAACATTAAGAACACTGTTCCTTCATTAAAACGAAGGAAGCAAGGCCTATACAAACTACAATTACCTACAAATTATCCCCTACAAACCATCTTAGACAAAATCGAAAATACACTAAGAGAAATGAGATACCTCGTTTATAGCAAGGACTTGTCCATTACTCTTCTTAACCTTCTTCAGCTTCCTCAGAAAATACCTAATCAACACCAACCAAACAACATTAAATCAAATAACCACAAACCCGGATCTCAGTTCCTCCAAAAAAAAAAAACCAAAGATCTCAACCAAATCACTCACCAAAACTTGGACTTGGCCCGAACCTCGTTCGTAGCCCAGAGTTTCATCCGATAAATCTTCGGGTGCTCATCAGATTCAGTTGGCAGAGCCCTCCCAACGACTTGGTACTGGTGAAACTGCACCCCCAAACCAAAACACCATTAGCAAAAGCTCAAACCCTAATTCTCTCTTATGTTTCAGAGAAAATGATAAAAATTACAAATTAAGGGAAGAGGTTCTCAGTTTCGTTTCTTGGATTTTCCCATAAACCAAAATGCAAACATAATGTAAACACTAAAATTAGAGACTAAGAGTAGAGATTTCGGTGGATCTGAGAGATGTATCGTAGACTTACCCTGAAAGAAACCATCTCCGAAGCTCTGCCTCCCTCTCTCTCTCTCTCTCTCGCTCTGAGTCTCTCTCGCTAAGAGAAGCGGAGGGTAGGGTTTTCTTTTGCTTACACGCGTGGGCGTTTTCTTTGGGCTAGGCAGAGGACCGGGCCCATTGATATTAAAAATAATAATAATAATAATAAATAAATAAATAAATTGAGAGAGAGAAAGAATGACATATAATATTTTAAAGGAAAATTTGCACATTTGATACCTGTGGTTGGCCTAAATTATAATTTGCTTTCTAAAGTTAAATTTAGTTAAAAATTTTGACAAATTTCATAAGGTGTCACTTTAATACAAATAAGATGACAGAACATGTCACTCTTAATAAAAAATATAAATATATAAAACTTTAAAAAAATATTTTTTTTAAAATAAAATAAAATAGGAGCTAGCCACCCCAAAAGAGATCTAAGGGTGGCCTGCGGGCACCCCCGGTCCATGGGGCTGGGCCGGCTGGCTGTGAGCCACCCCCTGCCATTCCTTTCATTTTCTCAATTTATTTTAAAATATAATTTTTTAATTTTTATATATTTATATTTTTTTTTATTAAGAGTAACACGTGTCGCCACCTTATTGGTGCTAATGAAGCGCCTAACAGAATCTGACAATTTTTAACAAAATTTGACTCCCAGGTTCAACTTATAAATTAGGCTAACTATAGAGATATCTGAATTCATTTTGATACATGGAATAATTAGTCATTTAGGCCAACCACATGAACAAATTGTCCAATTTTCTCATATTTTAAAGAGTAATGCTAGAAAGAAGATTTAAGGAAAAACTTCATTTACCATTCCTAATCTTTCATCACTTTTAAATCATACTCTTAAACTTTAACTATGTCAATTAATGTTTTCATCTTTCAAATTTCAATTCAAACCTCTGTTATAATTTTTCGTTAAATTTTAATGAATGAATGCCAAAATTCATAAAATAATCATTTTTTTATGAAAAAAAAAAAAAAAAATTGCAAGGATTTAGGCATTTCTCAGGATTTAAGGAATTTGCCAAAATATACATGCCTGAATTTTTGAAAATTTTTGTTTAAAAAAAAAAAAAAAAAAGGGTTTTGAGAATGTTGACAGGATTTAACAAAAAATTCTAACAGAGGGTTGAAATTGAAAGATAGATACACTAAATTGATATTTTTTAAAGTTTAAGAGTATGATTACAAAATTGATGAAAGATCATAAATGGTAAGTGAAGTTTTTCCAAAATTCAATGATCCATTTCTTTTTTGTGTCTTTGATGTGATTTTTTAAATTATCATTGGATTTGTGATGGACCACTATTAAATTTTGATCCAATAATAATTTTAAAAAGTCACAACAATTTTAAGAGGACATAAAAAAACACAAATCTTCCGTTTATCATTACTATATTTTAAAAATCTGAATGATAAGCGCAGCAGGAAAGGTCGTTTAGGGAAAAATAAAATCGTTTTTATTTCTCTATTTTCAAATCCATATTCATTATAGAAACGACCTAATAAAATGAGTTTTTAAAACCCTATTATTTATCATATATATTAGATGTTATTAGAATGGGTAATTCTAAATGTCATACCCATATCACTCTTGTATCTCTTTAATAATGATTTAGCTTTTAAAATCATCATTTGATCAAAATTCAATAATAATCAATCACAAGTGCAATGACAATTTACAGCATTTGCTCTCATTTACATGAAACTTTAAACATTTGGCAATCTACTAAATAGGCATTCACCAGCAATTCAGAAGAATGCCTGGAATACGTACATAAATACGTACATAGAGTAAGCTCCAGGCAAATTTACATACACAAGCAATTACTCTTTTACATACAGGTATTGTATACATTCGATTTTGCAGTCGATCTTAATCTCACCAGGCGTGGGGCAAGGTATGTGTGCCCCTTGTTAGGCCAAGCAGAACAGCAATCCCAGCTAGAAAAGACTGCACGTGTAAAAAAATATTCTGTGAGTTATGTCCAAATTCAGGGAATAGTGAATTCTCCCTAGATACATCTATTCTATACTTAGTAGCACCCAAAATTTGTATCCATTTTTCATGATACTGTGAATGGATCAGATACATCATGGCAGTATGTGAGTAGGGTTCAGAAAGTCGTAAGACAGTTTGGTTCATATCAGGTGTGGGCGTGCTAATCGGGGCTAAAACTCCCAAAACTAGAAATTCTAAAAGAGGAATAACACTCGATATTATTAGAAATGCACAGAAAATATCATATTCGTAAAATGCAAACATAGATGGACCCCTGTGCATGTGGAAAATAAACTGGATTAATGGATTCGCTGTTTACTGGTCTCGCTCGATGCCACCCAACAGTACAATAGTGATGCAAAAATTCTGCAATAGTTGTTTCAGCATTTGGAAATGCAAATGCTAGAAGAACTTTCTCAATTCCTAATACAGTTTTCACCACCAGGACTAAAGATAGTATGTATTGTTAATCATTAAGATTTGAAGGGGGGATACCTTAAAAAATTCTGGGTAAAGGTGAGACTTATATTCTCACTTCTCAACATATAAACTGGTGAAGAAACTAAGAGTACAACCGGATTTAGAATTTAATACTTGTACCCACTGATTGTGCACTTCATGCCAAACTTACAGAAGGTGTGGATTGTGATACGCATGGTGAGAGAACTCAACAGCTATGTCTACTCGTAACCAAAACATAGTAAATTTGTAGAACCTACATGGTATTTTGCAAGCAGCATCATGGCAGCAACTGACAACATTTATCAAAATGTAAGGTTGTACCTAACTTTAAATGCACCAATATATGTATTTAGACCTTTTAGCGATTGCAGTTATAAATTTTTGGGTCACCAGATAGATGAAATGTACACAACCAAAACATGGGGGCATATTAACAAAATTACATCATTTGATGGTTAGCACAGATCATGCACATTGTAAACAGAAATTCATTTTTCAAGTAATGAAACACCATTAGAAAGAATTAAATATCTTCACTGCGTGGCATCATTTAGAAATAAGTTGTTAAATCATCACTTAATCCCTAATAAAAAATAGTGAATTTAATTAATACATTAACTCTCTCTCTCTCTCTCTCTCTCTCTCATGAGGATTCAAATTTCCACTCGATAAGTGTTGGCTTCGAATTTCCCCTTGATAAGTGAGGCCAACACATGGATATTTAATTGAAAAGGGTAGAGAGAGAGAGAGAGAGAGAGAGAGAGAGAGAGAGAGAGAGAGAAGGGGGAGGGGGTAAATTGTAGAGTTAGCTTGGGTCTCAGAACCTTTGCTTTGACACCATGTTAAATTATTATTTATCTCAAAAGTTTAAGCTAATAGGAAATAATGAATTTAATCATTTAATTAATACATTAACAAAAGCCTTGAAAACATGTGTTTGTGGAGGGAGAGTGTGTGTAGGAAGCAGTTCCATGGAGCTCATTGATGATTGGAAATATGATGCCTTGACAGAACCAAAGAATCGCTAGGTTGAAATTTCTAGCTTAAAGAAGGCAGATGGACATTGTTGCAAATAGTTGCAAGCACATGTATGGAACAGGACCATCAAGGGCTCAAAGGAATGGCACAGTAAGACACTTATCCTGGGAATGAAATCTCTCCACCTTAAAAACTGCCGCAATGCAAGTAGGTCAGCCAATGCACACATTCCATTAAATAAACATATTGCAACTGCTGAAGACGTGACTAATGAGTTCATAACAAACCCACACTAGCACTCAATGAATCATTACCATGCAGGTAACGGTCACTAAGAATGATATAATTTTCTGAAAAAGTCATAGATAACAGGACGTTTTCCACATTCAGATCATAGGCAAGTCCCATTCATCACCCAAACTGTATAGCTTACAAACAACCCACTGAATCTTTCGTACTTATTTTAGTCTCTCTTCCTCTACTCAAACTAAAACTTTTTTTAACCCTAACTGAATGATTTTCTTGCTTCTCGTTTCTCGACAAACAATTTACAATATTTTCAAGATAAATTCCAGACTCTAAATATTTCCAAATCAAAGTCCGAGGCGTCCATCTGCACTTCAAAAGGCTTCACAGAAGCAAGAATTCCCTTACTTACTTACATGTACCATAGTCAAGCCATAAGTATACAGGAGCCACTGCTTTCAAATTAAGGACATTAAGCTTTCATTAAAAACCCTAAATCTCCATTTAATAAGCCAACCTTAACGAGGTCAGGAAGCTTATGTATTATTCCTGGCATGATGAGTAGATAATGAACCAGCAACTATTTTTGTCCACTGCCACACTACAGCACTAATCACAAGTTCAGAAAATACACAAATTTCCCATTTGAAGATATATGGCTGATCTCAAAAGATATATAACACCAGCAGAAGTATTTGCAGAAGTCCATATCATTACATGGAATCATGAAATATGAAAGCAAAAAAAGTAATTAGAGAACATTCTAATGCAAGAGAAAAATGAGATACAGGACAACAAATATACTTACAGCTATTGTGCATGCAACATATCCAGGTTTTTCTCTGTAATCCACTCGTACAAAAAGTAGGACAAAAGTTCCAACATACCAGGGAATGCCACCAAGACAGAAACCAATTATAAACCTTGCAAACAAAGTGAAGTAGTAATCATCAATTATAACCAATCAACAAAAAAATCATCAAATTACACTATAAGTTCACACATTGAGAAATAGAATAATATATAAGGACTGTGGCAGATGTAGGAAGCTTCTTCTTTTTTCTTCACAACTATAACCCTAATTAGATACATTTTTAAGGGTCACATAGGTATTCAATTTGCCCATTTTATTTATTTTTTCCTAGGTGACCAAATATATTATACTAGTACAACTTCATGGTTTTTGGAATTTGGCAATTTATTATAGCAAATTTGACATCCTCTTATCTCATGCAACGGAAAGTACCATGCAGCGAAGGCAAGCATCTGCCTTAACTAAAGACAGTTTGGAAGGTGACCACAACTGAGACCACAATGAGCGCGGGAGAGCAATTGAGCCACATGCAACACTTCCAAGAAGTCAAATAAACACTACAGTATAATTTATAGGGTAGGTAATATTGTCTGTAAAAGAAAGCTCAAAAGGCAATTGAAACAAAGTAGAAAATTGCGTGGGACACCTATGAAGTCACAAAATCTATGATTTCTAAAGTTGTTCCATGACCAAGTCATTTGAGTATTTTATGATTCATCATTTGTATATGGCATCTACTATCAAAATGCTATGCTCACTAAAATGCACACCCCTAATTCTTCTTCGAACAACCATTCAACTCATTACCAAATAGCAGCTGCCAACTGGAAACTGCAAAGACACTTTTATTTTTTTCAAATCTACAACTGATATTGTTGCCCCTAAATTATAAACAAAGGAAAATGATTCGCCCCTAAAACATAAATAAAGGGAAATGATGGCATCAAGAAATATCCATGAAAGAACTTACAGGATCCAGCCCATACCCATACCACAGCAAGGAAGGCGGGGTTCTCTTACGGGTCTTCCCTCAACAACTGCATAACCTTGAATGACATTAAAAAGAATATCATGACAATGGAATATTAAATCAAAAACTATAAATTTTTTCCCTCTTACTGGCCCATCTCCATTAAATTTCCATATAGCATTTATGTGTAGCAGTCAATACAATATCAACAAGAACTTCAGTCACATAATTATCAACATTTATAATTGTTGCTGGCATGCAAGTTAATGCCGAGGTTAAAAAGTTAAAATATAGGTATGCAGTATGTATTCAGAAAAATACATAGAAAGATAGATGAATATAATATATACATCATTTCCTCAAAAGCGTAGAAAATGAAAAAACTTATTCATACAGCCATGGAAAAATGGTCTATTTGCTGATTTTTTGGTGTCATTCTCAATATGGTACTTAGAGCCTCTTGATTTGGGGAACCCAAATGCAAAATGTTAGAATGTCGTTTTGTACCGAGTCTCGGATTAAAATCACTATCTAATTTAAGTCGATGGATTAAGAGTCTTAGGATTTCATATTCAATGGCATAACATAATTTTCAGCCAAAAAAAAGAAGAAGACCTGCAGAGAATTTATTTTCAGAACCTTTAAGGAAACATAATAAGCTGAATTTAGGGTTTTCAAAAAGGTTTGCAAGAGCATTTTTCTTGCTTGGTAATAACTTAGACATCCAGTGGGATTTGTCTGCGCAACATCACCCACAACTTCATACCTATGGGCATGGAAGTGTCATTTGGCCCGAAGAGGAATGTAGTAGTTTGTCACATCTTTAGGAATTTTTTTTTTCTTTTCATTTGTATATTTGGCGATTACCAAATTAGGAGTCTTAGTCCCGTTAGACTAGGGAAAAGTCAACAAGTCTTGAAATATGCCCTTTCGTACTCAAAGAAAGTGGACTCTGATTAATGGAATTCTGAGTGTTTTGCAGAAAGTCGTTGCATAGATTCCATTTGTCTTCTTCTTCTTCTTCTTCATCGTCTTCTCCTTCTTTCTCTATTTATTCTTGTCTCCTAATTCTCTTTGCGCACAAAAATAGTCCTCTCTCTGTTTTGCTACATAACAGAAGATGTTCTTCAGAACAACCCCACAATTCCATTTGATAATGATTACCGCACAGTATAAACCACACTGCCCAGCATTATGTGCCAGCAAAACTTCCAGCTAATCAAACCGTCAGCCACCACGATCTCCTTATATTGGGACATTCCACCAAAAAGTACCGCACTTTAAGATCAACACATCTCATTTCACTTCTCCAAAATTAAAGTTTACAAGGAAATTAAGGACTATCTATCCATTGTCTGCACCCACACCTTATCCCATCTGAAATAATTTTGTCTCACTAACTGTTTGTCCATTTAATAACTTATCAAAAAAATTAATAACTCATCATCAAACTCCATTATTTCCCTTGTAACAGCTATAACACATATCAGGAAACTATCGTAGAAACCTCTTTAGTAATTGAAACAGATTTCGCACACAACTTGTCGGACCCAGACAGAAAAATCCTCACTCTAAATCAAAACATAGCTAATTCTAATTTCACAAAAAGCTTCTGGTGGTTATCATCTAAATGCTCCAAACGGAAGCTTCTCATTGAAATTTATTGCCTTGGAGGCACTACTATCAAGAGTGGTCATAATTTGAGCAACTTCATATCCGAGTTAAGCATAATGCAAAAAGATGTGATGTTGGATTCCTTGTTTTCCTCGTCTCGCTCGATTCCCAATTTTGTTTTGTCAATAATTCAAACGTATTTCAACTTCATTTTCTCAGTTCACAAACACATCCTCAAAAACAGCAGTTTGATTCACAAGGCATAGAAACCTTGGGCAACATCGGATCGATAATCCAGCTAAGACATCATTGCACCTCTATACACAGTTAGATACCATTTAAATTTGAACCTCAACCAAACTGCTCATGGGAATAATAAAATGCAATTCAAGCCATCAAATTTAAAAAATAAAAATAAAATGATCCAATAATAGCCCAATCACAACCAAACTACACCGTTTAGTTGCTCAATCAAGCAAAAATATTTTTCCGATCAAACATATTTATATCTATGCGAGCAATAATTCAAAAAAAAAAATCATGTGCGCGTCATTTGGATGTACCTTGAACGGTTTGGTATCCATAATGATGGTACGGGGAATCGGCGTTGGATCCTGGGGGAGGAACCGGCTGGGGGAAACCGACGACCGGATGAGGCGGTGGGTGCTGGGGAGGAGGGTAGTAGTTCGCGACGCCTTGGAACGTTCCGTAGTGCAACTGGCTCTGCTGATCGCCGGTGAGCCCTCTGCCCTTCCCGTCTTGGCTCATTTTTGTTTCGAATCGGAGGGAATTTTGGGTTAGGGTTTGGTCTCGACCTTTTCGCTCTCGTTCACTTCCGCGGTAACAAAATTTTCGCCGTAAAAAAGTTATGGGGTTGTGTACGTTCTGCGTCGAATGTTGTCTGGCTTGTTTTCTCTCGATGTTATACGGCTGGAACAATTTGACCCGAGACCGGAAACCCGACTTGCAATTCTGGTTGTTTGTTGGATTTTGATTGGGTTTAGTTTTTTTTAACCAATCTTAAAATAAAATTTAATTTTGAAATGGTTTTTATTTTATATGTAATTTTTTAAAATCATATAAAATGGTGCTTGTCAATTAGATTTGAATTCAAAAATATCAAATTAATATTAAATTTCATATTTTGCAAATTTTGATAAATACAATAAAATTAAAATTGATTGAATTATTTACAATTGAGCTGGTTGGTGAAATACTTCTAATAGTTGTGTGAAAAATGTAATTGTATTGTTGATTAAAATGAAATGAAGAAGGTTTCGCGGGTGATGGTCTTCCACGCAGGGACGGATCCGACTCATCCGAGGGAGGTTGGCGGGGCCATGGGCCCATGGCCCTTCCCAGCCACCTCTTTCTACGAGAAAAAATAATAATAATTGTTTTTAAAAAATTTAGTAAATTAGTATATTTAAGGATATTGTTTTCAACTTTATTTATTTTTCTTTAAAAACTCAAAAACAAAAAATCAATGCAGTCTAACCCTCATGGTGTTAAGTTCCTTCTTAAGGGACCTATGCACAAGTAGCACACGTGACTAAATAGAAGATCATTTCTTTCTACCTCTACAAAAAGAAAAGCCACCCAAGATCCATAGTCATAGGACCCTAAAACACTAACATAAACATTGAAAAAAAAAACTACTATAAAAGATAAGAACTTCTAAAAAGACATTGCTTATAAAATGAGTACTACGCATACCACCCCCGCCCGATCAGTGATGGCTTGCAAGCTACATCAGAGGTGGCCAGCGCCACCTCTAAGGTGGTTTACGCGCCATTCCTGACCCATGGAGTGGCCGCACACTAATGGAATCCGTAAAAAAAAAAAAAAAAAAAAGTGACACATGTCAGCATTTTATTGGTGCTAGCGTTGCACACTAATGGAATCCGTAAAATGTTTATTCAGAATTTGAGTATAGGAAGTAAATTGATATTTTGGCCTATCCTGAAAACCTTTGAACTACAAGAATTTTTCATTTATTCATTCTTTTAAAATCAGATTTTTACCCTCTCCATTTTTATTTTTATTTTTATTTTAAATTTCATTCCCCCCACGTCTAAAATCCTAATTCAGCCCTAACATTTTTCTTGTTTATAATAGATTACAACAGATGGCACCTTTTAAAAAGACTTTTTTTAAAATATATATATATATATTTGAAAACGATTGCCTCAATGATTCTCTAAAACTTTTATCCAAAAGAGCTATCTAGTTAAATCGTAAAAGAGTTTATCTTATGAATTAATTGCATAATTACACAAAGTCTAATTACTCTTCATTGTCAAATTTAATTAGAATTATGAATTTATGAATTGAGATTTTCTAAAATTCTTAAGAATTGCAAGGGCATGCAATTACCATCGAATAACTCAAAATGAGTCACATCATTAGAAATAAAAAAAGATGAAAACGCACAAAGTTAAGACTATGGGATAGTTGATCACTACTCCCAAACTTTGCTTTTGGGAGTAGTTTGACTATCACTTTATTTTGAGAGGGTGGTCGGCTACTTTTAAAGGGTTGACTGAATCACCTCAAAAGCATGTTTTTTGAGATAACCTAATCGCCTCTAAAACATGCTTTTGGAGGGTAATCGACCACCCATAAAATATGTAATTACCCTCCATAAGGTATGTTTAGAGTAGCCGGACCACCCTGAAAAGATGTTTTAAGAATAATAGATCATTTTGAAATGGTCAAATCACTTTACCTTAAGGGCATCGTTTACCACCCCAAAATCAACATTTTTTTTTCTTCTATGTTTCTCTTTCTTCATGTTTTCTGACATAGCTTGTTCTCAACCATTCATTACAAATAAATAGTTGAAATTGAAAGAATTGCAGGGATCTCAATTATGAAATTATATACAAGTTTTTAATGTAACAAATGAAGATGTTAGGACGTACGGCTCATAATTGGAGAGGGTATTAAATATCCATTTACTCATTTCTTACCTTTTTAAATAATTTTTTTAGTTGTCCATATCCAATTGTACACAATTATTTGGACAGGACCTATCCACCCATTAGGTAATATATATGAATATACTATCATATATATATAACTTTGTATGTAATTTCTATTTCTATTTCTATTTCTTTTTTCTCTCTTTTTTTTATTTTAGGTAAAATGACATACGTGAAATGTATGTGACAGGCACAGTTTTCTTTATTGGCATAATTATACTTCAAAATTTAAAGCAAAATTTGTTACAGGAATGAAAATGGATAAAATGAAAGTGGGATGCTAGTAATTAATTTAACTTTCAGGGCCTATTGAGAATAAAAATCTTGAACTTGTGTAACGACCCACCCTCAATGACACAATATTGTACACTTTTGGCTCCCTAAACTAGACTTCCCAGGAGGTCACCCATCCTGAAATTGCTCTCGCAGAAGCACGCTTAACTACGGAGTTCTGATAGGTTCATAACCATCACGGCTTTAAAACGCGTTGTTTCATAAAAGGTGCATTATACATATAAGCACATCCTCATTCTCAGGCGATGTGGGACGTCACAATCACCCCCTCTTTGGACCCAGCGTCCCCGCTGGCGTCCCTCATTGGGCTTGTGCACGCTCCCACCATCTCAAGCTGGGCAATGGCTCTGATACCAAACTGTAACGACCTACCTCCAATGACACAATATTGTTCGCTTTTAGCTCCCCAAACCAGACTTCCCAAGAGCATCAAACTACCATTTTTACTGCTTTGCCCCCTTCCGTTAAGGAATCCCGTTAACTTGGATGGAATATGCCATTTTTTACCGTTAAGTTTGATTTAAAGACCAAAATGCCCATACAGTAATTAATAAAAAAATATTAAAATTAATATACTAAAAAAAAGAAAAAAAAAAAAAAAAAAAAAAAAAGAAGAAGAAGAAGACTGAAGGAAAAGGTATGGCGGCAGCCACCCCGGCCACCCGGCCACCTCAGGGGGTGGCTACCACCACCCCCTTTTCCTTCAGTTTTTTTTTTTTTTTTTTTAAAAATTTTTTTTTAAATGAGGATATTTAGGTAATTTTCGAAATTGAGTTAGTGTATTTAAGTTTTTGCATGAATTAGACTGACGGAAGGGGGCAAAATATATAAAGATGGTAGTTTGATGCTCTTTTTTGGTTGAGGTGGTAGTTCGTGGGGGCAAAATGACATAGGCCGGTAGTTCATGGGGGGAAAATGTAATTATCCCAAATAAATAAATAAACCAAGAAAGAGTGATTAGGTATTGAAGACCCTATAACGAGAGCACAAAACTATATAAGCCATAACAAAAACACAAACGCTTTGTTCTCTCTCTTCGTTTATTTTACCTGGTTTTCTTCTTGATTCAACTAGATGAGAGAGGAGGGAAGGACCGCATCTCTTCCATCCTCTCCTCTCTTATTTCCTTTATGTTTTTGATTGCTTTTGTTGCTATTTGGCTAAAGTTTTTTTTAGTCCTCATCATCTTTGTTGAGGTTTTATTCGTCGTCTTGTACGACTTATCCCATCGGAATTGTAACTCCAGTGTTTTGGCTTCTCCACCGCGCCGTTCACGTTCGCCGCCGTCCTCCTTGCGTTGGTGGCCAATTTCGTAGTTCTTAGATTTGGTTTTTTAAAAGTTAGATCTACGTTCCTCCGATGGTTTCTACCTCCCACATGCCTATCCACTGCACTCACCGGCGTCTCAACTAGCTACCCGACTCCACCAGCCGCTTCCTCTTCCGCCGTCCACGTGCTAGGTTGCAACTCTCACGCGCTGGCAAGTGGGATGCTGGTGCCGGGTCTCTGGTCTTTCTCTGCAATGCCAGTCGTCAGAGTTGCTATTTTTTGGGCTTTTTTGCTTCTTCTTCTTCTTTTTTGTTTTCCTTTTTCTTCTTCTTTTTTTTTTTTTTTTCTTTCCATTTTTTTTAATGTTACTTGGGTTATTGTTTCCCTTTAGGAAAGACTCTTGTATTTGAATTTGTATTGGTACCTCTATTTTCTACAGTCTTATTTTTGGACTTTAATAGTGCTTTTACTTTTTTAACCATCTTCTAGTAGTTGTTGTTTCCTAGTGGGGGTACAAATAGGCTTGCCATAATCAGTTATCCTTTCACTTTTAAGGGTGCGTTTGTGATTGCGATTTCGTAGACAATAAGTGCGATTTTAAACCAAATCGCAGAATATAAATCATTCAGGAACTGCGTTTTTAAAAATTACGATTTGAAAACGTAAAAAATCTGCTTTTTAAATCGCAGGTAAGATGGTGCTTTTTTGAAAACGCAGAATTTTAAAGGCGAATTTGCGATTTTAAAGGCTAAACAGCGATTTTACCAAACGCTTGATTGCGTTTTTAAAAATCACTTTTTTCAAATTGCACTTTTTTAAATAGTTATTTTAAATCGCAAACCCAAACGGACCCTAAAACCGCCTTGTGCGGCCAATTGAGAGGACCGGGTCACTTATTTGTCTCATTTCCTACACTTTATAATTATTTCAGCACTGTTTTAGTTTGGATTGGGTCTACTTTTGAAGAGCCCACCTATTTTTCATTCATATGATCGTCCACTTTTTTTCTTTTCTTTTTTTGGATTAGAAGTGGGAAGGATCCCTTGTAATCATTTTTCTTAAAAAAAAGAAAAAAAAAAAAAAAAAAAAGCACAAAACTATATCAGATTGTTTAACCGTTTAAGTGTTACAGGAGAAAGATAAAAAAAAAACTAAAATATATATATAAGTGTTAAAGGAGAAAGATAAAGAAAACTACAATATATATAATTTTTTTTTTTTTTTTTGTACAGCACTAAACCACATCAGTTTGGACCAAGATCCCCTCAAATTTAAAAAAAATTTGAGATTCTCAAATGTTTTAATTCTAGCCCTCCATTAGATCCAAATGATGAAAATTTGCCACAATTTTAAAATTTCAAATTCAAATTTTAAACCCATTCAACCAAACATACCAAACATACCCCTGATCCAAAACAAAAGATTCAAAAGAAGATAAAAGAAAGTTTTCTCAAGCGCTAGAAAATGGGTCTCTAGCCAAACCAAAGACTTTAACCAGCACTTGGGCTTTTCCCGTCGGAGAATTAGTCGCCAAACCACATCAGCCAACATCACACCCAGGTGGAAGCCGACCTCGAGCTGCCCGCACATGCACGAGCCCCGAGCATCTTCCTCTCCCGGGACCCCTGGGCTGCGTCGTCCAGGATAGGTCCAGACCACATCCATCGAATCCGGTAGGGTTTTCGCGAACAGCGGCGAGGGGATCTCATTGAGATCGAAGCCGAAGCCTGTTGGGCTCGGAATTTGATTCTGAGCCCCACAGGCTTCGACTTCGGGTTGTCTCTGAGTTCTTCGCTTGAGTCGGTGAGTTCCATTATCTGAGTCTCCGCTCCAAGTTTTTTAGGATTTTGAATGTCATGTGCATCCCCGTTTGAAGTTTGAACAAATCCAATACAACAGAATTTGATTTGCTGCAGTCAATTTTTTAATTTGTGTTTTTTTTTTTTCCTAATGAAACCTGCGCTGTGCTTTGGAAGACAGGTTATACTTTGGAAGACTGCTTTGTAGTTTTTTGTTATTGAGTGTGATGCAGAAGCCGAGAATTATGGAGGTCAAGATAAAATGCCTTATGAAATTGAATTGAAAATACAAATATAATGAAATATCTGGAAGATAATACAATGTAGATGATGTACTTGAATTTGTAACTTCTAGTTTGTATTTTGAACTCTTTACTTTGTTTCTATAGTTTACTGTTTACAATTATTTTGTTTTTTTGATATCATAATTTGTAGCAGTAGAACTCTTGCAAGTGTAATTATATATACTGAATGAAAAGCTTTGATATCGATTGAACCAGCATTTTAAACTTAGATTCATACTTTGATGTTTATGTTGAGGAATGGTTGGAATGGTACTTGGCTACTTGGTTCTTGGAGAAATGTATGGAATGGTTGAATGATTGATGGAATGGTTGAATGTTTAGGTTCTATTAGTTGCTTTGTTCCTTTTTTCTGTTCTAGCTTTTTTGTTTTGTTTTGGGCGGTTTGAAGAGGTTTGTGTTTTGTTTTGAAGCAGGGGATGTTGTTGTTGGGTTTTCAGTACAGATTTTGGTTGTATTATTTTCAGGTTGCTACTAGACTGTATTATTCTTTGTTTTGGTATAATATAAATTCATTCATTAAAAAGAAGAAGAAGAAAAAACACTAATGTGAGACTGACTATTTATATTGGACAGATGAAAAGCTGTTTGAGTTGTTCATTTTGTTCTACATATCAACAGTGAACTTATATTAACAATAGGCACAACCATATCTGCAAACCATCATAACATATTAGAAAAATAGCTCAAAAAATATGAATAAACTAAGCTTGAAAATCTGAAATACCAAATTTCCTTCATAAATCCATAGTATCAATAACTTCACCAAAATTCTATACATAATCCACCAAACATTTTTAAGACACAGACAAAGAAGTTCTTCCTACAACATTTTTATACAAAAGTAACATAATTCCAACACAAAAATGTTATTCACAGAACACCAACCCACCAAAACAACAAAAAATTACTATTCTTGACCACCGTTTAAACTCACGCCACCACACCAACCTGATTAATTTTTTAAAGTGACGATAGATAAATCAATATCCTGTACATATTTCAAAATCAAAGTTAATTTTTAAAATTAACTCAATAAGAATATGCTAAATAAAAAATTCTCTCCAATCGTAAGTTTGTTACTTACCAAAAAAATTTATGAAGTGCACATTTGTATTTGTGCTATTAGCAAGGGATGTTGGTGTAAGATTTAACTCATTAGTTCCCTAAAAAAAAAGAAAACATTATCATTTAATAATGCTCCTATGAGATGCATTATTGTTTTCAAAGCATGAATAAAATGTATATTTTTACCTGACTAATATAGGCATTATTTGATACTTGAAAAGATAAGGGCAATGAACTTTTATCAAATGGTCTCTACATAATTATCACAAAAATCACATAAAAATGGTAAAAATTGTCTATAAATAATCACATAAAAACATTTTAATTTGTTGGAAGAGTAAAAATGGTGAAGTGTACCGGTATAAATGCATTGAGGCTAATTTTGAATTTATGTGGAAACGATTTTTCAAATGTTGTCCTTGGTACTGAATAAGGCATTTGATCAATTCGCTATATTATAAAAAAAAAAAAAAAAAAAAAAAAAAAAAAAAAAAAAAAAAAAAAACAAACAAACAAAAAAATCTCATTAACAAAAGCCACAAATAGAGAATGGATTTGGACATATCATAATTTGTAAAATAATTTTAGGCTATTTCTTCTTCTTTATTTATTTATTTTATTTTTATTTTCTTCTAAGTAGGCTATTTCATTATAAACTCAAATAGTGCTTACTTGATAAGAATGACTTTCTACGTGCAAGTTAGAGTTGCCATCCCGAATGTTAAGAGAGCAATTAAGTTCCTGTGAATAAGAAGAAAATGTAATTAATCGAATAGACAAATACGAATTTATAAAGCTAGAATGTTACCTGAGATGAATCTTTTCCAATATTACTCTTTACTGTAATTTTTTTTATTCTTCTTTGGTTGCTTCTCAACCCAACCTTTAAATTGTTTTTTACCCTTTCGACCTTTCTTCTTCTTAATCCCTTTGACCGTTTCAAATAATTTCTTAATGGATAATGTGTGACTTGCATTTTCATTGCCATTTGACAATGACAATTGAGCTCCATTATCAAGAGTGACACTTGAACCCTTTTTAATATCTTGAACTTGCTTTCACATTTCTTTTACCAACTTCTCTACAAAAGCATATGCATCTTCATTGTCAGCTAATTCGATGGCTAATTCCACTAGCATTGGACATAATCTTCTATATCGTTGTGCAATATTTAAATTCACATCATCTTCCACATTCTTCGTCATAGTATTTAAGATGTATTCACTCTTCGCTTCTCTTGTCCCCCTCTTCAAAATGCATGTACTAGAAATTATCTTTATATCAAGCCAGTCAAAAAATTTCAAAGCATGACAACACAAAATTTCAAATGTTTCGAACTTCTTACAACTACATGAAATTATCTGATTAGCAAGGTCGTAAACTACTTTATACTCTCTACTTTCATAAAAAATCTCAACAATATATTCATGAACTAACTGACTATCATTACGATGTTTTATGATTGCAGCTGATGCATAGTCATACTCATCATGGAATTTTTTAAATATCACAGAAGTATATGTTTGTGCTACCTGCTTCAACAAAGGGGAATTCTTCAATCCTAATGTAGACAATTTTTCTTGAGCATTAAATTCAGCCTCCAATTTCTTATGTCGTTTTTGCTCTACAACCCGTTCAAAATGTTGAAAAACTTCAACCATATTCAAATCTGATTTCAAGTAAACTTTCAAGTCAGCATTCAAGCTTTCACTGAGTTGAGTACTTCTCACTCCCAAAGTAAAGGCATTCTTCGTGTGGCACCTGGCCCATTTTGTCTTTAATTTATATATACTGTCCAACCAACTAACTGAGCCGACGTTATAGTTCTGAATCATTTTCTCCCAAGCATTTTCAAATTCAACCGAATCATCATACTCAAACATACATGATTCAAAGTCTCGTAGAAAATGAGAACCATCTTTCATAAAATTCCCTATATGCTTGATGTGCCAAGTACATAATCCATGCCAGGTTTCTGGCATCACCTCACCTAATGCCTTTGCAATTGCAGCATCTTGATCTGTAAAAATCGATCGAAGCTTTTTACCCGCATGTGCATCTAAGAAACTTTCAAAAAGCCATTTAAATGACTCTACTGTTTCATCATATTGAAGTGCAGCCCAAGAATCACAACCCCTCTATGGTGATTAAAACCAGTAAAGACAGCTAGGAGTCTCAATTCTTTATTAGTGCCGAATGTAGTATCAAAGGTCATCATGTCACCAAAATAGACATAATCAACAATCATTCTTGCATCAGCCCAAAAAATGTTGGTAATTTTTTTTCATTATCTAATTGGATTGCACAATAAAATGCTAGATTTTTATTAATTTGTTATTGAAGGTACTTCAATAAGCTTGCTACTTCACTATACATCAAGTTCATTTGCTGTCTTGTTCGAAGATAGTTTTTTTTATCAAGCTCAGTATATCCAAGATTTTCCTTACCACCAACCTCTTTAATCATCAGGCATTAGCGCATGGGTTGCCTTATGAGAGATTCCAAAAGCATACGCCAAATCAATTTCAGATGCTTGAACTTCTGACATTTTACGATGCGACCTTATCATATAAATGGTTTATTCAAGATGCAGAAAATGATTATGTTCGGCTACAAAATCATAAACCTTATACTTTCCAATCTCTCGTACTAATGAAACATGCAACTGTACAGCACAATAAGTTCTTACTTCGTCTCGATGACAAGAGTAAAAATGATTTCGCTTGTCTACTCTTCGAACACCTTCCTTAGAACAAGTAAATCCCCTTGATGTTATTTTCCATCTGACTTACTTTTATTTAAAAAACCTTTCCTCACACCAAAACCCATTTGCTTTCCATAATTTTCCCAATGCTTTCATGCATCTTTTATAGTATTAAATTACATACCAACGTGAGGTGTCCAATCTATTTGGGTATTCAGATTGGGAGAGGAATCACCCAAGATGCCATCCATCTTCTTTTTCTTTTTCTTTTTCTTTTTTGTTCTTTTCATTTAAAGAAAAAAATCAAAATCAAAATCAAAATCAAAATATGCCAAATAAAAATCAGCTCCTATTTATTATTTCTTAACATATATATTTCCCGTATACTTCAAGTTTCTTGTTTTGTAAGTACATTAAAGATATAGATTTTTTTTTTTTTTTTACCACGCAGAAATTACTTAGTCAGTGCAACAAATTTAGTACATTATCCGAAAACAATCAATTCTAATGTTCTTGCAAGTCTTACTGCAGGCATTCAATTGCTATAAAATTTGAAATCTAACTCTGAGGACACTAAAGAGAATACTGCTCCAGGGATTAACTAAAAAAGGACTAGACCAACAAAAGAACAAGAAGTTCACAATGAAGAAGAAGGCATAGTCTAATAGTGAGTTGTTATTGGGTCCACTACAAGAGGACAAAAGTACTCATATATATCATGGTGCCAAAGTGTATCATATATATCATTGTGACAAAGTGATATACTGGCGGATAAGGATTCATAGTGAATACCAAAAACAAAAAGACGAAAGAAGTCATCTCTGTGAAACAAAAAATATATAAGAGAAAAAGACATGAGATTAGGAGAGTACTTATAGAGAAATTTTCTTTGCTTGAGGTTTGCTTGAGGAATAACTAAATAACCGAAGAAGATGCTTCTACAAATTCTGAGGTTTGGGTTCTTTGAATAATCGAAGCAGATTTTTTTTTATCACCTTCACGTGCTTGAAGAAGAAGTGGTTTCCGCAACAAAAGCTAATCTTTTCTCAGGTATGCTTCAAGAAGACCAAACGACTGAAGCTAGGAAGGACAATCTTTCTTTCTTTTTCCTTCTTTTTTTTTTTTTTTTTTTGGTTTTGAAGGAAAACAATTTTTTCTTAGGAAGCTGCAAAACTGTGGCAAATTTTCATCATTTGGATCTAATGGAGGGTCATGATTACAACATTTGAGAATCTCAAATTCTTTTAGAATTTGAGTGGATCTCATTCCCATCTATCTTGTTCCATCACAAATCCCCAAAAAAGACAGGTTTTTGAGAATAAATGTTTGGCCAACAAGTGGGAACTCATGAAAAAGATCCCTACTAACCAAAAAACCCAATCCAACCCTGAGATTTTCCATAGACCCATACCACATGTGCTTTCCAACTCTCCATCAATGTCAACACGTTACAAAGTGCAAAGAAAAATAGAAAAAAAAAAAAAAAAAGTGTATGATGGTCGGTTTCTATCAATAGGATAGTTATTTGGTCCTATTCCTATCCATTTTGTTTAGTGTTGACTTCCTTACCTCAACTGAAAAGATACTAAGATTTTATCCCGGACAGTTAGTAGGTTTTTGTTCATATACATATTGTGATATAAATCTTTGAAAATATAATTGGAAAATAAATTAAAGACAAAGTAGAATAAACACAAAAATTTTACGTAGTTCGGTTTATGATCTATATTTACAAGATAAAGCCTTAAAAGTTACGTTTTGTTCTTATTCACTTGATAATTTTACAATGAGAAATGATGGGTTTACAACTTCTGTATAACTATTGTACAACTCCAACAATTTTTTTTTAAAAAAAAATAAAAAAATAAAAAATCAACATTTAGATATGTATGGCCTACATGTATGAAAACCGATCCAATAACTAATTTGAAGAAAAAAAAAATTGTTAGAGTTGTACAGAATACACGAGACTCCTATTTATAAAAAAAATTGAGAATCTAATTACAATCAAATATGATTAATTTCATTATCATCAAATCTCATTATAAGAGATTATTATCTATAGCAATAAATTTTTAAAATCAAATCATTTAATATATTCTAATACAAATGATTGAGATTTATAGAATCC
Source organism: Alnus glutinosa (assembly GCF_958979055.1). Taxonomy (NCBI): domain Eukaryota; kingdom Viridiplantae; phylum Streptophyta; class Magnoliopsida; order Fagales; family Betulaceae; genus Alnus; species Alnus glutinosa. The sequence goes on along the minus strand of NC_084890.1, from coordinate 27,583,116 downwards.
CAACACTTTACTCTCAGTCTATCGCATTTAATTGGATCGAAATGTCATGAAACAGAACCGATAAAGCCATAGGGAAGTAATTCATGCACAAGCTATTTTGCATAATTATCTTATAGCCAAGACATATGGGTGGAACCCAAGTATGTGAGTCCCACCCAATATGTTATGGGAGTGTGGGATAGTTGTGCAAAAATTGTAATTTTATCATTTCTCAAAACCGTATGTACACGTGGACCAATCAAAGCACACCATGCTGTATCATTTTTGTCTCCCTTGTCCTTTTCATCAGTGTTTTTTTTTTTTTTTGAACGAGACCTTTTCATCATGTTTTATTGAAACTGATTGTCAATCATTTCCCCCATGTTATAACATGGATAAAATGACCACAACCTAACTGTCAATTAGCTAGCCAAAATTATCCTCAATTAATGGAAAATAAATTAAATAATCATCTTAGGAAAGTAGGGGTAATTATTAAATACTAATATGCTTATTGATCTTTCCCGCCAGAAATTCAGATGGACATCGGATGTATTTGTCTATTCAAATTACTAGCAATTTAAATAGATAATAAAAAATTCTTATATCATTCAATTCACCCGCCAAGATCAGTGGACAGACAACTTAAAACATGTTTAAATTGATGAGCTCTATAAAGAATGCTCTTACAATTAACTGCCTGAATTACGACAACTTATTATTGAAAATCTAGATCCCACACATTCTACTCCTTAGCCTTTAAAGGTATATCCAATGATGAGATCTCATCCAAAAGACTACCAAACAAAGAACAGTAATTAAAAAAAAAGATAGTTATATTGTTGTCCACGTGTGAAACAAAGAAAGAGATAATACCATGCATTGTCACATATAATGTTAGGAGATAAAATGCTAGACACGTTAGCATTGTTGTGCAATTGTTGTGTAAGAGTCGTTGTGCAAATAACATATCTCTAATGCTAGTTCTATCATAAGAAAACAATTTCAATAATTAAAGAAATAAGTTCAAATAAATAAATAAATCGCTAATGATAATAATTTGAGAAAATTGCACTATTGATCTCTATGGTTGACCTAAATTACAAATCGCTTCCTCGAGTTAAATTCCATTAAAAAATTTAACAAATTCTGTTAAGTCACGTCAGTGCTAATAAGATAGCGACACGTGTCGATCATAATAAAAAAAATATAAATCTATTAAAAATATAAAAAAATACAACTTAAAAAATTATTAAAAAAAATAATAATAATAAAAAAGAGTAACTGCCCTATAGTTTAAGGTAGTTGGGGGTGGCCCAAAAGACATGTAGGGATGGCGTGCGGCCACCTTGAGGGGTCGGTAATGGCCAAACCCTCCCTATTTTGGTGGGTGAACCGTGCTTATTATTAGTAGTGACTATTATAACTTACCTTCCGGCTCAAAGCGAGACAAAACTGTCCTTTTTTGTCCTTTTTTTTTTTTTTTTTTTTTTTTTTCTGAATTACGTAAAGACAAAACTCATGCAGCCAATGAAATGGATCAAAGCATTATTGGGAATATATTAGCTATAGCTGGTTAGCCGTGTCCCAATGCGTTTGACAACAAATATTCGGATTCCTTGACCCATGGGCCATGTTAAAAATGGAGCACCCCGACAAATCAAACTCCATTGTTATGCTACAAAAGACAGACTTCACGTTTCGTATAATCTTGTCCAAGACAGTTCAACTGCACTGCCCCATGGGCCATGCAACAGACGAGTCTACGCTGGTAGGACACGTGGCACGCATGCATCCACTCTCTCTCTTTTTTTTTTTTTTCCCCCCATATTTATTGCACACCAAAACACCTGCGACCAACAATTAATACCTGAGGGATCAGATTTTATTTTTATTTAATAGTCATAATATATTTATTAGGAAAAAAATGTAAAATTAGATAACGTAGGTGGTTTAAATTACAAATTAAGAGTGTACAAACGGAGCGGTTATAACCGTTTATAAACCCCTAACTGCATAGGCGGATGCGGTTAACGGTTATAGGATTTGAAAAAAGCGGTTAATAACCGTTAACTGCCTAGGTGGATGCGGTTAACGGTTATAAGATTTGAGAAAAACAGTTAATAACCGCTAACCGCTTATATATATATATAAAATAAAATAAAATAAAAAACCTGGAACAAGGGGCGTCGTTTTGGGCATTGCAATGCCCAAAACGATGCCGTTTTGCTATACATATATAAGCATATTTTAGGGTTAGGGTTAATCATTTCAACATTTCTCCTCACCTCTCTCATTTCCGTCGTTCACCCACGACGCCCAGCGCCAGAGCCTCTGCCTCTCGTCTCCCTCCACTCTTCCAGCGCCGTTGAGACCTCTCCGGCCTCGGACCATCTTGTCTCTGCCACTGCTAGCTAGTAGCTACACTATTAGCTTCTCCCGAATCTCCACTATTTCTCAGTTTTTTTAATGTCATGTACTCTTGGTCTTCTTCCCTGTTTGCTTCTGTCATTAAGCTTGTAGGATCTAAACTGATTCCCATTTTCTTTTTTTTTTGCCAAATAAATGATTTTTTTTTTCTCCTTCCAGTGGTCTTTAGATTTTCGTCTCCCATTCCTCAGTATGAGAATAGTGAAAGTCTGTGTTTTTTTCCCTGTTTTGTCCTTATTTTGTGATATTACGAAGTTTTGATCTTCATTGTTTTGATGACTTCCGTATGCGTTTCTTTTGACGATTTGTTATTGTCTGTGAATGTGAAATTATTAAATGGAACTCTGGAGACCCATATGCTAGAAGTTTAAAAAAATTTCCATTTTATCAGTTTCTGGATGTATGTGTCAAGAACTGTAGAATATGTGAAATTGATATGATTAAACTGCATTAAAATTGGCACAATAGTGGCCAAAATTGGCCCAAAATAGGCAAAAATCAGCCCAAAAAATGGTCCAAACCCGGTTCAAAACCGGCCCATAGCCCAACTAAAAAGTGGTTATATAACCGCAGGTTATTCGGTCAATAACCGCTATCCGGCGGTTATAAAAATAACCGCATCCGCCTAAGTGGTTAGCGGAGGCGGTTGGTAAATTTCAATAACCGCCTAGGTGGTTAGCGGTTTTAGCCAATAACCGTTTGTACATCCCTATACAAATCACTCTCTATCGTATCAAAGTGAATTCAGAAATTCATAGGATAGCTAAAAAAATAATTTAGTCCATATAGTCAAATTCTAGGGGTGGCTATTTGGGCCACCCCCACTTCTAGGGTGACCGCCAACCAACCGGCATAGCTACCCTTTTCATTTTTTTCTTTTTTAAAAAATAATTTATTTTTTATTAACAGTAACACATGTCATTATTTTATTGGCGATGACGTGAAAATTAACGGAATTTGTTAAATTTTTTAACAGAATTTGACTCCAGGACTAAATTGTATTTTTGGCATAACTCAGAGACCTTTGAATTCACTTTAATACCACAGAAAACGATCTGTAATTTAGACCTACCGCATGGACTAATATTATATTTTTTCCTATTTATTATGTAAAAAATATAAATAGTATTAAATTTGTCTGAGGATGAATTAGTTAATACAGATTTCGAAACTTCTATAAAAAAAAAAAAAAAAAAAAAAAAAAAAAAAAAAAAAAAAAAAAAAAACCTTATTTTTCTCCCTTTTGCTTGAATTCTATGTTTTATTTCATTAAATTATGCAACATGCTGAATTGCTGGTATGTGGTGCGACTGGTTAAGTGATAAGGGCAAATGGCCAAAGATTTCAGTCGAATAAAATACAAGTTTCTAAACCTTTTTTAATGAGTTAAATATATTATTATTATTAGGGTCTAATCCAACTATAATATAATTAGGAGAGATTGGGACTTTGGACTTAAAGCCCGGATTGGATTTCTTTTTATCAGTTTTTTATTCTCAAAAAATAAGTATTTAAAAGTTTGTTTGGATAATTACAGTTGAAAAAAATGTTATAATAATAATAATAATAAATAAATAAATGGTCTAATCCAGCAAAGCAAACGGCGACTGTGTTGGGTAAGTAAAAGTGATTTCATCTAAAACGTACCCTGCCATGAAAGTGTGTTTGTTTCGAATATTATTCTGAATAATATTTTATTTTTTTAAAAAAATAAATTATATTTTATTCAAATTTTTTTAATTTTTTTCTCACAAAGTCAAACTTCGTAATTGGCACAGTAAATTCGAATAATATTCAGATTCAACACCCAAACGAATCATAATCAGTGATTCACACCCTCAACCTCAACTGCAAAAGTCAACACCCCAAATTTTTTTTTTTTTTGTCATTGATTGATTATTTGATTACGTGTGGCTTAAAGCCTCAAAACCCATCACATTCACTCCCTTTCCAATTAATTATATCAACTACACTTGTAGAAGGATAAAATAACAACCTCAAATTAGTAGACTAGTTTTTTTTTTTTTTTTTTTTTTTTTTTTTTTTTTTTTTTTAGGAAAGATCATATCTGATCATAATAATATAGAATCAAAAAGGATTACATAAGCTCTTCATGAACTAGAGGCTGTAAGAAAGGTGGGCACACCTCCTTCCAAACCACTTCATGATGAATCTCCAAAGCATGCTTAGCTAAACAATGAGCCACTAAATTGGCTTCCCTCCTTGTAAAGTTCACCAACCATTCTGTGTGCTGCATTAACTTTTCCAGCATACCACCCACCAAATTTTCACAAGACCTCCAGCATTCTTCATGAGAATTAATAGCATTTACCACATTTAGGGAGTTCCCCTCGAAAATAGCTTTGTGCAGACCAAGATCCTCACGGAACATAAATGCATGCCAAGCTATTCTACTAAATTAGGAATTAGTAGACTAGTTGTTCAAAGCAAGTTATATATATATATTCAAGGGTTCGATTTATCTTCAAATTAAAATCTTATATAAACACCTTTTAAAAATTTGGCTTTGTTTGTTTCTTTTTTTGATTTTTTTTTCTCTCAAAAAAAAAAAAACATTAACAAACAAATAAAACACAAAACATTTTTTAAAACACAAAAATAGTTTTTACTTGTAAATCACAACAGAATATTTTTTTAAACTAAAAATAAATAAATAAAAACTCCCAAAACTCATTAATAACATATTTTAAACACTTTTCCCATTTTTTTTAAATAATTATTTGTTTATATAGCTAAAGAGTCGTGTTAGTTGGAATTCAAGTTGACTTTAAATACTACTAGTGTTTAAAATTTAGTAAACTTCGGCAAATTATTTATTCTACTATTTACCTTTTTAAAATATTATTATTCAATCATTTTTTTTTAATTTTTTTTTTTCACACTTTCACTCATCTCCCGACAAAGATCTTTTTCAATTCAAATGAATGGTAAAATTATCGTAGTTAAATGGGATAGTTTGACTTCTACCCCCGTTTAATTTAATGTCAAAAGTGTATTGACAGCACCCAAATCGCTTTTAAGGATTCGACATGCAGACAACTTTATCGTGCACCGACAACTGGCATGCTTGCACGGGCAGCCTATCTTAATTCCATTTACACGGGCCCAACCAAATAAATAAGAATTTAAAAAATAATTAGGAGCTAAGCAAATAATTGTGAGCTATAAAAAAGAGAGAAATTTACAATTTTTTATTTATTTTTTAATTCCCCACACCAACCCAATTATCCACCAATCACGGATCAACACAATTTTCCAAAGAATCCTAACCGTCCATCGGCTATGTACGCACCCAACTCGTAAAAAAATACAACACAAAAACACAGGAAATCCCTGGACCAATCCACCCTCGAGCAACGTGGCAAACAACGATAATACCATGATTACCATCCCCTTCCCACCCAAAAACCCCATTTGACTTCCCAAAAACCGCATAGAAAGTCAAAAGAAAATAATGTACGAAGGGGCATTTTAGATCTTTTGATCAGTCCAGTGAGAGGATCGGGTACCGTGCGCACCGTTTCGAGAGAAAAACCATGCAATCGTCTTTGGGGCAAATGGTGGGGACGTAGACGATCTCGTCGCAGCCGTCGCTTCGGTGGCGTTTGAAGTCCAGTAACGTGGCGAACATCGCCATGAAGAGGACGAGGTGGTTCAAGGCGTACCTCTGGCCCACGCACAGGTGGGCCCCGGCCCCGAATGCCAGGAAGTTCCGCTTGCAAAGCCGGTCCTCCTGCCGCTCTTCCGAGAACCTGTCCGGATCGAACCGGTCCGGCTCGGTGAAACCCTGGAACGACGACTCGTACACCGAAGGGAACACGATCGTACCCTTCGGGATCGTGTACGTCTCCGTGAACGGGAAGTCCTCCGCAGCTATATGAGGCACCATGGTAGCCGGAGCTCGGTATCTCACGACCTCACGCGCCACAGCCTGCGTGTACTTCATCCGCCCGAGCTGCTCGGCGGTAATCAGAGAATCCGACTCCGGCGACCATATCGACTCGACCTCCTCGCGAACCTTCGCCAGCACTTCCGGATGCGAGTCGAGGAGCGTGACGGCCCAGAGCAGCGACGAGGTCGACGCGTCCTGAGCCGCGAAGAGGAAATCGAAGAGGTAGCTTCCGATCTCGAGGTCGTTGGTGTACGCAGGCGCCGGAGAACCAGCGGCGACAGCATCCGCAAGCTCCCTCACCGTCTCCTGCATCCAGAAATCGATCAGGCACGAGGGTTGCCGCCCCTTCTCCATCCTCGCTTTGCTCTGTTCCGCGCACACCGCTAGCGTCTTGACCAGGCGGTCAACGCCGAGCCTTGCGTTTCGAAAGGCCGTACCTGGCAGGTCGATGGGCAGCTTCATGAGGCCGACGTTGAAGAAATTGTAATCGAGATTAAACCTCTGGCGGCCCTCGCGGCCCAAGTAGGGCCCAACAAAGACGGTCTGCGAAGTTTCCAGATTCATGTCACGTGCGAGAAATCTGAGCGGGATCGGCTCATGCTTTCTCTGGGAGGCGAGGCGCTCCCAATGCATGAGGTGGCGGAGGATAATGATCTGCTGGAGCGAGGTGTAGGTGGAGAGCGCTCTGGGCGTGAAGTTGGGAGCCAGCCGACGGCGGAGGTCCTTGTGGTCCTGGCCCATCATGTAAATGAGGTTGTGGTCGCCGAAGAGCTTTTTGCCGAATGGGTGGCCCACCAGGTGGAAGGCGTCGGGGCGCACATTGGCGAAGACCTTGTGGGAGAGCTCGGTGTCGCGGATGAAAAGAATGAACCTGCCGACTATGTAGTTGGCGGAGAAGCCGCGCCCGGAAGAGGTGGCGAGCGCGGACTGGAGGTCCCAGAACTTGGTGGGGTGACGGACCAATGGGAGTGCGTTGCCGAGGAACGGGAAGACGAAGGCCGGGCCGGGAACACCTTTTTTCTTGTTCAAGTAAGAGATCTGTTCCAGGAAGAGGAGGAGCACCAGAAAGGAAAAGAGGTAAGGGGCAAGCGGGGCGAGAGAGATTAAGATGGAGTTCATGTTTTGTTCGAAAGGAAAAGAAAAAGAAAAGGAGAGGGAAATTAATGCCGAAATGGGCGTGTATTTTGGGTGTATATAAATATGTGTATATATTATATATATATATATATAGAGGTCGGGTCAAAAAAGGACGGTAAAGTGGTACGGCGACGGCGAGGGTCAATGGTGTGAAATGGTACAGCTTATGAGGACTAATACCGGCTGTGAGAGAGACAGAGGAATTAGGACGGCGGAGAGGGGTGGGACAGAGATCCAGCTAGGGAAGGGGAGGAATGACGTGGATCGGAGGATTAAGTATGATGGCTTAGGACAAGCAGTCGAGCATTATTTATAGGCAGATTTATTCTTCTTTTTTTTTTTCTTTTTCTTTTCTTGTGTATTTTACTATTTTTTACAAATCTATGTTTTTATTTTTAATGTTTCTCATTCCAAAATGCATGAATTATTAATCACGTTTCACGAAAGCTAAGTTATTAACAACTGTCCTCTTCTTGCTCGGTTATTAAAATGAGGCAGAAGAACAAATACTTTTTGTATCTTAAAGTTTTCCTTTTTTTTTTTTATTTTTTTTTTTTTATTTTTTTTTATTTTACAAATGCAAAAGATGTTGGTTTTATTCTGGGTCCAGTTGTTTTTATTATATGTTCTAATAGATTTGCGTACATCATGTAATCTGCATGTTATGTCATTTTTTGCTGTTGATTAGTGAATGGATTATATGATTATGACAGCCCTCTAGACAGTTGAATATATATTTCTTTTTAAAAAAAATAAATGATAAAGATTAATTATTTTATGATGTAATTAAAAGAGTTTCTAATAAACTGACGTGAGCACTTATGTAGTACTGATGGTGCAATTTTGTGAAGGCAAGGAGAAGAAGGACAAGGTATTGTCCAGTTTGTAAAGTTGATCTTTGGACGTGAATGAAGTCAATGAATGTAACGCAGACTCTTTCTTCTTCTTCTTTAATTAAAAGGGCGTGAAGGGTCGACTAGTCTAATTACGCGCCTTGGGCATGACGATCGGGTCGGGTTTTTACATGCTGTGAAATGTTTGGTTTGAACTATAATTACTGTCTTGGAAGACGAGTTCGTCACTACAACTCCACCGAAATGCAAGTTCGTAAAACCCTTTCTTAATAGTATTTGGTTCGGACTACTACTACAAGCGGGTTCAAACCCGTAACCACTAAGAAGAAAGGAGGGGGAATTAAACCTTATCCCTTACTAATGTAACGTAGACTTAATATAAAAACTATGTGACTTATATATAGAAACCATGTTATTTGATGAAATTTGCATTTCTTTTATCCTCTGATTAATTGTATAGAACTCCATCAACAAGTATGATTATTGTAGAAGATTAGAGTGGATTGCTTTGTTTGAGTTCAAGGCATATATCTTTTTTTTTTTTTAAATACTAGTTATTTTAAAAAATATAAAATATTATTCACTTACAAAACACAAAAGTTAAACAGTAAAATTGACGTAATACATGAGTGTACGTTCAAAAATCATATCCCACAAGTCAAGGACTCATTACGTGGTATATATGTAAATATATATTTGACTTCTATGGGACGAGGGAGATATCTCAGTCTTGCCATCCATACCACATGTTTTTTTTATTCAATGGGCCAACTGAAATTATATAGAACAGCTGGCCTATGCATTAGGATCATTACTGTTTTTCAGAGCCCCTTTTTTCTTTTTTTCTTTTTTTCTTTTTTTTTTTTCTTTTTTTTTTTTTTTTTTTTAAAAAAAAGGTATATAAGAAACAGATTATAACAAGAAATAAAAAAATACAATAAGGGCTAGACAACCCAAAAATAATTCTAAGAATGAAATTACACGGGGGCAATGTTTTCGAAGACGCGGACTCTTTAACTCGAGGCACAGATGCCACAAAACTGGGGTCACTATTGAAGGTGATTTGAAAAATGTATTGAATCACAAGGACTCAAACACCATAATAAGGGTAAACATGGGGAGAGGGAAACAACAAATAAATCCAAAAAAACAATAACACAAATACAAAAACAACAGCAGTAGATCGGTTTGAATGGGAGCCATCCCTAGAGGCACGTGAGAATCATGCGCCACCCAAGGACGGCCTCTCAACAACGGGAAATGGCGAAGTCATCTAGGACCACCGAGGGTTGAAGCAAAAAAAGGCGAAGAAAACAGGCAGTAGCTCCACACGTTGGTTGAGTCGAAGAGCAATCTGGCGTGGGAAGCACGCGCCAACATCCAGGCGGCGACGGAGGTAGAGACGATCACCAACGAGCTCCAAAGATGCCGAAAAACCCATTATTTTCAATAGTTCAGCTCTAAAAGAAAATTATTATTCAATAAATCCTCATCTCCTCCTCCTCGTTGTATTGTGTTATGGTAAATTTTCTTCTTCTTCTTCTTCATTGTATTGTGTTAGGATTTATTATGATAAATCCTCTTTCTCTTCTTCCGCCTACTTCTCATCTTATTCTTCTTATTCATTGTATTTTATTATGATAAATCTTCTTCCACCTCCCCATCTTCTTCTTCTTAATCAGTGTATTGTGTTATGATCAATTCTCCTCCTCCTCCGCCTCAAGAGAAAACAGATATCGAGTCTCGTTTATAATAATATTATTTTTATTTTTATATAAAGGCAATGGGGCTAGTTTGGCAAACCCCCTAAATTTTTAATTTATTTTTTTCTAAAAAGTATCAACTTCAAAACATTATAACTTTTTTCACTTTTTCTTATAATATATATATATATATATATATATACACGATTCATTTTTTCTCTCTCATCTCCTCAGTTTTTAAAAATTACCATTGAATTTATGGTATTCATGTAAATCCTTCATATGGGCCCACAAATCTAACGGTAATTTTCAAAAGCGAGAGTATAAAAGAAGAATGTGAAGATGATGTATAGAACATCTCAAAAAAAAAAAAAAAAAAAAATCTTAACGTTTTTATACATTATATTGATTGTTAAAAGAATTCCGATTTTGTCGTCATTTTTGATGTCCAACTGTCCACGTAAACTTTTGTACAAACTTCTGTCAACTCATAGAAAGACAATTTACTGTCCAGTGAATCTCAATTAGGGATGTAAATGAAGCAAAACTACCCTTGAACTTGTTTGGGCTCGGCTCGATAAAGCTCAACTCGTGCGCAACTCAGTTATTAAATGAGTTATTATTCGTGGATACAAAAATATATTCGATTATTAAATGATACACACCCATATAAAACTTAGCTCGCTCGTTTATATGATACTAAATCTTAAAATTTAGGTAATATACTGATAGGACATAGTATATTTTCATTATATAATCTAAATTATGTAATAAACATATGATTCATTATTTAGAGAAATTCTAAAAATACATGTAGGTCATATAATGTCACATAATTCATAGTAATTTAAACTACAAAGATTAGGAACTAGTGATAACTAGATCATTTTATCATAAAATATCGGTATTTCTTTTTTTCAGCCAAATTGAACTTAATTTTTAGTTTTTAAAACTCATCATATGAGCTAGAGCTCGACTTGAGTTTGTGATAAATGAGCTCGAAAGCGGCTCGAGCTCGTAATAAACTTAGATTGGCCAAGCTTGAATATACACTATTCGTCCAAGCTTAGCTCGTTTACATATATTCTCTCAATTGCTCGTTAATCTTAAAAACTGCAGGGAACATACGAGCCGCCTGACCAGTGGGGCTGTGATGAGATTTTACAGGATGATGACAGCAGCAAAAGGCAATGGCACTTCTGGTGACATAATGACGTGTAGATATAGTGTCAACAATGGCGGGGAAAGACCCAATAAAACTATGGTGTCAGGAACAAACCGAAGGAAGTGGTAAAGAGAAAATTTCGGCCACCAAAATCAAGTTGGCTTTGATAATATATGAATCCACAATAATAGAAACACGAAAAAATTCCAACTTTTCAACCAAATATTACACAAAAATTAGCATATGAGCAGGACAATGCAACATCATCAATTTTAAATAGTGTAATCTGTCGAGCCAGCAAGCATAATTATAAGGTTATATAAAAATTGTTTCCAAATGCGCTGAAAATAAATCTTTGGCGAATCCCATAGAGACCGGAACTACAAATTAGTTTCAAAATTGGCTAATTTCCAAGGTCCGGCAATTCAATTGGAAAACACAACTATTGCATTGCAAGAACAAAAACAGCTCTGACTGGATAAGAATAGCAAAAGCTCACAGCCGTCTACCTCTTCTACCACCTTTCCTACGAGTGCTATCACTGGGAATTGGAGTGACATCCTCTGAAACACAAGTTAAATTCGAAATTAACACACGGAAAAACAAGCTACAAGACATAGTTTCAAAACAAAGTAAACCTCAAACTGCAATGCATAAAAGACATGTACTCGTAATATTACATATCTTGAATTAACTCCTTAAACAGTATCCTAAGTTAAAATCGTTTAACAAACGCTATTTTCCCAGCCATGCTGTTGGATAACGGAAATGATTACCAATTTGAAATTGTGAAAATTGCCTACTAGGGAATAAGAGCCTTACCTATACGTCCAATTTTCATTCCAGAACGAGCAAGTGCTCGGAGAGCAGACTGTGCCCCAGGACCAGGTGTTTTTGTCTTGTTCCCACCGGTGGCACGGAGCTTGATGTGCAGAGCAGTGAGTAGTGATAGGCAGGGGCCATCTTGCCGGCCCCTGCCCGGCCCTTTCCTACGTGGAAAGGGCCATTTTACTTTTAGAGTTTTTAACCCTTTTTTTTTTTTTTTTTTTTCCAAAAAAAAAAAATAAAAAATAAAAAATTCAAATTTTCGAATACAACAAAACCAGTTCAGCCGATCCATTTTTCTCATTTTTGTCTTCCCCCCAAATTTTCCCTCCCTCTCTCCATCTACCCCAAAATCTTCCCACCGTCGACCACCGTTCGGAGCTTCGTCGTCCTTCCGGTTCCGGCGACCAATTTCGCACGAGCCCGCCACCTTTCCTAGCTCCATCATTCTTCCGGTTCCGACGAGGTGTTTCGCACAAGCCCGCCACCGTTCCGAGCTCCATCATTCTTCCGGTTCCGACGAGGTGTTTCGCACGAGCCAGCCACCGTTCCGAGCTCCGTCATTCTTCCAGTTCCGACGAGGTCCCCCACCGTCTACTTCGATCTCCATCTCCATCTCCGACCACTAGGCACTGCCAGGCGCCATCACCGTCGTTCTCCATCTTCGGCCAAAGCCCACCCACCGGCCGTCTTCCATCTCCGACCGTTTTCCAGCTCCGGCTTCCCCCCAAATCCGTCTCCTTCAAGTGTAGGTCTCAGTCAGGTATTAAAGCAAACACCTTTCCTTCATTTTTTTTTTTTTTTTTTTTTTTTTTTTTTGCAGTTATGCTTGTGCTTGTCTTCAATAGCATTTGAAGCCACATACTCTTCCCTTATGGAAGGAATTCATTACTAGAAATTGGAGCCATCAGAAATAGGATAAATGTTGCAATGATGTCAGTTCATGAATTCCTGAAACCTATCCGTCCATGCTTAAGCAGAGTTAACTTGGAATAAAATTTTGAAAGGCAATGTTAAATAATCAAAGATTAATGCTTGTTTCACATCCTTTGTCTCCTTTCATCAGAAGCATATTTGGAAAACCATAGCCCCATTGGAAATCAAGACCTTTCCCTTCCAATGTCATGGTACAGACCATTCTTTAGACATATGTTGGAAATTCCAGAACCCTTTTCAAATCATGGAATTATCCTGTGTTGATTTTTGTTGAATGCGCAATTTAGAAACGTGTTATAAGAACACAATAGTGATGAAAATCAAGCAAGTAAAAAGAAAGTACCTTTTTCCTTTTACAAGTAAAAGTGGCATTAATTGTTCAAGGTTCATGTCCAGAAGGTATATAACCCAACCTATTCTGGTCTGTCTCAGCGTGGAATAAATGTATGCTTAATGCTTTGAGGTTCTATAAAGAAGCTAATAGAAAGGCTTATTCTTTGGGTTTGTGAAGTTTTGATATTGTTCTTATGCTTAGGCTAAAATGCCTTCTTACATGTTTGTGTTATGTGAATTGTGAAATACCTTTCCTTCATTTTCTTCCTGTCTCGTGTACTGAGTAATTAGGCTTAGTAAAATGCTCAATTATTATTCTGTGATGTTGAAAGTAGTGTCTTTGTTGGCAGCTCTGGCTTTAGCTTACAACACAAATCTTTTTGGTGCTCTAACGCATTATAGCAGTGGTCAAGCTGCTGTATACTATGGAGGTTTGACTCTTTTATGCATATCACGCATAATATTTATTGATTCATTTTTTGTCCGTTCTAGATGACAATTAGTCTTGCTCCAATTATTCTTCAGATCTTACTTATGAAAAAAAAAAATAAAAAAAATTTATTCTTCTGATCTATAGTTTCTGTTTCTCATTTCTTCCATTTCTTTTGGAAGGTTCTACTTTTTGTCATTTGGTTGATAGTGATGGAAAAGAGAATATTTTGTTTTTAATATTATTGTGGCCGTTAAGAATAAATTACTTTCAAGATGTCAATATCCTTGTAAATGAATGAAGTCTACGTACATATAGACTTGAAATTGTGAAGAAAAAAGGTTTTTGATAGATTATGTATTGTTGGCACATGCAAGTTGCAGTTCATCCATATATGGAAGATAAAGAGAGTCCATTGAGTTGCGGGGAAGTTTTGTTTCTTCCCATGTCAATTGAGTTGGTTTGGTGCTCAAAGGGTCCATCCCAAGCAAGTAGTTCGATGGGGTAAATCATTTCAGACGTCTTTGAAATGGAAGCCACAGTCTCTTCTTAGTTGCCTACCACATCCACTCAATTTCTTAACAGTAATTTCCTAATTTTAGGTCTCTAAAACTTACAAAACTCAGTTAAAGAGACCAGCCAAAATCACCCAACAACTAACCAAAAGACCGAAGAAACTGTAGGAACAATTCAGTTTAAGACCAAAAGACAACAATTAAGTTTAACATACATTTAGGAAATTCGTACAAACAGAAAAAAGTCTCATACAACTGAATTGTTTCCATAATTTCATTTTAACATTAAGTTAATATGTCTAGGTTCACTATAACTACAACAATAAAATGCTAAAAGCAAAATGACAACTAATAACAAAACACGAAACATTTTCCCATTATGTTGCGCTAATTGTTCCTTACATTTTTTTTTCAATCAATTCCTCAAATTTCTCTTCCATTTCATTCAAATGTTGCACCAATTGTTCCTTGCATTTTTTTTTTCAATTAATTCCTCAACTTTGTCATTGTCAGCCTGTCTTCTCTCCTCCATCTCTTTCAAATGTTGCGCTAATCTCTTCTCGTATCTAGACATCTCTTTATCAGCCCATTCAAAAAAATCACAATCACCGACTCTCTACATGAAAAAAAAAAAAAAAAAAAAAAAAGGTTAGCAAAAATGTCATAAACTACTAACGACAAAATATAACACAAAAATTATGTGGTTCATACCAAAATTAACACAAAAATGCTAATTTCAAAATATAACAAAAATTAAACACTCAACAGAACCTAAATATTTTTTACCCCAACTACTTAGGGACGAGCAGTGACTAAATTTACATAAATTGAAGTTAATGTCCACAAATTCCACATTGCAGTAAACCAAACAAGCTCAAATTCCACCAAAATTCATCCATCACCGATGCGTTGTTTGAGGTAGACTACAATTTTATTAGCAATGATAATTATTTGAATTCATAGACTTGCATACGAATATGCCAAAAACAGTAAATTAAACAAAGAAAGTGAAAAAGCAAGCAACTTTCAGATGGCAACACAAAAATGTTAGCAACCTTGACGCAAAGCCAACTTTGGCTTTATGCTTTGGCTGTTCGAAACATCAGTGCTGAAGTGTGCCTTGATCTTTGAATAGCACTGGAACTGATGTAATCACTAAAAACTTTTTTTCTTTTGAGGGCATTAAGCGTATTATCCTCAAGCTGTAAAAATTATGGGCAGACATTCTTTCAAGCACTCGGAGTCGATAAATTAAGGACAGGAGTAAAAATTGATGAAAATGCTGCCTATAAATTCATATTACCAAGAAAAGACATTCATATTTATGGATAAACATTCTTTCAAGCATTAGACTATTTTGCAAAACGCCCATAACAAGCACTTGCTGACTGTTATGAGATTGCATATACATCGTCCCATGTTCCCATAAACACTAAAGGATGACTTCCATCTACTTCTTTTTCATATTTCATCATATTAAACCACATCATGCTCAATTTACTCAAAAAACTTCAGTACAGGTATATAACAGTGACACACACCTATATGCAGTAAATATGAACTATAATGAACAGTCATCATTTTTCCTAAGCCTAATCAAACTCAGATGGATTTTGGAAAGCAACATAGAAGATACATTTTAGTAACCCAGCCCAGAAAAAATTGAACCCGAAAGGGAGCAGGTTTCGCACAAAACATTACTGGATAGCATTTTGGGCCAACAAATAGATAATTTAAGAAACGAGGCAATCAAAATAGAGAATGAGATAACTAAAGTTGGAGATGCAATGTCTTTGATGATGATAAATATGCAAAATTCAAAACATGTAGATTGCATCACTTCAGTACACTATATAAATTTTCCAACAATACGAATGCTAGCTCCTTAAATTGAGAATCAGAATTGGATAAAAATGGGAGCTTTCAGTGCTATATATATAGCCATGGGAATCAATTACGTATTTCAGTTTTTGGCAACTTTGTTGGCAGGGAGGAGAAGCAAGAAATGTGGATTGCAAAAACAGTGACGGGGTCATTACCATGCCAAGATATAATTAAAAAAGCATGGAAGCAGAAACCAAATTCTTACATCATTTTCAAGGAACTGCTCAAGGGCTGCAATAATCAAGATATAATCAAAGAATACAAACTGCAGAAATTCTGCAGAAAAGAAAAGAGTAACAACTACAAGCCAAAAACAACTAATAGGTTGAAACAAAGAAAAGGCCTAAACAAACACCAAGCAGAGCCAACAATCTACCACAGCAAAACCAATTAACGAAAAATACAGATCTGAGTTTCAAACCCAACTATATTGAGAATAATGGAACTGAGATTCTAGATCCAAAAACAAGCGGAAAAACGAGATCTTTGCTACCAGAGGAGAGGAAAAATCGAAAAAAAAAAAAATATAGAGAAAACCTTACCTCTTTTGATGGCTAGGCTCGTCGGATCTGTACGGTGGGAAGAGATGGAGATGGATTGTCGTGGAGGGAACTGAGATTCTAGATCTAAAAAAAAGTGGAAAAACAAGATCTTTACAACCAGAGGACAGGGAAAATCGAAAAAAAAAAATAGAGAAAACCTTACCTCTTTTGATGGTTGGGCTCGTCAGATCTATTCGGTGGGAAGAGATGGAGATGGGTCGTCGTGGAGGGAGACAGAGATGGGTATGGGTCGTCGGAGATGGCGCCTGGCAGTACCTAGTGGTGGGTCGTGCGTGATGATCGACGGTGGCGAAGCTGGGTCACGGTAGCTGAAAAAAAACAAAAAGGCTGGTTTGCCGGAACTAGAAGACGGCCGGAGATGGAAAAGGGCCGGAACTGGAAGACTGCCGGTGGTTGGGTATGGGTCGTCAGATGGTGGGGGACCTCGTCGGCGGTCGCTCTGTCGGAGATGGAGAACGACGGTGGCGGGTCGTGCGTGGTGGTCGACGGTGGCGGGTAGTGTTGTGGTGGTCGACGGTAGGAAGATTTTGGGGTAGATGGAGAGAGGGAGGGAAAATTTGGGGGGAAGACAAAAATGAGAAAAATGGATCGGCTGAACTGGTTTTGTTGTATTCGAAAATTTGAATTCTTTTTTTTTTTTTTTTTTTTTGGAAAAAAAAAAAAAAAAGGTTAAAAACTCTATGGCCCTTTCCACGTAGGAAAGGGCCGGGCAGGGGCCGGCAAGATGGCCCCTGCCTATCACTACTCGCAGAGAGTGAGCAGTAATGCCAAGTTCCTGCTTTTTAAGCATTGAAACATAGAAAAGTGACTTTGCAGTCGAAGATAACCATATTGTTTCATAATGATGAATGATAATGACTACAAAAGCCAAGTCCCATCTCAAAAAAACAAAAAAAAAAGTTGAATGACCCATACAGCAAAAAAAATATTTGGATTTCAAATCAACCTGAAAATGGAACATGTTAAACAAAATAAATAAATAAACCTGTCTAAAAGAAACATCAACAGCATTGTGCGCTCAGTTCCCGAAACTAAAGAAATCTAATCAAAATTAGTTTCAAATTATAAGATCTGAGAGGATATATAAAGAACAGACATAGACCTTGCATCTCTGAGCAACATCCTGCGCTGCAAGCATGGCAGCATATGGTGAAGACTCATCTCTGTCAGCTTTCACCTTCATCCCACCTGTATATATTAAGATTACTTTAACAAACCTACGAAGCAGTTGTTCATTCTGCAATATGTAAACAATCATACATATTCCGGCATCTTAGATTCTATTACAGGAATGAAGGTTCCCAGATTTCTTAAACACATAAGGAGAAATAGTCGCACTATGCTAACGTTGTAGGTCTATTACACCCTACCATGTCAGCATGGTGGGATAAACGTGAGATAAATGTGTGATATATAGCATTACTAATAAAAAAAATCCATGCTGCCCCACCTACCAACCAATAGGCAGGCACACAGAAATTCTTAGGGAGAATAAATACATTTAACAGATCCTATAGTATTACTATAAGATGCAGGGTCTATGCTATTTGAACACAACTAATGGCTTCTACACAAAAACAACAAAACAGAAAATGATACCCAATATTTAGCATCAAGAAAGATTTTCTTTACCCGTAATTCGAACAAGCGTTTCACCACCCGAGATATCGGTCACATGCTGCAGATCAAACAAAATGTACACTTTCGGTCACACTCCTACGAATTTTAATTTTAAGAACACCGAACAAACATGTTATACTTACAAAAAATGTGTCATTAAATGATGCAAAAATGTGGGCGACGCCAAAAACTTGTTCTCCTTCTCTTACAGCAGGTCCAAGGGTCACATTTTCTTCCTTTGGCTCCCTAGTCTTCCTCCTCGACTAGCACCCATGAACATAAAAAACATATGACAGTAGGCAAAGTCAGAAACCATGCAATCTTGAAAGTCTTGACAATAACTCTCTTTTTATAAGTAATAAGAAGGATTTAATAGGTAAAATGTACAGCACAATCTATCTTGCACCGCTCAAACTATTGCAGTCAAGAGCTGGTACTGTGCCCTAATTCAATGTATGCGCAGCTGTGTTAACTTAATGCTTGGCAATACTTGAGCCAACCAACTCGGCCAGCTGCAGGACCATAACTCTTACAAATGTAAATCAAATTAACGCATGTTCCATCCACTTAAGTTACACTTGACATCTAAAAATTGCAACAGCTGACCAGCTTGAGCCTATTCAAAACTTCAATAAATGAGACAAGGCATGGCTGATGAACAAGAGCAGCAAGAAAAGTTTCAATCCAACTAGACAATCTTCAATAAAGGCAAAAGCCACTACTTTTGAAATCTATCCTTCACATGGCTGAAAGCCTGAAACAAACATTTTGAAGTGACCTATATATAAAAAGGAGGAATTCACAAACATTGTTTTTCAGCAAGTAGTAGATAAATACTACATTTGTTAAGAGAAAACCTACACATAAAAAAGAGGAATTCACAAAAATTTCAATTATTTACCTACGCGTCCTCAGATCTTTACCATATGGGAAATAGAACTCATATTTATTATTATTATTATTTAAAAAAAAAAAGACATTTGCATCATAGTCATATTGGTTCACTTTCAAAAAAAGAAAAAAAAAAAAAAAAAAAAAAATTCAACGCCCAAATCACACCAAAGGCACAAACAGATTCAAATCGTCTTAAAGAATTTTTCTCCTACCGTACACATTTTAAAGGCCATCTGCAGACAAATGAACATTATAAATTTTGTAGATGGTATCTAATGCTCCGTTTGTTTCGACGTAAAATGGTTTCCGTCGTAAAATGGTTTTAGGAAAGTCATTTTTCAGGAAACCATTTTCCGACGAAAGCATTTTCCGGTGTTTGGCGCGTACGGAAAATCGCAAATATTTTTTTATATTTTTATTCAATCATATTAACTTATAAAAATTAATTTTTATTTACATCATAAAAATATTAATGTAAAATAATATAAAAATTATCGATGACAAGATTCGGTCACTGACCGACTAGATTCTTACTATTTTCACCTGATTACGGCTAATATAACTAGAATTTGAGATAAAGGTTGGAATCCGGACAGTTTCGTCAGAATTTGGGATAGCCGGATTCCGGCGAAAGTGGCCGGATTCCGACTGTTTCGCCGGATTCCGGCCATCTAGCCGGATCTGGCCAGAGAGGCCGGATCCCGGCAGGCTGGCCGGATCTGGCCAGATCCGTTCGGCCAGCCGGCCGGAATCCGGTCGGTCTGGCCAGATGGCCGGATTCTGGTCAGATTGGTCGCCGGAATCTGGCTAACCGGATTCCGGCGAAGGTGGCCGGATTCCGTCGCCAGATTCCGGCGACATTAACGGATGTTGGATTTCGATACCGGCAATATTTCGATGGTGGTCGGCTGCTTGAACGTGAAGGTCGACTGTGCCGTTTAAAATAGATCGACTGCGTCTGGCGTCTTCGGAAAATGATTTACGCTTTTAAAAAGCGTAAATTATTTTTCAAAATTTACTAAGCATTTTTGGTCAAACAGAAATCATTTTTCGGTTGACTATTATTTTCGCCCCTACCAAACACCGGAAAATGCCGAAATCATTTTCCAGAAATCATTTTACGCCGAAACAAACGGAGCATAAAATGCAAATCAATTTCCCAAACTATGCATAGAACCTTCATGGCAAACAAAAAACAAAGCATCTAGAGATCTGAAATGAAACAAAATTCAAACATGGTAAGTGTATGTGCGTACCACACCATATATAAGATACAAAAGATTTATAATAATTTGTTATTTGAATTGCTTATAATTTAAAATTTATCTATTCAAATAAGTGAACAGGCAATCTAAAAGATCCATTATAGGATATTTATAAGAGTACTATAGCTAGCAATAATAACTACTTTAGCTACTAAAAAAGACTTATTTTATATTGGACAGAAATTTCGTACAAATTAATTTGTAGAAAATTTTTCACAACTCACATATAAGAATGATATGTGACCTTTAAGTATGTGAGAAACACATGTTATTTTTATAACATGTACTTCTCATATGTTTTTATAATATGTACTTCTTACATGCTTAAAAGACACATATCACTTTTATATATAAATTGTAAAAAATTTCTTACAAATTAATTTAATTGTACGAAATTTCTGCCATATTATATTTTACCTAATCATTTTTAGATGTGAACTTCAGCAAATTATTTATTCTATTATTTACCTTTTTAAAATATTATTATTCAATCATTTTTCTATTTTTTTTTTCTCACTCTCGCTCACCTCCCGACAAACATCTTTTTCAATTCAAATGAAGAGAAGAGCATTCAGTTAGATTTATTTAAAGAGAAATGACCAATTTTCCCCCCTTTCACTCACTCTCTCTCTCTCTCTCTCTCTCTCTCTCTCTCTCTCTCTCTCTCTCTCTCTCTCTCTCTCTGGAGCAAACGGCCGGCGAAACCCTCTCTCTCTTTTCGGCGTCTCACGGTCAGTGGCGGACCCAGCCTCCCAAATATGGGAGGGCCAAATTGAAAGAAAGAAAATTTGGGGGGGCAAATCTAAAAAAGTAAACAAAATTAAGGGAAAAATTTTATTTTATTTTATTTATTTTAAATTTTATTTTTTATTTTTTAGAAAAATTCTGGGGGTTGGGGGGGCCAGGGCCCCCCCTAGCCCCCATGTAGGTCCGCCATTGCTCACGGTGCTCTCTCTCTCAAACAAACGGCCGGCCGAACCCCACTCTCTATTTTCGGCGTTTGACGGTGCTCTCTCTCTTTCTCTCGTCGGCGTGTTTGTTCTCAGGCGGCTTTGGCGGCCGTCTCTGTCTCCGGCGACATCTGACTTTCCGGGGCCTTCTTCCTCCACCCAGGTGCCAAAAGCTTTCTCTCTCTTTCTGTCTCTGTATGCGATGATGTGCGTGAGAGAGAAAGCAAAGCAAGCTTGTGGGAGGGAGAGTGAGTTCCTGATATTGTGTGATGCTGGAAAAAAAAAAAAAAAAAAAAAAAAAAAAAAGAAACTCAAGCCATGGCTCCCCCTACCACTCTTAAGAAGAAAAAAAGAAAAAATTATAAAAGAAAAAAAATAGTAGTAAAGTATACCTGTAAATGGCCAGTGACATTTCGTTGAGGACTGAAAGAAAGGTCTCCGGGTTTAATTTGAACCGGATTGGACCAGGTCAGAAAACTTGATGCAAAAGCATACGCTTGGGCTTAACTAGTTGATAATCAAAACCCAAAATAAAGTTTGCTGATAAAAAGGAAAAAGGAATTTCTATATATGCACCAAAATGAAAAAATTAGAAAGGGAGAAACAGGTAGATTTGGCATATTCTCTCGGTCTAGTGAGCCTCAAGGTGTAAGGTCTACTCTACTTAGTCCTTTCTCCACAAAAGCATCATTACATTGTACAAAGTATGAACATCATTACACTGTACAAAGTAAAGGAGGTAAGAATTAGAGCATTTCTAACAGTTTTTCTTTCCTTTCCATCTATTTTTCCTATACATAAGGAACAAAAGCACTTTTTGCTTCCCAATAAAAAAAAACTCCACAGCAGCTTCCTTTCATTTTTTCCTATATCATTAAAATATTAATTTATACTTTTTCTTTTTTTATTAATTTCTTTTCTTCTTCTCTCTCCCTCTCTCGTCTTCTCCGTCCTCACCCACGCCCAAACTCTTGATCTTTCTTAATCTGTCACACCAAAATTGCTATCATCGGCGGGCTTTCCGTCCAGGGCTTCGACAATTAAGCAGCTAGTCGTCCAGGGTCTCCGGTAGTGAGGATGGTGCTCGTCACCGACCCAAATGATGGGCTGTGCTCGTCACAGTCCCAAATCAGTTGGCCATGCGTCACCTACATCGGGCAAGGCGGGGCTGGTGGGTCTGGGATTTTCGTGACCGGAAGGCATTGGAGGAGGCGAAGGTTGCAGAGAGGTGGCCATGGTGGTTTGGGCGAAGAAGAAGAACTGACGGCCATTGTTGGTTTGGACGAAGAAGAAACGGCCATGGTGGGTTTGGGCAAAGAAAAAAAAAGAATGAAGAAGAAGAAAGGAGATGAGGCAGACGTGAGAGGAGAGAGTTTTTTTTAAGATTATAAAATAAGATGGGAAGTGAACAGTAGTTCCCAATGCATTGGGAAGAACTGTTTACTTCCTAGGGAATGGAAAAGGGAAGGGAAACTGCTGTGACGTGGTTTTTATGACTTTTTTTAAAAATTTTCCTAAAATGTAGGTAAAATTTTAATTTTTTTTTTAGATTTTTTTTTGGGGGGGAAAGATCTAGGGCTACGGGAGACCCAGGCCCCTGAATAGATCCACCCCTAGATATGATATAAAATATAAATAATTTATATGCAAAAGTGAAAAAAGTTTTGTTTTGTAATGATTTTTTTTTTAAATTTGAATAATAATAAAAAAATGATTAATGTGATATAAAAAGTGAAAAAAAAAAAAATTATAATTTTTTGAAGTTTATTTACCAAACAGGGCCATCGGGTGTGTTTGATAACCAACGTTTCCTTCCCTCCCTTTATTTTCATTTCTCTTATAAAAATTAAAAAAAAAAAAAAAAATTCATATCATTCTAACGTTTTTCACTTTTTATATCACATCAATAATTTTTTATTATTACTCAAATAAAAAAATTAACTATAAAATAAAACTTTTTTCATTTTTCCATAAAAAATTATAAACTTATTATTTTATATCACATCAATCATATTTTATTATTATTAAAAATAAAAAAATTTCTTCCAAAATATCATGCCCAAAATAAAATATTTGAAAACATAAACAACTGAGTTATTAATGGCTGAAGCTAATTAAAAGTAAATAAAGAGAAGTTGGTTTCAATTGAAAGTAGGCAAATGTCAAGAGTTAAATGCCTTACTACATGGTTTCCTAACAGGAGTTTTACATGAGCTAACCACGAGGTTTCACTCATCCTTCCTTGTCTCAACACATATGCAAATTAACCAAAGCTCTATACGCACTGAACCCACACCTAGAGCTAGCTTGGTTTTCCCACCTTAGCAACAAGTTACTCGAGCTCAAATTTATTGGATCAAAGGCTGATACTTCCTTATTAAGTCTTCGGTCCAAATATCTATTACTATCTTCATTTTCATTTATATTATATATAGATGGGTTGGTAGATGATCCACGTACGGGTGCTTATTGCATCTTTCTCAACTCCAACCTTAATTATTTCATGGAGTTCATGGAAGCAGCCTATTGTCTTCAGGTCAAGCGCGCGCACCGAATCAAAATACAAAGTCGTTGCTAAAACTGCTGCCCAACTCCTTAATTTGGATCCAAGCTCAATTTTATACTCCCACAACCTTTCTCACTCAATTCTCATACGATCCTCTTACATTGTGTGGGTCCTATGTATGTTGATCCACACGATGTAAGAGAGAAATTATGGGAGAGTTGGGTGAGAGTTATGAAGAAAACATTTCTCAATGGTAAAATTATTGTAGTTAAAAATAATTAGGAGCTACGTAAATAATTGTGAGCTATAAAAAAGAGAGAAATTTTACAATTTTTTATTTTTATTTTTTTTATTCCCCACACCAGCCCAATTATCCACCAATCACGGATCAAGACAATTTTCCAAAGAATCCTAACCGTCCATAGGCTATGTACGTACCCAACTCGTAAAAAAATACAACACAAAAACACAGGAAATCCATGGACCAATCCACCCTCGAGCAACGTGGCAAACAACGATAATACCATGATTACTATCCCCTTCCCGCCCAAAAAAACCCATAGAAAGTCAAAAGAAAATAACGTACGAAGGGGCATTTTAGATCTTTTGATCAGTCCAAGGAGAGGATCGGGTAACGTGCGCACCGTTTCGAGAGAAAAACCATGCAATCGTCTTTGGGGCAAATGGTGGGGACGTAGACGATCTCGTCGCAGCCGTCGGTTCGGTGACGTTTGAAGTCGAGTAACGTGGCGAACATCGCCATGAAGAGGACGAGGTGGTTCAAGGCGTACCTCTGGCCCACGCACACGTGGGCCCCGGCCCCGAATGCCATGAAGTTCCGCTTGCAAAGCCGGTCCTCCTGCCGCTCTTCCGAGAACCTGTCCGGGTCGAACCGGTCCGGCTCGGTGAAACCCTGGAACGACGACTGGTACACCGAAGGGAACACGATCGTACCCTTCGGGATCGTGTACGTCTCCGTCAGCGGAAAGTCCTCCGCAGCTATATGAGGCACCACGGTCGACGGAGCTCGGTACCTCACGACCTCACGCGCCACCGCATGCGTGTACTTCATACGCCCGAGCTGCTCGGCGGTAATCAGAGAATCCGACTCCGGCGACCATATCGACTCGGCCTCCTCGCGAACCTTCGCCAGCACATCCGGATGCGAGTCGAGGAGCGTGACGGCCCAGAGCAGCGACGAGGTCGACGCATCCTGAGCCGCGAAGAGGAAATCGAAGAGGTAGCTTCCGATCTCGAGGTCGTTGTTGTACGCCGGCGACGGAGAACCGGCGGCGACAGCATCCGCGAGCTCCCTCGCCAACTCCTGCATCCAGAAATCGATCAGGCACGAGGGTTGCCGCCCCTTCTCCATCCTCGCTTTGCTCTGTTCCGCGCACACCGCTAGCGTCTTGACCAGGCGGTCAACGCCGAGCCTTGCGTTTCGAAAGGCCGTACCTGGCAGGTCGATGGGCAGCTTCATGAGGCCGACGTTGAAGAAATTGTAATCGACCTTAAACCTCTGGCGGGCCTCACGGCCCAAGTAGGGCCCAACAAAGACAGTCTGCGAAGTTTCCAGATTCATGTCACGTGCGAGAAATCTGAGCGGGATCGGCTCATGCTTTCTCTGGGAAGCGAGGCGCTCCCAATGCATGAGGTGGCGGAGGATAATGATCTGCTGGAGCGAGGTGTAGGTGGAGAGCGCTCTGGGCGTGAAGTTGGGAGCCATCCGACGGCGGAGGTCCTTGTGGTCCTGGCCCATCATGTAAATGAGGTTGTGGTCGCCGAAGAGCTTTTTGCCGAATGGGTGGCCCACCAGGTGGAAGGCGTCGGGGCGCACATTGGCGAAGACCTTGTGGGAGAGCTCGGTGTCGCGGATGAAGAGAATGAACCTGCCGACTATGTAGTTGGCGGAGAAGCCGCGCCCAGATGAGGTGGCGAGCGCGGACTGGAGGTCCCAGAACTTGGTGGTGTGACGGACCAATGGGAGTGCGTTGCCGAGGAACGGGAAGACGAAGGCAGGGCCGGGAACACCTTTTTTCTTGTTCAAGTAAGAGATCTGTTCCATGAAGAGGAGGAGCACCAAAAGGGTAAAGAGGTAAGGGGCAAGCGGGGCGAGAGAGATTAAGATGGAGTTCATGTTTTTGTTCGAAAGGAAAAGAAAGAGAAAAGGAGCGGGAAATTAATGCCTTTGGACAAGCGATCGAGCATTATTTATAGGCAGATTTTTTTTTTTTTTTTTTTTTTGAACCGGAACATTAATCTATTATTCATAAAAAAACCAACCCAAACAACGATAGGATCTAAGGATTGATTCCTTAGTTACAATATGCAATATGAGCAATATTCCTTAGAATATCCTCTAATCATGCCTTATTTACATTACTAAAAGCTGCCTGGCATGCTAGAACATAGGCAGTTCCATTGTTACTTCTATAGACATAAACAAAACTGAAATTTCTACGCCGTTGACACTACAAAAATTTGTGCAATTTGCCACTTACATTTCGCCACATGTACGGATACTGTACACATGGTGAAATGTTAGACACGTGTAAATGGCTACGTATTCGGTGCGTCGTAGATCTGAATGTAGCTAATTGTACAATTGGCCACGTGTACGGTACAACACGTGGCCACTCAGCCACGTGTATTTAAATACATGTGGCTAACATTTTGCAACGTGTATTTAAATACACGTTGCAAAATATTAGAAATTTAATTTTTTAAAATTAATTAATTAATTTATTTGTTAATTTATTTTTATTCATTTATGTTAATTTCTTTTTAATTTAATTTTTTTTTTCTTGTTTCTTATTTTTGTTAAATTCTATTTTAATTTGGTGCTTGCTGTGCTACTGGCCGGCCGGATTTTGGAGAGACAGAGAGACGGAGAGAGAGAGAGAGAGAGAGAGAGAGAGAGAACATAGAACGAACACTGAGAGAGAGAGAGAGAGCGAGAGGGAGAGAGAGAACACTGAGAGCGAGCGAGAGCGAGAACACTGAGAGAGAGAGAACAGAGAACACAGATTCGAGAGGGAACAGAGAAATAATGAGAGAGAGCCTAAGAGAATAAATATATACATATATATATATTATATATTCAAAGTAATGGTAGGTGGGTGCACGGGAATTGTCCCGCTCGCCTACCTGCACCAATTTTGGCCACGTGGCCTAAAGCCACGTGGCCAAATTCTTGATTTATATATATATAATTTTTTTAAAAATATAAATATAAAAAATTATATATAAAAAAAATATAATATTTTAGCCACGCGTATTAATTACACGTGGCCAATTAGCCACGTGTAATAAATACACGTGGCTAATTGGCCACGCATATTAATACGCGTGGCTAATTTCCGTGGCCAATTGCAAATATAAATATAAAAAATATAAATATTTTAGCCACACGTATTTATTACACGTGGCCAATTAGCCACGCGTATTAATTACACGTGGCTAACTATCATCTAGCCACATCTATTTATTACACGTGGCTAATTGGCCACGTGGCTACAGTAACGACTACTGTTGCAACGTGGCTAATTGTATGTTTTTTTGTAGTGTGATTAGCAAATGGATTATATGACAGCCCTCTAGAGTACTGTTAAATTTCTTTTAATTATAAAGTGTTTATTAGAATATTAATTTTTTTAAAAAATATTATATTCATTATTTTTGATTGGCTTAAATTTTTAAAATAAATAATGATTTAACTTAAATTTAAATTTAAATAAATGATAAAAATTAATTATTTTATGATGTAATTAAAATAGTTTCTAATAAACTGACGTGAGCACTTACGTACTGCTGGTGCAATTTTGCCAAGGCAAGGAGAAGCAGGATAACCCCTTTTGTAAATTAGCTTATACAAACAGAAAGAGAAATATGCTCTTAACTAATGGCATACAACAAGAGGATATATATATATATATATGTATGTTGGAAACATGCATGATGATTGCTGGCAGGCTAAGATAAATGCATCTCTCGAAGTTCTTCATGCCATTTGGTAGCATCAAGTCAGTCCATAATTGAAAATTTGAAATCAACATGGCAAGCAAGTTAAATAAGGAAAAAGGGGTTAAAAAAAAAAAGAAAAAGAAAAGAAAGGGCTGGTTCGTTTGGGTATCGAATATTTCGAATATGAATAATATTCTGAATTTGATTACAGATTTCAAGGCAATGAAAATGTGTTTGGATGTTGAATATAATTTTAGATTCTTTTAAATATGTGTTTGGGTGTTGAATTTGAAAGATTGGAAAAAAGTGTTTTATAATAGTATAAAGTGATTGGAAATGATTGGATTGTATGAAAAGTTGTGTATAATGATTGGAATGGTAAAAAATAATAAAAAAAAATATATGATGGGTTTTAAAAAAGTGTTTTATAATAGTATAAAATGATTGGATTGTATGAAAAGTTGTGTATAATGATTGGTATGGTAAAGAATAATAATAATAAATATATGATGGGTTTATTCAAACTATTCAAACTTTATTCAAGTGACCCATGGGTTTTATTCAACTTGGATCCGAATATGGGTTTTTGAATAAAAACCCGGTTCGAATATTGAATAATATTACGAACCAAACGCAAGTAGCTAGGAACACCTTCTCCACATGGGATTTTGTCATGCATCTCTGGAAGTAAGGAAGATCAGAGGTAAAAGACTCGGCCATTTTCCAAAACTTAACATCTTTCTGTATAAAAAGAATTTGTACAGAAAAGTGAAAAAATTTTGTATTGTAGTGAATTTTTTTATTTAAATAATAATAAAAAAAATTATTGATGTGATATAAAGTTGGAATGTTTTGAAGTTAGTTATTTTTGGGATAAGTGAGAAAGGGGAATGAGAATTCTCCTTCCTTTGCCAAACGAGCCCTATATATAGTCTACGGGAGGAGGGAGATATTATTAATAATATTAGTCCTGCCATCCATACCACATGTTTGAACAATGGTGTCAATGTGTCATCATGTCTCCGTACAATTTTATCATTTACCTTAACAATCTGCTAATGATTTTTGTACGTCACTTCGGTGTACATTAAGTGTACACTAAGGTAATTAATGTATAAATAATACATCTCTTAACAATCTGATTTAAAGAGATTAAATATGTCAAAGGATTAATTGTATATTAATGAAATTAAACCCAACACAAAATTAAAAGTTTCCATGACAAATTTAAGGTGTTTGTGGAAGTAGCATGTGAGAAATATATATATTTTTTAATAGCATGTGCTTCTCACTTACTTAAAAAATATATATTATTTTATTAGATTGATTTATTAAAACGAACTACAAATCAGTAAATAATTTTTATCATTTGTGTAAATATATTCTAAAAATATATTCAGTCGACCATGATTGTAATTTATAGGGTGGAAAACCCTATTGTTTAAGGAATGTCTGCCAGAGCTTAGGAATAGTACGTACGTACCATGTTGTTTTTGAGCTTGCAAGTTTGCAACAGCAAATTTCTCTTGTTTTTGAATTTTGAGGCTTAAATACTTTTGTCCTCTGAATTTTAACAATTTTATTTTTTCTTCTTTCGATCGGGTGGTACTCCGCTTATGGGCATATACCGTAATAGTATCTTCATCAATCTGTCGTCAAGAAAACTAAAGGAATTCCACGTCAAACTAATCAAAACTTGACATGTATCATTAACTTATTAAAAAAATAATAAAAACTCAAGTGTAAAAATCAAGAAAAAAAAAAACTAAAAATCCAAAGGGGTGGCTTGGGCCAACCCTATGTTTTTTTTTCTTGATTTTTACATATAAGTTTTTTTAGTTTTTAAATTTTTTTAATAAGATTAATGACACGTATCAAGTTTTGATTGGTTTGACGTGAAATTTCGTTAGTTTTCTTGACGGCATATTAGCGGATGTACTATTTGGGTGTATGCCCGTAAGCAAAGTCCTGTGTAATGAAAAGTGAAACTGAAAGGAGAAAAAAAAATTAAGTTGTTAAAATCCAAAGAACAAAAAATACTTAACCCAAAATACAATCCCAAATTCTGATTTGGAGTACTTGCAAATCATTTTGCGCATTATTCCCCGGCCTCCGAAAAACCAAATAAATAAATAAATTCAAATCCCCTCAAAAACTCCCACAAAGAAGATTTACATGGTCTGGCATCATAATTCTTAAAAATCATGATAAAAATAATAATAATAATTCATAATAAACTCAAAATCACTTGGGCTAGCCAATAGCCACCAAAATCATCAAAGCAAAATCGAAACAACAGGCCAACCTTTTGAAAAAACTAAAATTATATAGAATAGTTGGCCTATGCATTAGGATCATTACTGTTTTTCAGAAGTTTATTCTTATTTTCAGTAGTTCGGCTCTAAAAGAAAATTAGTATTCAATAAATCATCATCTCCTCCTCCTCGTTGTATTGTGTTATGACAAATCCTCTTCCTCCTTCTCATCTTCTTCTTCATTGTATTTTATTATGATAAATCTTCTTCCACCTCCCCATCTTCTTCTTCTTAATCAGTGTATTGTGTTATGATCAATTCTCCTCCTCCTCCTCTTCTTCTTCTATTAATCGATGTATTGTGTTATTATAGATAAGAGTTAACTATTTTAACTGTTACCTCCACACAAGCCACACTTATATTGAAGACAATACAAAACTTACTAGATTGTTAGGTTGCCTAGATGTTTTATTACTTTCATTTAGACATGTTATTAAGTGAAAACAAATATCAGAGTCTCGTTTATAATAATAATATTATTATTTTTATGTAAAGGCAATGGTCTAGTTTGGCAAACCCCCTCAACTTTCTTCTTCTTCTTCTTCCTCCTCTTTTTTTATTTTTTATTTTTTATTTTTTATAATAATATTATAATAACTTTTTCACTTTTTATTATTATTCCAAAAACAAAAACCCATTACAAAATACATCTTTCTCACCTTTCCAAATAAAAATAAAAAAAGAAGAAGAAAAATGATTCATTCTCCCTCTCTCTCTCTCTCTCTCTCTCATCTCCTCACTTTTTAAAATCATCATTCATTATTAGCATCCATGCATGTAGATCCCTCAAATCTAATGGTAATTTTCAAAAGCGAAAGTATAAAATCCCTCAAATTTAATGGTAATTTTTAAAAGTGAGAGTATAAAAGAACATGAAGCTGATGTATAGAACATCTCAAAAAAAAAAAAAAATCAAAACTTTTTTCTACATTATATCAGTTTTTCCTAAGCACATTATATTGATTGTCAATAGAACTCTGATTTTGTAGTCGTTTTGGATGTCCAACTGTCCAAGTAAACTTCTGCACAAACTTGTGTCAACTCGTAGAAAGAACAAACAATTTACTGTCCAGTGAATCTCAATAGCTCGTTGAATCTTACAACTGCAGGGAACATATGAGCCGCCTGACCAGTGAGGGTCGTGATCAAGGAGCGGATTTTACAGGATGATGACAGCAGCAAAAGGCAATGGCACTTCTGGTGACTTAATGATGTGTAGATATTGTGTCAACAACGGGGGGGAAAAAGACCCGATAAAAAACTATGGTGTCAGGAACAACAGAAGGAAGTGGTAAAGAGAAAATTTCGGCAACCAAAATCAAGTTAGCTTTGATAATATATGAATCCACATTAATAGAAACATGAATAAATTCCCACTTTTCAACCAAATAGAAAATAAAAATTAGCATATGAGCAGGATAGTGCAACATCATCAATTTTGAATAGTGTAATCTGTCGAGCCAGCAATCATAATTTTAAGTTATATAAAAATTGTTTCCAAATGCGCTGAAAATAAATCTTTGGCGAATCCCATAGAGACCGGAACTACAAATTAGTTTCAAAATTGGCTAATTTCCAAGGTCCGGCAATTCAATTGGAAAACACAACTATTGCATTGCAAGAACAAAAACAGCTCTGACTGGATAAGAATAGCAAAAGCTCACAGCCGTCTACCTCTTCTACCACCCTTCCTACGAGTGCTATCACTGGGAATTGGAGTGACATCCTCTGAAACACAAGTTAAATTCGAAATTAACACACAGAAAAACAAGCTACAAGACATAGTTTCAAAACAAAGTAAACCTCAAAATGCAATGCATAAAAGACATGTACTCGTAATATTACATATCTTGAATTAACTCCTTAAACAGTATCCTAAGTTAAAATCTTTTAACAAACGCTATTTTCCCAGCCATGTTGTTGGATAACGGAAATGATTACCAATTTGAAATTGTGAAAATTGCCTACTAGGGAATAAGAGCCTTACCTATACGTCCAATTTTCATTCCAGAACGAGCAAGTGCTCGGAGAGCAGACTGTGCCCCAGGACCAGGTGTTTTTGTCTTGTTCCCACCGGTGGCACGGAGCTTGATGTGCAGAGCAGTAATGCCAAGTTCCTGCTTTTCAAATATTGAAACATAGAAAAGTGACTTTGCAGTCGAAGATAACCATATTGTTTCATAATGATGAATGATAATGACTACAAAAGCCAAGTCCCATCTCAAAAAAACAAAAAAAAGTTGAATGACCCATACAGCAAAAAATATATTTGGATTTCAAATTAACCTGAAAATGGAACATTTTAAACAAAATGAATAAATAAAGCTTTCTAAAAGAAACATCAACAGCATTGAGCGCTCAGTTCCCAAAACTAAAGAAATCTAATCAAAATTAGTTTCAGATTATAAGATCTGAGAGGATATATAAAGAGCAGACATAGACCTTGCATCTCAGAGCAACATCCTGCGCTGCAAGCATGGCAGCATATGGTGAAGACTCATCTCTGTCAGCTTTCACCTTCATCCCACCTGAATATATTAAGATTACATTAACAAGCTAAGAAAGCAGTTGTTCATTCCGCAATATGTAAACAATCATACATATTCCGGCATCTTAGATTCTATTACAGAAATGAAGGTTCCCAGATTTCTTATACACATAAGGAGAAATAGTCCCACTATGCTAACGTGGTAGGGTCTATTACACCCTACCACGTCAGCATAGTGGAATAAACGTGGGATAAAGGTGTGATATATAGCATTACTCATAAAAAAAATCCATGCTACCCCACCTACCAAACAATAGGCAGGCATACAGAAATTCTTAGGGAGAATAAATACATTTAACAGATCCTATAGTATTACTATAAGATGCAGGGTCTATGCTATTTGAACACAACTAATGGCTTCTACACAAAAACAACAAAATAGAAAATGATACACAATATTTAGCATCAAGAAAGATTTTCTTTACCTGTAATTCGAACAAGTGTTTCACCACCGGAGATATCAGTCACATGCTGCATACCAAACAAAAAGTACACCTTCAGTCACACTCCTAGGAATTTTAATTTCAAGAAAAGAACGCCGAACAAACATGTTATACTTACAATAAATGTGTCATTAAATGATGCAAAAATGTGGGCGACGCCAAAAACTTGTTCTCCTTCTCTTACAGCAGGTCCAAGGGTCACATTTTCTTCCTTTGGCTCCCTAGTCTTCCTCCTCGACTAGCACCCATGAACATAAAAACATATGAAAGCAGGCAGAGTCAGAAACCATGCAATCTTGCTAGTCTAACAATAACTCTCTTTTATAAGTAACAAGAAGGATTTAATAGGTAAAATGTACAGCACAATCTATCTTGCACCACTCAAACTATTGCAGTCAAGAGCTGGTACTGTGCCCTAATTCAATGTATGCAGCTGTGTTAACTTAATGCTTGGCAATACTTGAGCCAACCAACTCGGCCAGCTGCAGGACTATAACTCTTTACACATGTTCCATCCACTTAAGTTACACTTGACATCTAAAAATTGCAACAGCTGACCAGCTTGAGCCTATTCAAAACTTTAATAAATGAGACAAGGCATGGCTGTTGAACAAGAGAAGCAAGAAAAGTTTCAATCTAACTAGTCAATCTTCAGACCTAAAAAATAAAAGGTAAAATGACATCTAACTTTTTCTACATGTTAATACTTGCATAAAAGACCACGCTTAGAGATGTTTTGTATCGTTGCTAATAACCAAACTTTACCTACTTAAGCCCCCAAAAAGTAACCTACATGCATAACATGCTAGGAAATGCCATTCAATAAACACCTCAAAAACAGGCGGTTAAATTAATGCAAAAGTGTACTTCACTAAGGAATTTGCAAAAGCCACTACTTTTGAATTCTATCATTCACGCGGCTGAAAGCCTGAAACAAAGGGTCCGTTTGGGTTTGAGCTTTCAAAAAGTGCAATTTAAAATCACGATTTTAAAATGTGCAATTTTGAAAAAAATGATTTTTAAAAACACAGTTAAGCGTTTGGTAAAATCACAGTTTAGCATTTAAAATCGCAAATTAGCCTTTAAAATTCTGCGTTTTCAAAAAAACGTCATCTTACCTGCGATTTGAAAAAGCAGATTTTTTGCGTTTTCAAATCGCAATTTTTAAAAACGCAGTTCCCAAATGATTTATGTTCTGCGATTTAGTTTAAAATCGCACTTATTGTTTCCGAAATCACAATCCCAAACGCACCCAAACATTTTGAAGTGACCTATATATAAAAAGGAGGAATTCACAAACATTGTTTTTCAGCAAGTAGATAAATACTACATTTGTTAAGAGAAAACCTACACATAAAAAAGAGGAATTCACAAACAATTCAATTAAATTACCTACGCGTCCTCAGATCTTTACCGTATGGCAAATAAAACTCATTATTATTATAAAAAGCATTTGTATCAAAGTCATATTGCGTCCCTTTCAAAAAAAAACATTTCAACGCCCAAATCACACCAAATGCACAAACAGATTCAAACCGTCTTAAAGAATTTTTCTCCTACCGTGCACATTTTAAAGGCCATCAGACTAAAAAACATTATAAATTTTGTAGATGGCATCTAAAATGCAAATCAATTTCCCAAACTATGCATAGAACCTTCCTGGCAAACAAAAAACAAAGCATCTAGATCTGAAATGAAACAAAATTCAAACCACGACCCTAAAAGGTTTCACTTGCAATTGAAAGCGTCTGTAGAGAAAGACGACTCGTAAAGCAAACGAAGAGGTACAGAATAAAATAATTGAAGGAGAGCAGAGATCGGATTCGATCTTAGTTTACCATGGCTTCCAAGTGATGAGATTAAGAGGTCTAGGGTTTCTGAGGAGGCTCTGCCGCTTCTTTCAGCTGCGAAAGCCCTAAGGAGAAGAAGAGTGAAAGGCTGTGACAGCGTCGTTTTATATGAGGAGATGCGCTAGGGTTTTTGCCACGACGAAAGTGAGTGAAGAATTGGATTTACAGAAATGTCCTTCGATTTTCTTTCTTCATTTTATTGGGTGTATCATGTATGAATATTTTATTTTTGAAAAAACTGCATTTACTCCTTCTAACTCTTATTTTATTTATTTATTTATTATTATTATTATTATTATTTTATTTTTTTTTGACAATGTCACTCCAACTTTTACAATATCCCTCTAATCTATGGTTTGCATGTCTCTTTCATGATCTAAAATGACAAGAATACCCCCTATTAGATAAATTATTATTATTTTTTTTAAATCTCATGGTATATATTTTTGTTTTTTGGGTTGTGAAAATGAGACATTGTGACTCCACTAGTAGATGGGTACATTGCAAAAATTGAAATATTGAGATATTGCAAAAAAAAAAAAAAACATGATAGTCAGAGAGGGTAAATGTGGTTAATCCTTTATTTATTTCGTGTTTTTAATGGAGAACTCCAATGATCCAACCTCTTGTCAGTGTTATATTTCATTCTACTTAAATGTGATAATTTTTTTTATTTAAATAAAGATTTTTTTTTAAAAAAATTGGGTTAATAAAAAACTAATATTTGTCCTTAGAACAACTTGTTAGACTGGTATTTATCTTTAAAGCATGTGATTATAATTATCTCATATGTTCTATTAAAAATACATATGTGAATTGAAAATACACGTGAGAATTACATTATCTAAAGATATACGTTAATTTAATAAATTGAATTGAAGAAATTTCTTTTAGCCAAATTTAGAAGAAAATTGTATCTTTTTTTAGTATGTTCAACTTTACTTAAATAAGTATATTGTATACCTATGTTATTTCAATGAGTAATACTAAAAGTCCCTCTTATGTCCTTAAAAAAAATGATGTGTCCTTTAAAATTAGCATTTGATTTATGATAGATTACCATTAGATTTTGATCAAATTGTAGATTCAAAAATTACGTTAATTCTTTTTGTTTTTTTGTTTTTTTTTGGCACCGAATGGCTTGAAAAAGGTTACCCATTAAAAATGTGATATATTACTAATGAGAATTAAATATATTATCATCAAGTTCATGCATTCTATGTTGTAGAAAAGTTTTGAGCCAACGACTATCTTTTGATTTTCTTAAGAAGAATTGACCATTTAAAAATCCATTTTAACGTTTGGCAAAATTACGATTTAGCTTTTAAAATTGATCATTTAAAAAAAAGTACCATCTTGCCTGCAATTTAAAAATGCATATTTTTTGTGTTTTCAAATTGCATTTTATTTTATTTTTTTAATCCCAAACAATTCATTTTCTATAATTTGGCTTAAAATCTTACTTTTTTTTTAAAAAAATTATTTTATATACGAAATCGCAAACGTATTCTAAAACTGTTTAGATGGCATTAACAAGGTTAATGTCACCTAATCAGTTTTGGACTAAAGGAGTAAAGTGAAAAGCCCAAAAAAAAATCGAGTTAAAATGCAATTTAAAAAACTTAGAGAATAAACTAAAATCGCGAGAAAAGCCAAGTTTTTTTGAAAACAACTGCGAATTGGAAACAAAACTTCCACATCGAAGTAATAGATCGTAAAGAATTAAATAAAGAAGAGTGATTTTGGTGACACTGAGTACAACGAATGAGATCATTGAGATGGCGACTAGGCTTTTTTTCTGGTGTTATGCCGAAATAAGACCGACATAGCCAGCATATAAAGCCAATACGGATGATATAACATATGCGCCTGCAACAATGATAGGTTCTTTGATCCCACTTAATTCAAGGTGATGATGAAGGGGTGCCATTCGGAACACACGCCGCCCAGCTCCCCACAAAATTTTTGTTGTCTTGAAGTACAATACCTAAAACAAAAGTATAGTCAGCCATTACCATTTGACAGGGAAATTGCAATTTATGGAGGACATAGCTGAAAGGACAATGACCAAAAAATAAAATGAAACTCTAGGATCAAGATTCCCTAGAATTCTACCGACTAGATTTCTTCAAATCTCAACCATTGGTTTGAAATTCAATGATTGGGATTTTGCCATATCAGCAGTTATCAGTAATTATCACTTTTAACAACTCATCAATTATCACACCTATGTAGTTATCATATTTATCCATAGTTGGGAAGTGAGAATTGGTGATATGGTAAAATCTCAACCAATGAATTCCGAACCAATGGTTAAAGAAATCTACTCGGAAAAAAACTCTTGGAAATCTTAATCCAAAACTCTTAACATTTGCCTAGCTGTCAAAATTTAATACATACATCGGTATGAGTGCATGGAAAGTACATACTATGGTTACCAACTCAACTAAGACTTCTACCAAATTAGTGTGGGTAGGCTACATGAAAACAATATGTGAATTCTTTTTCTCCACTCAGCCTTGGCTAAAATGATCACATTGGCAATACAATCGGCAAGGGGAACAGTGATGAAAGGGGTAAAAAAGTTGTCAAAGCAGCAGAACTTGCTTGGCAATTCTGATGTGTGCATAAATGTACATATGTATGAATATCAACATCCAATCAACTGAGCCTTCATCCCAAATAATTTGGATAGGCAACATGGATCCTTTTCCCAACTAATTGGACCTTAATAATTGAATTATTTTTCTCCTCAGGCCTATTGAAAGTGACAGCATAGACCATGGAATAGAATTGGCAAGTGGAACAGTGGTGAAAGGGATAAAAAGTTGTCAGAGCAGTAGAACTTGCTTGCAAGCGAAAATTCCAATGATTAATAGAGAATTTTGTACCTGGAATGGATGAGAAAAGGACCCCAGCATGACATACCTGTATAATAACTGATGATGCTTCCATGACAAATATTCCAGATGAAATAAATAATGGAAAGAACATTCCAGTACAAGCAGCCATTGCAGCCAATGCCCCACCCAATGCCAAGGACCCTGTATCACCCATAAATACAGATGCTCTGTATCGATTGTGCAAAAGAAAACCAACACAGGCTCCTGCCATTGATGCCCCAAATATAGCAAGGTCTGGTTTGGAATGCAAAACAATAGTTACCACTTAAGAAGTATCCAGAAGAGGCCAGTTTTACAATTCTATTTCTTTAGCCAGCATATTATGCAGATCAAACTTTCAACAAAGAACAATTTAACATCATGTTGATATTCTCAACCAACCACACACAATGTTATAATATGATGGATTTCTGGAACTGTTCTGCATGATGTATCCACCTTCTTGGTGGGAGTGTAATGATGAAGATGGAACAAAATTGAAACACAGATATTTAGCCTCCCACGGATCTATAAAAGATGCCAGCAAAGTAACATGATGGGCAGGCAAATAAAAATCTGAAAGCCATAAATATGAAATATTAGAGATCTGCTCTAAAGAATGATAAGAGTCCCAAGAAGTTAGCCAAACAATATAAAGACATTGACAAGAAGACAAGGCAATAACAAGTTATATCAGTTTGACAGTATCGGTAACTGTTCTTGGAGAGAGAATATGACATATTTGCATTCCCCAACAACAGCTCCTTATACGCCCAAGATAAATGCATCATAGTTAGACCAGATTTTCATTGCTTTTACCATATTCTTGTTTTTACAATATATTAGATACGGACTGAAACCATGAATCAAGAATAAATCAATGAAATGTTACATGTTCTTAAGCAGATGCCCCCTTCAATATATTTTGTTAGCTAAACATATCTATACTAACCAGAACATATTGGAAGCACCGCGATTGACATTGCTATAAAAGCCAATGCAGCAGTCCCTCCAGCCAGCCCGTCAAGACCATCTGTTAAGTTAACTCCATTCCCCATGGAAACAAAACAAAATGAAGTCAACAAGAGATAACATTTTCCCAGGCACACAAGTCCTACTGGTGCAGGTAGAGGAAGCAACATTTTCCTGCAATACCAATTGAAATATGGACCTAAATCAATGCACCATTTATGCAATACAGTTATTAAATAGATGCTCATGTAGGAACCAAATATCTGAGCGCTGAATTATCAATTAGATGTATGGGGTTATAAATGTATGGCAAATTGCAAGAAACTCAGGATTTTTACAAAAAAGAGAGTTTGTTTCATTTTTCTAAAATTGAAGTCCAAACTGATTACTACTCTTAACATGAAGGTATCTAACTTTTGCTAATCTTTGCAGCTTCTTATTCCTTGATATAAATATATATATTGACAATTAGAGAGGGAGACAAGCCGAGGAAGGGGGAAGATCAGTGTACTGTTTAGAAATTTTATCATATTGAGTCATCTTTACGTAGATCATCAAATTTTCGAGTATCACAAATATCTAATAGCAATTAAATATTTAAATAAACAATAAAAGTTGACATTATCTTGTCAGTTTGCCATCATGAGAATAGATATGTGAGTTACCATCAGAAAAATGTTGACCAGAATAGTTACAAGAAGCTATACATGCTGTAGGGTGACGATATATTTGTGGTTACCAACCAAAATGAAAACCCGGTCCCAACAGCTACCTGTGTAGTATCACAACTTAAAATTACTCGCAAGTTTAATAAGAATTGACTACAATTCAAAAGGCAATAAGCATATTAAAACCAAAAAGAAAGGAATCTGAGAAAAAAGCTTCACCTCCAACAAAAGTTTTACCCATGCTGATAAGCCACTATTATGATTCTTGATGATGGTTAAGATATCATCGACTAGCCCAATTGCAGCAAATCCTAGAGTTGCTACCGCTGCTCCAGACACTTCAGTGGAAGAAAAACCAGCAATGAATCTTGCAACAGTTACGCCAATAGGAACAAAAAATAATCCACCCATCGTGGGAGTTCTCTTTTTTAAGGAGTGCCTAGCAGGCCCTTCATTCCTGATTATTTGATGGATCTTTAACATATACAGTAACGGGACACAAACATAGCCGGCACAAGAGACTAAAATGGCTGATATAAGAAATGGGCGGGTCAAATAAAATGGTTTTAAAGGCAGCCTGACAATCCGCCACGCACACCAATCCACGAATAAAAGAAGCACCGACAAGAAGATTATGAGTCCAACACTGATTAAAACCCCAAATTTATTCCTGCAATTGGTGTGCAAAATACCAAGATCAAAATAAAGAAAAACTATAAAGAATTCTCATGAATACAACCAACTGAAACTCAGCAACCAAAAAGCAGAAAGAAGACCATAATAAGTACATTTAGCCACATGATTTACAATTATGAACACTCAAATTCAGTACTAAAACATTACTCAAGGACAAAACCAAATAATGGAGGGACGGAGATGCAGGGAATTCACTTTTATATAACCAATCAAAGTTCCCACCAATAACTACCTTGAGCGGAACACAAACAGAACCCATATAACCACTATAGGTATCGGAATGCAAACAAAACTTGTTGTAATTATTACAGTGGCATACTTGCCTTTGTTTCCTGCGTTTTCTTCCAAGCATTGCAAACCGTTGAGTAGTCATTGCAAAAGCCTCATCAGCTGACACCCTAACTCTAGGCATATCATCATCAGTAATAGGATATATCACAATTTCTTCATCGCTCTCTTCATCCTCACTGGATGAAAGCACGTACCCAGCCGCCCCATCACCGTCGCTCCAGTCATCAAGGAATGGTATACCCACTGAATCCTATAGAACAAAACATATCTCTAAGTACACAATTTCCATGATCTCTACAACGACAACCAGCTCTTAATTGGCTAGAGATGCACGAAAAACCAAAATATCAAGTAGATAAACACAAGGAAATAAATCTTGGAGTGCAACAGAGAGTAGCACACAAGCTCAAACAAGTTACCAAGTAAAATTTGCACAACACTTAGCCTTCAACTCAGAGCCAAAAAGAATACCTCATCGAAGACCTTAAATCGAACAAGCCTGTCTCGTAATCGGCACTCATGTCTTCGAACAATCGGTGCACTTAACTACAAAAAACAACGCGTTCATTAACATCCAACACTACAAAACCATAAATGCATTGATTAAAGCCATAAAGCAAAAGAAAATGCTCCGTTTCGCTCAAAACAATTATTCAGTGACCGAACATTGCACAAACAAAAAGCATACCTTAAGATCAAGCGAAAAAGGCGATGCGGAACGAAAGCGTGTGGGCGCAGAAAGCGAAACCGGTTTTGGCAATCGGAAAAGCCCTGGACGAGAGAGATGGCTGAGCTTCAGAGAATGAGAATGGGATGGCATGGCTACGGCGATGACGGAGGATCAGATCTCGGAAAAGAGGTTGGTGAGGGAAAGGAGGCCATTAAAAGAGAAAGAGAGAAAGGGATATTCGAGTTAGGAGGCCGTTTATACCTCACACTGTAGAGAGTACGGTGGAGGGAAGGGAGAGGAGGAGGCGGCGACTTCGAAGTTCACTTCTCGACATTGAAATGATTCACGCGCCATGTTCGAACGTGAAGGGTTGACATCTCTGGGTTACGTGGCACCCGGGACTAGATCTATCTCTGTCCTTCTCCATTACGAACTTTGAATAATTTTATATGTTATATAAATGTCTATTAAATAATGAAGTGATTTTTAAAATTTTTATTTGATCAATTGTATGTTTAACGATAATTTTAAAAGTTAACTCATTATTTGATGGACACTTAATAAATATTTATATGACATATAAAATTATTTTAAACCTTGATGATTGTCCAAATGTTAGATGAGCCAAACAAGGCAAGGATGTCCAAGAGCTTGGTGAGTTGGTGGATATCTTCCAAACGATAGTAAAGTGGCTGAATCGGTGAATCCGCAATCTAAGAGCCATAGGCCCCATAGCTAGGGAGTCCCCTTCAAGAGTCATGTTGTCAATCTTCTGTTCTAAGGTAGCATTGACAGCAAGCAAAGCAGCAATAAACTTCCCCTCATTAGGGTCACTAGGGGGACCAACATATATTTTTTGCAACATAGAGTTGAAAATGGTGATGAGAACCCTTTTCAATATTTTTTTGAATCTAAGTAGTGTATGTCCAATGATTCCTCAAATTTGAATCCTTTCATTTTTAGGGTGCGTTTGAGATTGCGATTTTGTAGAAAAAAAGTGCGATTTTAAACTAAATCGTAGAAAATGAACCGTTTGAAAACTGCATTTTTAAAAAATTGCGATTTGAAAATGCAGAAAAGTGCTTATTCAAATCATAGGCAATGAGGTGCTTTT
The DNA here is from genome assembly GCF_958979055.1 of Alnus glutinosa. Lineage (NCBI taxonomy): Eukaryota > Viridiplantae > Streptophyta > Magnoliopsida > Fagales > Betulaceae > Alnus > Alnus glutinosa. The sequence goes on along the minus strand of NC_084890.1, from coordinate 27,540,802 downwards.
TTGAAAACGCAGTATTTTAAAAGGCTAACCTGCAATTTTAAAATGCCAAATTACGATTTTCCCAAACGCTTAACTACGTTTCTAAAAATTATTTTTTTTAAATAGCACATTTTAAAATCGTTATTTTTAAATCGCACTTTTTTAAATCACAAACCCAAACAGACCCTTAATGAAAGTCGAGATTTAAACCCGTGGCCCTAGGGGGTGGTTCGGCCACCCCCAGACCGGCCGGACTGGGGGTGGAGCCACCCCCAGACCGGCCGGACTGGGGGTGGAGCCACCCCCAAGGGCCAAAACCCATCCAAAAAGAAATTGAGGGTTTGCCCTTGGGGTGGCCGAACCACCCCCATGGGCCACGGGGGTGGTTCGGCCACCCCCTAGGGCCAAAACCCTTCCAAAATATTTTTTTTTTTTTTTTTCTTTTTCAACTGTGGGGTGGCCGAACCACCCCCTATGGGGGGTGGCTCAGCCACCCCTCTTCTTTTTTCTTTTTTTAATTTTTTTTAAAAAAATTTATTATTTTTAATCATTTTCTAAAGATTTTAATTTTTAATTTTTAATTTTTTTTTTATGTAGTGCCACGTGTCAACCTCAGCGGTTGACACGTGGCTAGCCGTTAAAATTCGGACGGAAAATCTAACAGAGGTACCAAATGGGTTTTTACCCTTAATTCAGGTACCACCTATGATACGAAACAAAACTGAGGTACTAAATTTAAAAACACGTAAAACTCAGGTACCAATGGAGTATTTATCCCTTATTTTTATAACTTTTGACGACTTGGCAAATTTGTGACGGTTCATTAGCAAAAAACCCTAAAGGAGTGAAATTAAAAAAAAAAAATGAAATATAAATACACTAAATTGAAAGTTTTTGAAATTTAAAAGAGTAAATGCAAAAATAATGAAAGTTCGGAGGATTAAGTTAAAGTTTTCAGCAAAATAAATGATTATCCAGTGGTAAAATGGAAAGATGCATACTATGTCAAAGGAGTGACCAAAGGTAAACACTATACAAGCAATTCTAACAGTTACAGAATTCATAAGCAATGGAAACATCACAAAAATTTGATAATTCCAAGAGTTCCATATATAATCAAACATTCAAACCCCACTACAAACTCCCAAGATCACCGAATGGAAAAATAGCACAGAACACAAGAATCACTCCCCCCCATCTGCTAATCAAAACACTTGCTGAGTTTGATTGGAAATGGGCGGCCGACCACGCCCCATTGTGAATCCCCTAGTTCCATCAGGCATTTTTGGGCCAGGAGGTGGCTTCGAAGCTTCAATAACATGAGTAGACGAAGTACTTCCGTGCCCTAAGGGAAACAAAAAATAAATGTCAAAATTCAATTCAATGGGATTAAAAAAAAGAAAGAAAGGGAAATGAACAAAAAGCAAGAGGCAGCAATTTTTGTCAAGATACCCAGCCCGTTGATGCCACGATAATTATGCCTTCTTGGTTTCCCTCGATTACGACCTCTATGCCCATTTCTCTCCTTGGACAGATAATCCGCTTCCTGAAATGAAGAAGACAGAACAAAGATAATCTCTCTTTTCTTTTTCTTTTTACCATCTAGATCCTCTTACAAGATCAAAGGTTGGCGGAAAATAACAAATTCATGAAATTCCAATAGCTCATAGCAGGGCTCCCTTGAAAGGAAGGGCGTATAATCTGCCGATACAGCTCAATCAACAATATGCTTCAAATGCAAATTTTGAGAAGGGCCTCAATCTCTCAATGGCTTTAACAGAAAATATTTATATATGCTTAAAAAAATGAAGTGGCACCACTGACCTCTTCATCAGGTGTATCATCAAGATGCTCGCTTAAGTTATGATTTTCCTCATCTCCAGTATGATCGGGTCCTCGACTAGTAGTATTCTTCTCGGAATCATATCCCCTCCATGCTTGCCTTCTCTGCCCATACTTGCCCTAAAACAGGTAAACTAACATTGGTACCTGTTTTGGCCAAAAATAAATATGCAATCATGAGAGGTCATACTAATTACCACTCGATTAAGAAGCTTGACCCGCATGCCATTTCTCCAGTCCCTTTCATCATTCAAAGTAGCCACCTGATTCATTACCAGGAAGTGCCAAACCCTTAGTGTTTAATTATCCGAGCAACAAAACCCATCCAAAATATTTACTTGAGGACTTGACACTCACAGCTTTTTCAGCAGAGTCTACAGTCTCATACTCCACAAGAACATGTAACTACATACAAAAACCAGATAAAATTAATAAAGCTGGCAGACAAAATAAAACAACCTTCATTATATAACATTCCACAAATGTCAGACGTTTATCGAAAGCCTCTATTTGTGGAATTAACTCCTAGGAAAATCGTCCACTGAAAAAAGCCAAAGCTGGCAGAAGAGTTTTAATTCAAGAACGCCACGAACAGAGAGCTTCCATTTTCAGAAAATACTATGCCTTGTCCATATGCAATCCAGGCTTCTTTTATTTTTATAAGTAATTTATTAAAGGAGCTTAAGGGACGCAACCTAAGTAAACAAGGAGTATACAATAGAAAACATCCAACAAAATCAAGAATGAAAAAGAGAAAACAAAAGTCTACAAAGTTAGAGATATTGAGAAAGGCGTTAGCAGAGATCCATTCAACCAAGGATTTGAAAAAAAAATAACAAAGCTTTAGGTTCAAACTCGTCTTCTCACAATCTTTGAATCTTCGCACATTCCTTTCTCTTAAAATGCACCATATTTAACATAAAGGGATTAAATTCCAAACGATTTTAACATCTCTCTGACTGACCCTTCCTTTCCAACATGCCAAGAGATCCACTACTCGTCTAGGCATAACTCACTTTACTCCAAACATCTGCAAAACCAAATTCCAAAACACTCGCGATATCATAGTGAAGAAAGAGATGATCATGAGTTTTTCCACTCTTTTTTTGTACATAACACTTCATTACTAAACGTGACATTTGAAAAGATTCTCCAGCTCGAGAATTTTTTCTCAAGCTATCATCCAAGTGAAGAAGGCCCCCCTCAACAGAGTCTTAGACCTCCATATGCTCTTCCATGGGGAGGAGTCAGCGTTGAAAGGGAGGACTTTATAAAAAAAATTTAACCTCAAAGAATTGTATTTCCAAAGCAATCCAACAGAACTTATCTTCACCTCTATATGCAATAAAGGCTCTAAAAAAAATAATCAAGGGGGAGGAGGAAACCTAATCAATTCCGGGTGTCAAGGACCAAAGTTTCTCTTACTGAGATCAAATCACTTATCAATGCAGTTTCTGATCTCTTTATCTATTGATGAGTCAATTATGCCATTTATTTCATCAGCTACAAGGGCATGTACCCCTCTATGAGGTAATCATAAAAAACACAATCCACTTGAAAGTTCCAGTTAAAAGAAGCATATTACTTTCACCAATATCTAGTAAATCTCACCATTTTTCTTAATGCAAGAAAATCTAATCTGTCATAATCCAATGTAGTCAGGAAACAAAACTCCAAATTAAAAATAGACAATACTAAAGAATATTATTGGAAGAAGAGGGAAAATCAATGCATAAATTTTAAACTTTTAGGATAAGTAAATGATGTACAAAAAAACTATTTGACATTGAAGTCAAATTTTCTGGTTACAAACCTTACTACTGATCAGCATATCAGGCTTGCTGCCTTTAGTTGACTCTTCTACAGCATGGGGGTCATGAATTGATATATTCTTGATACTGGAAATTTAAAACGCAACTCTAGAATCAGTAAAATGTAGAAGGCCCCAACATGAAAAATGAAACAAATGAAGCGAGAGAAAGCATTGATTTGACAACGTGGAAAACAGAAATCCGGGAGAAAACATACTTTCCAGCTTCACCAAATATTCTCTGAATGTTTTCCACTGAATGATCCTCTGGTAGATGTTCTACCAAAACAGTGTAAAACTAGGGTCCACAAATTAGATTCTACACAAACACAATAAATAACACATCTGAGTGAAAACTATCAACGTCCTCAGTGTGATACCTTTGGATCCCTAACCTCAGTGAGTGGAAGAGGATGGAGTCGCTTCACCTTCTTCCCATTTGAACTCACAACCTGCAATTGTGAAGTAAGAAATTTAGAATTATGACTTTTAGCATGTAGGCCACTCCATCATCACCTAAAAAAATAAAGGAAAGAAGAGAGGAAGATTACAAGGAAAGAAGATTCCCTCAGTGCAGCCGCTATCATTGAATAGTCCCGGGTGAGCTTTTTCATTTTCCTAAAAGAAGCAATAACTGCCATAGGAACTGCAAGGACAATATGCCAAAAATAATTAAACTCGTTTAAATGAGAAATATATATATATATATATATATATATGTATGAAAACAAAATGGGAAATTAACCCATACGTAACAAAAAATGTAATGTTAAACAGATCGCAACTAAATTGGCACAAAGAAAATGGTACAACTACTGGTCTTCTTTACTTGCATATTCCATCTTTTTTACATACCAATGACACACACATTAAAATAGACATGACAGACATACATAAATTGCTAATTACTTTTGGGCGTAACTGTCCCTAAGTTTCCAACACCCCCCCGGGGGGGCTCACAACCATAGAGAGAGAGAGAGAGAGAGAGAGAGAGAGAGAGAGAGAGAGAGAGAGCTCCTATGTTGGTCTTCCATATTCCAACCATCATCAAAGGAATGACTCTCAATTACAAAAGTGGTAACAAAAAAGGTCAGCCAGTTTAATTACAGACATGTAAATGCGTCTAGATGAGGAGATATGAATACAATGCTATGCCTACAACATATGCCATTCAACAGTCTACTGTGATCAAACCCATTATCAACCCTCCACAATGAAAAGAAAGATTTCATAGTCACTTTCTTAAACAGTTGATGCAGATCGCCTTTGAGAGGGGAAGTGATGAAGATGGAAGGATATGATGATGTTATGCTTGAATATGCATTCGAGCATTTGATGCATGATGAGAAGGTTGCAAGAATTTCTTTGGCCAATAATGCTAAACGTCAAAAGATTTGATTGGACAACTTCTTCAACTACGATGGAGAATAGAATTTGAGTGTTATGGATATGTAGTAGAATACTGAATTGATTGTAACATACATGATTGAACTTGGATGGTAGACTGGTAGTATCTTGGCAAAACTTGATTGTAATATTTATGGTTAAACTTGAATGGTGATATTTACAGTTGAATTTTTTATGGTACTTTGAACGTGTTGGAAGTTATTTATGGCTCTCCCCAACTTCAAAGTATATTGTTTATAGGTTTATACATTTATGATTTCTTATTAGTCAATATGTGTATATTTTAATTAATAAAAAATTTTAGGTTGATTTTTTAAGTTGTTTTATATTAATATTTTATAATGTGGATGAAAGTTGTTATTTACAAGTTAATATGATTATATGAAAATATAAGAAATATTTGGTGATTTTCCATATGAGCCAACCACCAAAAAATATTTTCTGGGCCATTTTCATGGTTGAAAACAAACAGCAACAAAATAGCCAATTTTCTCGAAAAATATTTTCAGTTGAAATAAGTTTTTTTTTTTGGGATAAGTAATTGGCCACAGGGAGAATGATAGATTCAAACTAGTGACTTATGAGGCATAGTCCTCAACCGATTGAGTTAGCATTTAGGGTAAGTTGAAAATATTTTTTTTACGAAAAAATCTCTAGAACTTTTTTTTTTTATAAGCAATAAATTTATTAAAAAAGCATAAAGGCGCTCCTAAATACACAGGTAGTATACAAGTAGCAACCAAACCAGCCCAAAAAGAAAGAGACCCAACAAACGCGCAAGACGCTAAAAACCCAAAAGACCTAAGACCCGAAGCACTCAACACTACATCATGTGAGCCTTGCATTTCCAACACCAGGAGGTTGCATAATCATCACCGTAATTGATGGAGCTTTTCAAATTAAACATCTCCCTCCTACCTTAAGTCTTTAGACGCGCAACCATAGATTCCTGATGAAACTCCTCTTCACTAACGCTAGCATCTAGGATAGCCAAAAGCGAAGCCTCATCCTCTAGAACTTAAGGCAATGTTTGCTAAGTGTTTTTTTTTTTAAAGAGTTTTTTATGTTCTGTTTTTATGGGATTTACAAAAAGAATTTTTTTTTTTTTTTTTTTTTTTTGGGCAAGTACAAAAATTGTTTAGTAAACTTTTTGATATTTAGTGCTTTTTTTTTTATAAGTATATTTAGTGCTTTCAAAGAAACAAACATTAAACATGCTTATTTTGAGAAAACACACTTTACTTTTAAAAAACTAATAATAATAAAAATAAAATAAAAAAATAAGAGAGGTGGTTGCACAACCACCTCTGGTCCTCTATCTTGTTGGGATAGCCATGCGGCTACCCCCTCTCCTTTGTTACAGGTGGCCGTACAGCCACCTCTCTCTTTTGTTCCTTTTTTTTTTTTATTTTTTGTAAGTAACAAGTAAATTTCTACAACTGGAAAAATAAGCGTGTGTTTTTTCAAAATATTCCTCTAAGGCGTGGGAAGTTTTTTTAAAATTTGTTTTGTTTTGTTTTTTGAAAAGTGTTTCGTTTGGTAATATTCTCTAACAAGTGTGTTTTTGTGTTTGAAAAGAGAAAAGACTCCTCAAAACACTCACTAAACATAGCCTAAAATATTGAGCCAACCAAAAACTGAGAAACTTCTATGAGTCCAGCCACTGCATCCCATATGAAACAATATAATCCAAGGACCAGAAAATATTGCAACTTAACAGACTCGGTTTTATATATTGATAGGAAAGAGTGACATAAAAAGTTCAATCTAGGCTATATTAGTAATGCCTACACATATAAGTCTAACAAAAGGCACATCTTGCCAACCACCAGAACACAAAAATCATTAAATCTATGAATCTGATATGTACTCCTTCCAAATCATCTACTGCTTTCCTCTTTTCGAAAAGCCAACATTTTAATGTGACAACAATTAATGGATTCATATTGACTCATTAACTTCATTTTCAAACATATCACACTTCCTTTCAACTCTGCAAGTGAGAATTAAGTGAAAGAGGATGGAACAAGGATACTTTTTAGGGAATTAAGAGTGTTTTGCCCCACTATCCAAAGTGAAAACATATTTGGCACAGACCAAACCAGAAAGGAATGAATCTATGAGATGGAGTGATAGTCAATTAGACCAATCCCAGAATCTCAGCACAGCTAAACTTCTCCCCACAATAAAATGATCTATAAGAATAGAGAAGGAATCAGTCAGCAGTTGGTTGTGTTGTCATACAAGGCCAATCCCGGAAGCTCGGCACAGCCAAAACTGGCTGCTCCAGGAAAACATCCAGGCAAGGCAACCTGTCAGAAGTACCTGCTTTACTCATCACCTTCATTTTCCCTATTCTTGTTCTTTCTAGCTGCTTTCCTTCTTTTCTTTTCTTTTCTTTTTTTTTTTTTTTTTTGGGGGGGGGGGGGGGGGGGGGGGTGTGTAGTAGACTAGTTGTTACTAATGATTTCAATTACACTGTAAGACTCAAGTGCCTACAAACCTTATTCAACTAGCATGGGATAAATATCAAATACCTGTACCAATACAGGTATGCTAAAAGTTCAGTAGATTAAGGTTTTCAAAGTTTTTCAGATCTTTTTTTTTTTTTCCCAAGTTAAGCATCCATCTTGATTTTATCAGTTGGATCTTTAACGCACTGGCGCGGAAGTGTCATGCGTTAGTGGTGCATAACATCAGCATTATCAGTAGCACCATCAACCTAGAGCTAAAGCTATATTAAATCAAACTATGAAAGCTCAGGACATACCAAACCCTTCTTTGTTCTTCTTAATGAAGCCCATCATATACTTGTCAGTTGGCAAATTTTCATCACTGAAATAATACTCAACCTGCAAAACCATAAAATGATTCCAAGATAGATGAGGACTTACATTACACGTAAATTTTAAACAATAGAACCAGCAAAGAAACTCATATTGGGTAAGTCACAGACTCCAGGAACTTGAACCCATGACCTTACACCACCCCATTCTTATGGGGGTGGAGTTACCATCTAGCCAGAAGGCCATTGGCTTAAAAAACAAAACATTATAAAATAAATGTTTCAATAACTTTCCATCTAGCACTCTGATGTTCATGGCCCTCCCCACAAAAAATTGAATTCGTGTATGTGACTAAGGTTTCAAATGCGCTTAATAGGCCTCAAAAAATCAATGTCTAGGAAAGAAATCAATTTAAGTAGGAAACAAATAAAGTAAAGCACATGTTTCAAGGATTTTCTACCTAGCAATGAACTGATCAAAGCTTTAGAAGCCATAAGTGGAGGACAAAACTTTGCCCAAACATAAATTGAATTCATTCAGCTCAACAAGAGCTTCTAAGCAACTCCGAGTTCTCGAAAGTAGAATATTGTAGAAATAAGAACTTCATATTTCTTTGTTTTTCAGCATTTTCTAGGCAACCAAACAAGACATAAAGCTTCTACTGTTTAAAACAAGCAACAGGCATAAACTAAGTACAGAAAACGATCCAACCCGCCCAAGAGAGTCGAGCCATGAATCCCTAAGTCAAGTCAAATCAAACTAAGCGTAGAGGAAATTCTTTCGAATTCAAAGGTAAAAAACATCACTCCTATTTCTCATTTCAACCTTTTCTCAGCAATCAAACAGAGCACAAAGCTTTTCTAGGGTTCAAAACTCAACAAGCTTATAATAAGAGAGTGGAGAGACAGGTCCTTGCCTGCCTAATGATCTTATGCTTTAGATCCTCGGTGAGAACACCGGCCCCACCCGACTGATCTAGGCCGTGCTCGTGATCTTCACGATCGTGTTCGTCATCGGACGGCACTGCGTGAATCTCGGGCAGGGCGAGGTCGTGGTCCGGGGATCCGACGGGTGTGGAGTCAGGATCAAGATCGTGCGGCGGAGACGGTGGGCCAGAGGGGGCGGAGGGGGCGGAGGCGGGACCCTCTTGGCCTTCCATTGGAGGAGGGAAGAGAGCGAAGGCGATCCAAGAGGGAACTCGAAAATTATTTACCCCGCATTTTCTTCTCCTGCCCTCTCTGGTTAACGCTTAGGGCTCTTTTATACTGATGGTGGTGGAGCTTACAAGGATGTACTCGTCATTTCACCTTGTAAACAAACTCAAAAATATAGTGCCATATACTTTAGGGGAAATTCTAAAACTAAGGGCACAACTCCGAGACATGTCCGACGAGACCTACACACTTGTTGTCCATGTATCAAAGCCCCTTAGATTAGTTTAACCTTATCAATAAAGGTCCCTTCTGATTTAAGGTTTAAAAATGTGTGTTACGAAAATTTGACCTTAAAAAGTGTAGTCAACCATTTGACAAAGTTATGAATTAGTTTTTAAAATGATAATTTAATACCATGTTTAGGGGTTCGATTTTTTAAAATCTGAATTTAACTATAATTTAGTATGCGAATTTCGAAATAAATAAAGTTAAAAAATATGTAAAAATAATTTAACTTTTTGAGATAAAATTAAAAAAAATTGAATAAAATCTTATTTGTTTTTGAAAAACTCGAACATTGTTGATTCAATTTGCATCCAAACATGCTAATCTTTAAATATCATTGTGTGCGATTTGAAAATTTTGTTTTTTTCATTTTTTAAAAATGCATTTACATACGATATATTTTCAACAATTTTATTTAAAGTCATTTTTTTACCCGCATAATCTCATGACCAAACGAATTGAAAAATATAATAGTTTTTTTATTATTATTATTATTTCTTTACTTTATATAAAAATGTTTCATTCTTGACAACAAATTACATACATGATTTATCATAAATATGAGCAAGGATGGAAACAAAATTTATGTCAGCATATATGAATAACCAAACCTAATTTTTATGTCTATATATATGCCGAGTTCCGTTTATTTTTTTATTTTATTTTTTTGAAAAGATCTTGTAATTTCATATATGATCAATTACAACTGAGTTCAGAATCAACAACACTCAAAATACAAAACGGAAAAGAATCAAACCACACTTGATCCAACCGCCGAGAAACAGCAAACTTAGCTAGATTATGTGCTGCGAAATTTCTTTCTCTTTGAACATGCCCCCACCGAAAAGGACAAATACTCTTGTAGGATCCCTCGAGTTTCTACTATAAAATTGCCATATTTACCCTCGTCATCCTCATCACGGCCCAATGCCACAATAATCTCCAGTGCATCTCCCTCTAACAACACTGAGGAAAGACCCAAAAACCGACCAAAGGATGCTGCTTGACATGCCCCGAGTGCTTCAGCTATGGCAGAATCCAAGATATACTTTTGGACCGAGCTTTTGGACGCTACAACCTTTCCCCTAGAATCCTAAGCAACAATGCCTACACCCACCATTCTCGAACGTCTATCCACAGCAACGTCCCAAATTCCCAATTTAGTTTAATAACCCATGTAGGAGGTGTAGACCAATGGATTGGACCTGGAGGAACTCGTACTTGCTCCAGAGGAAGCGCCTGTGCCTGGACGTGGTGATATTCATCAACTGTTTCTTTGGCACCTTTCAACAAACAGTTGGGAGGTGTCATCGTTCCTTCAAAAATGTAGCGATTGCGTCGGAACCATATCCGTTGGGCTACCACTGCAACTAACTCCATATCCTCCATATCGAACCTGTTGCCAAGCATACCAAATAGAGTTAAAAAATCACCTGCCGAGAGATTACATTTGTTGAGATGATTGGGGCACTCAGCCCAGATAACACAAGGAGCAGCACAACTCCACAGTGCATGGTAACTTGATTTAGCTTCTTGACCACATAATTGGCAAATAGGATCATCAACTATTTTACGCTTACATAGCTTTTCCTTGGTCGGCAAAATATCGTTGCAAGCCCGCCAAAGGAAAAGCTGGATATATTGTTTGGGGGACGTTAAGCTGCCAAATAATTTTTCAAACGCTTGAGGCGGCATTGATGGTTGAACAGCTACAAGTGAGTCGTGCTCAATGTTCTAACTTTAGATGATATGCACTCTTCACCGAAAACTCCTCGTTTGAGGTGCCCGCCCATATCCTTCTATCCTGCAATACCGATGGATTTATAGTAGCATCACAAATTTGCTCAACTGTGTCAATGGGGAAAAGCTATTCCAGAAGAGGTATGTACCGCCACTTTGTAACTAGACTTATTAGTTCACTGACAGTAGCTTCCGGGTTGACACCTTGGATAGGTGCTTGAATACTGTTAGAGTGATTAGAATAAATCCAATTATCTCCCCAAATCTTTACCTTGGATCCATCACCAATACGCCACATGAGGCCATCCTTAAGTAAAGGCTTAACATTCCAAATGTTTTGCCAAGCATAAGAGGGCTGTGTACCAAGAGATGAATTCAGATAATCACCATCCGAAAAATATTTTTCTTGAAACACCTTTGCTGCCAGAGAGTTGCGTTGTTTGATAAATCTCCATCCCTACTTGGCTAAAAGTGCAGTATTGAAACATTCCAAGTCATGATACCCCAAACCTCCCAACTTCTTGTTTCTCCCCATTCCAGTCCACGACATCCAAGCTATTTTACGACCATTCTCCTTAAACCCCCACCAAAACTTACCCATCATGGCATGGATCTCATGACATAAAGCTTTAGGGAGGTGAAACACACTCATTGTATAAGTCAGTATAGCTTGAATAACAGACTAAAGTAAAATCTCCTTGCCCGCATGAGATAAGAATTTTTCCTTCCAACCGTTAATACGCTTCCAAATTATTCCTTTGATCCCATTAAAAGCAGATATGCGAGACCTCCCCACTAAAGCCGATAAACTAAGATACTTCTTATAATGATTTGTTGAGCTCACCCTGTAGCTTGAAAGATAATGTCTCGATCCTCCTCGCGGGTATTATAGCTGAAATACAGGGAAGTTTTCTCCCTATTATGCTATTTTCCCGAAGCTTCTTCGTAAGTGGATAATAAATCTTGGATACTCCCCCACTCTCACAAATTAGCTCTACAAAAAAAAAAAAAAAAAACTATCGTTCGCAAATAAAAGATGTTGAATGCGAGTACCTCCGTGGGATATAGGAATCCCGGTAATTGCACCTTCCATCGCGATCCGATGGAGCATAAAACTCGTAGTCTCTGCACAAATGATAAAGAAATAAGGCAATAAACGATCACCTTGGCAAAGGCCACGTGAAGGCACAATATTTCCATGTGGCTACCCATTGATGAGAACGGCATAGGTAACTGTTCGAACACATGTCATGAGGAGATGAATCCAACAGTTGGCAAACCCTAATTTCCGCATCATTGCCTCCAAAAAATCTCATTCAAGCCTATCATAGGCTTTGTTCATGTCGAGCTTAAGTTCCATAAAGCCCTCCCTCCCCTTTAATTGGGTATCTAATTGGGTATCTATGGTATAAAGGGTTTCAAAAGCAACAAAAATATTATCCGTTATAAGTCTCCTTGAAATGAAAGCACTTTGCTCCGGGGAGATGATGTGAGGCAGCACATGTTTGATTCGATTGGCCAGCACCTTTGAAATAATCTTATAGAGTACATTGCATAGGCTTATATGACAGTAATCTGTCACTCGAGTTGGGATGTAACTTTGGGGATCATGCAAATATTTGTCGCATTGAGAGCTGCATCAAAAGGATCGCCATTGAGGAAATGAAGTGCAGCCCTCGTAATATCCGGACCCACTGTGTGCCAGGAATTTTGATTAATCCAGCTGAAAACCCATCCGGATTAGGAGATTTTAGGGGGTGCATTTGGAAAAGTGTCATTCTGACCTCCTCTGCTACAAAAGGCCGTAGCAGCCCAGAATTCATTTCGTTCGTGACCCTAGGTTCCACCGAATCCATGCAATGGACAATACCTACCGGGCCTTGTGTGGTAAACAAATCCCCAAAATAATCAATAATATGTTTACTAACCTTTTTCTTGTGCCGCAAAACCCACCCGTTTGCATCCGTAATGATTTTGATAGAATTAATCTTGCGCCTATGATTCGCCCAAGAGTAGAAGAATTGAGTGTTTCTATCCCCATCCAAGTACCAATTTCGCTTGGCACATTGCTTCCAACAGACATCTTCCCTATCCAAAATTTCTTCAATTTCACTTTGCAGAATATTAATAGTTGCCATGGAACCTGGAACAACCCGTTGTTGGAGGTCCAACAATTGTTTCTCCTTCTGTTTTAAGAGCTCATCTGTTTTGCCAAACTTCCGAGCACTCCATTTAGAAAGGACATGTTGGCAAGCCGAAAGACGGGCTTGAACTTCTGCAATCAGTTCCACCCCCAGCTCATCGTTTGCCCAGGCAGCTCTAATTAAATCTGGATACTCCTCATCCTTAAGCCAAGCTAATTCAAATTTAAAGCGACATTTATAAGAGTATCGCTCAATCGGTTTCTTTGAGAAGGAGACATGAATTGGATTATGATTGGATGGACAAGCTGCCAAAACATTAACGATCACCACCTTAAATCGAGAACACCAAGCATGGTTAGCCAATGCCCAGTCGAGGTGCTCTTGCGTGAAATCTGCAGCCCCTCTTCAATTGCATCATGTAAACCGTGGTCCTAAATACCCAAAATCACATAGTCCACAATCTTCCACTGCATCCTGAAAGCTCACCAGTTGGGACTCTCGCCGAAAAGCCGCCCCATCCTTCTCGGTTTGCTCCAAAATTTCATTAAAATCACCGGCACAAAGCCACGGCAAGGAATTGAGCGTTTTCAAATATTTGAGAAGTGTCCAGGATTCCCCCTGATGAGTACTATCGGGCTGAAATGGGCCTATTTTAAAAGCTTTTAAAAAATAATTTTGACTGATTTTTAATCTTTTGGACTTATTTTAAAAATATAATGCAATACAAAAATATGTAAAACCGATAAAAAATAAATAAATATTATGCATACGACCTCAAAATACTAATAGTAATCAATGCTCATAAGAAACACCCTTATGTTTTTTTTATACACGATTTAATGAGCATAACAAACAAGTCAACAAAAAAAAAAAAAAATTACAAATCCAACATAAAAAACAATAATATTACAAATTCATAACATAAAATATATATATATATATATCACATTCATAAATAAAATATATATTAGATATAAAGGATATACGAATGTAAACTCAACACACAATCTTCCACGGGCAAAAATCAGTTGGAAACCACACTCTTACGGGTCTCACCCATAGTATTTTCTCACAGAAAAAACCTTAGAGATAAGACTTGATTATTAGATTTGAACTTCTATAATATTGTATCTATGGAGCATTTTGCTCTATGTTGATGTTTATCTATTAATATTGAAAGTTATGTTAAAAAAAAAAAAATTAATTTAACTTACTACTATTGTTTTGACAAAAATAAAAAATAAAAAATGATTAATTTGACATGGAGTACAACCATGACAGTGAAAAAAAGGATCTTGTTGGGAAGGACATTCCATTGGCCCGTTTGGCCCTTTTTGTCAACGGCAAGTCGTTAGCATATATTTCCTTAAATTGACGCCTTGCTTGAGTTCAATTTGTCTTGGCTAAAGCATTTAAAGCTACTGAACAAGTTGAACTCAAGGAGCGCGTCAATTTAATATAGTTGTTGGAAAAAAAAAAAAAAATGAGAAAAAATATTTAAAAAGATTAGTGAAAATAAATAGCTAAAATAGAAAGTAAGACCTAATAAGTACTTTAGAAAAGTAGATAATTAAAATAAAATAAAAAAGTAATTTTTTAGTTGAAAAAAGAAAAAGAAAAAAAGAAATTGCTAAGCCTAATATAAATGCTCTTACAAAATCATGAAACTTAATAAGACACTCATTTTGGATAACAACTAAAGCAACACATAATAATACATAGGCAAGCGTATTAGGTATATAGGTTTTACCTAATACCATACACGTTAAAGCAACACATTCCTTCCTTAACAGCCCTAAACCATGGCGAAAACAAACAACAAAAAACCAAACCCAACCCCCAACCTTAATCCTCCAAACCCATTTCGATTACACCCAGAAAACCACACCCTCACGTCGTCCACCACCGGCCCACAGAGCGAGCTCATGTCATCGCTTCTCGTGTTGTAATACACGCTGTAGAACGCAATCCGGGTCCTCTCCGCCTTGGCCGTGAAGTTCAGATTAGCGCTCTGAAAGGTAGAGTTGGAATCCGGCGTGTAGTGGATGTTTAGGGCCTGGTCTCCGGCGTGGGCCATGACGGCAAGCGGCTGCTTGCATTTGTCTCCGGCTTGCCCCAAGGAAAAGGTCAAGGTGTAATCTTTGTCTGGTGCTGTTTCGACCATTTGGGAAATTATGCCTTCCTTGCCTGAGAGCAATTCCACTGCCCGCCTGCCTTGTGGGACGGTGTAGTGGTCGGAGTCAATGTAGCGGACGGCCCTGTTAGATTCAACGTTCCAGCCCGGTAATGAGGATATTTCTTCGTCGAGGTTGGTGGGGAGCAAGACGCCGAGTGAGGCGTTTCTTACCATCCATGGGCCTTCTTCAAAATCGCCATTGGTAGCCGCATTGTCTACAAAGAGTACAGCAAATTACGCAGCTTATCAGCAATTTATTAATATCCGAATATATATAAGATGAAAAACAGGCATGGCATTCCGTTATGGTTGACTTGGACCCATTTTCACCGTCATTCTTTGAGCCTAAACTTCAAATTTAGGGAAGCAAATTATTTTTTCTCTATTTAAATGCATTTCATAGTAGCTTTTTTTTTTTTCTTTTTTTTTTTTCTATACTATTTAAATATTCTGTAAAGTAAACGCTAAGAAAAAGAGAAAAAAAAAAAATCATTTAAATATTATTTTAAATAAAAAATAAAGTTAAATGAATATCTGAAGTACAACTTTTCATTTCCTTGTTCCAAACACATAGTCTCAATCCCTTCTTTGATTAATAGAAATTCGGTCTCAACCCACTTCTCATTTGAAACATGTTGGGAAAAGTTATATCGGCAGAGGTTGGAAAAAATGTGCAACAGGTATGCAGTTTAGTTTAATTTGGGTATTGATGTTGATGCTACAAATTTTGGTATTAATGACTTTTAATTTGCTGTTTTCTTTTCTGATGGTGAGCTACTTTTGAACATGAAAGTAATGACGCTCAATCCATTTGACAAGGATTTTGATTTAGTAATATGAACAGTAAATATAAAAAAATATAAAATAAAAAATTATAAGATCCACCTATCTAAGCAGGTGGGCGGACAATATAAAATTTGCTTAGACAAATAAAGCCTTATATTAATTCTATATATATATATATATATGGTAATATATTTACTCTCTCTCTCTCTTCTTTATCCATGATTAATTTAGGTCAAATAAATCATATTTTAACTCTTTTATTATCCAAATTACTAATTATTCAAGCTACGATATTACTTAAAATCTCTATCTATTTGACAAACAGATAGCCACCATTTCCGGTTCCCCCACAAATCAGACAACCACATTGGATGCTGCTCTATAGACTATAATCAAGGTAATCAAAAAGCACCATCTCCATACGTGTAGTGGGACCAAGCATGCGAGAGTAACGAGGTAGCCTTTGACACTAAGGCCAACAAAAAAAAAAAAAAAAAAACAAAAAGTTGACAAGAAAAAAGAAAAGAGAGACGTACCTTTGGGTCGATCGGGGGTGAAAAGCTTTTTTATTGCAATATCATCAATGATGGGCCCACAAGAGGGGTCATCCTCCATGCCCGGGTTCCTAAAAGCCAAACTCACATCATCCACCTCCGCCTCGAAAGCCCACGCGTAGGGGTCCCACCCCTGCACGTTGTACAGCGTCTGCAGGTCTATCGTCTGCGATGCTGGTGTCACTGACACGTTCAGTGACTCCAGCTGTGCGCACGTGCGAGCCGCACTGAACGTGATCGAGTATGTAAACCCCTTCTCCACCTTCAAATCCTGGCTGATCTCCGCGTCGTTGCCCAGCCTCACCGCGTGTCTACCTTGCGGTATGATGAGGATCATCCCACCCTGTTTTTGCCCCGCTTCCACCAGCTCAACCATGCCCTTGGATTTCCAGCTTGGGATTTCCACGGACCCGCCCCCTACGGCCTCGCTTGGGAACCCGTTCGATGGAGGCGTCTCAAAATCACCGTTCGTTACAAGGCCTGCAATAGGATAATAAAAATGTTAAGCACATTTCTACAAAAAAAAAATTAAAAAAATGTTAAACATATTAATTTGGTATTTATCATTAGAATATTTATTAAATAATCACATTAAAAAATTTAAGATAATTAATGATCTAAGATTGAATTCAAATATCATTCTTCTTTTTTAAGAGCAAGTCCTAAATGTCACTAATGCTCTAAATCATATATACTTACCACAAGTCCATGTATTACATGTGCTACAAAGCTTAATAAGCTTAATAATATAATTTTTCTAAGCCAAAACAAGCCTAACTTTCTTTCCCATATAGGTTTGGGTTTGGGAACCAAGATTTTTTGTTCGTATTGCAGGCAATTGAAAGGGATCCCGACGAAACCTACTTGCTTGAACACATGTTTGAGCAAGTGGGCCGCATCAAATTCCTTTATGGGCAGCCATGTAGCGGTTGTGCAGGATCGACTAAATTACAACCTATCTTAAGCTACAAGATGAGTAGTTAAGCACAGTCAAAAGTAATGTTACTCTTTACACTTAAAAATAAATAAATAAAAAATCACATTAAACAAGACCCGACAACCGAAATAGGTAGGGAGAGTAACAAGAAAATATGATATGTATAGGGCTTCACTTGGTTCCTGACAAAAATCGTAGGGCCCGAGGAGGTTGTAGAGCTGCTGATGCATCTTTGTCGAAGAGACAAGAACCTTGTCATCTATCCAGACGGTGAACAAGTCGCAACTTGCTCAGCAAACAACAAAAATTGCACCGAATTTGTTAAGCCACGTTTGGAAGCGGGACGACAAGTAGGAATGTTTGGCGTGAGCAGTCTCTTTCTTCAGTAGAAACTAGAAAGATGTGCTAAATTCATACAAATTCAGTCACACCCTTTTTCTTTTCGCTAATTCTATTACTCAATCCATGTTAATCCTTTTTTAATACAATCATACATTTTTCATTTTAAATGAACCCTTGAAAGTTCAAATCTTATTTTCATATTCAATGCTTAAAAAGTAATAAGAATAGATCTATTTTGGACCGTTTCTTTAACAAATTGATGCGACAGTCCAAGTAGCACTCTAACCACTAAAATGTATACCGTCATCTGACACTCATTTTCCTAAAATATTGACTAATCACGTGAATTATAAGGAAAATACTTAGGTAGACTCCTATGATAAGGATCCACATCAATTTGGACAGCTAATTCCTGTGGATGGATTCCTATCCCTCATTTGGTATCATAAAATAGGTTGGAACTATATATATTGGGTTCTTTTGGCATCATTAGCCACAAAAAGCACACATTGCAAATTGGTTACCAAACTATTTAATATTTGGTAGTTAGTACTACTGGTGTGAACAAGAAGTGATGCTCTAGACAAAGCAGATCTTCTAAAGATTATCTGTCCAAATTTGAAAAAATTCAAACAGGTAATTGTGAGAGACAATTCATAAGACTCAATTGACCAAATAAAAATTGGGTTGTCTAAACACTTCTCCGGTTAGGTGAGTTCCATTAGTTATTTCTCACCATCGCCGGTCTGAATTATCTTAAATTCGGGTAAATAATTTAAAAGAATCCTAGACATAACTCAAGTGTTGAATTCATGGCTCAAAAAAAATTAGGAACTCTATCATGCTGCCACAAACAACATCTTCATGGTAGGGATTTTTTCTTTATATGGATAACCTTATCTATATATGGGCCTCAAGCGTGTGAAAGTCTGTGCAACCACAAAGAACTAACTAAAATGAAAATAACAATAATAATAAAATAAAGACAAATTAAGAAGAGGCTCATGCAGAGAACATGAGGATGCCCCCATCGTAGCATTTCTCATCCTTATAACGACAAACAATGATGTGATATGAGAACGAATCAGGATTCGTCCTATCAAACTGATCTTCAGGCCGCGGTCATCCAACGGGCCCCACCCCACCGTCTAAAGGGCCATCCGTTTCAACGCCGGTCTTCTCAACTTTGACCGAGAAAAAAACGCGTTTTTCACCGTCGCTGTTTTACGGGCACCATGCAGCTGGAAATCGGGATGATAACCCCATAAAAACAATGAAAAATAATGTTCGGTGCCAGTGTCCTTTACGGAAAGGTCCTTGTCGTTTTGTCAAATTAGACGAGAAAAGCACCTGATGTTTGGCGGGAACATGGTCCACTAGGGTCATTTTACCCCCCTCAGAAAGTGAAAAGGAAAAGTAATAGGGGCCGGCCGGTCCTTACAGCACCACATCATTTTTCTAATTTTCTCGATTCTCGCTTCAGAGAGGAAAATATTTCAAAGCCTAAGTCCTAAAGTTTGACAATTAATATATTTTTTTTCTTGGCACCAAGACATAAACATAGTGATTACAGCAAGTTTAATAGATAGTTTGCTGAGAAAATTAAATTGTTTAGCAAAAAAATAAATGTCAGGACACGTTTGGAGGTGAGATTTTTTTTTTTTATATATATTTTATTATATTTAAAATTGCAAATATGGAAAAAATTTATTTTTTAAAATTATGTTTGAGTGGTTTAAACTTTAAAAATTTAAGATAAAATTAAAAAAAAAAATTAGATAAAACTTAAGTAGAATTTAAATTTAACAAAATAATCCAAATATATATTTTAAAAATAATATAATATAAAAAGAATAAATGTGTTACCGAACATTCCCTACATAGTTTGAAAAATGACAACTTGCTATCAACTCTGCAATCCAAATTGTGTCACCAACCGACCCTATTTGAAAGAGGTTCCTACTTCCTAGTACCTTTATTACCTTTATGATGTTCATGAAAAATCGCTTGAAATTTATTATGGCCGGCAATTTTAAATACGATTCACACCCGCGACATCAGCGTTAAATTAGCTTAGCTAAAGTTAAAGAATTTGACCCCGGTTTGATTAAATAGTATGGGTTAGAGAAAATTATATAGATCAGAGAATAGACAAAAAGCGGGTGGGCCTCGAGTCCTGTGGGTTTGATTCTTGAAGACCATAATCAATGAATCATCTCTATTTCAAACTGATCAATCACTAACAGAGGGATTCGATGCAAAATTACTACTACTATCATCTGGGTTCGTTGGATTTCAGCAAAATACACTTGCTCCAGCAGCACGCTGCTGGAGCCATTGGAGAAGAAGAGTGAACTAAACACTATATTGCTGGTGGAGCCATTGGAGAAGAAGAGGGAACTAAACACTAAACACCTCATCTTTCCCCACCACAGACCAGTCCAATGTCTATATAATATACCCACATATCAGATCTCAGAAATAACAAAAAGTGAAAACTAATAGCAGATGTTATCTGAACTTTGACAGAGAAAAATGGGAACCAAGAATCAACAACATAGGTGGGCAGATGAGAAGAAAAAACATACCATCTTCTGCTATGATTGTGGAAGCCAAATGAGCAAAGAGAAGCATCAACAGAGATACCCATTTGCTTCTTCTGGAGCTCTGAGCCATCTTCCGGCCAAATCTCTCTCTCTCTCTCTCTCTCACACACACACACACAGTTGCTCTCTAAGTTTGTTCTGCTCAACAGCGACAGAGGCAAGAGGCAGTAGTGAGAGTGGGAGAGTGTGTGTCCTTTTATGCAAGATTCCAGTTCTTACTTTATTTAATCGAAGTTACTTTAATATGATTTAATTTGACAAATTAAAATAAAAAAATAAAAAGCCTTCTTTAAATTTTCAAATAATAAAAGAATAATAAAAGCAAAAGATCTTCTTATTGTTCCCACTAAAGCATTCAGTTTTATCATTTCTTTTTTCCATTTTTTATAATTTCCTTAGCGTGTTTTGATGGCTGTGGTCTGGCAGCGGGCCCAGTCACCCGCCGTATTACGGAACCCGACAGTGCTCAGACCTCAGAGACTCGTGAGTTTGTCTACTTATTTATCAAGATGCCCCGTTTTTGAGGGACTGGGATACCGGGGAATACCAACAAATAATAATAAAAGAAAAAAAAAAAACATATATAAATTAGTTATTTATGATATTGATTTGTTATTTAAGCACGAAGAAATCATGTTGAATGAAGGAGCGGCTTTTCTATCTCATGGCAGGCAATTTATTATCTTTTGCCGTCTAATAAATTGGAATCGCGGCTAGAAAGTTAAAAGTAAATGATTCTGTTTTGACGTTACGCAAAGGAAAAGAAGATTATTATTATTATTATTTTTTATTAAATATGAGGGAAAGATGAAATTATTGTCAGGGGTAAGCATGGGTCGGAGGAGGTCGGATTTCAGCCTTTTCTTCAACCCACCCCGTGGTGGGTGGGTTCCAGAAAATGGTTCTGACTTCTGAGCCCCATTAAAAAAAATCATTTTCCATGCGGGTAGCGGGTTCTCGGGGCACGGCAAAAATTGGTCATTTCCGTGCAGGGCGTGGCGTTGCAGGTATCTACTTAGAAACCAATCCAAATCCCAGAAAATCAAGAAAATCTTGAACATCCCATTTAAACCGAAGAACAAACTAGTATACTTTTGTTTCCCAGAACCTTTTAATGGATCTTAAAAACAAAGAACAAAATACTAAGCATGTTACAAACTTACAAAAAAGATCGAATACCAGTTATTGCAGAATATAAACTTGAGTCGACTGTACTAGTAACAGACGAAGAGTGAGAGAGCGGGAGAGAGGATTGTTGTGAAGAGAACCCATTTCTGGAACTAGAAGGCAGATGGTTGGAATTGGAAAAGACTGAATGACACCAAGCTAGAAGGTTGGAAATTGGAATTGGAAAGTCGTGCGCCTTCTACGGGAGGGATGCGCCGTTTGGAGTCTTGGAGAAGAATTTTCAGATCCTAAGGTTAGGGTTTGAGGAAAATTTGTATCAACGTTAACCTTGGGGCGAGGCGGGTTTGCGGGTCGGGAAAATCAAATTTCTGTAAACCGCCCCGTGATGCTCGGTTTTCAAATAAAACAGCCCATGTGAACTGTATAACATGGAATATCCGCAAAATTTGGGGCGGTACGGGGCGGGTTATGCTCACCCATTTATTGTTAGATGGAAATATTTTTTTTGATGTTTAACGTGTATATAAAATTAAAATTATATTACATTTTACATTTTCATTCAATTACATTAACTTATAAAAATTAATTTTTATTCACAACATAAAAATATTAATATAAAATAATTAAAAAAAAATTAACCTAATAATTTGAATTCTAACAATGGTATAGTGGAGGCTTGCCAATGTTTTGAAGGTAGTTCGACGGTGACTTAGTGGTGGTCTACTGGTCTAGCGGTAGCCCAACACTAGTCCGATGATAGTTCGACAGTGATCTCACAGTTTAAAACATTGGTAAATTGTCTTAGTTTTATTTCTTCTAAATTTTATATGAGTAATGTTAAAAATCATATTTTTATCTCACAATGTTTACATGATAGTTTTAACCAACTCTTAGATTAATAATTGTTAAAAATAAAATTTGAATTCATTGAAACTATTATGCCAACAACATAAAATATTTATACGATAAAAAAGTAATTTGTGGCTATATTTATTTCTGGTATACATACCTATCTAAAGGTATGGTACTTTGAACTTTCCATTACATAATGATGGAAATTAATAACAACAATTATTATATAGATTCCTCATCTAGATCTTGCAATCGAAGATGAATGAATGTGGGCACTTAAAGTTGTACGAATTGTTAGGTGCTATCATTCTGATTCATTCGCCATGATCATCATACCCATCTTCGTCTTGTACTTAATAAAAATTGTTTGTTCGTACTCTCCCAGGCCACCTAACACATTTATACAAAGCATTCAACGAAATCATTCTAATGTTGGAATTATCCAAATTTGGGACAATCCATTTGCATTTCACTAACCCTTTTTCTTCTTTCCAAATCTGAGATTGATAGCTGAACGGATTTTTTTTTTTTTTTTTTTAATAGATACATCATACATAACAAAAATTACAAGAAGAAAAAACAACAAACAAAATCTGAGCATCCCAAATGCTTCCGAAAACGCGGGCCAAAAGAGTCATGGCACGGATGCCAACATTTTAAGTTACCAGTGAAGGTGATACGGGGTGTAGTTTGAGCCACAAAGACCCAAAATACTAAAACAGGGGTAAACATGGGGAAGAAACAACTTGAAAACCCATAAACAACCGGACACAAAAAGCAAAAACATAACCCACAATACATTATTTGAGGCGGCCAAACCATCGTCAGAAGTCGATCAAAGCGGAGGAGATTGGTAGAGAGCCGCAGCATCACGAACGGGCGCTAGCGTGTGGGGCTTGAGATCTGGCGCGTGTGGAATATGCGCAGGCCTGGAAAGGTTCGCTGTTGACTTTGTGACTGGTGAATCGAAGCTGGAAGGTCATGGAACCTGGTGGTGTGGAGGAATGAGTAAAAAGACCACATGAAGTTAGTAGATATGACGTGGAAAAAATCAGATCTAAAAACTTTAAGATACTGGGAGGAACCATAGCTTAGAGCGAAAGGAGGAAGGGGAGACCAATCTGACGAAGGAGAGACTAGAGCTGATGACATAGAGGGCGGATAGTTGCTCCGATGCTAGCTTGAAAGAGTTTGTTGGGTGTGTGGGTGTACGGGTAGAACGAGAGAAAACTCCCAAACGGTACGTATGGGGAATTGTGTGGTACGGTGAAAGGATAAAATTTAGAAAGGAGAAGAGAGGTGACCCATGGTGGGTATGGTGTGAAGTTGCAGAGAGTTTGGAGAGAAGGTAGAGAGTTTTTGTGTGCTGGACAGATTTTTGAACCACAAGCAATTTGGATATATCTTTGTTGAGAAAACACCCCTCTTCTTTTTCATTCTCTTCGTATAAGAGATATTTAAATTTAGGGAAAAGTACACATAACCCCCTCAAACTACCACCTCATTGTCAATGTCCCCCCTAAACTACCAATTGTGTCAATGTCCCCCCCCTAAACTATCAAAAACTGTCAATGTCCCCCTAATGACAAAAATACCCTTCATAAATTATTAAAATAAAATAAAAACTAAAAAATAATTTTTTAAAAATATAAAATAAAAAAAATTATACCAAAAAAAAATTAAAACTGGTTTCTTTTTTTTTTTTTTTTTTTTTTTTTTTTTTTCGTTTGTTTTTTTTTTTTTAAAAAAAAATTGTTTTTATAAGTTTCAGTTATTTTTTTGTTTGGTTTTTTTTTTTTTTAAAAAAAAAATCATTCTTTTTCATTTTTTTTATTTAATAAAAAACTGGTTTTTCCTTTTTCTTTTTCGTTTGTTTTTTTTTTTTTTAAAAAAATTGTTTTTATATTTTACAGTTATTTTTTTGTTTATTATTTTTTTTATAAAAAAAAACTTTCTTTTTCGTATTTTATTAATTTTTTTTTTTAAAAACTAATTTTTTAGTTTTTATTTTTAGTTTTAGTTTTTTTTTTTTGAATTTATAAAGATATTTTTGTCTTATTCAAAAAATTTAGGGTTATTTTTGTCTTTTTGTTGGTCTTATGGGGGATATTGACATTTTTTGGTAGTTTGAGGGGGGTAATTGACACAATTGGTAGTTTGGGGGGTACATTGACAATTGGGTGGTAGTTTGAGGGGGATATGTGTACTTTTTCCTTAAATTTATTATTGAATTTATGAAACTCATGTATATATATATATGATTCATGCGTTTCTATTGTTGGACAAAAAGGTCAAGGTGGTAAGGATTAAATTTCAATGTTTTGCCGTTGGATTCATATTAAGTTGACCATTTTCTATTCCTCGAGGCACTGTACTGATTTGAGATTTGAAGACTGTGGTTTAGCTTTGTTGTTGAGCGTTTAATGTGTAATAGTGTACGATGTAAATGCAATTAAGGAAGAACTTCATGTAAGGTACCGGATCATCGGCCTAATTTAACTCAAAGGATACTGTTGTATCAGCATATTAGGTTCTGTTCTAAAATTGCAACAAGTGGCGTTTCATTCTGCTGACAAATGTCTCTCTTTAGTGTAAAACGTGCGTTAAGTACGTAATTGAAACTGAAACCTGGCGAAACGTTTGCGTTTAATACAACCCCACCGTTGTAAAAAATGCAAACGCCCTCACACAATCAAAGACCGGAATGAACAATATTTTTCCAATCATTCAATGTAAATGGAGTGGCCGGTTGCGACGGCGCAAAGGAGCGCTGGACTAAAGGCAAAAAGACATCATGCCTTAAACCCAGTTATGCAGATGGGCTTGAGGCCCAAATAGCCCTAATCTAGTAATCTTGTTCAATATTGGCCCTATTCTAGTTCAAAGTTCAAACCAAGGAAGACAACAGCAGCAGAAGAAGAAGCGAGCACAAATGGCTTCCTCAAGCGCTCTTCGAGAGCTACAGCGCGAATTGGAGACCAAGGCTAACGATCTCAGCAAACTCCAAAAAGGCAAGCAATACATCCAATCCTATATTTCTTCTTCTTCTTTTTTTTTTTTTTTCCACATCTCTACCTCCAATTAACCCTAAGCCCCTAAAAGAATTTCAATTTCCTTCATTCTCATACATAAATTTGAGTGACAGTGTGTGTGCGGATGTATGCATTTTTTTAAATCGAAGCCCTCAGATGTTTTATACTTTGTCAGATATTGCGAAGAATCACCAAGTGAGAAAGAAGTACACTATCCAGCTCGGCGAGAACGAGCTCGTCCTCAAGGTTTCTTCCTATTTCTCTCTTTTTTATTTATTTATTTTTCTGTTTGGTTATTGGGAAAGTGAAGGAGAGTGAAAGGAAAGTCAGGTTTTTTTAGCAGTTGTACTTGTTGAAATGACATTTGTAAGTTGAAAAGCTGTTTCGGTTATGTTTTGAAAGTGTTTTGTTTCTTTAAATTTTCCAAAATGCCATGAATCTTGTATTGGATTTGATGGAATGAAGGATTCTAAGTGTTTATTTATTTATTTTTATTTTATTTTATGTTTAAGCGGACATAGCGTTGTTATAATCTGTATTGTTTAATTATGGTTAGGTATCAATTAGGTTTGAACACTTTGTGCGTGTTTGTAGGAGTTGGATCTGCTGAACGAAGATGCAAATGTCTACAAATTGATCGGTCCGGTGCTTGTGAAGCAGGATTTGGCAGAGGCGAATGCGAATGTGCGGAAGAGAATTGAATATATCTCTGCTGAATTGTATGCTTCTGATGCTTTAGTGCTTTACTTCGTTCGTTACAAATTCTAGCAATTGGATAAGATATAAATGTAGATGATAGTTTTCGGTCATTTTCATAGTTAATTTCGCAGGATGGAGTTACTACTTACTACCCAGCAAAAACCATACTTCATCATCTTGACTGAGAGCTTCATGTATCTTTCACTGATGATACAATAATATACTTTTCTAACTTATTCTTCAAAGATGGAATGAAAGTGATTTGCTCAGAAGAGACTCCTTGGTTTCTCATTTAATTTTTTAGATATCTAGAAGCTTGACTAGGAATCCAGGATAGTTTATTGTAAAAAATGTATGTTAATGTGTTTCCTGTCATTCTAATTATGACTGAAGATGGGAATTTAGAACCAATGACAAATAAATCTCCTTCAGTTTGAATTTATCCCGTTGGATGGAAAGAAAGGCAATAAACAGAATGAGGAATGCAGAATATTATCACAAAAGCTCTTTCATTTATCTCTAGTACACCTCACAAAAAGTAACTTGATGCATATTCCAGTAAAAAACAGTTGTCATGGGGCTTGAATTTGTTTCTTCTCATGCAGACTGTAATGTTCTCTTTTTCCTGTTTTAATTCATGTAAAGATTCACTCTTTCAATGTTATTATGCTTGTGAGGAACTTTTTTTGAGTTTTCTGGTTGAATTGTTTCCTGCCGTTACTTTTCCCACCTATTCTTTATTTTTTTTTCCTAGATGTTTCCCACTACTACTTGTTGGGTTGGAACTGGCTAGACATATTCTATGAAGTCTGTTATTCAAATAGTTTGTGGGATGCAATGTTTTTCCTGTTCTGGTGGATTGGCTCACCTCTTATAAGTATAGATTTAGGCGCTTATTTGACAAAGAATATATTCTTCTTCTTGTCATTGTTGTCATCAATGTCATCATCATAATAGTATGGTTGCTGTTGCTGCATACATTTGACTGTAAAACTTTTTATGCATCACAGGAAACGACTTGATGGAACTCTTCAAGATTTGGAGGAGAAGCAAAATAGCAAGAAGGATGCGGTTTGTATTCTTCCTTTTCATGTTTACACACACATGCACTCAACGTTCTCATGATGCCCAAGTTATTCATTTTGACCTCTGATTCTTAAGGGCAACGTGATGTGATTGTCTTTTCAAGTTCATTGTACTCATGATAATGGCTTGTTATTTGGTGAAGAATCTTGAAGTGTATCAGATGTAAAAATTTCTATTTCAACTTTTATTTTGATGGAATATTTGGAAGTTTGTTCGAATAAATTGAAGTTTATAGTTACATTAGGACATATAAATAGATGTTCATACAAATTTCTTCTAGTTAGAAGCTTGTACTGTGGGATGTCTTCTGGTGACAACATTGTGATCTTGAACTGTGAAATAACAAAATTTTATTGAGACAGTTGAGTAAAAGTAATAGTGCATTCGAATTGTGAATTTACCATAAGAAAATGCACGTGTTGGGTACTTTTAACTAATGGGGAGGTAGCTATTGTAGTTATTTGATATCATTTTTTTTTTTATACATTTCGATAACTTTTTATTGCAAAAATTCTAATAGTTGTTTGCAGTTGGTGACGTTTCTAAAGCACTTTTTGATCTTGTTCAGGATTAGACCATGATCTTGGGAGTCATTAGTGCTTGATGTTTATGATAAATGAAGGTTTTAGATTTCTTGCTTAGGAAGTTAATATATTTTAGATTGTAGGTTTTGGAGATTTAATGAAATTGTTAGAGATGTATGAGAGAATATTCATTCTTGGATTTAGTACTTGTGGCAATTTACATGGACCGTAGAAGCATGCTCAACTAAGCCTTACATCATGGAAAATGGAGGAGGAAGGGGAGTGGAGAAAGGCTCTATTTGCCATTTGGTTGGAAGGATTCGAGGGAAGGTTAAAGTGGAGAGCTGAGGTCAATCATTGGAGCTGACCATTTCAATACTCTTCAAAGTGGACAGATTTGGGAAAGGGAAAGGAATTTGTTAAGAGGGGTTTAAAAATTAGGTCCTTTCCCTCACGCAAGTGAAAACACAGGAAAGGGGGCAAAGGGGGAGTGGAGGTGGACTCTATTGCCATTTGGTTGAGAGGTCTGGTTCTATTCTGTGTCCTTACGTGTATGTTCATGTTTTTCTGTAACCTAACTAAGCCTTGATCCCAACCAACTTAAAACTTAGAAAGAGTTATGCATTTGTTTGTAGTGGTTGATTGTGATATTGCCTTTTCCTGTCCAGCTTAGAGTTTAGATAATAACTTTGAAGCTAGGATGAAGGAACTTATTATGTGAGTCTTGGTTTCTTTTTCAAGAAAAGAAAAGAAAAAATTGACTAATGCGGGGCTACGAATGATTGATCAACATCCTAGGCATTATAGGATCTGGGTGTGTGCTAATGGGAAAGTACACTAAAAATGGATAAGTAATTCTTGTGACTTCCAACATATTATTCCTGTAACTGAAATATGGCTGCTTCAATTTTTTTTTTTGGTCAAGTTTTCTGAGAAATGGTTCATTTATATTTTAGTGAATTAACATCTTTGTATACTATGGTTAAAGATCAATGGTGCCCCCACCTGTGCGAAGTATAATATTTTTTGTATACTTACAGTTGGCTGATTGAAATTTAAACTATATATAATTCTGTGCATATTTTTTATTAAAATTGCAGTGATATCCTATTTTTGTTCAGTTTGAGAACATATATTTCAATCAGACATTAATTGCTTTTTCCGGTTTTGGTCATCTTGCAGATGTTTAAGTTACAACAGAGGATTCAATCTCTCCAGGCTGGAAAAGCCAAGGCTTAGTTTGCTTTCCCGCTAATGTTCGAGCTTTAATGTGTTTATAAATCTCTGTGGAGGCTTGGATGTAGTTACTTGTTTCTATTTGAAGCTGCATTGCCATTACAAACCCTTATTACTGTCACTAGCAACTGTGGGATGTTAAATTTTTTGTACCAATTATCGATTTCATTTTTGTTCTGGCTATCCCTCAATATTTTTGTTCTTATTTTTTTCCAGGGGATCTGGGATTTACTCAAAGTTCAACGAAAACAGGTTGCTTTGCCATTAAACAGATTAAACAAATGATGAATCACCATTGTAGACACTGCTGTACAATGTCTGTGTGTATACACTTAGGTGAAGGTTCCCCAAATTTTAAGGTTCCCCGAATTAGTGTTTGAGTGGATATTGGATTTTGCTTTTCTTACCAAATATAAAAACAAGAGTAATGTTATACACACTCATTTCTCCACACTAGTAGGTGGCTTTTAAAACTACCATTGGCTTTGATATGGATCTTTATTGGATTTTAATCTAATGGTGGTTTTAAAAGCCACCTAAGGGCGGAAAAATGGGTGTGGAGAAGTAAGAGTGTGCGTAGCGTTATTCATAAATTCTTTCAATTGCCCTCTGCCCTCCTCCCCTGATCCCTGATTTTTTATTTTTTATTTTTTGTTTTTGTTTTTTTAAATTATTTTTGTTTTTGGTTTTTTATATTTATATTTTTTATTTTTGAAAACAGAAGTCAAGGAGATGGATTATGCAATTGATCAATGGTTATAAAAAAAAGTCTTATAATTAATGGGGATTCTTAAAAAACGATGCTGTCAAGTACAATTTTTCTTACCGATAATTTAGATTTTTCCTATGCTTCTAAGTACGATAGGATTCAGATCCTTATGAAAGCATCTCTTAGAAATAGTCTTTTGCCACCAGAGAAAAAGCAGCTGATGTTTTCATAATGGTTGTCCAAAAAGAAAAATCTTAGGAGGCTTGTCATGTCAGTCCTTATCGGACCCCAAGACAAGAATAGATAATTAATTAATTAATTTTTTTTTTACTTTTTTTATCGGGGACTTTCATTCCATAGAAAACCCGAAAGTAAATACAACAATCCGAAAGTAATTAGAACAGTCCCAAATCTACAACACAAGTCCGAAGGCCCAAGGTAGTAAATAGAGATGAAAAATTTCTAAACACCAAGCCAGGAATAAACCTAACTTAAAGCAGCTACCAAAGCAACAAGCTAAAATTACAAGAACAAAACATTAGGGCTCTCTCTTAATAATGAAGCACAACCCATCTAAAATGGGAGGGCATAGTCTAGCTATCAAGCTACCTGAATGCCCAAGTAATTTTCAGCCAATTACATTAGTAAACTGTGAAAGAAAGCAAGAATATACAATAAAAAACACAGAAACAAAATGCTAAGCCGACAAGTGGAGGAACCACCTTGACACCAGCACATGTAAGACACGCGCCGCACCCGGGCCTCCCCTGCTACAACTAGTCAACGTTCCTTCTTGAAAACACCACCCTGCCGGTTGGAAAAGTGGCGCATGGCCCTCACGCGCAAGCCACACCTTCGACGCGTGCAAGCCACGCTCCGAGCGTGGAGGTTCAACACCGCCGGTGGTTGAGGCAACGGGATCAGAGGCTGACGGAGAACAACTCTGGGGGTGTCGTGTCGCAAGAACTCCGGCGTATTTACGTAGATCTAACTCAAAAGAACGTCGAAAAAACACGAACGAAGGTCACTCCCATAAACGACTTAAAACGAAATGTATCTGTCACAACAATGAAGAAAACAACAACCAAAGCTCAAATAAACAACTCCATAGCCCCAACAGTTAGGAGGACAACAACCACCATCGAAAAACTGGCCGGGGGGAACAAATACTCCCATTGGAACAAGCCAAGGGACACAAAAAAACCCTTTAGCTCACGAAGAAACTAGAGGGAGAAGCACCATCAGGAGGAGGGAGGTGTGAGGCCTCCCTCCCCCGGAGAAATCAACTCTCAAAAGCTCACTCTGTCTAGGAGAAGAAACGAGACAATTGGATTCTGTACAATCTCATGCCTAAAGTGCAGGGACATGAGAAATTGTAAGAGATTATGAGGGGCTCTCCTACCCTAACAACTTGTTTGGAGGCAACAAACAAAACCTATAGGCAACCATAGGGGGCAATCTATTATTTGATACATTTGCTTAAAGATCCCAAGACCCGCACCAACCATTTATTTGAAAGAGAAGATTGGATACCATACATGTTAATATTACCTATTTATCCCCTCACGTGTGACTTTAAATTCTATTTTAATAGGTGATGCCCAACATATAAAATTCGATCAGGACTTTTGGCTTTGATATAATGTTAAATCACCATTTATCCCAAAAGCTTAAGCTGATAGGAAGATGTAAATTTAATAATTTAATCAATACTTTAACAAGACAAAGAGTTAAATTTAACTCTAATAGTGCTAAGTAAACTCTAGCTACACTTGAAACCTTCAAAAAAAATTCAAATTCATTTCCTCCAAATGAAATACAATGTAGCAAGCTAGCAACAATATCAGCTTGGATACTGTTGGGAATTGGGCCGACCGTTCCATACAGCCCACACAACGTGGATACTAAGGCCCAAAATTGCTCCTTTTGGCTTGGTCCTATCCTACCAGTGTAGCAGGCTGGAATTTACTCCTGAACCAAGGAAGTGCGTCCCAAGAATAATAACCGTGCTCAGATTCACAACATAGGATATGTTCCTAATTTAAAGAATAATTGACGTTCAAGCTTATGCGATCATGGGGGATATTCACACGTAAAAGTTGGAACGTGACATGAAAGCAGTTACATTGGAATCTTCATAAAAGGTAAGTCCAAACAAGGTAAAAGAGACTTTTGGCTCATAGCTCAAAACTCTAATGTACGTAGACCATTTTTATTTGTTTTTTTTTTCAAATGTACTACTAATTTAAGCATCAAAGCTATTCTCCGTCGGCATCTCTAATAGGTTCCATTACTTGTTCAGCACAAGAAAACTGTTCTAACATATAATAAGCAATCGAAGGATTTCTCTATGAAGTTAGTGACCATTCATTGTAAGGAGCTACCCCATCTCATATCGTTCTTAGGAATATTGTTGCATTTATGGCAGAGGCCACGCCAAACACTCAAGAGAATATTGGAGAAGAGACAAAATAAGCGATTATGGTTTTCTTCCTCAGCATTGCACAAAAAAACACACACACATACACACACCATGTCCTAGTGTTCGATCAACCATCATATCGAATTTGACCTGAATTGCTCTTTTATGCCACCATGTTGTCGGATTTGGATGATAAATCTGAACTTCCATATCTTTGAAGGTAAATTAAGATAGAATGGAACCATTAAGCGAGTAGAGATCAATGATTAATTGAGTCCGATCCTCTGCCCGTTTCCTAATTTTTGTGTTATTTCCAATTGTATATATTGGTGCAATTACTTTTGGTAATGCCCTTTTCATGACCATTATATTTTGCCCATTAATTAGATACAAATCAATATTATTTGTAAGAAATGTTAGAATTCCTTCTAGCGTTTTTTTGGTGTCTTTTCTGGACGACATGGATTTAAAAGGTGACTTACGAAATGCAATTTTTTAAGTAAAAATTTAAATTCAAATCATCAAGAAGAACGCTAAAAGGAATTTTAGCATTCCTCATTATTTGTTGGGATAATAAATCAGCATATACAGCGTCTTGCAGGCATCTCGAAAGCTTATTCAGCAAGCTGCTCACTTCATAAAGGAACAGTACTCTCTTCTAAAGTAAGGCAAACAGAGGTATTCCCCTCTCTCCCTCTCCCCTCCATTGCTCTCCATCTCAAAAAATATACTGACTTAGCCCTTAGAGCGTCCAGGTCCCTTTAGGACAAGCGGATTCCAGTGAGCAGGAGCCCCAATATTGCCGGTCCAGCTGCATGTCCAGATCGAAATTTGCTCAAACATTATTTAACCAACTAGAGCTAACATAACATGAGATTTTATGGCTAGCTACTCGCTAGAATCTGGTTTGGCCTTGATCATATATAACTAGAGTAATGCTATAAACTGCAGTTGGCGTTATGTAAGAATATGTACGGGAAAGGGATGAGAACAAGAAATAAAGACAGAAAATTAAGGTGGTTTGGCCTATGAATTAGGTCCAAACGTTAACCCCTTTTCTTTCAAACAAGTAGTTCAAAGTGCACCGCTGAAGGTAAGAAGATTTCAGGAATGCAGGGAAATCATGTCCGAGCTAATTTTGCTTGAAACGATCGATCTACTATACAATTTCTTCCTTAATCGCTATTCAATGAGAAATTTGGCTTTTCATATATATCATGTAAAAGCCAATTAGGGTATATAATGAAAGAGACATGAGTGATGTTGCATCAATATTGTGCAGGAAATAGAAGTACTCCTCGTGAACATTTTTCACGTGGCCGTACGTTCCTCACCAACATTATCAATTTATCATCATATATATTGCGCAATACTGCAATGTTTTCAAAAACTCCGACAAGATATCTGGGTGTTTTGCTGTCTCGGCCGGGATTAACATACTTTTGCTGTGTCACCATTCGTACGTATTTGCATTCAGGGCCGATGAGACCACCGTATATGCCGCCATCGTCGTCGTCGTCATCATCATCATCAATACACGCATGTGGGATAAGACCACGCGGGTTTTACGAAGTGTATTTACACGGCAGAACCCACTAACCAGAATCCACCATAGAAATGGTACAATGGTATATATTCGATCTTCTTCCATTACTTCATTTGGAGAATCGTAAAAAATTGTAACATGAAACATCAAAGTAAATGGGGGGAAATGGCAGATTCATGCTGGATGCATAGCGGGGCACTCACAATGGTGGTGGTGTTTTCTCATTGAGTGAAAGACAGTGGTGCAAGAAGCACTTCCCTCTTGAAACGTGAAAAGTTTTGGTATATTCCATGCATATATATATACATTGGTGAATGGTCATAATTCCTGCATTTACCACCATTAGCAATTTAGAATTCTTTTCAAGTACGAAACTTGCTGCAAAATGAGGAACCTGACTTCCAGTAGTACTCCACTAAGGTAATTGCCGTATTCCGTATTGTAAATGTGATCTTAGTGGGGTTGTGTGTGCGTGTATATATATATATATATATATGACATTGAGTGTACAATAGCGCTACGCCTGCAATATCCCACTCAGTTGCATGCTTGATTGCTTCTGTACTGTTTCAGAGCCGGCTCGATAAATTTTAAGGTATAAGGCCAGGCGACAAGTTTAAGTGATGCATGTCATTTTTTTATATTTAAATATTAATTAAATTAAATTTATTTTAATGTTTATATTATATATTTTTATTTAATATGTCAATTAGAACACTTTCTTCTATTTGTAAAATGTATTTTAAAACTTTTTTTTTTTTTTAAAAAAACTTATTACATATAGAATGACTTAACACTTGATTCAAAGACATGAAATAATAAGATTTAAAGAAAAATAAAGAGGAAAATGGAAATAAGTTATATAACGATTTTTTTTTTTTTTTGGGAATAAATAGCATGTGCTATCATATATTACTGAAGAAAGCCCAATGGCAAATTACAGAGAATAGAGGTACAAGACCCCCTACACCCTAAGCCAGAGAAATCTGACTTAAAACAGCAACCTAAACAAAACACAAACATTATATGAAAAGTTGGCAGATCTAGCACCTATGCCAACAAACAGTCCCGTAACATTTGAGCATCACAAAGGTAGACTGTGAACAGAAAAAAATAAAAACAAAACAACCAAAAACAGAAGCCAAAATGGAACCAGTGTTACGAAACGCCGTCACCAGCGATGGCACGTGTAGAACATGTGCCAACACCCGGGACCATCCTTTGCAGCAGCCGATCGTCGGAACCACCAAATAACCACCATCCATGCCTTGGAAGACATGCCGTGACCCTCACGTTCCGGTCCAAGGAATGACCTCCCTGGAGTGTGTTGGCCACGTGCCGAGCAGGAAAGGCCGACACGGCCGTGGCTGGGGGCTGTTGGATCGGAAGATTTGACTCTAGCGAAACAAAACCAAAAGAGCACGGTCAAAAACTTCGCCGGAGACACACCAAAAAGCCGCTCCCCAACACGTTCGTCTCGTGAAGTCTTCTGTCAGGGAACAACAACCACCACCAGATCTAAATCGGGGGAAACAAAAACTCACTATCGGATCTAAAACCGGGAGGAACAAAAACTCTACAACTCTAATGGCTGGGGGACACCTAACCTCCACTGGGTTATTACAGGGAGGAACAAAAAACCCCCAAAGCCCTAAAGTACTTGGAGGAAACTCACCATCGGGAGGAGGGAGGTGTGGAGCCTCCCTCCCCCGGCAAAAAACCAGTTCCTTTGAAAAACCCTAGTAGGGAGGCGTAGACGAGAGAGAGAGAGAGAGAGAGAGAGAGAGAGAGAGAGAGAGAGAGAGAGAGAACTGTTTATATAACGATTGATTTGTAATAGAACACAATGCGAAAATAATTGTTGGACTTTAAAGACTTACTGAGCGTGTAATTTTATCTATTATGCACAATGCAAACAATGAGCATTTATACACTTTGAAGACTTTTCATATTTTTCTAAACATTCAATTCGAATAAACGTTGGAGAAAAAATTATGCATGTTGGACTAATTTCATTAATGTAAAAATGGGGCTTTTAGAAAGAGTAAATAAGTGAGACTTTCCAAGAATTTATGGATATTTTTTGAGACTTTCAATTTGTAATTATTTTTACCATGATTGATGGCTTTAATTAGAAACTATTTATTAAATTTTTATCATATTAGAGTCTTAAAATTTGTTTTGGAAATAACCTTTATTGTATAATTATTAAGTGGGGGCCTTAATTAAAGAATATTTTATTAATTTTTTACCATATTAGAGCATTAAAATGTTTTTTTGAGCCTTAATTTTTTTTTAAAAAAATATTTTTATCGTATAATTATTAATTGTGGCCTTATTCAATTGGGGGCCTTAGGCGACCTCTTAAGTCGCCTAAGGCTCGAGCCCCCCATGGTACTATACCCCATTGTAAATTTGTAATGGGTAAAATCTTTTTAGGAGATGGATCCAATAAGAGAGAGAGAGAGAGAGAGAGAGAGGGGCAAGCTAGGGGCATGACCCCAACTGTAAAGCCCCGGCTTTTAATACAAGTTGTAAGTAGAAAATATGTGAATATCCCACGTGATGCTATTATATAACAAATAACTCGTAGTGGAAATATCAAGAATACAATTTTTTTTTTTTTTTTTGACCACAAACTCATCTACATTCACAATGTATGAGAGGGCGCATCTATTGTAATCACAACTTCATAACATAACCATAAATATAACATAACCAAATAAAGTTATTACAATTCTATGATCACTGAAGTAATGATGTACATTAAAAGTTACCATAAATGTCATACTAAAACGTACTCCATCACATACAACCACTAAAACACTATCACATATAGGAATGTAAATAAACTAGTCCGTTCGACAACCCGTTCGATACTCGCTCGGTTTCGATCCAAACTCGAGCTTGATATTGTAAAAACTCGCTCGATTAGTAAGTGATACATACCCGACTCGCTCGACAAAACTCGATAGGAGTTCGCGAGCTCAGCTCGTTTAAAGCTCAATTGGATCGCTCGCTCGGCTAATTAGTCCGACTCGTTAGCTCCTTCATATCTCTTATATATTACTAAAAATGAGTTATATAAATTTAAGCACGTATATTAGTAATTAAGTAATATATGTTATATATGTTACTTAATATTTATATGTGTGTGTATTAGTTAACATACTAACTAGTTAGTTTATAATCGAACATATTATCTAGTTAATTAACATATACTAAGTAAATGTAATTGACTATATGTTACTCGATATTTCTTGTATATATGTAAATAAGCATATAGTATACTAGCTAAGCAACTATTGTATTACATATTAATTATAATACTTTGATAATAGTATTTAATATGTTAAACTAACATATTAAGTTATTAATAGTTAGTATGGAGGTTGTTTACAAACTTGAGCTTGAACTCTGCTTTGATCACACATTGAAAAATTTAATAGCTTACCTCGAGCTCTAGTTGAGTTGAGCTTGTCGAGTAACCCGGCTTGGCTCGGCTCGACTCGAATGTCATTCTCATCAGCCCAAGTTTTAAACAAGTTAAGCTTGAATACGCATTTTATAGCTTGGCTTGAATTAGAGTTCGACTCATAAATGAGCCAATCTTGAAATCTTAAAACTCGACTTGGCTCAGCTCGATTACATCCCTAATCACATAAGTCCACGTGCTTTCGGTTGATGCCTATGTGTGCTCGGTCGACTGAGACACATGGCACTTGACTTCGGGACCATGTTTTCGACACGTCTCCAGCCACGTCACAATTACATTATTTTGGTCGACCAAGCTCTTATTTTATCGAAACCTAGTTTCGAATCTAAGTCAATTTTATGCCCATTTGCTCATCTTATTTTTCTAAGTTATTCCCTTGCCTCATATTTAAATACTTTAATTAAATACTTTATTCCCTTGGTAAGTTTGACAGGTAATTATATATAATGATACCTAAAAATATATTTTTCAAAAAATATATATATGTTTTTGAATTTTTAATATTATTAGTGGAGACTTATGTCGCCGCTAATACTTGACCAATAGCGGCGATCCTATGTCGCCGTTAATACTTCACAATTAGCAGCGACACTATTTGTCACTAGGCTTGTCACTATTGGTCAAGTATTAACGGCGACCTAGGGCTACTAAAGTTAGGCCAACAGCGATGGCTTTTAGTTTTAGTTAGATTTTATTTTATTTTATTTTATTTATTTTTGCTGTATGCAAAATTATTACGTGTTGTCCCTATTTATCAAACATGATTGTATCTCTGATTAATTGAGTAGGTTTTAAAATGTGTGCGTAGTTAATAATTTGACCAGACGAAGACCCATGGTCTATCTTATTTCTGAGCAATCAAAGTTGATACAAATCCCATTGACCCTTATAATTAATTACGTACTCAGCCTACGTACGTACCACAGCTAGCTCAAACTCGTAGCCTAATTATTGTTGCAACATTTTCCCTAGTTGCCAGAAGTTATAGCCGGCAGAAATGGGCTTATTAGGCAGGATTTTGGTCAGCTTGGTCTAACCTAAATACCTAATTAAAGGATTCTCGAGATGATTACGAATACTACTATGAAGTATGAACACACAAAAAGAAACTTGCTTGAGATTTGACCATTTAATACATTTGGCGGGGCAGAATAGTACTTTTGCCAATCCTAATTATCTCTTAGCCTAATCATTTGGCCGCTAATCATATTGAGAAAAGTCAACAACTAAAATCTTCTTTTTCTTCTTTTGCTAGAAATTCAATAAGGTGCATGATTGATGTTGCGAAAACGATAGATGTAAAAGAGAAACAGTGTATTCCCACTTCTCAATACACAAAATTAATACATGTATATAGGCATATAGCCTAAAACAGGTTTAAAAAATGGCATAAAATGTAATTTTTTAAAGAAAAAAAATTGATAATATTATTGATAGCAAAACTGTTTATTTCAATACAATTGATCGAATTTAAAAGTTCAAATCTTTTAAGAGTGGAAATAAAACAAAAAGTAAAATATAATAATTATGGAAATACTTGGTGGTTACGTAAACCTAAATATGGAATTATTCCAAAAGAAACTAAGAGAATTATTTTGGTGATCATGTTGAAAATCTTCATAATCATTTAGTTGAATCTTTCATTCTTAAACGACATCTGGTAGTTGACCATTTTCTTTCTTGATTTGATTCATTAATATGATAGTTGTTATGAATCTAAAAGAATCAATTCCGTTGGCAATCTACACATAAGAAATTAACTAATTAATCTTGTCAGTATTAAAAGGACCCGGCGATCTTTGATCTGAACATACAAAAAGAACTTGTATGTGATTTGAACATTTAATACGTTTGGACATAATATGTTTGGTTGCGGGATCATGTTAGACTAGGGGTGTAAACGAGCCGATCCTGAGCGGGTATTGCTTGTTCGGGCTCGGCTCGTTTAACAAACAGTAAAGCTCGAGCTCGAGCTCGACACGAGTTGAAAAATCTTGTGTGAGTTCGGCTCGAGTAACAAAAACTATTGTCCGAGCTCGAGCTCAAGCTCGAGCTCGGCCATTTTGGTCGATCCCGAGCTCGAGTACTCGGCTCGTATCATAATTTAAATTATTGACTTTAGCAAAAAAAAAAAAAAATTAAAAATTAAACCACAAATTTTCAAAATAATGTGCACTTGCACGTATTAGAATTTTGCAATAAAAGCAAACAATAAGGCAATTGCCAATGAGTCTAGAATCTGAATTACAATTATCTATGAATCTATAATAAGTAATTAAATATGGTCAAATTGATCATTATGAATTTATGAGTCATAAATCATAATTTATAACTACCTACTAATAATACTAATATTATATGATCATACGATCTAAGTATTATCATATGATAGCATATTTAATGTATTAACATGATTTAACAACTCGTATGATCTTAAATCTTAGATCTTAGATCACGTGATGTAATGATTATTAAGTATTTAATGATAAACTCATAACATATAATAAAGTGATTGCATATTTTATATTTACATGCCATGTGGCACAATGTTATATTATTATATGATCATATAGCCATATAATCTTATTATATAACATGAATAATATGATTAAGTATACAAATTGTCATTATATCATATGACTAATAATTAATTATTGATATTATTCACTTTTATTATTTTATATACCTATAACCAATTAATATATACTAACTAATAACTATTGTTATTTATTACTTAATTTATGCTTACATATAGTATATTATTTATTAATATACTATATTATAAAACTAGTTTTATATATATATATATATATACACGAGTCGAGCCTTAATAAACGAGTTGATCCTTATACGAGCGGGTTCACGAGTTTTAGTCGAGTTGAGTTTATACGAGTTTGCATCGTTTAATAATCGAGTTTGATTTTCGTGTTCACGAGTAGCTCATTTAATAATCGATTCGAGCATGAGTCGAGTTTATTCGAGCCGATCTCGAGTAAGCTCACGAGTAGCTTAGCTCGTTTATACCCCTATGTTAGACTTTGCCAGTGGCGAAGCCAGCATCTGTAACTTGGGCAGCCAAGTTATGTCCGCCCTTGGACTTTGCCAATCCTAATCTCTTAGCTATCATCATTTGGCCATAGAAGACAAAATATGCTTTAGACTAAGCATATCAATAAAAGTAAGTAAATCTTCTTTTTCTTTTTTTTGCTAGAGATTCAATAGGGTAATTAACTAGCGCTAGAGATTGAATAGGGTAATTAACTAGCGAAAGCGATAGATACGAAGCAAAAATTGTGTAGACATGAAAAATAAATTGTGTTTTCAATACACAAAATCAACACACTTTGATAGAAAGACACCGATAATATTTGGCCATAGAAGTCAAAATATGCTTTACACTAAGCATATCAAGAAAAGTAAGTAAATCTTCTTTTTCTTTTTTTAGCTAGAGATTCAATAGGGTAATTAACTAGTGCTAGAGATTGAATAGGGTAATTAACTAGCGAAAGCGATAGATACGAAGGAAAAATTGTGTAGATATGAAAAAGAAATTGTGTTTTCAATACATAAAATCAACACACTTTGATAGAAAGACACTGATAATATTATTGATGACAAAACTGCTTCTTCCAATACGGACAGAAATTAGCTACAATCTACTTTGTAGCAATTAGCATTTAGCTACATAGGGATAAAGTCTTCTAAGAATGAAAATAAAACAAAAGAAGCAAAATATAATAATTATGAAAATACTTAGCGGCTGTGTAATGCAAATGATATTTGTATACACACTCACATTTGGTATGAGACCTATGCGTGTAGAACCCATCTCACATGCAAACCTAAATATGAAAATATTCTAAAGGAAATTAAGATAATTATTTTAGTGATCACGCTGGTGATCTACATAATCGATTAGTAAAACCCTTCTTTCTTGAACGACATCTGACAGTTGACTATTTTCTTTCTTGATTTGATTCATTAATATGATATTTGTTATGGATCTAAAGAATCAATCCTGTTGGCATTCGACATATCATAAATTAACTAATTAATCTCGTTAGTATTGAAAAGACCAGACAGGACCCGACGATAATTTTATTTTCACTTTGTGCCAGACAATCTGTCCTACATAAGTGGTTATCAGTAGATATGTTTTTATTTTTACTAAGATACTATCAGAAGATATTTGCCTTAATTTGTGGAGAGGCAATCATTACTGAAACAATGCAATTACTTTTAGAATTCACATTGGCAATAATAGCGCTGAAGGAGACAATTTCTAGTGGAAACTTGCAATCGTCCTTTAAAATTATGCTGAATTTCTGATTAATGCTTCCTTTTGGTGATATTATATGCTAGTAGTGCCCATCTTAATACATATTATGAGGGTCAAAAAGTTGAGGGAAATTAAAGAAAAAGTACTTGGATATTTTGGGTTCAAACCTATCTACTTTGGACACAGCATTGTTGGAACTCAAAGAAAGAAAGAAAGAATCGAAGAAGATAGAATTATAAGTACAAAATAATGCTATAGAAATACAGAATTCTACACACAACTGATCAGTAAAAGAAGTTCAATTATATATATTACTTCCATATTAGGCCTAACTAGATTTTATTAATCACTAGGAAGAACTGATACCGTCAATTAATGCATATGCACCTTATAATAGGCAGTCATACTATTATATTATTTTGAGCGTCAATGTCAACCTAAACACCCATGATTACTATGCCAACCAGCACCGGCCATGGCAGGCTCGCGGGAAGCCCCACTGCAGTACCACAAACAAGTTGGCACGTAGGTGGTGCTAGCTATATAGTACGATGCAGGAGAATCGACAGATGTTTGATCAGTTGTCAGATATTGAATTAATAGCACTGAAATATCTTGATAGAGATGATCGGCGTAAGAATGATAAGAGTTGGCAGAATTGGGTGTAATTGGGACAATATTAATTGCACATGCAATGTGCAGTACTAAAACATGCACAACTTTTACAATGAGTATATCATAATCGCGTATAAAATCTTTATCTGAAGAGCCATTTTTGGGGCAAATGTCATGTTTACCAAGCTACGCTCAGTGAGCGTCATTTTTGGACTCAAAATCTCCTCGATCTTTTCTCATCTGAATTCGCATTTTAAGGATTTTCTTTTGTCATTTTAAGAAACAAAAAAAGTTTCTTTTGTCAAATTTTCTCCGGATTTTGCCAAGATTCCTAGTTTGATTTTATGTAATAATTAGACTTTTGCCTTCTTTTTATTTTTTTTGGGTTGTAAAAGTTGGTTTTTTTTTTTTTTTTTTTTTGTGCTATTTAAGCTCGACTTGCTTGGGCTTAGTTAAGTCCTTCGATTTGGAGAATATATTTTATTTTTTTTAATTTTTATTTTCAGAGATATATCGATCCTCTATTTTCCTAGGGGTGACTAATGCTTTTTCTACCTATTTGTTATTTTTTCTCTCAGTGAATTACCTTACAACTTCAATCCTCATATTCAGATTATATACTAGCTAGCTAGCTTATGCTGTCAAAATAATCTTAATTTTATTCGGCGTTACAGTAATAGATGCGGGACAGAATTATCATATAAATCAAGCACTTTGATGGTACATTAACCTTTAATTAAAGTACAAATTAATTGAGTAAATGGACCATGATACGAAGTTTGGCACTTTCAATAAGACCGACCACGCAACTTGCTTTTAGTCCCTGTACCCAAAGATTAGATTGGATAAGGATATATATGGGGAATATAATTAGCTAATGTCACTGTTTTTGTCTTGTCTAAGTTCCTGCAAACTTGGTTACTCAACTGGAAAGGAAAGAGAATGTGAAGCTCATTTCATTATCAGCAAAAGAATTAATTAATTGTATACTTTTAGGGCAAAAGAAGGCCATATTCCGGATCCTCCCCCCCCCCGATCTCAAGCTCGATCACAAACACCATTTCTCTGGCCTACCACGATGAGCCCATTAATTAGCTCATATACTACTGATATTCTGCCATCCTCCATTAGCTCATTTTGAGCCCTTAGCAAAGGGATAAGTGCATGCAGCTCGATCCCTACCACTCAGAAAGTGTGGACCAGAATAATGAGGCGATTGGAAAAAAGCTACACTTAACGTACATGCAACTGGCGTAGCACCCAGATCGATGCATAACTCCTTGGTCCCGGTGTCCTCGATCGATCAACTTAATGGGCTGCGTTGGCCAATCACTTTGTGGTGGGGATCGGAAGATATTTGCCATCTTTTCCATGGAGGAATATTAAACCACGTGAATGGAGCTAACTCAACCCCAGTTTAAGAGCAACTCATGTCAAAGTTTTCCTAGCTTTGTCATCGATTCTGATGTCAATCTATATACTCCTAGGACTTGTTGTCATCTTTAGAATGATCACTGTTTTATTCTTAAGATTGGGTTATTGTTTGGGATTTGCATTCCTAACAATTTGCTATTTAGTATAAGAGACCGAGTATGTACAAGGCTTATTTGCTTGAATAGGCATGGGCTATTGACATTGGCTAGTAGAGTTAAGATTGTTCTGATAGCGTATGATAGTAGCAGAAACTAAGAATTGAAGATTGAAAGGAAAATTTAGAAAGAGAAAAAATAACAAAAAGGGAAGAAAAAGACCATAGTTGCTCCCAATAAGCAACTTTTTATGGACGGTTTAAAAAAACCATTCATAATAAATTTTTTACAGACGGTTTCTGAAAAACTGTTTACAAATTTTGTTTTCTAGACGATTTTAAAAACCGTCTAGAAAAAAACCGTCCATAAATGTCTTTTTTTTTTGTAGTGAAACAAAGAAATAATTCTGAAAGACTTGAAATGTAATTGATACTTCAAAACTTAATTGTTCCATTGGATGTGTATCCCTTATGTAATTGTTCCTAATTGGAAAAAGGAAAAACATAATCCTTAGAAAAGGAAAACTCAATCCTTATTGAAAAGAAAAACTAAAACACATATGCATAATTGGAAAATGAAAACTTAATCTTAATGGAAAAGGAAAATTAAAACACGTACACATGCATAAATAAAGTAAAATTAATGTTGGTTTTCTCCTACATCAGCTGTCC
Source organism: Alnus glutinosa (assembly GCF_958979055.1). NCBI lineage: Eukaryota > Viridiplantae > Streptophyta > Magnoliopsida > Fagales > Betulaceae > Alnus > Alnus glutinosa. The sequence continues at coordinate 27,496,430 of NC_084890.1, read as the reverse complement.
GACATATGTTATAGGACAGTTAGGTCCTATAAGAACTAGCTCTTTGACATTTGTTGTTCGAGCTGCTAACAATCTGAAAAGTAAAATTGTTGAAAATCTCCATACAATCGGTAGTCGTTTACAAGCTTACTTTACATGCGCTAGCTCCCGCTAAGGGTGGAGTTTAGGTGATATACAAGTAGACGGTCACAAAATTATATTCCATTCATACCACTTTATGCTGCTTGAGGTATATTTTATACGCTATAGTTGATTTCTAAAACATACATGCATGTATCATGTCATTATATATAGATTGCTTCCTATACTTTTCGCCTGTTTTAATTGAATAGAGAATTTATTTTACGGTTGAAATAAATTGTGTTTTGTTGTATTTAATGGTGTCATGTTATTTAAAATTTTTTTAAATGATGCAGCAAGATGTTGATATATATTCTTTTTAAAACCTATTTTCTAGGAGCAATGATTGATACTTGACGTGGGACAAAGCCGTTTAGTAAGACAACTAGATAGGCCAGGCCAACTGAAGTTGGGGCTAATCATGATAATGGTCGGGAAAGAAGACTTGTCATGGATTTTGTACTGAATTCAGATGGGGATTTAATTTGTTAATTTGTAATCTCCACAAAATTATGAAATCAGCTGGTTTGATAAACAAAGAACTGGCGGCCACACACGAGTCATGAGACGATCGATCGATGTTATCCGATATAAAAGTAAAAGTCTTCAAAATATAAAGCAGGGATATTATATAAGAAGTAATTAGGTTAGGTTCCTTTATGTCAAGTAGTTCATTGACATTGGGTTCTATCTAAAAACGATCATCAAATCAATGATAAGATAGATTATCACCATCTATAGTTTTATACTCTTTGTTGAATATATGAATTTAATTTTATATATATATATAAAACAAAAATTAACTCACTTTCATGAGTTTTTAAGTACTTAATTTTGATCTAAACTATCATTTTATCTCAATAACTTAATTAGTTTAAAACCATTCAAAATGTCTAATAAAGTTTGAGTAAATTATATACATAAAAGTCATAATTTCTAAATGGATTTTCATATATATATATATATATATATATATATATGATCTACTAAATCAGACCTATTGAATAGTAAAATACCTTAATTTTTGTACTCATTGATATAAGAAAACCCGAAAGAACTTTATTTAAGTCACACTAAACAAATTAAAAACAATTTTACAAAATATTTTTACATAATGATGTGGAGTGGGAATTTACGTGTCTTGATATATAAAAGCATTTTGATCATATGATTTTGTTTGAAAATTTTGTGACCTTTTTTTTTTGGAAGAAAAGTATTTTCCATATATAAACTAGGTATGATATTTTGATATGAGTTAAACCCACCAAATTAGGAATATATATGAGTCTCCCAAGAAAAGGTTATTGTTGATTAATTTGGAATATATATGTTGTGGTGAGAGTCTTCTTAAAGCTAGGCTAGCTTATTGTCCAACATACAATTATATGATTTTGCCATTGCCAAGGTGTCACACCATACAAAAACAAAAGAGAAATGCTATATACCATAATTTTATCTCACAATTATCTGATAATTAATGTTGATGTGGCCGTTCAAGCCAACTTTTTTATTTTTATTTTTTTGAATAAAGACTAATCCAATGATTAAGTGGAACTTAGAACTGCCATATTAACATTGCGAGATAAAAATGTGATTTCGAGTATTACTAAGAACAAAATTAATTGAGCGTGTAGAAACGCCTAAATATCAAAAAACCTAATTACCAAACTCCTTAATATCATATGACCCACAATTTGATTAGTTGGTAGGGCAGAGGGGTTACCGAATTGGGAGATATATATCACGAGGTTTTGATAGGGAGTGGTATCTGACCCATCTTTAAAGCCACCATATATATATATATATATATATATATATGCTTTGTGACATGCTTTAATTTTGGCGATTAATTGGCAAGTTGACCATGTGAGAGACTTCTCCATGTGAACCAAAACCCACTCACATTCATCATGCTCACACACACACACACACACACACACACACACACACACACACACATATATATATATATATATGCTTTGTGACATGCTTTAATTTTGGCGATTAATTGGCAAGTTGACCATGTGAGAGACTTCTCCATGTGAACCAAAACCCACTCACATTCATCATGCTCACACACACACACACACACACACACACACACACACACATATATATATATATATATATATATGCTTTGTGACATGCTTTAATTTTGGTGATTAATTGGCAAGTTGACCATGTGAGAGACTTCTCCATGTGAACCAAAACCCACTCACACACACACACACACACACACACACACACACACACACACACACACACACACACACACACACACACACACACACACACACACACACACACACACACACACACACAGAGAGAGAGAGAGATTTCCAAATAAGTGGGACAAGCCTGCTTTGCTGAAAAGCTCCAGTTAATGGGAAAAGGGATTGTGCAGCAAGAAGCTGGAACATTTCTCTAGAATTCGGACAAACTCGTGTCTTCTATGATCTATTTTCAACATTATTGACAATTTGAACCTTTTTAACTAATATAAATATATATTATGTTTCTTTAATCATCTTTAAGATGTTAGTATTGAGATATTTTTATCAGATTAGTTTCGATAGATTTGTTATTCATTTTTTCTTTCTGTTACGCAGTTAGAATTAACTGATATTAGTTGAACAGTTAGATTAGCTTTAGTATAAATATCTTTCTCTCAGTTGTAATTCAGAATGTACTTTTACTGAGTTTAATAAGAATTCCAGAGCTTTCAACTCTTTCTTCTCTCTAAACTTTCCTCGCACATTTTCCTTTCTGAAAATCAATATGGTATCAGAGCAGCCATCCATGGCGTCTAGCTCATTCTATTTTGCGTTCTTTGATTCTTCCAGTCCTTATTATCTTCATCACGAGGACAGTCCCTGTTCCGTCTTTGTCTCTCAAGTTCTTCAAGGCGACAACTATCACACTTGGAGCTGTTAGATGATCATGGCTTTAACAGCCAAGAATAAGCTCAAGTTTATTGATGGAACGATCAAGAAACCATCTGCTGAGATTGAAGATGAATTTTATGCCTGGAATTGCAGCAATAATATGGTTTTGTCCTGGATTTTGAATTTTGTGTCCAAGGATATTGCGGCGAGTGTGATTTACATCAACTCGACCGATGATATGTGGAACGATTTGAAGGATTGTTTTTTACAGAAGAATGGCCCTCGAATCTTCCAGTTGCAGAAGGCGATTTTCTCGCACTCACAATAGAACCTTACTGTCAGTGAGTATTTTACCCGACTCAAGGGGCTTTGGGACGAATTGATTAATTATCGGCCAATTCCACAGTGTTCCTGTGATAATCCTAAAATTCTTGCTGATCATTCGCATCAAGATTACATTTTTCAGTTCCTTATGGGACTAAATGACAGTTTTGCTCAGATTCGTGGGTAGATCCTCCTCATTGATCCATTACCTTCAATCAATAAGGTATTTTCTTTAATTATTCAAGAGGAAAAGAGGAAAGGCAGCGTGAGATTTATATTCATCTTGTTCAAGTGGAAACCGCTGCACTGATGACTAGAGCCTCATCACAATACCAGAATCAGCAACATCACAATAGCAAATCTTCTTTTCGTAAGGACAGGCCTTTGTGCATTCATTGTGGTCTGCTTGGCCACACAATGGAAAAATGTTATAAACTACATGGGTACCCCCCAGGGTACAAGTTCAACAAGAACAAGCCGAATACCATTTCAGCAAATGAAGTCCAAGAAGTTGATCAACCTCTTCAGATTCCTCAACTTTCTATTTCTCAAGAGCAGATTCAACAACTGCTTTCTCTATTTAAACCTTCAACTTCAGTTCCTGAGAATTCCCCTTCAGCACTTCAAAGTAGGTAGCTCTCAGGATCATTTGTTCTCCAACATGAGAGGTAATGTTTCTAATTCAATTCATTTTTCTTTTGCTTCTTTCCTTTCGAACATGAAGCAATCCATGGTTCATTCTGCTAATGTTTCTATTTCTTTGTATATGAAACATTCTGTATTTTCATCATCACATACTTCACCTGCTATTTCATCTGATAAATCTTCTTCTTGGATAATTGACACTGGCGCCACTGATCACATGATCAATACCGTGTCATTATTCACTTCAATTACTGCTACTATTTCTTCTCGTGTCAAATTACCAAATGGTAATTATGCCATAGTTACACATATTGGTACTGTCAAACTCTCTGAACATCTTACATTACATGATGTTCTCTGTGTTCATTCTTTCTCTTTCAACTTGATTTCTACTAGCAAGTTGATTAAGTCTCTTAATTGTTGTCTGATTTTTCTTGCCAATTTTTGTTTCATACAGAGTTTGTTGGACTGGATGACGATTGGCGTGGGTAGACAACAAGGTGGTCTCTTTTACTTGCTGAATAAGCCTCTTTTTCATTTTGCACAAGTATGTTCTATTTCAATGAAGGATGTTTCCACTGACCTATGGCATTATAGGTTAGGTCATCTGTCGAATTCTAGGATGAAATTGTTAGCAAATTTCATTCCTTCTGATTCTTGTAATTCTGAATCCATTTGTACAGTTTATCCCTTAGAAAAACAACATAGGCTTCCTTTTTCTTCTAGTACTTCTGTATTTCAGTCTTTGTTTGACGTGATCCACTATGATATATGGGGTCCCTTTGCTGTGAAATCCAATAATAACAGTTCCTTTTTGACCATTGTGGATGATTTTAGCCGTTTTACATGGGTGTTTTTAATGCATTCCAAGTATCAAACTTCTTGTTTCATTCAGTATTTTTTTCACTTGAGTTTCAACCAAAATCAAATGTTTACGTTCCGACAATGGTTTTGAATTTGATATGGTTAATTTTTATATGGCTAAAGGTGTTATTCCTCACTGAATATGTGTTGAGACTTCTCAACAAAATGCTATTGTTGAATGTAAACATCAACATCTTTTAAATGTCGCTCGTGCCTTACATTTTCAATCTCATCTTTCATTGCATTTTTGGGGTGACTGTGTTCTCACTGTAGTTCACCTTATTAATCGCATTCCAACTCCCCTATTGTCAAATAAATCTCCTTATGAGATATTATTTTCAAAATCTCCTTATTCACATTTATGGGTTTTTGGATGCTTGTGTTTTGCTTCAACCTTGACTGGAAATCGTCACAAATTTGATCCTAGGGCTGTTCCTTGTCTGTTTTTAGGATATCCAGCCGGTGTCAAAGGTTTCAAGTTGTTGAATTTGAAATCTAAATCAAATTTTGTCTCTCGAAATGTGATCTTTCATGAATCAATTTTTCCATATAAATCTGTTCCTAATTCTGATTCTTTATTTTTTAATCCTTATGTTTTACCAGTTCCTTTCTTTGAACCTACATAGTCTAGTCCTCCTCACACTGTACCATCTTTTTCTCCTTAGTCTATTGATAATGCTTAGCCTATGTTTTCTTCAGATATTCATCCTTCTTCTCCAAATATTGTATCTGGTTCTATTGATAATCCTTCTACAGATATTGTTCCTTCTCAAAAGTCTACTCGTGCTAAAATGTAGACCAGGCTTTTTGCAAGACTACCATTGCCAACTTGCTACTCACCCATCCTCTTCATCTTCTTCTAACAAATTAGGTATTCTTTATTATCTTTCTTCTTGTCTTGCTTATCATAAACTTTCTTCTAAACACAAACACTTTTGTCTTAGTATTCCTTCACATGTTGAACCCAAATATTTTCATCAAGCAGTAAAATCTCAGCAATGGATAGATGTTATGCATGCTGAGATTTTTGCTCTTGAGCTTAACAATACTTGGAAAATTGTTGATTTGCCTTCTCATAAGCAGCCTATTGGTTGTAAATGGGTTTATAAACTCAAATATAAAGCTGATAGTTCTATAGAACGTTATAAGGCTAGGCTTGTTGCCAAAGGGTACAGCCAATGCGAAGGTCTAGACTATTATGACACTTTTTCACTAGTGGCTAAACTCACCACTGTCCTCATTTTACTGGCTGTTGCTGCTTCTAAAAATTGGTTTCTTCACCAATTAGATGTAAACAATGCATTTTTGCATGGTGATTTATATGAAGAGGTCTACATGACTCTTTGATGTGAACCTGTGGGATCGATCTCCCTTGAACCCACAATCAAATTGAAATCTACCCAAGAAAGCCAAGAATCAAGTCAAAAATCAAGTCAAGAATCTAGAACCGTTGAAATCTTGTTTCAAGAACCTAGATTGGTGAGAATGCCACAAAGTAAATGCCTTTGATAAGTTCTTAGTTCAATAAAGAACAAATAGAGAAAACTGAAAATTCTTTATGAAGAAAACTTTATTCATTATCAAATTCTGTTTTCATCAAGGACCCAAAGGGTCTTTAAATAGAAATACAAATGGATAAAATCTAAAGTGATAATATCTAGAAATCAAATCAAATTCAAATAAATTCTAATCCTAATCTAATACTAATGAGTTGGTATTATATTCCAGCTTCACCTCTTACTCTAATATGATCCTTGTCAATCCACTAGGATATAGTAGATAATCTAATTCTAATAAGTTGGAATTTCATTCCAACTCAACTATTAAACCTATCTACCATAATCTTATCCTTATCAATAATATTATCCTTATGTAGCTTGGATCACATGCATTAAAGCTGGTTCATCTTCTTTCAAGCCCATATTGAATGTTGGGGTGTTGGGGTCTTGCTCGATAAATTTGCAAACTCGGCCTAAGTGGATTGCACAAATCCTTGCATTGCTTCCTTGATCTTCTTAGCTCTTGACCTTGTGATTGGCCCATCTGGAACTTGCAAGGGATCTTTAAGATTCGGCCTACCATGGGACCCATCATTCCCCCACTCCTCAAAAGGATTCGACCTCGAATCGTCACCTGCATCATAAGGAGAAAGATCAGAAACATTGAAAGTAGTAGATACATTATACTCACCAAGAAGATTCACTCTAGAAGCATTATCGTTAATTTTCTCAAGGATTGGAAATGTCCATTGCCTCGAGGATGCAATTTAGTCCTTCTATGGGCTGGGAATCTTTCTTTGCGCATGTGAACCCAAACCCAATCTTCTGGTTCAAAGATGACATGCCTTCGCCCTTTATTGGCTTGAGAAGCAAACTTTTCATTCTTCTGCGCAATTTGAAGCCGTACTCTCTCATGAATTGACTTCTCCAATTCGGCCTTCCTATGTCCATCCAAACTACTCCTTTCATCAATAGGTAAAGGCATCAAATCTAAAGAAGTAAGTGGATTAAAACCATAAACAATTTCAAAGGGAGAATAAGAAGTAGTAGTATGCATAGTCCTATTATATGCAAACTCTATAAATGGTAAACAGTCCTCCCAAGTTTTCAAATTCTTTTGAATGACAGTGCGTAAGAGTTGAGTTAGAGTCCTGTTCACTACTTCAGTCTGTTAGTTAGTCTGTGGATGACAAGTAGTGGAAAATAAAAGTTTGGTACCTAATTTTCCCCACAAAACCTTCCAAAAGTAGCTAAGGAATTTAACATCCCTATCAGAAACAATACTCCTAGGGACACCATGGAGTCACACTATTTTCTTGAAAAACAAATCAGCTATGTTGGTAGCATCATCTGTTTTATGGCATGGAATGAAATGTGCCATTTTACTAAATCTGTCCACTATCACAAAAATAGAATCACTAGCTTTTTTTGTCCTAGGCAGCCCCAAAACAAAGTCCATAGATATATCTACCCATGGCTCACTAGGAACGGGTGAGGGTGTATACAACCCGTGTGGTAAAACCTTGGATTTGGCCTTGCGACATGTAATGCACCTACCACATATTCGGGTGACGTCTCTTCTCATCCTAGGCCAAAAGAAATGTTCATGTAAAATTTCTAAGGTTTTCCTCACACCAAAATGTCCCATTAATCCCCCACCATGTGCCTCACGCACCAATAATTCACGCATTGAACAATTTGGCACATATAATTTGCTTTCTTTAAACAAATAACCATCATGCTTGTAAAACTTATCAAATGCCGCTTTATCACACGCTATATACACATCAGAAAAATCAGCGTCATTGGCATACACGTCTTTCACATATTCAAACCCAAGCATTTTAGCACTCAGAGAAGTAAGAAGTATATACCTCCGTGATAAAGCATCAGTAACAATGTTCTCTTTACCTTGCTTGTAACGGATGACATATGGAAAGGTTTCGATGTATTCAATCCATCGAGCATGTCGCTTATTTAATTTACCTTGACTCTTGAGATGCTTTAATGATTCATGATTGGTGTAGATCACAAATTCCTTAGGCCAAAGGTAGTGCTGCCACGTCTCTAGAGCGCGAACAAGAACATAAAGTTCTTTGTCATAAGTGGGGTAATTCAGGGCCGCCCCACTTAGCTTCTCACTGAAGAAGGCTATGGGCCGCCTATCCTGTATTAAAACGGCTCCAATTCCTATTCCTGAGGCATCACATTCAATCTCAAAAGTTCTGTTAAAGTCAGGTAATGCTAACACAGGTGTAGAACATAACCTTTCTTTAAGAGTAGCAAATGCATTCGCTTGATCACTCCCCCAATGAAATCCAACATTCTTTTTAATTATTTCAGTGAGTGGTGCAGCAATGGTGCTAAAATCCTTAACAAAACGTCTATAAAAACTAGCTAAACCATGAAAGCTTCTTACCTCAGTAATGCCTTTATGCGTTGGCCACTCCTTGATAGCCTTGACTTTCTCTTCATCCACCTCAATACCTTTTGTACTAACAACATAATCAAGAAAAACAACTTTGTCCATGCAAAAGGTACATTTCTTAAAATTAGCATACAAATTTTCACATCTCAACACATCTAACACACATCTCAAATGCTCAATATGTTCATCTAAGTTTGTGTTGTACACTAGGATATCATCAAAGTACACGACTACAAATTTGCTTAGGAATGTACGTAATACATGGTTCATTAATCTCATGAAAGTACTAGGTGCATTTGTATGTCCAAATGGCATAACCAACCATTCATAAAGTCCATATTTAGTCTTAAAAGCAGTTTTCCATTCATCTCCCTCTTTCATTCTAATTTGATGGTATCCACTTTTAAGATCTATTTTACTGAAAATACATGAGCCATGCAATTCATCAAGCATATCATCTAATCTAGGAATGGGATGGCGGTACTTTACCGTAATATTGTTGACCGCTCTGCAATCAATGCACATCCTCCAAGTCTCATCCTTCTTTGGCACTAGTAGCACTGGTATTGCACATGGACTCATGCTCTCTCTCACGTAGCCCTTGCTCAACAAATCTTCAACTTCCATCTTTTACAAAGTTGTACCTATTCATAAACCCGTCATGAATCACCCTCTTATCATACTGCCACGGCCTCCCCAACAAAATATGGCCAGCATGCATAGGAACTACATCACAAAGCATCTCATCACTATACCCTCCAATGGAAAAAGCCACCAAAACTTGCTTATTGACCTTGATCTCCCCACATTCATTCAACCATTGCAACTTATAAGGTCTAGGATGCTTCAGTAAAGGTAAGCTCAACTTTTCAACTAGGATGGTACTAGCTACATTGGTGCAACTGCTCCCATCTATAATCATACTACACACATTGTTGTTTACATAACATCTAGTATGAAATATGTTCGCTCTCTGCTGCTCCATATCGTCTATCTTAATTTGCGTATTGAGAGCACGCCTAGCAATAAGAGACTTACCTTCTACAGGATATTCCACTCCATCATCATCACTAGCATCAACCAAATGATTTGAACCCGTGAGATCGATCTCCCTTGAACCCACAATCAAATTGAAACCTACCCAAGAAAGCCAAGAATCAAGTCAAGAAGATCTAGACCCGTTGAAATCTTGTTTCAAGAACCTAGATTGGTGAGAATGCCACAAAGCAAATGCCTTTGATAAGTTCTTAGTTCAATAAAGAACAAGTAGAGAAAACTGAAAATTCTCTATGAAGAAAACTTTATTCATTATCAAATTCTTCACTATCAGTCATCACCTCCCCATTGCCTCGCATAACCATTACCCGCTTGTTTGGACATTGAGACGCGATGTGCCCTGAATCCAAACATTTAAAGCATTTAATATCTCTATTCCTTGAAGGTTGGAAATCTGCCTTGGGTTTGTTCATTCTAGTTCCCTCATCTTTTCCCTTAGGTGGTTCGGCCTTCCCCTTTACTACAGCTTGATCATTTCTATCCCACTTTGATTTCCAAGGAGTGCTAGAAACTGAAGTATACCTTGCTACCCCCTTTCTCTTTAATTGCCTCTCCACCTTCATAGCCATGTGCACCATGTCTTCTACCTCCACATAATGTTGCAACTCAACTACATTGGCTATGTCCCTATTCAAACTACTTAAAAATCTAGCCATTGTGGCTTCTTGATCCTCTTCTACATTAGCCCGAATCATATCCACCTCTATCTCCTTATGGTAATCCTCTACACTCCTAAATCCTTGTGTAAGGTTTTGTAATTTTTAGTAAAGGTCTCTATAGTAGTGGCTATGTACAAATCTCCGCCTCATGAGAGCTTTCAACTCACCCCATGTTTCTATAGGTCTCTCATGATTCCTCCTCCTATTGGTCACTAATTGATCCCACCAAATAATTGCATAATTAGTGAACCAGTGGAGGCTAGATGTCTCCCAGCCTCTAGGGCTGTGGTTTTTGTTCCCCCTGGCTTTGGCCGGTGGTGGTTTTGTTCTCCTAGCTTCGAGCTATGGAGTCGTTTCTTGTTTCTTTTTGTTTGCTTTCTTTTTTGGTTTTTCTGGCAGAAGCTACATCAACTGTTGGTAGAAGAAATTGGGCGTATATTGAGCTTTTACTGAAAGTCTGGTTTGGCTGTGTAGATTTTGCGATTTTCTTTAGAGCTAGATCTGAGGCTTTCGGCTAGCTTTCTCCCATCACGCGCTCTTCCGCGGAGGTTGTCGGCTTCTTCCTGTCAGATTGTGTTAAGCCACGGCCGTGGTGGTGCCTCCTGCTCGGCGCGTGGCCTGCACGCGCCGGCGAGTTTATTCTCCTGTTTCTTGCGCATGAGGGTCACGGCCTGTCGTGTGCGGTGGTGGCTGGTGTAGATCGGTGGTCCAGATGTTGGCCGCTGCTGGATGGCTTCTGATGTAGGCGCGTGCATCGTACGTACCGGTTATGGTGACGGCGCGTGTCTTGCACGCGCCGACTCCGGCGAGGACATTTTCTAATGCTGCTGTTTTTGTGGTTTTCTGGCAGTTTTTTTCTTGTTTTTTATGTGCATTCCTATCTCTTTTCACAGTCTACCTTTGTAATAAACTATAAATTACTTGGACATTATAGGTGGCGTGTAAGCAAGACTAGGTTCTCCTATTGTAGTTGTGTTGTGCCTGAGTGTTAAGAGAGAACCCAATTGTATGTTCATGTAATTTTAGTTTTGTTGCTTAGGTAGCTGCTTTAAGTTAGGTTTTCTCCTAGCTTAGTGGTCAGGGATTCTGTATCTCTGGCCACTACCTTGGGCCTACGGGCATGGGTTGTAGCTTTCGGGATGGTTGTTTGCCTTCGGGCTCTTATTAATGAAGTTCTTGTTCCCATTCAAAAAAAAAAAAAAAATTACTGCCAACTTCACCTTCTTTTTCTCAGAATAATTGTGACAATCAAAAATCAACTCTATTTTCTTCTCCCACTCTAAACAGGCTTCAGGGTCAGTCCTACCTTGGAAAGACGGTATTTTCATTTTGATGCTCCCAAGGTTCCTATCTACCCCATCTCGACCCCTTTGATTTCTCCCATGTCCTCTTCCACGCCTATCTCCTCTAGGTCTGTCAACTCCACCCATTCCAACTTCAGATGTTATGTCTTCCCTATCATCATCATCTCCTTCGTTCTCAAACTCATTTTCAACGCTAGGGGCACGTCTCTTCCTATCTCGCCCACCTTGCAGATTTCTAATCACTACCTCTTGTTGATCCATCTTATCCTTCACCTCCTCCATCACCAAATTCAATCGTTCAAACTGTTGTTGCATGGCCCGTAATACAAAGAATGAATTATCCGCCTCCTCCTTAGGTGATGAATCACTCTTATGAGACATTTTCAATGCACTGCAAAACAAAAATGTTAGTGGTAAAACCTCACACACTCCCTTACATGTTTACACTCAAATATTGTCACTCCACTCGTGTTTTCACTATTTCGGTCTTTCACCACACCTATTTTCCCTTTCAAGTTCTTTAAGAACTAGTTGAACTAAGTCAAGACACCACCTTGTATTATTCCAACCAGCAATAGATTCCAGAAACAAGAAATGAATATAATGACACGGATCTAAAAGAATTTGTACGAGGAAAGAGCAATTAGGAAACAAGATACTAAAGATGATATTTTCGATCCCTTTTAAGATAAAGATCAATCAACACCAAATCACTTCAATTTTTGGATTGCAAAGTATATCAAACAGCTATTTTCAAAATTTCTTTCTTTCTTTTTTTCCTTTTTTTTTTTTTCTCTCTCTCTCTCTCTCTCTCTTTTTTTTTTTTTTTTTAGTCTCAATCAACAACAATAATTGTAATTTCCGAAAAAGATTGATCAAATTTCAACAAGGACATGGAAATGGACAAAATGACAATTGAAAATGACATGTGATTCAAATATGGAAGTTGCAGATATGGAAAAGGAATCCAAATCTTGAAATTACAGATCTGGAAAATTTCAACAAAGATTTGCGTAATCAATTAAGAATGGAAACCAAATATGGAAATTACAGATCTGAAAAGTTAAAGCAAAGATTCGCAAAATCAATTAAGAATGGAATTCAAATATGAAAAAAATAAAGCAAAGATTTGCGTAATCAATGGAATTCAATTATGGAGAAAAAGAATACAGATCTGAAAAATTAAGGCAAAGATTTGCGTAATTAATTAAAGAATTCATGGATCTGAATTCTTGAATCAAGTACACGAGTAATCAATTGTGAAAATCACAGATTTGAATTCTAACACACAAAATTAACGAGAATGAAGAAGGAATCGCAACTCCAAATGCAAGAACTAAAAAAAAACAAGCAAAAGAAAAAGAAAAAAAAATGATAAATAAGACTTGATTTGGAGCCTGAGCTCTGATACCAAATGATGTGAACCCGTGGGATCGATCTCCTTTGAACCCACAATCAAATTGAAACCTACCCAAGAAAGCCAAGAATCAAGTCAAGAAGATCTAGACCTGTTGAAATCTTGTTTCAAGAACCTAGATTGGTGAGAACGCCACAAAGCAAATGCCTTTGATAAGTTCTTAGTTCAATAATGAACAAGTAGAGAAAACTGAAAATTCTCTATGAATAAAACTTTATTCATTATCAAATTCTGTTTTCATTAAGGACCCAAATGGTCTTTAAAAAGAAATACAAATGGATAAAATCTAAAGTGATAATATCTAGAAATCAAATTCAAATTCAAATTCAAATAAATTCTAATCCTAATCTAATACTAATGAGTTGGTATTATATTCCAACTCCACCTCTTACTCTAATATGATCCTTGTCAATCCACTAGGATATAGTAGATAATCTAATCCTAATAAGTTGGAATTTTATTCCAACTCAACTATTAAACCTATCTACCATAATCTTATCCTTATCAATAATATTATCCTTATGTAGCTTGGATCACATGCATTAAAGTTGGTTCATCTTCTTTTAATGCCATATTGAATGTTGGGGTCTTGTTCGATAAATTTGCAAACTCGGCCCAAGTGGATTGCACCAATCCTTGCATTGCTTCCTTGATCTTCTTAACTCTTGACCTTGTGATTGGCCCATCTGGAACTTGCAAGGGATCTTTAAGATTCGGCCTACCATGGGGCCCATCACTCTTCCTCCCGGTTTTGATTGTAAAGGGAATTTACTACCTACTGGTTGTTCTTCAAACAAAGAGTCTTCTAAAGTTTGTAAATTGACTAAGTCCTTATACAGCTTAAAGCAGGCTTCTAGACAGTGGTTTTCAAAATTTTCAACCACTTTGCTCAATTCTGGATTTTCTCAATCCCGTTCTGATTATTCTTTTTTTACTCGGGTTCAAGGTTCTTCCTTTGTGGTTTTGTTGGTATATGTTGACGATATTATATTGGCCAGTAATGATTCTCAGGCTATTTCCCAGTTGACTGATTTCTTAAACACTCAGTTTAAATTGAAAGACCGAGGTCCTCTCAAGTTTTTTCTTGGTTTAGAAGTTGCTCGGAATACTCAGGGCATTTCCATTTCCCAGTGTAAATATGCCTTGGAGATCATTGATGAATGTGGGTTACTTGCCTCCAAGCCTGCAAAATTTCCTATGGAATCCAACTTGAAGTTGTCTCAATCTGATGGTGTTTCACTTGAGGATCCCTTGGTCTATCGTCGGTTAGTTGGTCGTCTTCTATATTTGACCATAACCTGGCCTGACATTTCTTATGCAGTCCAGAAACTCAGCCAGTTCATGGCTCATCCTCGTCAAACTCATCTTGATGCAGCCTATAGAGTTTTAAGATATCTTAAAAGTTCTCCTGGTCAAGGCATTTTCTTTTCTGCTGCATTTGAACTTCATTTAAAGGCTTTTTGTGATTCGGATTGGGCAGGTTGCCCGGATACCCATCGTTCTATCACAAGATATTGTGTTTTCTTAGGTGATTCTCTCATTTCTTGGAAATCTAAGAAACAACAAACCGTTTCTAGGTCTTCAGCCGAGGCAGAGTACCGGTCCATGGCCTCCACAGCATGTGAACTCATTTGGCTTCTTGCTTTGCTTAAGGATTTTAATATTGAGCATCCACAGGCTGCATTGCTTTTTTGTGACAGCAAGGCTACCCTCCATATTGCAGCAAACCCAGTTTTCCATGAAAGGACCAAGCACATCGAGCTTGACTGTCATTTTGTTCGAGATAAGATTCAAGATGGCATTATACGTACTCTCCACATCAACACTCAGCATCAGATTGCTAATATCTTTACAGAAGCTTTAGCTTGGGGTCCTTTTTAGCTGCTTAAGTCCAAGATGAATGTCCTTGATTTATTCTCTTCGTCTTGACGAGGGGGTATTGAGATATTTTTATCAAATTAGTTTCGATAGATTTGTTATTTAGTTTTTCTTTTTGTTACGCAGTTAGAATTAACTGATATTAGTTGAACAGTTGGATTAGCTTTATTATAAATATCTTTCTCTTAGTTGTAATTCAGAATGTACTTTTACTGGGTTTAATAAGAATTCCAGAGCTTTCAACTCTTTCTTCTCTCCAAACTTTCCTCGCACATTTTCCTTTCTAAAAATCAATAGTTAGAATATCAATGTTACATAAAGACATGGTATGGCATTGTTATCATAATATACGATGGGAAATGTGAATTCGGATAGAGTGTATAACGTAATTCTCGTTCAAAAGCTCTTGAGTCTTGGAGAGCAGTAATATCAAGAAATTAATTTATAGTTGATGTTGCTAATGAATGTATAATTATAGTTATAAGTATATGATTAGATATTCTGCATTCAATTAGTGCTTATACACTACCTTTATTAGCTAAAGCGCATTAAAAGAAATTTGGTCATTAACGACCTAACTTTTAGAGTTGTCGCTAATTATAAAAAAAAAAAAAAATCGTATCAACGAGGACAAAAGTGTAACCTAGCGAAAATATTTTTCTCTCGCATGGGCTGTAGCGAAAAGCTATTAGCGACGACATTTTTCCCTTTGCAATGACAATAGTCATCACCAATAACAACATTGTCAACATATAAGCGATTATATCTAAAATTAAAAATAAAATAAAATTAAAACTCACGTCAATGACAACAAGTGCATGTCGTTTATACATGGTTATTAGCGACAACTCAAGTGTCATCATTGATAGTATATTTGAACATTTTAAAAAATAAAATAAAACTTACATTCACGATGACACGACGATACATAGTTATCAGCGACAACTCAAATATTATTAGTGATAGTCTATTTGAAAATAAAAATAAAAAATAAAAAATATTAAACCTCACATAAGCAAATGACTTAAGTGTCGTTGCTGATAGTCTATTTGAAAAAAAAAAAAAAAAAAAAAAAAAAAAAAAAAAAAACTTACATCAGGACACGTGTTGTCGGTGATAATCTATTTAATATAATTTTTTTGTTTTTTATTTTTTAAAAAAAGATTGCAACTCACATCAGCAACAAAATGTGATGTCAATTGTCACACACTTAGCAACGTAACATTTTTTTATTTTCTTTTCCAAGTTCCAAACATTCCCAATTCGACCACAATCTTTCCCATTTCTCTTTAAATAGAAAAAAAAATTATTTTACTATCAAGTCAAGATTTTATTTTGTTATATTTAAAATTTTAAATAACGTGATAATATATATACCATATTATAACATATACACTATTAGATATGTAAAATTTAATTTGAACCATAAAATAAAGATGATCCTATTAATCAGAATTCATACTAATCCGCGCTGGGTTCTTGTCATTGGACCATATATAATCAAACCTTTTCCAAAACAATATGAGTTTCATTGACTAAATACTCAGACACTTTGGATACTCTAGATGATGATAGGCACCGGCCAATTGATTAATATAATCCCAAAATTAAACATTCTCTATATATCTTGGATAGTTGGATGAGAAAATGCCAAAAAATCAAGGCTCTAGAGGATGGCATAGAAAATTTGATCCGTCGCCATTAATTGGGGACCTAATTATGATATATACTTGACAAGTTCCCAACTTTCCGGCCAACTAGTCATGAGATTACTTAGCCATTAAATTAAGGACCACATTCTCTTGGATGAGAAGCACTAGAAAGTTGGGGCAATCTCATGATGAACCGTCGTTTTACAGGACCACCAGCTTACATCGATCTTTACCCGTGGCCTTCCAACCATCACGAGAAACTTCAATTTTCTTCTTCATCTCTTTTTTATCCTCTTTTTCTTTTTTCTATTTCTTTTTTGTTCTTGAAACAAGAGTTGCATGCATTTGATCGTTGGACTGCATAATTGGGACAACCTCCCTCTTCCAAACTCCTCTTAATTGATTCATTATTGTCTTGTCTACCTCGAAAATCCAAAATTTTAAAACTCCTTCAGTGTTTTTATTTTTATCTTTTTCTCTAATTATATTATATATTGGGAAAACTTTATTTGAAGTAATGCTACAAGACTACATTATATCTATATTGTATCTCCAACATTAACATAACTTTTAAAATTATTATTGGATTTAGGGGTGTACGAGTGAACAGTTATTAACTGCCTAATAACCACTAACTGCTCTTTGTAGGAGGTTGGAAAAACTCGCTAACCGCTTATGGCGAGATGGTTTTAGGGGTAGGTATATATAAAAGATACAACATGGTGTCGTATTCGTGTGTTTGATATATTGTTTTCATTTTGAATTTAATGAAATTGATATTTATAAATAATAATATTGTTGATCTTTGTTACATTTTGAAGTCTTCTAATTGTTTGTTTGTTTGTTTGTTTTTTTTTTTTTTTTTTAATTAAAAGGGACCAAAACCATCTAAAAGAGGCTCAAGGAAGGTTCAAAACACCAAAATAGACCCATTTTTAAAAAGCAATTATACAGTGCGGTTATGATTTCAATAATCGTTAACCGCCTAAGCCAGTTGTAGTTGTAGCTAAAGACAATAACCGCTAACCGCAACCACTTATACATCTCTAATTGGATTTGTGATAGATTACTATTGGATTTTATTTTAATGGTGATTTTGAAAGACATATCATTTTTTGAGGGACACAAGAGAGACTTGTAGCATTATTCATTCACTTAACCCTAAAGTTAAAAAACTCTCAATTTAGTGTATCAAACTCCTATAGGATTTTCCATTAAATCCTAATGGAGGCCTTAAAAATTACCAAAACACCCTCAAATGTTTTTTTTTTAAAAAAAAATAATTAAATAAGTGTAGTAAAGTTGGAATTTTATAAAATTTTCAAGGGAATACAAGTCAATTTACTCTTTTTAAAGTCTAATTTAACCTCAAACCTTAATGGACGAGTGACTTTGCAAAAGATTAAAAGTTTGATACACTATATTGATAATTTTTTCAACTTTGGGGGATGAGTAATTGTAAATGTCATGGAAGTTTAGGAGATTAAGTGAAGTTTTCTATAAATATTAAAATAACATATGTCCTTAGAGCATGTGATGTCACGTGTTTTAAGGACAAATGCCAAATTAATGTAGAGGATCCAACCCAATTTAGAAAAATAAAAAAATAAAAAATTATCCATTAATAATGAAACACTTGTTTAATAATTGTGATATGTTGAAACCGATCTGTTCCCAAAATCCATATATATATGTCAAAGATTTATTTTTGAGTCTATTTGTATGTTTAAGTAGTTTAATCTAAAGCAATGGAATTATCTATAAAAAAATAAAAATAAATAAAGCCATCGAATTGTGTAACGTGGCACGACTTTTCAACATGAATTTTGGAGCAGCCACCGGGAGGAATTACTTGACCTTTGTTGGATTTATGCTGAAAAAAAAAATAGAAAAAAGAAAAAAAGAAAGAAAGAAAGAAAAGTATGCATATCCTTTTCAAATTATTATTCAATTGTCAATGTTCATTTCAAACTATTAATTGTGTTAATATCCCCCTTCAAACTACCAAAACATGTCAATGTCCCCCTTAAAACCAACAAAAAAACAAAAATAATCCTAATTTTTTTCAATAAGACCAAAATGTCTTTTTAATTTTTTTTTTTTAAAAAAACTAAAAACTAAAAATAAATACTATTTTTAAAAAACAAATTAAAAGATATTAAAGAAAAAACGATTTTTTTTTAAAAAAAAAAAATTAAAAAAACGAAAAAAGAACAAAATTTTCTTTTTCTTTCTTCTTCTTCTTCTTCTTCTTCTTTTTTTTTTTTTTTTTTTAAACGAAAAAATAATTGAAAATTAAAAAAAAAAAAAAAAAAAAAAAAACGAAAAAAAAATAGAAAAACCCTTTTTTTTTTTTTTTTTTTTTTCGTTTTTTTTTTTTTGTATAACTTTTTGTTATTTAAGATTTTTTTAATATGTTTTTTAGTTGTTTCTTTTTAATTTTATTAATTTTATGAACGGTATTTTGGTCAATTAGGGGGGCATTGACATTTTTTAGTAATTCAGAAGAGAAAGATTGACATAATTAGTAATTTGGAGGCATTGACAATGAGATGGTAGTTTAAGGAGATTATATATATTTTTTCCAAATAAAAAGGATGACAATTAAATGTTAGAAACTTTTGTTAAGACATGCCATTTTATTTCCTTAAAAAGTAAGTCTTAAGGATTTTGTTTTCAGTTATCAAGCTAGAGACATTAATAAATAACCTAAAACATAAAAACTTTTTTTGAAAAAAAAAATTAATTTTTACTTCCATGTCATATCAAAATTATCATTCTCATCTGGCCTCCTATTTTCCTAAAATCCCTAATTTGGGGAGCCAAAATACTAAAATGCTTCTTTTCGTTTCCCCATCCACTCTCCAATTTGGTGAAAAATTTGGGGAGCATGAACAGTGATCCCCATATTTGAGGAACTCCCCAAATGTTTAAAAAAAAAAAAAAAAAATTTTATAATTCTCTCACCTTTTTTTTTTTTTTTTTTTTTTTTTTTTTTTTTTTAATTTCTCCTTTCCTCTCCAAAAAAACTTTGGTTCAGGTATATAAGAATTGGAGAGAAAATTGTCTTATTTATATTGAATGCATATGATTGTTAGGAAAAAGCAAGTTTTAAAAGATATGGCCGTTAGGGCAAAACTAATAATTGAAAAATATGAAGTTAGGAAAAAGAACAAAGTTTTAAAAAGATGACCGTTAGGAAAAAAACAAATTTTCAAATATATTAATGTTGAAGTAAGAATAGAAAAATTCTTAAAATATAATATTTAAATGGAATAATGAAAGTAGATCCCTAGTTTGATAAGGAATTAAGTGCATTGAAAAAGTGAGTAGCTTAAATATAATATATATATATATATATATATATATATATATATATATATATATATATATATATATATATATATATATATATATATATATATATATATATAAATTTAGTAAGCCAGATGAATGACCTATCTTTAACCACACAATATTGTTTGCTTTTGGCTTCCCTGAACCAGACTTCTCAAGAGGTTACCTATCATGTTGCTACTCTCGTACAAACATGCTTAATTGTGAAGTTTTGATAGATTTATGGTCATTATAGTTTTAAAAGGCGTTGTGTCAAGAAGAGCGCGAAAATACATATTAGTGCATCCTCATTCCTAAACTCAGGTGATGTGAGACGTCACAATTACCCCTTGTTGGGACTCAACATCCCCGCTAGCAACTCTCATAGGATCTCCTCATTCTTGGCATCCTCGCAAATGCCCGTTGGCGACCATCATGTGCTTGTATGTGTGTGTGTGTGTGTGTGTAACAACAAGGGAAAGGGGAGGGTCGATTACATTAAAAAGAAAAAGAAAAAGAAAAAGATCAAAGAACAAACGTTGGGCAACCTAATAATAAGCCTTAATAATACTAGATCAGAGCAGATAAGCAAAAACTAAAAGAGAATATATCAAATGAATGACACGATCCTATGAATTTTTGGCACGAACACCAAGAAAATTGGTCGCTTGTTAAGGTGATTTGACATGGCGTACTAGAGATGGCACTACCGAGAGGCACGGGAAGGGACAAGAACCTCGAAAGGTTCATCAACTCTTCATGAACCCTCACAAGAAAACAACAACTACCAGAAGAAAGTTGTTGAAAGGAAAGCACATATCTGGATCTCAGAAAACGTAAAAATCATAAGCAACACTTTAAACAAAAGACTAACAAACAGCAACATCGGACAACAGCATGGTGGATTGTGGAAGGGGTCATGTGCAGGCGTGTTGGGGGGTGGGGGGGGGGGAACTTGTGGCCGTGTGAGGGACACGCGGGGGCATAAAGGGAGGGGATGGAGAATAGAGAGGCCAAGGGTGACAAAAATGGTACCTCTGTCCATTTTGGACGGAAAAATAGACAGAGGTACCATCTCTATCTTTTCCCATAGCACATGTACCACTTATAAAAAAAATGACAACTGAGGAGGCAAAAAATAACAGTTTTAAACCACAAGGGTTAAAAAAGTATTTAAGCTTATCTTTTATCCTCTATTTCCCGGTCAAACCAGTAACTACTCCAACATATTTTCATTTCTTCCCTCATAAAGTTATCTCTTTAATCTTAGGGAAAAAAAAAATTTGCTAAATTAGTCGTCGTGGTTTGAGGTTGTGACAAATAGCTTTTTGAGCTTTTTTTTTGAAGTGACTAAAAAAAAAAAACAAACAAATGGGTCCATGTCGTTAGAAAGTTTAACAGAATATGTTAATATGCCGCATCAACACCATCATGTGTCTCACTTACAGTAAAAATATTAAAACAAAAAGAAGAAAAGAAAAGACGAAGGAGACGAAATAGTTCGGCCACCCCCAAATAGCAAAAAAAACATATATATATATATATATATATATATATATATATATATATATATATATATATATATATATTGATAGAGTGGTCGAGCCATGCACCTTTATATATGTATAGATATATATAATTTTTTTTAATATATTTTTCATTTTTTATTGTAAGTGACACGTGCCAAAATATGATTGGTGCGGATGTGGCACGTTAACGGATCCTATCAACTTTTCTAATGACAAGAACCTATTTGATTTTTTTGCTTACCCTAAGGAGTGTTTAGTCACTTTTTAAATCACAAAGAGCTATTTGACAAAACTTAAAATCACAAAGACCAATTTAACATTTTTTGTTGATTTTACATTGGGTCTTTGGTGGTTGGCAAATGAGGTTCCTTATACTCCCGGAATATTCGTGAAGAGTTTGAAAATGAGGTTTGACTTTATTGTTATAATTGTTCGAATATTAATTAAATCTTTACATTTATATAATTTTTTTATTAATTTAAACTTTTAAATGATTAATAATTTAATATGGTATAAAAATAGGTCTTGGATTCGAATATTAACTTTACAGTTTATCTTTAAAATATCAATTAAATAACTAAATTTAAAATTTATTATAATTTAAAATTTTAAGATATTCAATAATTTAATAAAAAAAAAATAGTGTACTTGAAAATTGCCCCTTCATTTTCCTTTCACAATATTCATGAGCCAATGCATCTTTTTCCCGTTTCCCTTTAATTGTGTGAGGGGAGAGGAGGAGATTTGTCTCACTCTTAGCCGTCCATGTCATTCTAGTCTCCCTCAAAGCCACGGGGCTCCCGAGGATTGCTACCAAGCTGAAATGAATTTGATGTCTACTTATTTATTATTATTACTTTAAAGAGCATTCACACTTTGGCTTAACTAAAAAATTATTTTGGTAAACTAGAATGTAAATTTGAGTAAAAATGTAATTGCATTCGGGTAACTATTTTAACTTAATTTGGTAAATTGTGAGCATAATAGCTATATTTAAGTCCCTTGAACTACCACTTATTTTTAAGTTGACCTCAATAACCGACAAGTGTTACATTTAAATACATCAAATTATCATTTTTGTGTAAAAAAGCTCATCCGTCAGTGTCATACGTTATAATGGATGAAAAAAATTAGATATAAATATGGGTTAAATATATAAAAGCCCCCCAAACTACCACCCTTTCTCCGGATGGCCCCCCAAACTACCAATGCTTAGATTTTGGCCCCCCAAACTACCACTTTTTGATTTTTTGGCCCCATCCGTCTATTTATGCCGTTAATTCTAACGGAAATTGGACAAAAACCCGAAAATACCCCTCCCTTAACCGTGAGAATTTCAAAGTGTAGGAGGGGTATTTTCGAAATTCTGTTTAAAATTAACGGCATAAATGAACGGATGGGGCCAAAAAATCAGAAAGTGGTAGTTTGGGGGGCCAGAATCTAAGCATTGGTAGTTTGGGGGGCCATCCGGAGAAAGGGTGGTAGTTTGGGGGGCTTTTATATATTTAACCCTATAAATATTTTACAAATTGAGTTACAGAAATTTCTTTAATTCTATCTCTAAAAGTACCGTGTATCATTTGAGTATGTAAAAAACACATTTTTCTTTTATTAATATTATTAAAAAAGCACGTATTTTTCACACGAATGCATTTTTAGAGACTAAATTAAAAGATTAGAGGGGGTGTTTAAAGTAATTAAACCAAAACTAAAGGACTTACAAAACAAAACAAAAACAAAAAAAAAAAAAAAAAAAAAACTAAATAAAAGAAAAGAAAAAAAAGAGCAAAACCAAAGGAAACCCTACCCGAAGTACTGTTCTTTTTTCCCCTTTTTCTGCTTGTCTTTTGGTTTTGGCCGGGAGCGCACGTGCTTTTACTGGTGCAAAGATTTTAGCGTATCTGCATGCCGTCCTTGCTCCAGCAAGGTTGGCTTTCATGACTAGCTGGCCCTTCTCTTCAGTCTTCATTCACAAACCCAACCCAATCCCCCACCAACACCCTGTTTAAATTAATTACATTTTTTATTTTTTATTTTTTATTTTTAGTTAAATATATATTTTATGGATTTTCAATATTATGAAATAATATTTAAAAAAGTTTTAAAATAACAATTATATACCAGATAGAAACCATGTAATTAAAAAGAGTGCAGAATTGCAGAAACTTTTAGCTGTCTTCCTTCTTTTTGCTGCTGTCTATGAATTTCGGCTAGTGGGCATATATAAATCTGCCAGTACGTACTCCATTATCGATGGGAAAAGATTCTTCAAGGATTCGATCCATGGGACTTCTATATCTGGGATGCTGCCCTTCTTGTCAAGTGTGAAATCGAAGAGAACTTTTTGAGGTGATTTCTTTCATCACAACTTTGCTCCTCCAGTTTCTCTGTTTTCAGCGCTGTATTCCTTCCTCTTCATCACATTTCGTGATTCAATTCAGTCTCTCAGATTCTTCGCTAAGGTATACTGTAATCATTCAAAATCATTAGTAACATCAATCTGGTAAGAAGATAAGACGGTGATCTCGACCCTTCAATTAGGCACTGTTTATCTAAAACACTTTGGAATTTGGAATCATTAAGCAAGAGATAATCATCAAAAATAAAAAAATAAAAAATCGGATCTGGGCCACACAAATAACTAGTCGTTGAAAATCAGTAACCCTTAACAGGTCGGCCGAGATACCAAACGGGTCAGACACACACAACACACGGATAGAGAGAGAGAGAGAGAGAGAGATGGTAGATATATCACACGTATGGTTCTGATTGCATGGCATAAAAGAACCACCTTGGGTACTTACTAGGAAGTTGCAGGGAGAATAGTTTTATGTTCTGTTTGGTTGTTTTGACGTAAAACCTTTTTCAGAAAAGTCTTTTCTTAATTTCCACTTTTTTATTTTCGTAAACTATTTATTTTTCGAGTTTAAACTTTTCCTCCTCCTTTCGGTTCATTCTCTGTGGCCGCCGGAGGCCGCTAGCCATTTTTCACCCTCGGGTTATGGTCGCTGATTTTTCGTACGAGCCAAATCCTAAAATATGTTTTCAATTTTCAATGAAAACATTTGACATTTGTTTGCCTTAACATTGAGTTATGTCGATCGGAGAGAGGTTTAACAAGAAGTGTCTAAGTACTCCTCTAAGAAAGCCTCCCATTGGTCCACGTAGCATCCACATGAGTCGAGCCCCTCCACGGTTCTACCACGCCTGTCTGGTCCAAATCTGGACATTGAAATGAAAACACCATATATTTTTCACTAAAATCCATCGCTTCAGAGCCTTGACGTCTATATATCATAGTTCACGCCTGCGTCCACATGTTCATATGATGGAGTTCCCACCACCACCATTAACACAACCACAATCGATCACCATTACCATTTCCTTTGCCCCCACATCTCTTCAACTGCATTACAGAAAGTCTGCCGGCCACTTCCCTCGCTTCTCTTCTCACATTTAACTTTCTTGTTCAGAGAGCAAGGAAAATCCTGCTTCCACCTTTTCTACTACTTTCCTTTCCAAGTATACTAAAAATATGTCACAAGCGTAGTATGAGAAAAGCGACAAAAAAAGGAAAGTCACCGACCTCAGTGCTATTTATAACCGTTCCCGGAGGTTCACTTAGCCCCTGCGGAAGTACTGTGTTTTTAACAGTCTCTACTGTAGCCTTTTGAGGAATTCAAAAATCACAAACATGTCGTTTTCTTGTGCGAAAAACTTCTTCAACCGGTTCTGTACCCATGAATTTCATATGGAGAGTGCTGTTCGTGGCAACTTCTTCTCTAGCCATGATCTCTTACCATCCCTTGGAGCCAAAAGCAACCAGGAAAATAAGCTTCGAAGACGCGTTATTTCGCCTTTCAGTCCCCGCTATAGGTGATGACATGACCTTTAAATTGCCACAGTACTTCAATCCCATATTTCTTTTGTATAATGTAGCTGCTGCAATTCTCTCATGGTCGTACATCTTCCCCATTTTACAGGGCTTGGCAGATGTTACTGGTTGTTCTGGTGATTTACTCCGCCTGGATTTGCCCTTTCGAGTTTGCATTTCTGCCTTACAAGCGAGATGCACTCTTTATCGTCGACAACGTTGTCAATGGCTTCTTTGCCATTGACATCGTTCTCACCTTCTTTGTTGCATATCTCGACAGCCAATCCCATCTTCTTATCGACAACCCCAAGAAAATTGCAGTCAGGTGAATATTCTTTTTCTCTTGCAGCTAGCATTTGGTCATAAACTTCATCATTCAGTTTAACAAAAATCAACAATTCTGTCCAGAAATCACATAGCTTTCTTAGCATGATCGATTCCCATATCCAACTTTCAGGTACATATCTACCTGGTTTATTTTTGATGTCTGTTCCACCGCACCATTTCAGTCCATCAGCCTCCTGTTCACAAATCATAGCGGTGAAGTTGGGTATAAACTACTCAACATGCTCAGACTCTGGCGTCTCAGACGAGTCAGCTCTCTGTTTGCAAGGTCCATCGCCATATTCTTAAAAGATTTCCAATTGTTGTGGTGGAAGAAACATCATAATACTAACCAGCCAGTTTCCTTTCCTTCAGACTTGAGAAGGACATTCGATTCAATTATTTCTGGACGCGGTGCATAAAGCTCATTTCTGTAAGCCACCAAGATAGAACTCATAATTATTTCCTTTCAAAAGATCCCGTCATCAAACTCATTTTGGATGATTTAACCCATTCCGGTGGATCTATCTCAGGTAACCCTGTATGCTGTGCACTTTGCTGGATGCATAAACTATCAGATTGCAGACAGATACCCCGATCCAAAAAGAACCTGGATTGGAGCAGTAAACCCAAATTTCAAAGAAGATAGTCTTTGGGACAGATATGTAACTGCTCTTTACTGGTCTATCACAACATTGACAACTACCGGTTACGGGGACTTGCATGCTGAAAACCCCAGAGAGATGCTCTTCGATATCTTTTACATGCTCTTCAACTTGGGATTGACTTCTTACCTCATTGGAAACATGACGAACCTTGTTGTTCACTGGACAAGCCGCACCAGAAACTTCGTATGTCTTCTTTTGCTTTGCCTCTCATTATTGCTCCAATTGATTTTTTCACCTGCTAAATCAAACAACTTCGATATCCCCTCTACCCCACATGTTTTTGGAAAAGTTATATATATATATATATATACATAATTATATTTTATTCAAAAGAAAGCTTAATTGCTTTGGTTTTTCTACAGAGAGATACAGTGAGAGCAGCTTCAGAATTTGCAGCAAGAAATCATTTGCCCCGTCCCATACAGGATCAGATGTTGTCACACATATGTCTCAAGTTCAAAACACAAGGATTGAACCAACAAGAGACCATAAACGGTCTGCCAAAAGCCATCCGTTCAAGCATCGCCCACCATCTGTTCTTCACCATTGTTCAAAATGACTCTCTCTTCCAAGGGGTTTCTCATGACGTCCTTTTCCAATTGGTAAATAATAAATACCTCACGTCCGTGGCTAGCTTATTAGAGTACTGCAATCATCCTAATTTTTCACAGGATGCTAATTCAATATATAAACTTTCTCTCATAAAAAGGTTTCGGAAATGGAGGCCGAGTATTTTCCACCCAATGAAAATGTAATTCTGCAGAATGAGGCTCCAACAGATCTTTATGTACTGGTCTCAGGCGTGGTGGTGAGCTAATTTTAGTCTTCACGTACATAGCATGCATCCAAAACTTTTAAAGAAATTAAAGCCTTT
Source organism: Alnus glutinosa (assembly GCF_958979055.1). NCBI lineage: Eukaryota > Viridiplantae > Streptophyta > Magnoliopsida > Fagales > Betulaceae > Alnus > Alnus glutinosa. Next base: position 27,469,094 of record NC_084890.1, on the reverse strand, counting down.
CTAACATCAAGTTGGTTGCAGGTTTTCCTGCGCAATATTGATGGGCGTGAAGAAGTACGTAGTGTAATTGTAAAGTTTTAACAGTCTATATATATATTTCGAACAAAAGAGATAAATCTAACTTTTCACATTCGAACATTCATTATACAGGTTCTTCGAAAGGCAAATGCAGTAGAATCGTTCGGAGAGTTTGGAGTCTTGTATTGTAAGCCGCAACCTTTTACGGTTCGGACGACTGAGATTTCTCGAATACTAAGGCTCAGCAGAACTTCACTGACGAACGCTATACAAGCTAATGCGGAGGATAGGCAGATTATTGTGAACAATTTTTTCCAGGTAATTACAATATTAGTCATCCTAATTGAGAAAAAAAATATATATATATTTATTGAGATTTGCCCTGCTTTTGCCCAAACAAATAACTGATAACCAAATAACCAATGCTTCACATCAACAGAAACTGAAAGGGCAAGAAAGCTCAGAATTTGAGAACGCACATAAAGATCCAGGGCTTGGAGGAAGCTGTTCACCCGCAGGATGTCCATCAATGCAGGAAGCAAGAAGGGACTTATTTTTCCCGGGACCAGAGGCTACAGAAGAGGATTTAAATCCGATGGCTGACGACGACCAAGCAGCTTTTCATGCGGGTGTTCGCAAAGGGCATCTTGAGACGGTTAATAATGGTGGATGGACGCCACAAGCTCTAGCTCAACAGCAAGAGAACAAGAACTTGTATGACACCTCACTGAGTTACGAAAATGGAAGGAAACCAGATGAACACAGAATAGATTTAATCGAGCCAGAATCGGCCGACACCAGCATGTATAGTCAAAGCATACGCAGAAGAAACGGCCCCCGATCTGTTAACTCCCACTTAAAAAAGGAACCCACAAACTCCTATCAAAGCAGATTTAGCTGTCCCACTGATGCAGAAGTGATTAAAATGATCAAGAAGAGAGTCACCATCCACATGAAGCTTCAACACAGTAGTACATCACAGAGGCAGCTTGGAAGGCTCATAATCTTACCGGATTCAATAGAGGAGCTGCTCAAAATAGCCGGTAAGCTTTGTTTGGACACAAACGTCTTGAAGTAAACCTGAAAATTGAGATTATAATTGTTAGCTTAATAAATTTAAAATAGACACAATAACAATGCAAGCAAAACCAAAATTGAAAGGAAAAAAAACTCAACCTCGAACAGGGATTGACAAACTATTATACTGAATGCATAGTTTCTTCCCCAAGCTTTATCCTTCTGTTATCCCAGCGGCTTGTGAAACTGCAGGTGAGAAGTTCGGAGGCCACAAACCTACAAAAGTCATTAGTGCGGAGAATGCAGAAATAGATGACATCAACGTCATTCGAGATGGCGATCATCTGTTTCTCCTTCATAATGAGTGTGAAAATATGAACTAATTATTATTCAAAGGCAATGATGTAAACATGCTGACAACTTGTAACTTTTAGGCAATGAATAATAAGTTAGTAACAAAAATGTGATTGCAAAAGTCGGTGAGTTTGAGTCTCCATAGCCAGCAATAGCACTGGAAAATTGGAGTTTACAAGAAGGTGGAATTTCACTCGATACTTTCGATGGGCAAAACCCCATCCAATAATTACTCAAAACATTCATTACAACAATACATCGTATAGTCTGTCCACTCTCTCCACAAGTATATGAATGTCCAAGAAAATATCTTTTTCCAAGCTTCTAAGGATGATAATACAGAAGAAAGCAGATTTAATCGTTGATGCGCCGCACCTAAGTAGGAACATATTAAGCTATCCTTATACTTTTCCATAACCTGACCGTCCACGTTCACTGCCTTTAGAAACAGCATATGCTATTAGGACCATGTAGAAGATCCACCAGTCAGTCTCAAAAGCATTCCAGTCCGCCCAGTAGAAAATACTTCAGTTTATCAGTTTATACATGCTTTCCTTCGCTTGAATCCTTCTGAGGTGATGAGTATCATTCCCTCTTAAAAGTGCCTTCTATGGGAAAAGGATGAGCTTCTGTGTTAAAGACAAACTTATCCAACGGAATAACAGAGCTATCACCAAACAGCAAGTACAAATACTTAAGTGTCTCGCCCAAAAAGAAGGTCTCCATCTTGTCTCTTTTATGAGGGGGAATTGAGGTAACATCATCCAGGGAACTGTATCCACCAGTATCAACTCTTGTGTATTTCTCAAATGCTTCAAAGATCTGCCAACCCCATTCGCGGTACCTGCAGAACACATCAATTTGATCATTAATTCCCCATTTGTGTTTCTCTGTGTATGTCAGACTTGGACAACGAAGTGTGAATTATACAAGAAAATGCAATACATGAGAAAAAAGAAATAAGGAAAACATACTTTGGGTCTTCAGTGATACGAAACAAGACAAACAAAGACTCTACAGTTTCAGGACGCAACAGATTATGACGATCAGCATGTTTGATTATTATGTCGTTTATGAATTTCGAACTCTTTTTCCCACCATCTAGACCAGCTTCAGAAAATTCCTGCTTCAACCAGAGCAAGATGTCAAATAACCGTACAACATAGGCAAAAACTAAAAGAAAGAATAAAGATAATAAATTACAAGCAAAAAATGACAACAAATTTAAAAGGAGGAGAATAATAATATAATAACCCAATTTGGTGCATATATATACTTAATTCCTCAATCAGTGCTTCCGACACATAGGTCATACATATCCAACTAACCTCTGTATGGAAGTAAGCAATTTCTGGAGCAAGACCGGTAGAAGTTACAGAATACATCTCAAAACATGTTTTAGCCAGATCCTCTGCAAGCTTCAGATTCTCCAGGTCTTCAAAGTTAAGCAAATTGTTGCTCATGGCTTTTTCCTTTGTAATGCCTCTAGTGGCACCAAGCGCAAGAGTGCCAGGCAAGAAACAGACCTGAAAAAAAAAAAGCAGTAAAAACAATTTACAACAAGGAATATTTTCAAAAGAGATAAAGAAGAGTCTTTGTGAATATTACTGTAATGGCATAATTGCCTTTACCCATGGTACCATCAACACAAAACATACATCTATTGATAATTTGCACAAGGATAAGTATATCTACATATTGATAAGTTGAAAACAAGGAAGATGTATTAATTTCTCCTTTACAACAGTCGTCATTTCAATGTTGTAAAGAACTTACAATCGAAAGGGAAAGTGTCAAAGTCAATGACCTGGTACCATGTTTTAGCAAAGGAAGCCCAGAGACATATATATATAAATTCATATGGTACACGGGAAAAATTAATTGCCCATGCTCTCTAGCTTTGGAACAAAGAAAGTGCCGTGTCACAACTGATGCATGCAGTACAAAAGATAACCTACTACTTCTGCAGCCCACATTCCTTTATCCTGTTCTTTGACAAAGAACACTATGGGATGACAAGCTTATGTTGTACATAGTGCATCAAGCTACATCACTTTCCATAAAGTACAAAATATATTACATGCACAGAATTAATTTTCATATAAAAGCATAGGGACTATTTTCATATGAAAGCAAGGGGATGTAGGAGTGTTACTATTAGGAAGGGGGAGACCTTTTCCTATTGGTAGAGGGGAACAGGGAGACTAGGTTTTTTTTTTTTTTGATAATGGAGTATCCAGGGCTTTGCTCCGACTAGATCCCTAGGACACCATGTAAAGTGCCTCATCCACATGGATCGGGTAATGCTCGGGCATTTGCCCGCGGGCATGACCCCAAGAAATTACACTCGAGAGGGGTCAAACATGCTTCATGAGGCACCAAGGTCAAGGAACTTACCACTCGACCCAACCCCTTGGGGTTAGAAAACGGAGACTAGTAATTTATTTATGAAGAAAATATGAAGATTAAAAAGAATATATATAATATAGGGGTGCAAAGAAAGAAGCAAAAGAAAAAGTAGGGAAAATTATGTTTTCCATGACACAAACTCAGTTCCTACATTTTCAGAAATAAATCTTACAGCAACTTAATTAAAAAATACGTTCCAAAATTTCATATAGCATGCTGACTACAAATTTCACACCATGAATAGGGAAATAACATGCCTCAGATTTTTTATTTTTTTAAAAAAACAATTGCAAGGATATCTTTATTCATCATATATAATAGTAAATTTCATGCAATCGATGCAGGAATGTTTGCTGGTTAAAAGCTGGTGTAAATCTTGTATCACTTCTTAATGTGCCATGTTCCAGGAGGAAAGAATGTACATCCTGTATCTGGGAGAAATTTTTTAATCATATTGTAATCTCAACATAGATTGCAATATACAAATTACATGCTCATCCGTTCTGGCTTCCAAAGACTTGATTAAGCTCAATTGAGCCAATTAAATCATACCAACCAATATGGAGCAACTTCCAAGAAAAGTAAGTCAAACATAACCAATGTGGAGCAACATCAGTAATGTCCAATTCGCCACCCATTTTCTTAATCATTGAACTTCAAAAAATATATTAAGTGAGACCAGCAAAGATTGTTACATCTTAGCTGGGTGAATATCAGGCAGTAGAAAAAGTATTGCATACCAGGTGATCCATTTTTGGGCTAAAATCACCTTTAGATCCAAAAGGTAATTCGCCAACAAAAACCAATCCATTTGGGATTGATTTCCGAACAAGAAGGTGCCTAACACCCTTCATTGCTTCCTCATACATATCATGTAGATAAGTCGAATTACCATCTCGGCTTTTTCCCTGCTGAAGCCACACTTTGAGTAGGTACTCATAGTAACTATCACCACGAGATCCTAGTCTTATATTTTCTCCACTAAATTCACCAGATTGTGGGCTGCATTCAGTAAAAAGAAAATATGAAAAATAAGTCATTAAGGGAAAAGGAACATAAGAATATGATTAAATTATGGATTAAAGATGAATCAATTTGAATTTAAAAGAGTGAGCTCATAAAACCATTTCTTCAACAAAAAGGCAAGATCTTTCAATTGTCCAAAACAGCCCTTTAAAATGAGGCAGCTCATTGTAATTTTAAAAACTCAAGTAGTTTCTTGTGAAGTAAATTCAATCAAAGCATCTTAACCCCCCCTGAAAGTCAAAAAAAAGAAAAAGAAAAAAGGGCCCAACAATGAAAGAAAAAAGAAACTACTAGTCTGAAATATGCAAAGTCAATACCTAATGTAGATAGGAACCAGTCCTTCCACCTTTGGAAGAGTCTTCAAATGTTCCAAGACCTTCATGGCTTCCATGCTGTACTTTGGATCACCAGAAAGAGCACTGAGATAATTGAACTCAAGCTGTAAAGTGGAAACCTCTGAAGTACTACTCAATCCATCAGGAGCTGGATGTGCTGAGGAATCATGTAGAACAACATCACTAAAGGGAATAGGAGATGGACTGGAAGTAAAAGCAGATAGGAGACGATCAGCCAAGTTCCTAGCAGTTTCTAGATAAACAGTTGGTTTAGGCCCCGTGTTTATCAAGTTGCTCCCTCCTTCCCCAATGCTTAAATGATATGCACTTAAAAGACCACCCAGAACACGTATGGTAGTTTCAAACAAATTGACTTGGCCTTTCTTAGTAATTCTATCTAAAAGGTTCTTCTCAATCCATGAGCCTGCTTCAGAGACCACTTCATTAGCACCCATTATCATGGCAGTGTCAAGAGCATCCACAACAGTAGCACCAAGACCTCCTAACCCATCAACTCCCCGCTGGCTCAATGGCATAAGCTCATCATTACCCATTGCATATCTTTTATAGCCAGTCCACGCATGGATAAAAGCCTCCTTAACACTTTGTTGCCTTGCTATCCATTTTGACCCAGGATTTAGCTTCCCAGGCTCACGACCAAAGCTACTATTACTACCTTTCTCATCAGGTGGTAATCGAGGAGGAAGCCTTGGTGGTTTTCTCAAAAACTTTCCCAATCTGCTGCCACCATTTATGATGGAGTTCTCTTCACTATTCTTAACATTTATTCTATCAGTTACAGAATGGGCAGGACTTGTATGTGTAAGCATAAGATATGCTACACCAAATATCAGTAGTAACACTAAAAACTTCCCTGTACTACAACTTTGCCAGTCGCGCTTTACTTTGCCAGTGAACAAGGTCTGAGTAATAACCTGGAGAACAAAATATAATAACTGAGAGTGATATTCAAAGCAAAGAATCTGCTATATAAAATCACCTAGACAAGTCATTGATACAACAAATAATTACTAACTTTTTTGAATAAGTTACAGACAAACCCAGTGGGTCTTGAATCCCAAAATTTACCCTCCACCCCGTTCTTATGAGAGAAGGTGTTCCTTGAGCTAGAGTCATAGGCATAACACTTAAAATGTTGCAAAACTATATAAAAGGGAGAAACGATAAAAGAACATCAAGCTCAGAGAAACTCTGGGCAGGTAGTTGTGTGGGAGCAGGGTGATGAGATTTGGGATGGAGAGTCTAGAGATTTCCCTTACCCTTTGGGTGTTCTTCCTCCCAACATGGCATTGGATTGGGAGGTGGATAGTGCTGAGGATGAGGATCATCCTTGGCGATTTTGGATGCCTTTGAAGAGGACTTTCTTCTGGAAGTTAAGGTTGCATGCCCGAAGTCCAAAGGTAGGAGGGAGATTTTGAATTTGGTAAGTTCCATCAACTACGATGATGCAAGTGCGTCCACTCAGCATAGGAAATGGAAGGCTCACGTACGGTAGCCAGGAATGCTTATTGAGGGTTCGGGTTTGAGGGTGTTTGGTTTTTTAGGGTTTGTTTTGAGTTTTTTTTTTTTTTTTTTTTTTTTTTTTTTTTTTTTTTTAAATTTTTTCTTTTTGTGGACTGCTTTGGTTGTACCTGTGTAGGGGTGCCTTACGTTTTTTTAATAAAACTTTCTTACTTATCAAAAAAAAACTCTAATTAATTTGGGAATTCTATTTGTGATTTGAGCAATCTCTTTTATTCCTACCAATAACAAGCAAATTTACATCCACACTCACTTCATATCACTTTCAATTTTTCTTTTTCAAAATATTTTTCTCCTTAACAGAATGAAGCTTCTTTAATAGCTCTAAAATTTATTCAGCAATCAATCAACACATGTTCATTTTTGAAAACAACAACCGGGTATATAGACTTTTTAACTGATACTTGAAACCGCAAACATGTCCACAAAATCACAAAAACAAGAGTTGGAGCACCATGGCACAAACTTTCACATGAGAAAAAAATCCTCAAAAGTTTCTCTTTTGCCTTAATAATCCATTGATCCTACATGCAGATCCATCGAACAAACAGATAATTGAATCTTCAAAAAATTAAGTAATGTCAAACTTGGATGGTAATTACTGGATCAGTTGCCAAAGTTAATGTCAGCTGAGACCAACAATTGGAGTCTTGACGAAGTACCAGCTGAGACCAACAATTGGAGTCTTGACGAAGTACACGGAGAAAAACCAACAAATGAATTACGTTGAATGGGGAGTAGCCAATCCCAACCAGTCCTGGTAACGGTTTATCTAGCTTCATTGAAACTTTATAATCGTTAGCTTCAATAACAATTCAATGGAAAAAACCCGAACCCTAGACCCATCTCACCCTTCCCCTATAGAGGACTTGAGTCCTAATACTGAGCTACAAGCCTACAACATAGTGTTCCAAATCTAATAAGCTATCAAATAATCGGAACAATTAAATTGTTATCAATCTCCAAATGCAGTTGACTTCGATTCCACAACAATTTCACTCCAATTTCTAGAAAATGCAATGTACACCGCATTCTGAAACGTAGATACACACAATTCAACAACAAAACTTGAACAAATCAAAGTTTATGAACTACCACAACAGAAAGTCTCAATTCAATCAAATAATAGACCATAATTTGACATAAGCATCATAAACCAAACTCAAAAATCCCAAGAATGAAGCAAATTCAAAAACGGACAAGAAGAAGCGTTAAAAGAAACTGAGATCTCAAAACCTTGAAGAAGGATCGGTGGCGGAACTTGGCGTTGTCGTAGTGAACATCTTTCATAGAGTAAGGCAGAGGCTTCGACGACATAGCTGGATCCAGATCACCAGCTAGGGTTCCGTGATCTGCTCCGCTCCGCTCTACGTCGGAGGCTCAGATGCAGAGAGAGAGGCGCTGATTGTCTGAGACTTTCGGATCGGTTTGACCGTAATCCGATATAGACTTTCCCGAGAAAGGGACAGAAATTTTAAGCGCGTAATTCGATTGCAGGAAAAATGCCTTTGAGCACGCAAATCTGTCTGTTCGGTCAGAGTGCGAGATTAAATAGCGTTTGAGCCTCTCAGGCGGACTTCGGCTTTTGATTTCAAGTCAATTGAGTTAGCCCCCGGTGTGCAAGACGGGAGCTTCTCACCTTTAAGGTTTTAGTATTTTTTTTTTATTTTTTTTTTATTTTTTTAATATTATATATATATATATATTTAAAAAAAAGAATTATTCTATAAAAATGATTGAGAGAGCTTTTATCTTCCTTACAAAATTTATGGAGCAATTCTTTTTCCACACTTTGTGTACAAAACTAGTGTGCAAGAAGAATTACTCAAATTTATGTGATAATTTACATTTTATTGCCATATATTTTGTCGCTTGATAAATATAATAAGTGACATATGAATTGTTATGTAATAGTTTATATTTTAATGATTGACATGATAAATTATATTTTAATGATTGATATGGTAAATATAAGATGAACTACTGCATCAATTTCTACTGAACTTATAGTAAAAGTTGCATTTCTAACCACACTCTTTTTATTTTCGTAATTAATTAGATATGTTAAGATTTTAGCTATTTGTCAAAGTATAGTGTTATTAAGCAGAAAGTTTTATGGAGATTAATATATTGGGGGTGGATAAAATAATAGATTAAATTTATATTCAAAAACCTTTGGTGGACAAATGCATTGTTTTACAGCACCTAGTTTTGTCTCAAGAGAGTAACTTCTGTAAGGACATGGAATAAAACCATGTCTTTTGTCCCCTTTAATAATAGCTTGCCACATCATATTAGAACACCAAATTAATTTATGGTGAAAACACCATATGACACAAAACCCTCGTTCTGATTTTTGTGGACCTTCTCAAACATATCGATCATCAGTGGCGGACCCGACCTTGAAAATTTGGCGGGGTCAAATTATAAAAAAAAAAAAAAAAAAAAAAAAAAATTGTTATAATTCAAAACTAAAAAAATCTGAAAAACCATTTATTCTACTCTTCCGCACCTTAACCTAATATATCATATATAGTATCCTCACAACCAACAAAAATTTGATTGAGTAGAATCATCACAACTCTAAACCATGATACGCTTTTGAACAGAAAGATTTAAGATTACCTCATAGACAAAACCAGCACTACTGTCTACTGAGCTTAGTGGAGAAACAGTGTCCAAAAACGGTGAAAAACCTTTTCTCTCTTCAACACCTACAAACATCAAAACCAAAAAAAAAAAAAAAAAAAAAGAAAAAGAAAAAAAAAAAAAACCTTCCCTGTAATGCACTAAATGCCAGTAGACTTTCTTTTCCACTACAGGCAGTACCACCCTGCACCCACACCAGAAGTTTTTGTGTTTCGTCTTTGTGAGTATGTGACTTTGTCTCTTTTTCTTTTAGAAGTTCTTTTCTTTTTTTTCTTTTTCATGAGGTCTATATGTCATTTCTTATTTTCTTATTTCCTATCTTCTTGAGCCGTTGAGGTGCTGTCCACCGGTCGTCTTGTCGACTGTCATGCTAAGCTAGAGCCTAGAAGTATGGTGTATGGCTATGGGGATGGACCAGATGGTTGTATGGACTAATAGAGAAAAAAAAAAATTTGAATGTGACTCTGACTTAGGGCTTTAATTGTTGCTTTGACATCTAAGACTCATCTTGACTTTTGGGTGGAAAGTAGAGTCAGTAGACTAAAGTCTAAATAGTACTTTGGTGGGGCCAACTACAAGAGTGCAAGTTTGCAAGACAAAAATAAGTGGTAATTTTTTTTTTTGTTTTAGCAGCCAACAAGGGTCGTGGCCCCTGCTGGCCCTAAAAGAGATCTGCCCCTGATCGTCGCTATGAAGGGGCAGATTGAAGGTTATATCCTTCAATAACACGCTCCAGACAGTCCTAAACATTTGTATATCAAAATTACATTTATAATTTTAACTAAGCATTGAAATACCCTTATTGACCCAAATTACTACACTTAACAGATTGTACTTGTAACATCCTGCATTAAAATTAGGGGGTAATTACCTTTTCCCCCCATGAACTACCGGCCAATGTCATTTTGCCCCCACGAACTACCACTTCGACCAAAAGAGAGCATCAAACTACCATTTTTATACACGTTGCCCCCTTCCGTCAGGAATTCTGTTAATTTTGGATGGAATATGCCATTTTTTACCGTTAATTTTGACTTAAAGACCAAAATACCCTCTACAGTAATTAATAAAAAATATTAAAATTAATATATTTAAAAAAAAAAAAAAAAAAAAAAAAAAAAAAAAACCAAAAACCAAAAACCAAAAACCAAAAACCTGAAGGAAAAGGGGTGGCTGCCGCCACCCCTTTAGGTGGCCGGGTGGCCTGCGAGCCACCCCCAGAGGTGGCTCCGGCCACCTCTGGGGTGGCTCGCGGCCCACCCCGACCTAAGGGGTGGCCGCACGGCCTCCCCAGAACTTGGGGGGGCCGCGCGGCCACCCTAGGTCATTTCGCGCGGCCACCCAGCTTCCGGGGTGGCCGCAAGCCACCACTGGGGGTGGCTCGCAGGCCACCCGGCCACCTCAGGGGTGGCGGCAGCCACCCCTTTCATTCAGTCTTTCTTTTTTTTTTTTTTAAATGAGGGTATTTCAGTCATTTTTAAAATTGAGTTAGGGCATTTACGTCTTTGCATGAATTAGACTGACAGAAGGGGGCAAAGTGTGTAAAAATGGTAGTTTGATGCTCTCTTTTGGTCGAAGTGGTAGTTCGTAGGGGCAAAATGACATTGGCCGGTAGTTCATGGGGGGAAAAGGTAATTACCCCTAAAATTAGGGTTAAGGACGTCTTAATTATTGCCTAAGTATGTTGGGTTGGTTATAACTCTCAAAATGGGGGAGAAAATGAGATTTTTGGACACTTGGGGTATTTCCTACGCATAACGATCGAATGTTCCTGTGGAACAATCGAATGATTTAGCTCATGCACATAATGATCAAACATTGCTTTAAATGATTGATCACAGACAGTTTGCATGCAAGTGAAATTTGGTTATTTCAGTATAAGCTTGAGGATAAGTATCTATTTAAGAGGCTAAAGTGAACACTAGGCCCCCATTTTGCCCCTTTGAAGTCACCAAACCCTAGAGAAAGAGAGAGAGAGAGATAGATAGGAGAAGAAGAAGAAGAAGAAATTATCTTTGTAAGGTTTTAGGTTCCTATATTCAAGCGAGGTAAACCCTATCCGCTAAGGTTGGTTTACTTCGTGATTTGTACATGCATGTTTAACTTCTGTATAATTTCTAAATAGAGTGCATTCCCATATGGGTGTAGTAGGTTGTTCATTGTTGTTAGGTAGTATTAGTGTGATTTATCATCCTTTTTTTTAGAGCTTATTTTATATGGATTTGGGCCTTTTTTAAATAAGTATAAGGCTTCAAAATATAACAAAGCTTAAGAATATTATTATTATTATTATAAATAAGATCAATTTCATTAAATTCAAAATGAAAACCCTATATCAAATGTAGGGCTGTAAAGAAACCAGTCCATCCAACAACTCGCTTGGTTTAGCTCGATCCTAACTAGAGATCGATACTGTAGAAACCCGCTCGATTAGTAAGTGATACATACCCGACTTGCTAAACAAAACTCGATAGGGGCTTATGAGCTCAGCTCATTTAAAGCTCGACCGGATCGCTCGCCCGGCTCATTAATCCGACTCGTTAGTTCGTTCATATCTCTTGCATATATATACAAATATATATTAATATATTACTAATTGGTAGCGATCAAACCGGTGATTTAAAAATAAAGAATTTTGGTTTTGAACTTTAACCGATTTTCTTAACTATGTGGATTTTAAAATTTATAACCACTCGCAATAGTATGAGGCTTTGCAGAATAGGACTAAAGAGGATATCGTACCATAAGGATTGAGGGTTGTTTGGTTATGAAATACTTAAGACTTTCTATAATTCAATTTTAAAGAAGATATTTGTTGATTTATCTCTAAGTTAACATGAACTAAAAACAATTAAAGTGGAGAGATTTTAAGAAAATGGAAAGTATAGGGCATTGAATTCACTCAATCTTCATACACATGACATATTATGTTCATCTCGGGTTTCCTTCACAAGTATAATATGAGAGCGTAATAATTGTCAATCACACGACGATCTCAAGATGAAATTACTGTAGTTTAAAGGTAATGATAATCAATCTACTTATACAATAGTTATTCAACTAATATCTATGCATGAATGATTAATGCTCCCTAGTATGGACTATAAAATCTTTTAATAAGCATACACATCTATGGAAAAAGAATAAATTATCTTAGTTTAAAACATAACATCCACATAAAATTACACTATAATGGAAAAGCATCTAAGCAATAATTAAACTAAAAGGATATGGAGTAATACATGTTCCCTAGCATGATTTATCAAGTTCACATAGATTATGTCACAAGCACCATTACATAACTATCTCTAGGCTATGTAATCATCACACATGTATGGAAACCCAAGACTAACACAATCAACCCATGGCAATTGGAAGGAGTTTCATCAAAACCCTATAACTAGTTTAGCTACTCATGGAGATATGAGATTCTCTTATAGAAGAAGAAGAACCCATTTCCCTAAGAGAATTAGAAACTACAATTCAAACTAACATTAGGTAAAACAACTTAATTTAATAAAAGAACTAATCTAAGAACTAAAAACAATAAAGAATAATAATTAAGGAAAGGAAAACATAAAGAAAAGCATTAAAGAAACTAGCTAAACTCTCTGGACTTTTCGGATTCCAGGGTTGTATCAAACATAAAATGAAACAAACAAGAAAAAGAAGAAGAAAGAAGTTGCAGGAAAATATTTAGAACAATTGCATCAATTAAATTCAAACTTTACTTTAATAAAAACAAAATTAAAGTGAGTTATAGAACTAGAAAACACTAAATCTAAGCGCTCTATAAAACATAAGGGAAAGAGTGCATCAAAGAAATACACCAAAAACTAAAACTAAGAAAATGACTAAAAACTCTCTCTCTCCCAACTTTCATGTCCATCCTCTATTTATAGAGGATTTGATACAATAAAAACCAACCCAACCCAATCAATCACTTTCAGCCGCACAAAAAGATGGTTATAACATCTAATTAGAACCGCACAACTTGAGGATGAATTAGGATCACACAAAAATATATCGACATCTGAAGATCTTTTCTAAAATATCCGAAGTCGATCGATCGATTATACTTGACCGATTTTTGCTCTTCTTTGCAGGAGCACTCTGGACCTCAAATGTTTTCAATTTTTGTCCTTGATGTACCTTAGGCCTAATGGTGTTGACTTTGCTCTTGTTTCCAATTAGGACCCAAAAAAAGAGTTGAAACACTAAAACACAATAATACATTATTTAACAACACATTTTAGGATTTAACATATGCGAATTAAGGGGCTTTGAATGTAAACATCCAATGTTTATCACAACTCCAAACTTACATAATGCTAGTCCGGCCTCTAGCATTTACAACTAAAAATTAAATACAAACAACTACTAAAAATCATCTTTTGTGGGAATCACGATTACACTTAGTACATGCAGCAAGTCTTTTAAACCCCTAGGCTAACCTAGCGGACAAGTGAAGTCTCGTGAAGGTTTAGCAGAAATGCTACCTACAAACATTAACTTTAAAAATATACACGTTATCTCTAAGAAAGAAGTATCATCACAACAATGGTTCATAATTCATGAACGACTTTAAACTAATAAACTTTATCTTCACACAATTTAAAGAAATCATAGTCTACTTATTTACAAATGGCCGGCTAAGATCTCACATGTCCAAAATGATGCAGTTTGGTATTAACATACAATTATGGAGCTTTCAAAGAATATAACCTATATACATGCTCCAGTGTCTCCAAATTCTTTATATCTCTCATAAGATGGAATCACTAAGGCATAGACAAAATTTATTTTATTATGGTTGTGCAATGCTCAACTCCTTTACCTATGTACCAAGTGTTAAGTCAGTGACTCCCAAACCAGATGGCTTTAGGACACTAGATGTAAAACATCCATAAGAGCTTAATAATTCAAGTAAAAAAGAACTACGAAGTCAAACTAACAATTTATTATTTACTTGCATCTTTTGATGCGAACACTCACTGCTTAATGAGGCAAGAGGTCCGGTTACTCAATGAAGTTTTTTTTTTTTTTTTTTTTTTTTTTTTTTTTTTTTTTTTTTTTTTTAACTAATTGCAAATTCACTAAGCCCACGTCATCCATCTAACAAGTCTTTTTAATTTTCATCCGAGACACTAAAAACAAATATGCAAGATATTAACTTAAGTACATACCCCACAAACAATATGTTAATGTACGTATGTCATGATTTTCAAATTTCACAAGTGGATCTTATAGCCAAAAGTAATTACACAAGTGGATCTCATAGCCAAAAGTAATTAAACAAATTTAGAATCTCTAATTGTGTGATCATGTGTTCAAAATTTTAAAATTGTCAATGAAAAACCAATCACAATTATAAATCAACTAATTTCTACAACAACATAGATATTCACATAGACATTTGAAAAATTTTGTACAAAATTTAGATTAAGTATACTTTTATCCCAAAACTTAAAATAACACATTGTCGCCATCTCATTCTTTAGTTATAAATGAGGTACTATCTATAATACGAAATGAACCACATGGACAAAAAATAAAGTCGTTAAACTACAAGGGGGTCGAATGTATTTAACCCTATTTTTTATTTTACTATTATTACTTGAAAACAAGTTTTAAATCTTTTGAATGAAAACAAAGTATTCAATTCTTATAAATTCTTTTGAAAATTGGGGGATCGAGGGGGTTGGTCAAAATCTTTGCGTCATTCATTGTAATGCTTCCTGGATTGGTCGATGAAAGTGACCTAATTGTTTAAGTTATGTGCAATGAAGTTGGCACACAATGGCATTTTCAGTTCACCAGGAGGAAGTCTTTGAGAGGAGACATAAATGATGTCTTGACAGAACGGGAGGAACATAAAGAAAGATAGTTGTACGTGTTGAATAACATAAATGACTATAGATTTCCCTTTTCAATCTTAAGTCTCTTTAGGGAACTTGGAATTAATAGGTAGGAGGGACGGATTTAGGAGGGGTATAGGCTATGCCCCTCTCAAAAAATAAAAATTTAGCCTATTAGTTGTTATCAACAAATTTTTTTAATTTTTTGTTTCTGTCCATAAAGGCTTTTGACTCCGTTGTCTCCATAAAGAGGAAACTAATTAAGTTCAATAGAAGGAGAGAAAAGGGACTAATTAAAAGGGGTCAAGGTTGAGAAGAGAAATTTGGAGGGAGACACTACTCTTGGGAGAGGAGAGTGTGGGTTGTATGTCCCAAAAACAAGTTCAATACATATATGCGAGTAATGCTATGCTTACAAGTACTTATTAGCATATGATTAGAGTTACGGTAGCTATTAAAAAAATATCTTAACACTCTAATCACTTATTGACATGTGTCAACAAATTTTAAAAGAATTATATATAAGTCTAACATTTTTCCGTATTTAATACTCCATCTACTTATTTGTCTAGGCAAGTCCCACTACTCTTTTTTTTTTTGTAAAAAAAAAAAAAATAAAATTTAAGTACACTACTTCTATGGCTTCTTCGTCTTAAACTTCCTTGAACCTTCCTCCTCCTACTTCTATGGCAAGTCCCACGAAGTCGTTTGTATTTGCACAAAAAAAAAAAAAAAAATAGTAAAGTTATAAATCATATTTTTATTCTATTACTATCCAATGATGCTGATGTGCTACAATTAATCCATCTTAGATTAGCTCTAGTTAAAAATAAATAAATAAACTGTGTTACATCAATATAATAGAATATTGGTGAGATAAAATATTATTTTTAGCTTTATTAAAAAAGAAAAAGAAATTGAGGGAGGGGGAAGTGGGGCTTGACTTGTAGTTTGTTGGGCATCCTACGCTATGTAGTCCCATGCATTGTGCAAATCAAGTCTTGTAGCCCAGTCATCAATGTTGTTTAAACTTAAAATACATAGCAAGCCCCAGTTTCCAACGTGGTTAATTAACTCCATAAATCCCATAATTTCTATGTTAATCAATTGCAAATTACAGATTAGTCCAATATATATAGGCTTTAAGCCCCTGATAGTCCTTTAGAAAATTAATAATTAACCATTCGAAGCCTTCTGACATCTTCTCTAATTCCTTCCAGAATTACACCACAAATATTAATTGCACCATAACCCAAATATCTCTCAACTCTCATGGGTTTCAAAAAAAACTTGAACTACTTCTTCGCAGCCTCTCTCTTCCTTTCTCTCCTCATCATCACCACCTTTCCTTCCCCTTCCTTCCCCCATGAAATCCAACCCAAAGCCCCCTCCATTAACGACGTCCCAGCCCAGTTCCGAGAGCTATACCTCAAGAACACAAACACATTCTTCTTGAACAAAGAAGACCTCAGCAACAGCAAGAAGAAGAGGACCAAAAAGAAAATGACGAGGAGAAAGAAGATGAAGAACAGGAAAACCAAGCCTTTCTCAGTCATGCTTCCAAAGGGTTTTGTTCCTCCCTCTGGTTCATCTCCTTGCCACAATGAATATCCCAACTCCGTCACCTACTGCGATCTCTCTACCACAAAACCCTAGCTAGAGATCGATGAAGATCCGTTCGTCGATCGATCTCGTGTGGTTTATATTCTGTTTGCACTTTCTTTATATCTTTCTTGGTAATATTCTTGTCACACTTTTCTCTCATCTTTCGCTAAAAAGGTGGCCGACTTTGAGTATATGTTAATATGATTGCTGTTCTTGTAACGATCGAAGGGCAATACGAGTGATGACAATAGTCAAACAATCATGTAGATGAATCAGAATCTTATTCTTTCTTTCTTTGAATGTTATATATATTCATGCATATATATATATATATATATATATATATATATATGTGGGTGTGTGTGTCTATATCGTCGACTATGCAGTACCCAAGAAAATGTTGTAGAAATTATATGTTTTTTCTTTCGATAATTTGTTCTTCATTGTGAAATATTACATTTTTTTATTCTTCTGAAGATCAAAACAGTAGGATAGATTTAGGCTCAAAAGGTCATTATTCCATTATGTACTAATTAACGCTTGTTTATAAATGCATTGAAGTATGATTTAATTATCAGCAACAACTAATTAAAACTTGCCCCGAATGAAAAGCAATAGCATATATATATGCTGGAGAATTAATAGCGAATTAAGATACATTTTTTTAAAAAAAATAAATAAATTGAAAGGGACCATGCCCTTTTGACTCTGAGAAATATTATAATTATATCCTACATTCATTCAACAAGACTTTCGTGACCTGCACTCTAGCTCCTTTAATTAATCATTGGTAAATAAAATTAAAAAAAGAAAAAAAAAAAAAAAAGAAGGGAAAATTCATATTTAGTCCTTAGGTTTTTATCTTATTTGAATTTAGCCTTTGAGTTTTTAATTTCAAGAATATGGTCCTTTAGGTTTTGCACAAATTTTAAATAAGTCTCCCGTCACTTTTTTCCTCAAAATTAATAGTTTGTCATATTTCATGTGTATCTCAATCGACACATTAGCGTCTTTATCAGCACATAATACAAATGTCACGTCATTAAACGCCAAGTCAGTCTAAAAAGAAAAAGAAAAAAAGACCCAACTTTATAAACAAAAAATCATCTTCTTTGTCATCTTATTCTTCTAAATTTGTAACATTAGAGGAAAAACCGTTAACTTTGATGCTCATATATGGACATTGACGATATTGTATTGGGTGTTAATATGAACCCTGACTCGTCAAATGAAACACATGTGACAAATGAAAACGGTTAACTTTGACAACAAGCAATAGAGGGACCAATTTAAAATTTGAGTAAAACCTAAGGACCTTATTTTTTAAATTGAAAACCTAAGAACTAAATCCAAATCGGATGAAAACTTTGAGGCTAAATATGATTTTTTATTCCCTAAAAAATATTCAATAGTTGATTTGAAATATCACGCCAATGTTATTGCACAATTGTAAAATAAAATTATAGTATTTAGTGTTGCTCTATGACTTTCGATAATTATTTATTTTTTCTTTAGGTTTTACTAAATTGAAATCGAATTGCATTAATGGTGTGGGAATTTTGACATGTACGCTACTCAGATGTCTGTTACTTTGACATCTTGTTATGTTTTTCCTTGGTCCTTCGAATGAATGAAGGGACCCAATAATATGTGTTTGTGTCGGCCGTCGGACAAGCTGTAGCCAAAAATACAGGAAGAAAGCATGTGAGTTTGCATCGTTCATGGGTTATTGACATTTTCGTAGCGTGTACTCCATGCATGCAATGGGAAGGCTCACTTTGCAATGTGTTTGCACAAATCTATAGGATCTATATATATATATATATACACAGCCCAGATTAATACTGGCCCTGGCCTCTTTAGTCAATGAGCATATTGAGTAAGAGAACAACTAGTACAGGTTATACCTTTGTTTAATGGGTGAAAATGTCAAAGTCTTCTTCCGGTGATGTGGTCAAGATTTAAATATACTTATTTAAATTTTTTAAATATGAACGGTGTTTGCGGATGAGAAAAATTAAAGTTTGCTCTATTATGTTTGACATCTTCCAGTGACATCGTCAAGATTTAAAGTTAGTACATCTAACGATATCTTTGATTATACTTAAATTTTTAAATACGTACATTGTTTGCGAATAGGAATAATTAAAGTTTGCTATGTTGTGTAGGTATAATTTTATATATATATATATATATGATTGAGGTATCCGAAGCTTTGTCCCGACTAGATTTCCAGAAAACCATGCAAAGTGTTAGGAAATATTCCCAATAGTGATCAGTAAATGGGCCCGAAAGCCCAACTCGACCCATCCACTATCTACAGTCCTAAAGAGGACTAACTATACGGCAAATCGACTGAGCCCATCGACCAAGACCATCGATTCACCGAAAGGGTCGCCACATGATCCATCTCATGGCAAAATCATGCCCAATTGGAAGTAAACCATGAAAAGCCCCGAAGAGACCGAGATCCCGAGACATCTAGAACGTGTCTCACGCACATTTCGGCCCACATTCTCAACACTTAAGTCCCGGAATGTGGGTAAGTACGATCCAGACGCAAGAGACATATAGGCCGGACATGCAGAGACCCACGTTCCAAAAGTGGAGACCCACGATTAGAGAGCTGGTTCCCTCCATTTCCGGAGATAATCGACTCTACTCTTCAGTATAAATACAAACCCACCTTCATGTATTCTTCTAGCTGAAATTGTGGTGATTGAGGCATTTACTTGCATTTTTTAAAGAACTGACTTAAGTATCGGAATGAGAAGCTTGTGCTACTAGACCGAAAACTGTTTTAACACAAAGCGCCCCTTCCATATGCGTGGGTCAGATAAAGCTCGAGCTTTCGCCTACAGGCGTGGCCCCAAGAAATTGTATGCACTTAAGGAGAAAATTGAACCTTATATCTAATGTTTTATAACTTATGGGTGTACAAGCGATTGCGGTTAGCGACTATTTCTTCTAACTGCAAACATCTTATGCGGTTATTCAATTTTTGTAACCGCAACCGCTCTACCTTAGACAATTAGTGGTTATTGAAACTCATAACCGCTTTTTTGAAATAGGCCTTTTAGGCCTATTTTGGTGTTTCAGACCTTTCTTGAGCCTCTTTTAGGGCCTATTTGGGCCTTTTTTAAATAATTAGAAGAATTCAAATGGGATAAATATATTTTAACCCCCCAAACTACCACCCTTTCTCCGGATGGCCCCTCAAACTTCCAATACTTAGATTCTGGCCCCCCAAACTACCACTTGCCACATCCGTTCATTTATGTCGTCAATTCTAAACAGAAATCCGAAAATACCCCTCATACACTTTGAAATTCCCACGGTTAAGGGATGGGTATTTTCGGGTTTTTGGTCAATTTCTGTTAGAATTGACGGCATAAATAGACGGATGGGGCCAAAAAATCAGAAAGTGGTAGTTTGGGGGGCCATAATCTAAGCATTGGTAGTTTGGGGGGCTATCCGAAAAAAGGGTGGTAGTTTGGGGGGCTAAAATATATTTAACCCAATTCAAAATGTAACAAAGGTCAAGAATATTATTATTATTATTATTATTTTAATGAATAAATATCAATTTCATTAAACTCAAAATGAAAACTCACTATCAAACACACCAAAACAACGTCGTTTTGAATATTATTATTATTATTAGGGAAGACTGTTAGTGGTTATTAGCCGACTTTGCCTACCCTTAAAACAGCTAACCGTTCTGTCATAGGCAGTTAGCGATTTTTTCTAACCGCCTATAAAGCAGTTAGCGGTTATTAGGTAGTTAATTACCACCCGTTTGTACACCCCTATTATGAGGTACCAAAATTAAGGCCCCATTTAATAACCCCCTCCCCTCCCCCTCCCCTTATTTTTACCTCTTCCAAAAAAACATCAACTTCAAACATTTTTTACTTTTTATATCGCATCAACAATTTTTTATTATTATTTAAATAAAAAAACTCATTACAATACAAAAAAATTATTTCTACTTTATATCACATCAATCACTTTTTACTTTCACTCAAAAAAAAAATTCCCCCATAAGGACAGGGGAGGGGGTAATTATAATTGTCTCTAACAATTGACTAGACTACACTATTCAAAAAGCTATTTTCTCTTAGAAGATTGTGAATTTTGCTTGAGGTATGAGATTTTAATTATGAGCTTTGTTGTGTGTTTTTGCATGTATATATGAAGAGTGCTGTAGCAAAGCTGGAAATGAGTGGAAAAGAAGACGAGGGCAGTGACAACACTAGAAAAAGCATTGAAAAAGGCCCGGAAGGATCGGAAAGCACATGAAGCCTACGAGATTGAAATGTTACCTGTGGAAATGCTTATCTACAAGGTGTTGATCCAACTTCAGACTCTGACATTTTTTTGTTGTTTTTTCTTCCTTTTTTGTGTCACAACCCTTTGGACAGAGGTTTTGCATGTACTGATCGATCAATCTAACACAAATTAAGAAGCTTTGCTTTGATCTTCAGGGAGATTTCGGAAGGCTTCTGAATGCAAATGCTTGGAGCATGTACAGATTTCAGATGCACGGCGTCCACGATATATATATATATATACCCTCTTAGTCCAATTGCAAGCCGATTTTCAAGGGCACCATATGTTTGTATCAAAATCTAAAGCATATATAATGACTTCAAAAAAATCTATAACAAAAAAAAAAAAAATCCGCTAGCTATTCTTCACATGTTGTCGGAACACCCAGAGGACGAAGCTTCAAAATATTGGAAGGATTTTGAGGCAGTTCGAAATTACTTTCTATGGCAACCCAGTATGCAAGAAGATGAAGCACTTGACAACACCGTTTTGAATTTCAAAGAGTTTAAGAAGATAACGAAGTTGCTCAAAAATGATATTCAAGAGGCTGGGGAGACCAAGAAAACAACGAAAACACAGAAGTAATAAACATATTAGAAATAAGATTTGAAATTCCACGTTTTCGGCCTGTATGTTTTCGCGTGTCCGGATTGTGTGCACCCACCTTCCGAAACATGGGGTTGCTATGTGCCCAGAACGTGGCCCTCAACGCATTCAAGACACGTTCCGGGTATATCGGGATCTTAGTCTCTTCATAGCTTTTTACGGGTCACTTTTTGGTGGGCTTGGCTTTGCCAAGTGATGGATTAAATTCACAATTTGATCAATCATACCTAATAGTGATTTTAAAAGCCACCTCATTATTTGATAGACACTATAAACATTTATATCATATGTAAAATTACTCCTATCATACAAGGGCAGGTTTTGTACATTTTACAGAATTTACAAAGGAAATAGAACTTGCACATAATATAAGTGTTACCTTATATTGTGTTTGATGGCAGTGTTCAAGTTAATACAGAATTAAGTGTTATGTTACTTGCACACTTTTACAAAATTTACAAAGAATAAGCTGCTTTTTAAGTTTAATGGCAGTTTTCAAGTTATGTCTACTATTTGAACCTAATAAATTGAGCTTTGGTCTTGACACATAAAGTAACGCGAGACAATGGTAATTCTAAAATTGAAATTTAACCAAGGTCCAAACAATAAATATATAAACAAGATAAGCAAAGAACTTGAATTTCAAAAAAGGATTATTGTTTGGAATTTGGAGTATAATTTTTGAAATTGCCATCCCATCGAGAGTACCTGTAGGAAGTGACTAAAAAAGCCTTGGATATCTTTGCCACACTCTCATTGCTGCAGTTTTGAGCATGTTTCACATCATGAGTTGAAGTACTCGGAAATCATTGTTCGGGCTTGTCTATGTAATCAGAAGTATTCAAACCAAGATCATATCTTGATCTTTGTAGTCTTGAGTAATTAAGTTGCTATGAGTTTTAACAATTCTGTTCAGATGCAAGCACAACTCTTATTGGACGACTGAGAATAGTCAGTACTAATTCCTGATAGAGATAAAACAGCTTCCAAATGAAATGCACATGCAACGTTCAAAACACACAAAGAAAGAACAAAAAAAAAAGAGTTATCTGTAAAATTTTAGCACAGTTATCAACTTCCCAGTCTTAACAGAGAAAACTAAAACAAAAAACAGCCTGTAGAAAGAACTCTAAAGTCCTATCAAGTCCTCAATTGGAGATATCTTGAAACAAAAATGATATTCCTCAATCAAAGAGACTGAAGCCCATATCCTGCAAAAAGTAGAACAAAAGAGGGAAAAAAAAAGCATCAGATAAAATGAGACTAAATTACACAGCCTTTTTACAAAAGCAAAAAGTTTGTGCCGTTATGTGAAATAGTTCAATATACAGAGAGAACAGGAGCAGTTCTCCATTTTCACTAGTCCACTGGGCCAAACCCTAATACCCTATATCCCCATGATATTCATCCATGGCGCAAGAACAAGAGAGAAAAAGAAGAGAGGAGAGGGGAAGAGAAGGGAAGGGGGATGAGGGGATGGACTCATTTCCAAACTCAAGATATCAACAACTGAATTTGGAATTGTAGCAACACATACTTTAAAGAGCGTTTGATGGAAATTAGGTTCTTGGAATTAAGAAGCGCCAGAGGAAATTAGATCAGAAAGTCAATTATAGAAGGTTAAGTTCACAAACTTCAGGTTATGAAATACAAGAGAAGAATGCTTACATCATCTGATTCCTCCTTCTCTTCCACCTTTTCCTCTTTCTTTGGCTCGGCTGCAGCAGGAGCAGCACCACCACCGCCACCTGTTGCGGCAACTGCAACAGCACCACCACCACCAGAAGGTACAGATGCTAATTTCTCTCTTCCAGATGCAATAAGCTCAGTTATATCTTTACCCTTGACTTCACACAAGAGCAGCTCAATCTTATCATCATCAACTTCAGCTCCAACTGCAGATTAAAGTAACAATTTTTCAATAATAATCATAATTAATGCCTAAAACCTTTTTTGTTTTCATTAATAGAAAATGTTATTCATAATCATAGGATAATAACATAAACCATGAAACCAGATTACTTCTTAATCTAAAATGGACCAGGTAAATAGAAGCACCAAAAATTGTTCATTCACAATTAGAACTAAATTTGCTACTCAAAGAACCAATGCTGGAACATGCAGTAACCAATCTCTAAAATAAGATCAAGAAAGGCATGGGAAATTTATTCCGATATTAAGTTCAATAAATTAACCTTAAACAACAGAGAACATATTAACCAACTATTAAATACCATATTATACTCTTCAAATCACTAAAGCCTTTAATATTCATTCTGAACCTGATACAACATGTATCCAATTCTTAACTAGTTTGCATTTAAAAGAACTGAAATGCTGTAGCCATAATGCGTCCCTCAAAAAATTGATTGAAAATCCTCTACTTTTTGCCCAAAACTCCTAGTCCCAAGCACCATTCAGGTGAAACCGAATACCCAGAACTTTCTCCAATCTATGCTCCGAGATGCTCCAGTTTGACCCTTTAAACAAGTCATATAAGTTATACAGTCAACTTGACTGCAAGATTGATTGACTCAACCAACGAAAGGTTTAACCATAACAATCGTATTTGAACATTTCATTCACTCAGTATCTCATAATATCTGCTTTAAAATTTATATCATCTATCCATCTCCACTATTACAACATATTAACAAATGTCAACTGCTCATCTAAGTTACGAGGTCAGATCAACTCTGGAGCTGACATTAGACTACAGACAGGATAGACCAAGTAGGAAAAAAATCAAAATCTACCAGAAACCAAACACAATGCATTTCTTCTCTAAGAACAAAAACCAAACTCTGTTGTAATAAAAGTCACAAATCCCATGTTCAGTTATCAAGCAAACCGAGGAAAACAATGACACTAACAACCCATACAACTTTTAGCCCACTAATTCTTTAAACATTTTGGCCCCTAGTTATCATATTTTAGGCCAAGTAGGAAAACCTTGCAAGATTCAATAATTTTGGAAGCAACCAAAGCAATCAATTGAACCCATGTGAAGGGAAGAATAAAAACTACAAAAAAAAAAAAAAAACACAATTCTCTTCCGTCAGTAATGTAACAATTGCTATGAAATGAACCCATTTGAAGGAAGACAAAAATAATTTACAAGACATTCTTTTTCTCAGTGGTAAATCTAGGGCAACCCTCTTAACCCATTTGAAGCAAGAAATGAGAAAAATCAAGCAACCAAGAGAGCGTACCGGATCCGAGAATATTCTTCAAATCTTCAGCTGAAGGGCTAGTGTTCCCTCCCAACACAGCCAGCAAATATGCGGCTATCACCTTCATTTTTCGTTCTTCCTGCAAAACCAACCAATCTAAATTAGGTTTCATCAATACCCTAAAAGAGAAAGATAGAGAACACACAGGGGGAGAGAGTACCTTGAGGGCTGGTGAGACTGAGAGGTTGGAATTCAGAGCAACGGAGTGGCAGGGGCGGCTTTAAAAACAACATTTTATAGAGCTAGGTTAGGGTTTGGCTCTTTTAATTTTTATTTTTTTTAGAACGGCCTTTTAATTGGTTTAAATACATATTTTTAATACATGTGATTTAAAAATGTTATTTTTTGGTACCTCAGTTTTATTTCGCTTCGTAAGTAGTATGTAGGTTTTGAAAAAAAAGACTAAATTGATACCTCAATCTATTTTTTTGTTCAAATTTTAACGGATTGCCACATGTCAACCGATGACAATATAAAAAAAATAAAAATCTTTAAAAATTAATTAAAAAATTAAAATTAATATATTAGAAACTTTAAAAAAAAAAATTAAAAAAAGAAAAAAGAAAAAAGGGTGGCTTGGGCAAAATGGGGGTGGTTAGCCACCTCCATTTTGGCCAAGGGGGAGGCTCAACCACCCTTTTGGCTGGCTTAAGGTGGCCGAACCACCCCTATAGTCTTTGGACAAAAAATAGAAAGGAAAAAAAAATAGAGGGTTTTGGCCTTTGGGAGTGGCCAAACCACCCCATGGCCCATGGGCAAGGGGCGACAAAAAAAACCAAAAAAAAAAAAAAAAAAAAAAAGTTTTGAGGGTGAATGGGCCAACTCTTAGGGTCAAAACCCTCCATTTTTTATTTTTTATTTTTCTATTTTTTGTCTAAAGGCCATAGGGGTGGCCCAAGTCAGCCAAGAACACACACACACACATATATATATATATGTGTGTGTGTGTGTGTGTGTGTGTGTGCGCGCGCGCGCCCAGATGCAACCCCTAAAGGCCCCAGGTCTGGATGGGTTTGGTGTCTGTTTTTACCAAAGGCATTGGCCAACAGTTGGAGACTCGGTTAGGAAGGCAGTGTTGGATTTCCTCAATAATGGTATTTTTGATTCCTCTTGTTGGGGATAAATCCCACTCAACCCGATCCAAAGAGGAGATTCAAAAGTCTAATAAGGTCCAAACAGATAAGAATAATGATAAGATAAGAATAATGATCATATCAGAGGTCTAAGAAGATATCAGATCAGAAGTCTAAAAAGATATCAGATCAGAAGTCTAAGAAGATATCAGATTGGAAGTCTAAGAAGATATCCAATTAGAAGTCTAGTAAAGGATTGAAGTCCAATTAGAACTCGGACAGCAGTTCTAGATCAACAAGGAGCAGGAGTCCTAATCCAGATTTGACTCCACCTCTATGCCTATAAATAGGCCCATACCCCAGGTATAAACTAAGACTCAATTTTTATGCATAGAGCATTATTTCTCTCATAGAAGCTAACTTAGGCATCGGAGCGGGACCCCCGGAAGGGTCCCTAGTTTTTGTTGTTTTGCAGAATTACTGAGAGGCGTGAAGAACATCAAAGGAACGTGCAGATTCACACCATACCGGAAACTGTACCAACAGTTTGGCGCCGTCTGTGGGAAACGATTATTCGTTCCTCATAAAAAAAAAAAGATCCAGCATGGTGATGAACACACGTTCCGGAAGCCAGACCAATCGACAGCCCGTGGCCCCACAGGAACCGGCTATTCAGAATAATTTGCAGCCTCCACCGAACCCTCCCCCGGGGGGTGGAGATCAAGATCGCATAGCAGCGTTGGAAGCCCAGATTGAAGACTTAAATGCAGAATTGTTACGCATGAGGACGAGACAGCCCAATCCCGAGATGAACAGGGATGAGCGTGAGGAAGAAGATCACAATAGCAACATTAATCCTCGGAGGGAGGATGACCGTCAAGGAAATCTGAGCAGAATTATTGCCGAGCTGGAGAGAAGGTGCACGGACATGGAGATGGAAAGAAAGGACAAAGGCAGATCCGTAATGGTGGACAAGCTCCTAATGGGTACAGACTCACCCTTCACCAGACGGGTGGCAGACTATCAGCTTCCCGATAAGTTTAAGGTACCCCAAATTCTAAGTTATGCAGGAGACAGAGATCCCTTGGATCACCTAGAGAATTTCAAAGCTCATCTAGACCTTCACGGGACACCCGATGAAGTAGCATGTCGGGCCTTCCCTCTTACTCTTTCGGGGAATGCCCGAGACTGGTTCAGGAAGCTGCCCCCGAATTCCGTTGATCAGTTCAAGGAATTGTCCAAGATATTCCTAACGGAGTTCTTGGCTTTCCGGACAAGGAAGAAGCCTTCGGGATATTTGCTATCATTGCACCAGCAAGGCAATGAGAGTCTTAAGGAGTTTATGGCTCGGTTCAACCGAGAGAAGGCTACGGTCGAAGATCCGACCGAGGATATGATTTTTGCTGCCATTTATCAGGGAATTTCACCCGAGGAGCCTTTGATGAAGAAGTTGATCCGGAAGCAACCGAGTACCTTGCAGGGCCTCATGGATAAGGTAGAAGAATTCATCAATCAGGAAGAGACGCTGAAGTCTATGGCCAGTTCTAGACTACCCCGGGCAGCCCCAGAAAAGAAAAGGAAAGAACTCAAGAAAGCTGATTGGGAAGAGCAGAGGCAGGTAAAGAAGTTCAAAGATTACAACTTTACACCTCTCAATGCCGAGATATCAGAAGTCCTCATGGAGATCAAGAGAGATCCGGCGTTTCGGGAACCACAAAAGATACCAGGTGATCCTCCTTATAAGAATGCAGGGAAGTATTGTGATTTCCATAAACAAGCAGGTCATTACACCGAGGGGTGCGTAACCCTAAGGTTGTTAATAGAAGAATTCATAAAGAATGGCAAGCTAGTTCGGTTCTTGGGAGAGCGACGGAACCATCCAGGAAATAACAGGCCTCGGAATCATCAGGACTATCAGCCCCGAGATCAACAGCCACGGGATTATTATCCCCGAGACCGTCCTCAGCTAGACGAAAGGCCTCAAGAGAATGCTCCCCGAGATGACATAGAAAGAAGAGAGGACCGAAGAAGCAGAAGCCCACAGCATAGAGAGCCGAGGCAACAACAGTATCTGCCCGTGATCCCATAAAAAGGACTCTCGGGAATTTCAGGCTTGCTTTTATTTTTTAGTATTTATATTTGCAAAGAACTAGAATTTTATTTTTAATTCAGACTAGACAGAAAATTCCCCAGATTTTGGGAATAAGTATTTTCAGAATAAATGAATAAAGCTGACTTAAGCATCGGAGTGTTCCCGGTCTAAGGACCAGGAACCCGTTGATGTTGTTTCTTTTGCAGGCAAAAACTTCTCGGATCAGTCCTTGCCGAGAAGGAGCCTCTCGGATCAGTCCTAGCCGAGAGCAAGAACAACTTCTCGGATCAGTCCTTGCCGAGAAGGAGCCTCTCGGATCAGTCCTAGCCGAGAGCAAGAACAACTTCTCGGATCAGTCCTTGCCGAGAAGGAGCCTCTCGGATCAGTCCTAGCCGAGAGCAAGAACAACTTCTCGGATCAGTCCTTGCCGAGAAGGAGCCTCTCGGATCAGTCCTAGCTGAGAGCAAGAACAACTTCTCGGATCAGTCCTTGCCGAGAAGGAGCCTCTCGGATCAGTCCTAGCCGAGAGCAAGAAAAACTTCTCGGATCAGTCCTTGCCGAGAAGGAGCCTCTCGGATCAGTCCTAGCCGAGAGCACGAACAACTTCTCGGATCAGTCCTTGCCGAGAAGGAGCCTCTCGGATCAGTCCTAGCCGAGAGCAAGAACAACTTCTCGGATCAGTCCTTGCCGAGAAGGAGCCTCTCGGATCAGTCCTAGCCGAGAGCAAGAAAAACTTCTCGGATCAGTCCTTGCCGAGAAGGAGCCTCTCGGATCAGTCCTAGCCGAGAGCAAGAACAACTTCTCGGATCAGTCCTTGCCGAGAAGGAGCCTCTCGGATCAGTCCTAGCCGAGAGCAAGAACAACTTCTCGGATCAGTCCTTGCCGAGAAGGAGCCTCTCGGATCAGTCCTAGCCGAGAGCAAGAACAACTTCTCGGATCAGTCCTTGCCGAGAAGGAGCCTCTCGGATCAGTCCTAGCCGAGAGTCCCGGATCAGTCCTAGCCGAGAGCAAGAAGAAACTTCTCGGGGGGTCGGATTTAACCCTCGGGTTTTGCAGATTTTTCAAGATACAGGGAGAAAACCCTAAGGAAAAACAAGAAGGTAATTGGGGGGTAAGATTTAACCCTCGGGTTTTGCAGGTTAGCAGGTTTTCAGAAGGAGACAAAGATCGGGTTTCTTTAGACATGGAATTCCCATTATTCAAGCAAGCTTTGGATAAGGGAATTGGGGGGTAACTGTTGGGGATAAATCCCACTCAACCCGATCCAAAGAGGAGATTCAAAAGTCTAATAAGGTCCAAACAGATAAGAATAATGATAAGATAAGAATAATGATCATATCAGAGGTCTAAGAAGATATCAGATCAGAAGTCTAAAAAGATATCAGATCAGAAGTCTAAGAAGATATCAGATTGGAAGTCTAAGAAGATATCCAATTAGAAGTCTAGTAAAGGATTGAAGTCCAATTAGAACTCGGACAGCAGTTCTAGATCAACAAGGAGCAGGAGTCCTAATCCAGATTTGACTCCACCTCTATGCCTATAAATAGGCCCATACCCCAGGTATAAACTAAGACTCAATTTTTATGCATAGAGCATTATTTCTCTCATAGAAGCTAACTTAGGCATCGGAGCGGGACCCCCGGAAGGGTCCCTAGTTTTTGTTGTTTTGCAGAATTACTGAGAGGCGTGAAGAACATCAAAGGAACGTGCAGATTCACACCATACCGGAAACTGTACCAACACCTCTGTCAATTCTACTAATATTGTGCTAATTCCAAAAACTTCTCTTCCGAGTTCTGTTAGTGATTTCAGGCCCATTAGCCTGTATAATGTAATTTACAAAATTGTTGCCAAAGTGCTTGTGAATAGGTTGAAGCGGGTGCTCCCACTGGTGATATCCCAACAACAGAGCGCCTTTGTACCGAGTAGGTTGATTACCGACAATATCCTAGTGGCATACGAGGCTCTCCATACTATGCGTACCAGATTGCGGGGAAAGGAAGGCTTCATGGCTGTCAAGCTCGATATGAGCAAGGCCTATGACCAGGTGGAGTGGGTTTTTCTTGAAGCTATTATGCGAAAATTGGGATTCGAGGAGGCCTGGACAGAACGGATTATGCAGTGTGTGAAGTCTGTTTCTTACTCGGTTTTAATTAACGGGACCCCTCATGGACGTATCATCCCTACAATAGGTATAAGGCAAGAGGATCCTCTTTCCCCGTACTTATTTCTCTTATGTTCAGAGGGGTTGTCTTTCCTGTTGCGGAAAGCTGACACTGATGGGCTCATAACGGGTATTCCAATGTCTGCTAGAGGAGTACGACTGAGTCATCTCCTTTTTGCAGACGATAGTCTTCTCTTCTGTAGGGCTACCTCCGTAGAATGGGGAAATATCAGGTCCCTACTCAACAAGTATGAAAGGGCATCTGGGCAAAAGTTAAATGATCACAAGACTTCCATCTTTTATAGTCAAAACACTAGTGCTGAGTTCAAAGAGGTTATTTCTTCTTCGAGCATCCAAGAAATGATGAATTTTGAGAAGTATCTAGGGCTGCCAGCTATGGTGGGAAGGGCAAAGACTCGCACTTTTGCTGCCATAAAAGGTCGTGTGCATAAAAAATTGATCGGATGGAAGGAAAAGTTCCTTTCCCAAGTGGGGAGGGAAATTCTTCTAAAGGTAGTTGTGTAGGCCATCCCGTCCTATTGTATGAGCATCTTCCAGCTCCCGCATTCGATATGCCGATCCATTAACTCTATGATGAATCGGTTTTGGTGGGGACACCAATCTAATCAAAGGAGTATGATTTGGAAGAATTGGGTAAGTATGGGCAAATCAAAACAGAGTGGGGGAATGGGTTTCCGCGATTTAGAGCTTTTTAACCGGGCTCTGCTTGTGAAGCAAGGGTGGAGGCTCATCCAAAATCCAGACTCTCTTGTGGCGCAGATTTTGAAAGCGAAGTACTACCCAAATTCTTCTTTTTTGGAAGCAAATCTGGGTAGGAATCCATCTTTTACTTGGAGGAGTATTTTCAATTCTAGGGCAATGCTTGAGCAGGGTCTTATGTGGAGAGTGGGTAATGGAGAAAATATAAGAATTATGGGTGATAGATGGATTCCGTCCTCTCCTAATTTGCAGGTTCTATATCCAGTTCTGGGGTTGGATTCGGATACGCGGGTGTCCACTCTCATTGACCAGTCGGGTAATTGGAATTCCCCCCCTCATTCAAGTGCTATTCCCCCAGGATATTGCTGATGTTATATGTGGCCTGCCTCTCAATCCTTTGAACAAACCGGACAGGTTAATCTGGCGGGGAGGAAAGAACGGGCTCTTTACTGTTCGAAGCGCCTACCATCTAGAAGTGCTAAGAAAGGAGCAAGAATTGGGGGAAAGCTCACGAAAAGGGGATTCAGCTGATTTCTGGAAATGGCTCTGGAGTATTAATGCCCCACTAGTTGTGAAGAATTTTGCATGGAGAATTAGTCATGACCTTCTGCCTACTAAACATAATTTGTTTAGAAGGTAGATAGCTCCTGACCCCCTATGTCCGGTGTGTTTGACTGAACCTGAAACGTTAGCCCATATTCTTTGGAGTTGTCCCTCGTCCATTGCTGTATGGCAAGAAGGGAGTCGTAGGGTGCAAAAGCTATCGATCATTCCTACTGATGGGATGGATTGGTTGCAGCAATTACGAGACAGACTGGATGGGGAGGAAATGCTAGAAGCTCTTTCGATGGCTAGGAGGATTTGGTTAAGAAGGAATGACCTAGTTTTCAGTAACAGATTCTCCAACCCAATGGTAGTTGTCTCCGAGGCAAGAGACATGATTGCAAATTTCCACTTGGTAGCAGCACAGCCTAGCTTGGATGCTAGTCCCTCTATTCGGCTTCAAAGCTTATGGGAAAAGCAACCAGTGGGTTGGTTGAAAACTAATTGGGATGCTGCAATCAGCAAGGAATGGAAGAAGGCGGCGTTCGGGGTGGTTGTGTGAAATGCTGAAGGTGGTGTTGTTGCCGCATCAGTGACTGTGGTCCCTTTTGTCACATATCCAACTTCTGCAGAAGCCTTGGGAGCTCGGCATGCGTTGTCTCTTTGCCATAGACGGGGCTTTAATCATGTTCTCCTGGAAGGAGACTCCTCTGTAGTGGTGTCTGCTATTAATAACACTCTTCCTTGCTTGAGCAGTTATGGGCAGGTTATTGAAGATACCCGTTTTTGTCTACAAGAGGTTCAACCTGTGGAGGTCCAGCATGTCAAGAGGGAGGCTAATCAGGCTGCCCACTTGCTGGCAAAATATAGGTTATGTGTACTGAATGATTGCACCTGGTTGGGGGAGTGTCCCTCCCCAATCCAGGATATTGTAGCCTTTGAGCAAGCCATTATCGTCTAATGAGAACTATCTATTCAAAAAAAATATATTAGTAAGGTAATATGTAGGCACTAATAAAAGCAAAAAATAAAGTATCTAAAATTGCAGCCTTCAATTTTGTAGATAACCAAAATTATCAGAACATAGAATTTGAATTAAAATTTTTAATAATTTTATTCTCATTTTCACAACTAACAAACTGCAAGTTAAACTATATAACATAAAAGGTATATAAAAAAACTCACAAAGGAATTAAGACTAACTAAATACTAGTTGAATTAAAAAAAAAAATAAATAAAATAAAAAAAAAAAAAAAAAAAAAAAACAAGTAAAGATGTCACCTAGTATTACCTCTATGTGAAGCTCCATCAAAATCTCAAAAAGAAGATGAACTAAAGGGCAACATGTGCAGAGACAACTATTACACCTTCAATCATATTTTAGTTTCTCAATTTTGTTACAAAAGATATATTCAAAACAAAATAAATAGCTAGTTTATGATGCAACAATTTAGTAACTCAAATAATTTTAAAACAAAAAGAAACAACAACAACAATAATAATAATAATAACAAAAAAAACATTATCTTATCATATAAATAATATAAGAACCTATACATAAAAATTAAAAAAATTAAAACAACTACAATTTGAAAGTCACTGATGCAATTTAGAATAGAAAACTAAAAATTAAAAAATTAAAAAAAAAAAGAAAAAGAAAAAAAAAAAAGAAAACTTAATTTTAAAAGAGAAGTCTACGTTGCAAAAACATAAAAATCCATGACATAAAACTATTAAAACAAAAAAAAAAAAAAAAAAAAAAAAAAAAAAAAATTAAGGCAGGGATGAACATGACACCTCCAATCATATTTTAATTTCTCAATTTTGTTAGAAAAGATATATTCAAAAATGACAAACTAGCTAGATATGGTGCAACAATTTCGTAACTCAAATAATTTTAAAACAAAAAGAAACAACAATAATAAAAAGAAGTATCTTATAATATAAATAATAGAAGAACTTATACATAAAAAATAAAATAAAAAATTAAAACAACTACAATTTGGAAGTCACTGATGCAATGTAGAATAGAAGGAAAAAAAAAAATCCATAAGAGAAAACTATCTATATATATATATATAACAAATAAATAAGGATGCAATTTGAAAGAGGTTCATCCTTTTCAATTTGAGACTTTTTTTTTTTTTTTTTTTTCCAAGTTGTAATCTATTACAATTTACAATATTTTTTATTCTAAAAAGCAACTGACACTACAAGTCTACATACCTACCCTATGTGGCTAATAAAAAAAAATCGAATAAGGAATCGCGTGTGTTGGCATGGATAAATTACTTAACAATTTTTCTTGTAAAATAATTTTTTTTTAAAACAATTGCAGCGGTCAAGACCGATGTTGGCTTTAACGTGGCACCGTCATTGCATATATCCCCTACATATCTCCATATAATAAAGTTTCAAATCTATCATTGAATTTGTGTGACCCAATGTGGGTCCCATAAATCCAACGATAGATTTGAAATGAGATGTGTAGGATATATATTTATATCATTTCTCGTTTTGTTAAGATCTTAATTTTGACGAGTACTTATTGAGATCTCAATACGGGCATGGATCAATTACTTAACAAATTTTCTTACAAAATATTTTTTAAAAAAAGCAATTGAGGGGCTACAGCCCCTGCAAACCTTAACGTGGCTTTACCACTGTTGCCACTACAACTCTTTTCCATCAAACATGCTTTTTTTTCTCACTCCAAGCATCATCAGCTTCTAGTGCTTGGGAGTGCAGTTGTAGCTCTTTAGGGTAACCCATGAAAGAAAGACTATACATTATTTATAATCGGTGCATTTTTTTATTTTTTTTCATTGTTATTTTTTTTTTCCCCTCATCTTCTGTTTGGTTGTCAAGAAAGTCTAATAAATATTTATTATGCGGTTGCACGTTTCCATTATGTACTCCCTATGGGAGATATTAAATGTCATCCAGCAGGAGCGGCTTTTAAAAGAGCATTTTATAGAGCTAGGGTTAGGGTTTGGTTCCTTTTTATTTTCTGGGATGTTGCCTGTTTGGGAATAAGGTAGTCCTTGTTCAGGTTTTAGCTTTCCTGGATTTCATTTTACATTGGGAAAGTGAATTGCCTTTTATATTTTATTTTTGTTATTAATTTCCCTATTTATTTGCTGATTGTACAGCGTCAACTTTTGCAATTTTTTTGCGCTTAATTTTCATCTATAACCAAAAGTTGAGCTAGAAATTTATCTTTGGGAGGGCTGGTTTTTTTATTTTTTTTGTTCTCTTTATGTCCTATATTTTTACTATATACAAAAAATATAATA
This sequence comes from Alnus glutinosa, assembly GCF_958979055.1. Lineage (NCBI taxonomy): Eukaryota > Viridiplantae > Streptophyta > Magnoliopsida > Fagales > Betulaceae > Alnus > Alnus glutinosa. The sequence goes on along the minus strand of NC_084890.1, from coordinate 27,434,222 downwards.
AACACCATATAAATAAAAATGAAATATTTTATAACATAATATGAGTATAACAAGAAATATATATGTGTATGTATCTTTGTGTGTGTAACAATTGATATATTAGTAAGGTAACATGTAGACACTAATAAAAGCAAAAAGTAAAGTATCTAAAATTGCAGCTTTCAGTTTTGTAGATAACTAAAATTATCAAGTATAGAAATTGAATTAAAGTTCTTAATAATTTTATTCTCATTTTCACAACTAACAAACTACAAGCTAAGCTATATAATGTAAAAGGTCTATAAAAGACTCACAAAGAAATTAAGAATAACAAAATACTAATAAACACGTCACCTAGTATTGCCTCCATGTGAAGCTCCATCAAAATCTCAAAAAAAAAGATGAACTAAAGGACAATATGTGCAGAGACAATCATTAGACCTCCAATCATATTTTAATTTCTCAATTTTGTTACAAAAGATATATTCAAAATGGACAAACTAGCTAGTTTATGGTGCAACAATTTAATAACTTAAATAATTTTAAAACAAAAAGAAACAACAATAATAATAAGAAAAATTATCTTATAATATAAATAATAGAAGAACCTATACATTAAAAAACAAAATTAAAAATAAAACAACTACAATTTGGAAGTCATTGATGCAATTTAGAATAGAAAACTAAAAAAAAAAATCCATGACAAAAAATCATAAAAAAAAAAACAAATAAATAAGAATGTAATTTGAAAGAGGTTCATACTTTTCAATTTGGGGCTTTTTTTTTTTTTTTTTTTTTTTTTTTTTTTTTTTTTTTTTTTTTTCAATTTGTAATCTATTATAACATTCAATACTTTTTATTCTAAAAAGAATGTGACACTACAAGTCTCCATACCTACCCTACGTGACTAATAAAAAAAATCGAATTGATTATCAAGAACCAAAAGAAATAAAAACAACCGAGAATATCAGTCGCATTTTCCTTCGCTTTTCTCTTAGTTTCTTCCTAAAAAAACAGATTAAAAAGCAGTCAAGAATCGCACGTGAATATCACAACACACGCTGGAAAATTGTAAAAAAGACGAAATCAGAAACGAAAAAGAACAATCGGAAAACACAATGCGAAGAACGAAGCGATTCAACCATAGTAAGAAAACCTCACCTTGATGAAATGGACCTTTCCACCTTCTCTCTCTCTCTCATCCAAAAGAGCAGGGGCCTTCTCTTTCCTCTGCTGCGGGTGTGTGCGGGGTGCGACGCTGTGCTTTGTGCAACTCAAAGAGCAACTAGGGTTAGGTAACTCAAGTTAGAAAGTTAGAAGTTAGAAGTTAGAAGTTTTAAGAGGTTTTTTTTTTTTTTTTTTTTTTAACATGCGGTGCGGGTGAGGGGCGGGGCGAGGACCCGAGAATTTTCAAGGGCCTCCCCCGCAGCCCGCACGGCACCGTGCGAGGGGCCCAAATACAGGCCCGTGGCCCGCACCAAAGGTGCGGTTTTCCTGTTAGATGGGGCAGGGCAGGACAGGTATTGCGGGCTGGTGCAGGTATTTGCAAGTTATGCTCACTCCTATGTGTAGGATACATATTTATATCATTTCTTGTTTTGATGATATCTTAATTTTGACGAGCTCTTGTTGAGATTTCAATGGGGGCGTGGATCAATTGGAGGGGCCACGGCCCTTGCTGGCCTTAACGTGGTTCCACAATTACTGCCACTGCAACTCTTTTCTTTTGAACATGCTCTTTCTCTCACTCCTAGCATCATCGGCTACTAGTGCTTAGTAGTGCAGTTGCAACTCTTAAGGGTAACCCATGAAAGAAAAACATTAAATTTTGGGATAATTACACCTTATCCCCCTGTTTTATCCACGGGGTGGCGATTTACCCCCTAATGTACCAAAATTGTTAGATGACCCTCCCGAACTTACCAACATGTGTCAAGTTTAACCATCCGTCCACTTACCCGTCAGTATGGACAGAAAATCAGTCACATGCGTTACACGTGACCGTTTAATGCATTTTTCATTCCCAAAATACCCCTGTCCCAAACAGCCTTCATACCCGTACATGCATTAAAAAAAAAAAGGAAAAAAAAACCCATTCAACCCGTCTGTCCAGCTGCTCCAACATTGTCCAATTGCTCCTCGAAGTTGCTCGTGCTGCACGGGAACACGGCGCGGTGACTCACCAGTGCGACTATCGCTGAAAGAGGAATTCTCCGGCTTGTTGTATCTTTGTGAATGAATGGTGAGAAAGAACAAATTTGTTGAGATTCTTCCGATTAATATTGGTTGTTTAGGTGCTTGAACTTATTGCAAGACAAAGCACGCCCGTGGTCATTTAGGTAGCTACACGACTGATAGCCTCGTAAGTATCATGATATAGGTATTTATCATTTACTTGAATTAGGTGGTTATTTTATCAGAATTTTAACACTGCAGGTCGGACGTGTAAAATCTGTAATAGCTGATGGAGTTAAGGAGATATGGTTGAGCAGTGAAGATACTGGAGCTTATGGTAAATAATTGTGATCTTTCCATCATTATGTGTGTTACTGGGTTAAAGTACTTGCCGATGTGAAGTTCTGTTTCTGCAGGTTCTTTTCATGAAGATAATATTGTAGTTTTTAGAAGTACCTTTTTATTATCTTAGATAAAGTAGTTTTATATATATATAAACCCAACCCACAGAATATCAGACACAGACACGCAAATATCTAAGTAATTAGTAAAGTGACAGATTTTTCATATGCATGACTCTCTCTTCAAATCCATGATGGTCAGGCAAGCAGGTCAACACAGAAAGTGGCCAGATGGCGAGAACCAAACGATAATATAGGATTGGCTCTGTCATGCTCTGTTTTTTGAACAGGAAACAGAGGACGTGGAGAATTTTTTTTTTTTTTTTTTTTTTTTTTTTTTTTTTTTTATGTCAAGGTAAGTTTTCCTACAACATCATATTCATCAAGAGCTACTGCACTGTAATCTTTGTGGTTGCCCAGACCAGACCGTGCCAAACCTCCATCAACTAACCACATGTCATGATCACCAAGCTCTCGATACGGGAAGTATCACTAACCGATGTTCTTTTTGAAGTATCCAATGCAGAGATTGGTACATTGGTGCACCCACTGCACCAACACCGCACCCAGAACACTTGCTGGCCACGATCGGGATGGACTGCCGTTGGATTGCGATAGATTGCCCAACGGCTCTTCCTTCCTGTTTTAGTGCACTGTCGGGTGTGTCTTTCATTTGGTGCTGATATCTAAAGGAAAACGTGTGATCCTTGAGTGCGTGTTTCTCGGTTCTTCAGGTCTGGAAGATCACGTGTTTTCTGCTGCATGATATGGAAAGAAAACATGTCTTGATTTGGTGCACGGCTACAGGTTGGAGAATAACAGGTGTCGATGCTGCATGAATTTGGAAATGACGTGCATATCGGCCCTGCCCTTTATGGAAAGTGCCATGAGCCTTGATTCTCACCCATGGATTCGGTGCTGCAAGTCTTTGTTTTTTTGGAGAGAAATTGTAATAGTTCGGTCCTGCAGAAATTGAAAGGAACAAGCACGTCGTGGAAGAATTGAATTTACAGATGGAGATATCGTGGAAGCCATGCATGAGAGATAAAGGATCCATGAATTGAGAAATGAAGGAAGAGCCGACGTACTTGTTCTGCGAGAATGGCCTTGTAAACCTGGGCTCGAAGCTCAGTCCCACGCTGGAGTCGAAGCTCTTGAGCCGGCCAGTTAGGGCTAGGACGGTCTTGGTGTCGATGGTACTTTGACAAGGAGAAATGCATAAGTTGGTGGTACTATAGTGGACGCATGTGCGGGTATAATATCTGATGGGGACGGGGTATTTTGGGAAGGAAAAATGTATTAAATAGTCACGTGCAACGCACATGACCGACTTTCCGTCCAAATAGACGGGTGAGTGGATGGAAGGTTAAACTTGCCACACGTTGACAAGTTTGGGAGGGTCATCTAACAATTTTGGTACATTGGGGGGTAAATTGCCACCTCGTGAATAAAACAGGAGGGTAAAGTGTAATTATCCCTTAAATTTTTTTTAAGTCATTGCATTTTGTTTTTCTTTCACTTTTATTTTTTTATGCTCTTATCTTCTATTTGGTTGCCAATAAATTCTAAGAAATAATTATTATGCAGTTGCACATTTCCATTATGTACACTCTATGGGAGATATTGAATGTCATCCAGGTCAAGCCACAAAGCTAGCTCGAGCCGCAAGAACTTTTTCCTTTCCATTAGGAGTTTCCCCCAGCTGAGCTAGGCTACTTCCCTAATGAAACAAACATACCCCATAGCCTGAAGACTAGTCACTTGTTTTGGCTAAGGCACAATATCAAACTCTGAGAGTTACATTTGCAACCTTGCGTTCGTGCCTTTGGGAATCTCTGGTTTGCCGATTTGCTTCACATGGATCCCCGAATAATAGGGTTGGCTCGAATTTAGAGCAGCTTGGCGCTCCAACCTAGTTCCAACAATGCACTTTTTTGGAATCTCCAGGGCTTTCCTATCCATTATAGTTTTGTTTTTTTATTTTTATTTTTTATTTTCATTGTCTGAAAATAGGTTTAATTTTCCAAAGATGAAAGAGTCCAAAGGCTTTAGTGATCGCTAGTTGTATTCGGTTCAGAAGGGTGCTAATCTCATCAATGTAGAGTAGATGGTTGTGAAGAGTAGAATTACTCGATTTGAATTGGTGTTGCCCACCCAAATAAAAATTGATTAGATATGTAAAAAATGTCTTATTTATTTTTAGTTTTTATTTCCGTTTGTAACGACCCACCCCAATGACACAACATTGCCTGCTTTTGGCTCCCCCAAACCAGACTTCCCAGGAGGTCATCCACCCCAGTACTACTCTCACAGAAGCACGCTTAATTGTTGAGTTCTGATAGGTTCACGATTATCACGGCTTTAAAACGCGTTATGTCAAGAAGAGTGGGAATATACATATAAGTACATACCCATTCCCAGGCGATGTGGGATGCCACAATCATCCCATCTTGTGATCCAGCGTCCTCGCTGGCAACCTTCATGGGGTTGTGCATACTCCCCCATCTCAGGCTGGGCAATGACTCTGATACCATTTGCAACGACCCACCCCAATGACACAATATTGTTCGCTTTTAGCTCCTACAAACCAGACTTCCAAAGAGGTCACCCATCTCAGTACTACTCTCGTAGAAGCACGCTTAACTGCGGAGATAGGTTCATGGCTATCACGGCTTTAAAACGCGTTGTGTCAAGAAGTGTGCGAATATACATATAAGTACATACCCATTTCCAGGCAATGTGGGATGTCACAATCATCTCATCTTATGATCCAGCGTCCTCGCTGGCGACCTTCATGAGGTTGTGCATACTCCCCCATCTCAGGCTGGGCAATGGCTCTGATACCATTTGCAACGACCCACCCCAATGACACAATATTGTTCGCTTTTAGCTTCTACAAACCAGACTTCCAAAGATGTCACCCATCTCAGTACTACTCTCGTAGAAGCACGCTTAACTGCGGAGATAGGTTCATGGCTATCACGACTTTAAAACGCATTGTGTCAAGAAGTGTGCGAATATACATATAAGTACATACACATTCCCAGGCGATGTTGGATGTCACACCGCTTCCTTATTTTGACTTGTTTTTATTTTTTATTTTTACTTATGTTAATTGGTAGTGTATCTCTTTTGTGTTTGAGAATACTTTACTTATAGCCCATAATCTTTCATCACTTTTACAAAAAAGTATCCAAACTTTAAAAAGTGTCAATTTAGGGCAACCATCTTTCAATTTTTTTCAATTTCAACCATCTGTTAGAATTTTTCGTTAAATCCTATCAAAATTCCCAAAATGTGGGTTTTTTTTTTTTAATATATATATATATATATATATATATATATATATATATATATATATATATATATAAATTTTCAAAGATTCCAATATGGGTGTTTTTACAAATTCTATTAAATTCTGACCAACACCTAAATCCTAGCAATTTTTTTTCCAAAAAAAAAAAAGGGTATTTTGACAGGATTTAACGGAAAATTCTAATAGAGTATTGAAATTGAAAAAAAATTGAAAGATGGATACCCTAAATTGATATTCTTTAAAGTTTGGGTACCTTTTTGTAAAAGTGATAAAAGATCACAGATTATAAGTGAAGTTTTCCCTTTGTGTTTTCTTGGCAAGAGGAAAAAAAAAACTACATTATTTATTTATTTATTTTAACCATTAAGGATATTAGTTTTGTGTATGTGACGGATAGACCTAAGTTTCTAATTTTAAAAATTAAGGATTTGAGTTTTGGTAATTTAACAAATAGGAAGTGAATCCAACTGCTCATGTTGTTGGAGATCAATTGCATTCAAGATTGTTGGTTGCATAAGATAGCTTCAAACATAAGAAAAATGACATGATCACTTCTTCTCCTACTGCATCTTGCACCACGAGAGAGCCAGAAAATGAGAGAAAAATGGCAAGATAGAGAATCGCAAAGGGAACGGAAGAGAGAAAGAGAAATACAAGGGGTGGCCGCCAGCCACCCCCAGCCACCTTTGGGGTGGCTCGTCGGCCACCCTGAAGGAGGACACTCCACCACTGGCCGCCACCAGCGGTGGGATGCCCCTCACCCTTTTTTTTTTCCTTTTTTTTTTTTAATAAAATTATTTTAAAAATAATATTATGGCAAATAAAAATAATTATTTTAAAGTGACGTGGAAAAAATGATAATGTGACACTAACAGACGTTTTCAAAATGGACGGAAAACACACAAATGAACCTCTTTCAAATTCACGAAAAAAATTAAGGAATTAAAGTTTATATTTAAAAAGTGAGGGAGTGATTTCAAATCACGCGTAGACTGAGGGATTTATCATATATTTACTTTCCTTTTTTTTTTTTTTTTTTTGTTTATAAAAAAAGAAATAAAATAACGTGTCATGGATCTACCATGGTCATCCTCGACCTACAGCCAAGGCGTAGGAGATGGGTGACGTGGAGGAGTCAATTGAAAGAGTATTCTAGAAGGATATCAGAAATTGTTATTTTACTTTTCTGTCCTAGATGGTATCTTTGTTGTTAGTCGTTTAGAGGAGAGAGAGACTAAGCGGTTAGGATTATTCCTACCGAAAGTCTACATAAGAACTCAAAAGAAGAGAGAAAGATAGACTTGAGAATTATTGTACGCTTCCTTTTGGAGAGACTGAGCCTCTCGAATTGCTCAAAATTATCAATCCAGTATTATTCCTTTCAATTCTTCATTAAACTCCTACATTTCCATCTCATTTTCATTTGTTATCAGAAACACACCTTACATTTGGTATCAGAGCCGTTGATTCCACACCTATTGCTTCCCCAAATTTTTGCCTTCTTCACACCATTTTTTTTTTCTCTTATTGTTGTGCAAATTTTATTAACTCGCAAGTGCACAAATCGTTTGCAATAAAGGGTTTTGCAAGTGTGAGGTCGATCCCACAGAGAAATGGTCAAAAATCAGTTTCTTCTTTAACTAACTTCATTTTAACCTAGTTCCAAATGTTGAGGTTCAAACATGAAAAATAACAATTAAGTTAAAGATGATGAAAAACAAAATATAAAAAGAACCAAGGCTTAAGAATCCACCAAACCAAATCCAATAACACACACTCTTGTTTTCCATTTAAACACCCAAAGAACATTTAAGTTTTGCATTGTTATTTAAGTACTTACCCATATATGTTCATTTTAACCTAGTTCCAAATGTTGAGGTTCAAACATGCAAAATAACAATTAAGTTAAAGATGATGAAAAACAAAATATAAAAAGAACCAAGGCTTAAGAATCCACCAAACCAAATCCAATAACACACATTCTTATTTTCCATTTAAACACCCAAAGAACATTTAAGTTTTGCATTGTTATTTAAGTACTTACCCATATATGTTAGAACTATTTAATGAGTCAAACTCAAAGATAAATCACAAAGAGTACTCATTTGAAATCAAATCATCCATTGTACCCATTCAAATAATAAATCACAATGGATACCCTCTTTCAAACCAATAATTCGATGTATCCATCGGTTGAAACACATTAAATGCCCTTCTACTTCAATAAATGCACATTCACTCTAAGGCATAAGCAATAAAGAGAATGAAATTTGAATAGCATTTCAATAAAAGTTGGAATGTACAAATAGCATAGCAAGAATGTGAGTGTTATCAATTGTGAGGTTTCATCGTCAACCTTAGTTGAGAGTTCTAGCCTCCCATGACTAAAAACACCACAAAAGCTTGAAGAAATAATATGAACTTAAAGGAAACTTAAAAGAAAAGAGTTATAAAATGAAAAGAGCTTCTGAAACTAAGTTACAACAAAAGAGAAAATGGCCTAGCTACTGCCCTAATTCATTGGTTTACAAGTGGGGGGGGGGGGGGGGGGAATGCTATGGCTTTATAGAGGAGCATTAGGGTTTGATGGCCATGTAAAAAGACTCATCTACCCCTCTTTAGGGTTCCTCTCTTGCAAAAGACAACAAAAAACACGAATGCAGCGTGACTTGCTGCAGAAATAAAAAAAACATGTGCTTTTGACATGAGAAATGGTCGGATTGGAGTTCTGGTCCTAGTTTACGTTTTCACTAGTTCTGTAGAGTGCACTCGAGCCCAACAGGGCTGCGCTAGAGCCCATTCGGCTTGAATGTCTCCACGGCACATCCTGGTGTGCAGATGGCTGTTGTGCTTGATGCGCTCGAGCCCAACAAGGCTAAGCTCGAGCCCATTCGCTTGAAAGGCTCCTTTGCTACACATCGTAGCGGGCTGAGGACTGTTGAGGGGAACGTGCGCTCGAGCCCAACAAAGCTGAGCTCAAGCCCATTTCCAGAAAATCCGAATTTTTAGCCTTTTTGCCTCAAAACCTCAATTTTTCACTTAATGACCTACAAAATGCTAAAACACCAAAGCTACAAAATAATTCAGAAAATAACAATGCTAAAGGCCTAACAAGTGCAAATTAAGGGGTTGACCACTCATCACTTATCATGGCCAACGGCACCCGCTTGTTCCAACTTTTCGAGTCCCTGAAGGAATGTCAAGACACCATCCCCCAGCAGTAAACTCTACAACCGCCTTCCAACAATCAGCAACAAAACCATAACACATCCTTTCAACAGCAACTTACTAAGGTTTCAAAGTTATTACGTACCTTGGTAACTAATAGGCTTGGCAATTCGTGCATTCGGGTCGGGTTCGTGTCAACCCGACCGACCCGATTATATAAACGGGTTCGACACGAACCCGACCCGATTATTAATCGGGTTGTGACACGTGACCCGAACACGACCCGATTAATAATCGGGTAACTCGAACACGACCTGATAAACACGACTAATAATCGTGTAACTCGTTAACTTGACCCGACACGACCTGACACCAATTTCACATGTTTCAAGTTTCAAGTTTCAACCTTCAATTTTAGTTTTTACCTTTATGTCTTCAATTGCCGGTTTCTTTCTTGGATATTTCTTTTCTTTCTTCATTTTCTACTCGGTTCGTAATTGATCAATGCTGGTGCGGACCATGCCTTGAGTAGCACTAGCATCCACAATATCAAAGGAGCAAACAAAGTTTCGTTCGTGAGGCTGGGGGTTTTTAACGAGAAAAGAAGGCGTGCACGACAAAGGCATAGTCATTCGAGAAGAGGCTCTGGCTGGGACTCCAAAAATGTCGGTGTCTTCTATGGCCACTCCGCAGTTGCAGAGCTCCGGAATGCTCTCCAGCGAGCAGTTTCTCCATCTTTTCAACCGCTTCACATTCCTCGCTTCCCAGCCCGGAATGCTCTCCAGCAGACCATGCTCTCAAGGCATACTAATTCGACGACCAACTGCCTTGTTTTTTTTTTTTTAAACATAACCGGGTCAGAATCGTGTCTGGCGGGTCAACCAGCGTGTTGACCCGCCAGACATGATTCCCGAGTATGACCTGAACTCGATTACAGTAAACCCTAACCCTATTTTCCTGTGTCGGGTTCGCGGGTCCTGTCAAAAATTGCCAACCCTAGTAACTAATCAAACTAGGCCACCAGAGCACACACCTTTGGCCGAACTAGGCCAGGTTCCTCCTATAGGTTTTCTTGGCCGAGACAATCCACGTCTCAATGGCTGTGAAGCTCGTGTTGAGCACCAGCATGACAGAGACGACCGCGGGTTCTTGGGTAATCCTGGTTGGCATCACCATGACAACCGCAGTCTCCAATTTGATGACGTCCATCACGATCCTCACCAGGGGGACCGATTGATGCATACTAGACCCTTGTAGCTCGAGTTTCCCCGTTTTGATGGCGACACTCTAGCTGGGTGGACCTATAAAGTTAATCAGTTCTTCGATTACTATCAGACCCCACTCCATCAATGGCTTCGCATGGCATTATTCCACATCAAGGGTGAGGCTCTCATCTCGTTTCAAGACGCGGAGGAATCAAGGCAATTTCCCACTTGGGATGCCTTTGTGCATGCTCTTTCGATTCGCTTTAGCCTGGCCTATGATGATCTTATGGAGGAATTGATGCGACTCCGTCAATCCTCACTTGTCGCCGACTACACAACCCATTTTGAGTCCCTCTCAAATAGGCTTCGTGGCGTCTCTGATCGGAACACGCTGAGTTGTTTTCTTAGTGGGTTGAAAGACGACTTTTGCCTTCCAGTGCGAATGTTAAACCCCACCACTCTTAGTGTTGCTTACGGTTTGGCGAAGCTCTAGGAGGAGTACTTACAAAGTTCCAAACATTCTCCCCGTTCTGCATCGGCTTCTTTCTCTTATGGTTGCCAATAGAGTTGAAATCATGCTAGACAGGTCTCTTCTCCACTGCTAGGCCCATTATCTTCTCCATTGGCCCTTCCTTCCAAGCCACATTCGGGTTTTCCGGTCCAGCGCATCTCTGCCACTCAAATGAAGGAGCGCAAGGATAAGGGACTCTGCTATTATTGTGATGACAGATGGCAGCCAGGCCATAAATGCAAGTCCCCGCGCATGTACCTTTTATCCGGGTTAGAACTTCCTTCGAATGATTTCACTGAGGACGTGTACTATGATTCCACTGAGGCGATTGAGCTTGTTTCGGAGTTTGATATCGTCAAATGCAAAGAGCCCGAGATCTCCTTGAATGCTATTTCAGGATCTCTGAGGCTGAAGTCCATGCGTCTGTTGGGGTTTTTTAGGGCATCATCAAGTCAGTATCTTGATCGATTCAGGAAGTACTCATAACTTCCCGGATCCGACTTTGTTAAGCAAGGTTCAGCTCCAGATTGCTCCTACCCCATTGCTTCAAGTTAAAATTGCGAATGGTACTTCAATTCAGAGTTGTGGGTAGGTCAACTTTGTCACTTTTTGGGTCCAAGGCCAATCCATAGTCACAAATTTTTATCTGATCTCATTGGCAGGCTGTGACATTGTTCTTGGTGTTGAGTGGTTGCACACCCTCGGTCTGATTCTGTGGGATTTCACCCACATGACAATGCAGTACACTCTTGTGTACTATTCCATTACATTGATGGGAGTGACTTCTAGGGGGCTTTCTTTGGAAGAAGGGACGCATTTTCTTAAGACCAACCCTGTGACTACTAAGGGTTTACTTTTAAAATTACTCTCCTGGGATGCAACCCCAGCTGCCTCTGTCTTGCCTACACCGATCCAGGCCCTCCTTCACTCTTTTGCTCCTGTTTTTGCCACTCCAACCGAGTTGCCTCCTACCAGTACCCATGATCACATGATTATTCTTACTGGCTCACAACCGGTCAATGTCCATTCTTATCGCTATCTGTATTTCCAAAAAACGGAGATAGAGAAGATCATTCGTGACCTCTTACTCACTGGGGTGATACATCCAAGCTAGAGCCCTTTATCCGCTCTTGTGCGCTCTTGTGTTGTTGGTTCGCAAGGTCGATGGGAGTTGGTGATTATGCGTGGATTACAGGGCTCTTAACCATGATACTGTTAAAGACAAATTTTTGATTCAGGTCATTGATGAGCTGTTGGACGAGCTCCATAGTGCAGCCATTTTCCCCAAGCTCGACCTTCGTTCTAGATATCACCAGATCCGGATGCGACCGAAGGACATTCCTAAAACAGCGTTCCGCACGCACGAAGGCCATTACGAATTCCTTGTCATGCCTTTCGGCTTGACCAACGCCCCATCCACATTCTAGGCCCTCATGAATGACATATTCAAACCTTTCTTACGGCGATTTGTTCTCTTTTTTTTTTTTTTTAAGATATTTTAATTTACAGTTGTAGCTTGGAAGACCACTTGCAGCATTTGAAGTCTGTTATGGAAATTTTACTACATCATCAACTTTTTGCAAAGTTGTCAAGATGTACATTCGTTGTAGTTAAAATTGAGTATCTCGGTCATTTGATCTCATAGCAAGGGGTTTAGGCCGATCCATCAAAGTTGGAGGCCATGGTTAATTGGCCCATCCCACAGTCTATTAAGGCCTTACGCAGATTTTTGGGCCTCACTGGTTATATTCAGAAATTCATACGGCATTATGGGATCACTGCTGCTCCCTTGACGACCTTATTAAAGAAGAATGCATTCCTCTGGACTGCTTTGGCCACTGATGCTTTCGTCCGACTCAAGGAAGCTATGCTCACTCCTCCTGTCCTCTGCCTTCTGAATTTCTCCTCACCCTTTGTGGTGTAGTGTGATACGTGTGGCACAGGCCTTGGCACTGTTCTAATGCAGCACGAGCAACCAATTTCCTTCCTCAGCAAAGCCCTCAAAGGGTTGGCTCTCCATAGTTTCACCTATGAGAAGAAATTGCTTTCTTTGGTCACTACGGTGCAACACTGGCGCCCTTATCTTTTGGGCCATACTTTTACGGTGCGTACTGACCATCAAGCCCTCAAGTTCCTCTTGGAACAACGAGTAGGAATTGTCTTCTAGCAGCGTTGGTTGTCCAAGCTAATCAGGTATGATTTTCTCATTGAATATAAGAAGGGCCGTGACAACAAGGTCGCCGATGCTTTGTCGTGGCTAGCTAATTCTACACCAGGTTCCAAGGGTATGTCCCTTGCCCTCATTTCTTTTCCAACCCTCACTTGGGTTTCAGAATTAAAGGGGTCCTACAACTCGAACCAGTATACATCTGAGCTCTTACTCACTCTTCAAAAGGGGGACCTTACTTCTAAAGGCTACTCTAAACTGCAGGGCTTAATCCTTTGCAAGGGCAGACTATGGATTGTGATGGATTCCTCTTTTCAACACCAGCTCATGGAGTTTATTCACTCCAACTCGGCTGCGGGTCATTCCAGGTATCACAAGATAATTCAAAAGGCCAAAACCAATTTATGCTTGAAAGGGATGCGTGCAAATATCAAAAAATTTGTGCGTGAATGCACTGTTTGCCAGACCAATAAACACGAAACAGTCCCATCACTGGGCCTGCTCCAACCATTGCCCATTCCTTCTCGCATATGGTTTGACATCTCAATGGATTTCATTGAGGGACTTCCTTTGTCTCACGGGTTTTCTGTGATATTGGTGGTGATTGATTGCCTCACTAAGTACGGGCATTTTCTTCCCACGACCCATCCTTATATGGTAGCAATGGTGGCACAAGTCTTTCTGGACAATGTCCTCAAACTTCATGGGTTGCCTTCCACCATAGTCTCGGACAAAGACCCGGTCTTCATCAGCTCCTTTTGGGGGGAGCTCTTATGTCTCCAAGGCACTACTCTGGCTTTCAATTCGGCCTACCATCCCCAATCGGATGGCCAAACGGAAGCTCTCAACAAATGCCTCTAGACCTACCTTCTATTTTATGCGGGGGCAAAGCCAAAGGAATGGAGTGTATAGATTCCTATGGCTGAGTGGTAGTACAATACGAACCACCACTCCTCTACGAGTTTTACTCCCTTTGAGGCCATTTATGGCTATCCTACCCCCACTCTTTTATCCTACGTTCCAGGCACCTCGGCTAATCTTGCAATGGATTCCCAGCTGTGGGATTGCACCACTTTGGTCTCTCTGCTCAAAGAATACTTACGCGAGGCCCGGAACCGTATGAACCATCACGCCGACAACCACTGCATTGAACGAGAGTTTCAGATTGAGGATTGGGTTTACCTAAGGCTCCAGCCCTACCGCCAAAAATCCATTGCTCTGCCCAAAAATTTGAAGCTGTTCCTTCGCTTCTTTCGCCCTTTTCAGGTGGTGCGTCACATTGGGTTCGTGGCGTATGAGCTTGCTCTTCCTCCCGAAGCTCGGATTCATTCGATCTTTCACATGTCGTGCTTAAAGGAGAAACTCGGTAATCAGATTACCCCTCTTTCCACTCTTCCCCTGGTCGATTCCTCTGGTGAACTTCGTCCGGAGCCAGAACTGATTGTGAATCATTGGATGGTGAAGCAACGTGGTTGGGTTGCAATAGAGGTCTTCATTCGCTGGAAAGGAGCGTCTGCCGAAAATGATTCATGGGAGCTCCTCTGGACCTTGCAACACCAGTACCCGCACCTTGTGGGCAAGGTGCTCTGATGGGGGAGGCCTTGTCATGGATCTACCATGGTCATCCTCGACCTACAGCCAAGGCGTAGGAGATGGGTGACGTGGAAGAGTTAGCTGAAAGAGTTTTCTAGAAGGATTCTAGAAGTTGTTATTTCACTTTTCTGCCCTATATGGTATCTTTGCTGTTAGTCGTTTAAAGGGGAGAGAGAGTGAAGTGGTTAGGATTATTCCTACCGAAAGTCTATATAAGAATTAAGAAGAAGAGAGAAAGATAAACTTGAGAATTATTGTAAGCTTCCTTTTGGAGAGACTAAGCCTCTCGAATTGCTCAAAATTAGCAATCAAGTATTATTCCTTTCAATTCTTCTTTAAACTCCTCAATTTCCATCTCATTTTCCTCCGTTATTAGAAATACACTTTACAAAACGCCTATTAAAAAAAAAAAAAAAAAAAAAAGTGCAACAATTTTTTGAGCTTTACCTACCCTCCCATTTGGGTAGGTGCCTTTACATGAGGAGAGGGGTGTCTGCCAACCCACCCTTTTTTTTTTTTCCCTAATTTTCTAGTTTTGCTTCACATTTTTTTTTTAATTTTTTATTTAGTATAGATTTGTAATTTAGGTTAAATTACCACGTGGAACATTCAATTATCAAATATAAGCCAAGCATCATCGATTTGTTGGTTTTGTGACCCCTTGTGATATTGACATGGATTGATATACACATTAGTGTTGATGTGTCTAAGTTAGGGTTGGTTACCAATTCCTTTGGCCCGAAATTTTTCTTTTTTTAGGTTTTCTTTTTTAGATTTTAATTTTTAATACTAAAATATTATTTTAAGCAAAAATGCTGATGTGGATCTATTGCGAATAATTGAAAACTGAGGCATCTAATTTTTAAAATTAAAAAGTAAAGGAGTTAATTCAAATCACGTATTTAGTCAGGGATTTATCATACATTTACCAAATAAAATTATAAAGAGAAGGTTAAAAAAGGAGAAAAAAAATTATAAAGAAAAAGACACTAAGGCCCCGTTTACTAACTCCCTCCCCTTCCCCTTCCCTTCCCTCCCCTTACTTTTACCTTTCCCAAAAAACATCAAATTCAAAACATTCTTTTCTTTTTTACTTTTTATATCACATCAATAATTTTTTATTATTATTTAATTAAAAAAATCCACTACAATACAAATTTTTTCCACTTTTCCATATAAATTCTTTCTACTTTATATCATATCAATCACTTTCTATTTTCACACAACAAAAAAATTCTCACAAAGGGAAGGGGAGGGGATTACTAAACGGGGCAAGACTTGTTATTATGTGAAAGCTCATACCAACCTCTAACATCACCAAGCTCAAACACTTTACCCCCATCTTTCTCATTCCAATGTCTGTCGACATTTGTTATTGCATGCCTAATCAAGTGCACTAGCAACGAACACCTTATAACATGTTCTATTCCCTAATTATAAATGTTAGGGATAAAATTAACCCTAGAGACACGTGGACTCAGAAACATCTCGGATCTATGTCTCGGACATTTATTTCGGCCAGCGAAGAAAAGATTGCCTAGGTATAAATAGATCTCGGAGGTATAACGACATCTCGGTACAAATACATCTCGGAGGCAAAACGACATCTCGGTCTTAACACTCCAGGTTACGGTATATGGAACGTCCCGAGATATCCTGGTCTGAATAGGGCGAGCATATCTCGGATATTTGTGTCTCGGAGTAATAACGTCTCGATATATCCCGAGATCTCCAGGTCGGAGCGAACACGTCTCGGATATCATCGCCTCGGAGGTTAACTGAAATGTGCTACAGACTTCTAAAAGGTGCCATGCGCCACGTCCGTCTTAGAGTGAGATAAAGATAGAATCCCAGAAGATCAGGGATAAACTACAGATCCATAATTTATGGGATAAAATGGTTATTGACATGGAATCAAGTTCAAAGAAGTACAAACGCGATCAACTACGGACTTCACACTCCTACTCGAATTCCCTGAAGATGTAGTTAAAGTTCAACCAGGCTAGGACTCAAACTCCTAATCCAACTAGGTGTCAAGAAGGTCCGGCCTATAAATAAAGACCGTCACACCAGGTATAAACACGAACTCTCGAAGCTCTTGAGATTAATATTCAGAATACTCTGCAGAAAACTTTTTAGACTGACTTAGGCATCGGAGTGGGCGTGGTCGGCACCCCCGACGAGTTGTTTGTTCCTTTTTGCAGGGTTGAGGTATTCGGTAGAAATCAACAGCGAATCTTCAGGCGACACGTCACCACACCGGAAACTGTACCAACAATAAAGAAATCTAATGAAAAAAATTATATAAATACACTTGAAACAGACATCCTATAAGTTCCCTAAACTATTGGGTAGCATTGTAGCTACCCAATGCTTAATATAATCATTCTCTCTCTCTCTCTCACACACACACACACAAACATCCTTATTCTAAATCACGTATCTTTTTTTTTTTTTTTTTGCGCTTTGAATCACTTGATCTTCCTTTCAATTATGAATTTCCATACTCTCTCTCTCTCTCTCTCTAAATTTTTCCTTCCTTTTGGTGTACTCATTGGAGCATCGGATCAAGGGCTAGGCCTTAGACGATGTCGCTGTCAACAAGTTGAAGAATCGAGAGAGAGTTTGTGTTAGAGAGAGAGAGGGAGGTGCGATTGTGGCGTGACGGCCACCATCGGTGTGGAGCGGGCAATAGTTGGAGCGGTGGACGCATGACATAGCTCCGACGAAGCTCAATGACGATTAGGTTGATTTTGGCTTTTGTTGTAATTTCTAGGATTGTAGATAAATTGTGGGTGTTGATTTTGGGTTTCAATAGATTGTTGATTTCTTGTGGAAATTGATGGCCGATTGGGTGATAGTGATTTTGAGGCTATTTTTGGTAATGGCCGAATAGGTGTTTGTTTTCGTTTTGAATTTATGTTGATATTGGTTGTTCCTCTGTGTTTATCCGGTTTTGTATTTTTCTTGATTTTTGTTGTGCCAATTTAGGTTTCCTCGCTTTCTTTCTGTCTCTCTGTTTGGAGAGAAAAAAAGGCAAAATAGTTGAAAGGCAGAATGATTCATGGCCAAACAAGATGGAGCTCTACGGTGTTAAGGATGGATGTGGAAGAGAAATGAATAAAAAATACAAATAATATTTTAATAGTTTAAGGAAAGATAAAAGGAATGGAATGTCTTTGGATGTCGAAGTAAAAAACGGTTTGGTTCCTTAAATTTTCTTTAAATTTAGGAAAAAATCGGTGGGTGTCTGCAGCTAGTGCTTTAAGCAATATATTTTATAAATTCCATTTTCTTTTTTTTTAATGTAGGAATATTTTTTTTTTGCAAAATATTATTTTGGTATTTCCTAAACTAAGGCTCCGTTTGGTTCGCGGAATAAACACTGGAATGGAATGGCTATTCCTATGGATTAGTCATTATTTTGTTTGGTAGGGGTCTATTCCTTGGAATAGTTATTCCCATTGGAATACTTATTCATTTACGAAGAGGAATACATATTCCTCTAAAAAATGAGAGGAATAGCTATTCCTTGAAGTAAAGACAATATTTTCCAGAAAAACCATTTATTTTTTATTTTTTATTTTTAAAAAAACCAAACTCTTCACTGGCCGGCTGACCACCCAGCCCATATATGGAGCCGGGGGTGGTGTGACCACCCCTGACGCTTTTGGGGGTGGCTTGTGCCACCTCGGGTTGGCTTCGGGGGTGGCTGGCCACCCTCGAAGAGTATTTTGGGGGTGGCCAGGCCACCCCCGATTCGCTTCGGCCACCCCCGGCTCTTGGTAGGCGGTCGACCACCCCAATGGGTGGTCGGCCAGCCATGGGTTTTTATTTATTTATTTATTTATTAATAATTTATTTTGTTTTTAATTTTTTTCTTAAAAAATGTGGGGTTTTTTTAGTAACTTTGATTGAATTCCAATTAAAATATATGAGTTCTTACCAAACTAAAGATTAGGAATAACTATTCTATTCCTCCAGTTTCTATTCCTAGGAATAGCTATTCATTTTTCTAATGGAATATCCATTTCGCAAACCAAACGAGGCCTAAGAGAATACCAAAAAAATCAAAAGTGTTATCTTAAATTTAAGATAGAATTTTTGTTGTCCATAACATTATTTTAATATAAAAAAATGTTTTATTTATTTATTATTATTTTTATCTATTTCTTCTCACATTTTTTCTAGTATTTATTTGAAAGAACATCTAAATGTCTTCTTATTTTTTATCTATTTTTTTAGTATTTATTTAAAATAATATTTAAATAATATAGAGAAGGAATAAAAAGAATTAATACCAAATTTATTTAAATAAAAGGATAACTGCACTACTGGCTATTGGGGTTGGCTTAAATTATAAATCACAATTTGTGGTACAAAAAGTTCATGGAGGGTCTTTGTAGTAAACTATAATTACGAATCACCCCCTGAATTTATTAACTTAGTGGACGAAAAACAGATTCCATTAATTTGCCACGTCATATCTTATAGAAAATCGATACGTGGCCACTCCAGGCTTAGGGGAGGCCGTGAGCCACCCCTAGATGTGGCCGGGCCACCCCTTTGCTAATTTTTATTTTTTTTTAAAAAAAATATTTTAAAAGTTTAATTTATTCATATATTTTTTTATTGTAATGGACACGTGTCGATTTCTTATTGAGTATGACGTGTCAAACTAACGGAATCTGTTAATTTGGTAGACAGAAAACGGGTTTAGGGAGTGATTCGTAATTGTAGTTTACTACAAGGACCCTCAATGAACTTTTTGTACTACAATGAGTGATTTATAATTTAAGCAAACATTAAGAATTAATGTTGCAATTATCCTAATAAAGGAAAAAAATATATATATATATAAAACTGCGGTTTAGTCCTCTTAAGTTCTTAACCAATGCCGGAAAGTATATAGTCTCTCGCTCGTAATCATTCATTCACCAACCAAACAGATACAAAGAACACAAAATAGAAATGTCACTGAAAACAACCATCAAACACCTCCACTGCTACCACCCCCACTGCCTCCTCCATCCCCTCTCGTCCTCTCGCTCCGTCTCCTCCCTCACCATCCACCACCCAACACCACCACCACCACCGAAGCCCCCACACCCACAGCAGAGTATCCAAAACCAAGAACCATACTCACTTCTCAAGGAGGACCCAATCCAAATCTGCTCGTCCCTCTGGGTCAAGACCTTCTCGTCCCCACCCAACACCACCTTCCCCAACCTCACCGGCTTCCTCTCCAAGCTCGACCTCTGGGTCCTCGCCTACCAGCGCTGCTGCGCCCACGTGACCGGCACGTTCCCTCCCCGCAACGCCATTCACTTCCACGTCCTCTCCGACCTGCTCTCCCTTCGAAACGCCGTCGTCCGCGGCCAATTCCTGTGGAACAAGAAGACCCAGCAGTACATTCAGAGCCCCAATGAGAAGCCCCTTACCAAATTGGTCTCTAAACGCAAGCTCCAGGCGATTCTTGAATCCGACGAGCCGTGCTTCCAGGACCGGGTCGTTCAGGAGGTCTTGCTAATGGTATTGGAGCCGGTTTTCGAGGCCCGGTTCTCGCCGAAATCACACGCTTTTCGGCCCGGTCGTAGCGCGCACACGGTGATTCGGACGATTCGTAGTAACTTTGCTGGGTACTTGTGGTTCCTGAAAGGAGATTTGAGTGAGATTTTCGACAATGTAGACGGGAATGTGGTATTGGGTTGCGTTGAAAAGGCCGTGAAGGATAGGAAAGTGTTGGGTTTGATCAAATCGTCGCTTAGAGGACAGGTTCGAGATCGGTCACAATCAGAAACTGAAGGTAAAGAAGAGATGAGGAAGAAGAGGAAAAAGAAGGCGCCTAAGAAGAAGAAGATTCTCAACAAGAATGAGCCGAAGCCGGACCCTTATTGGTTAAGAACTTTCTTCAATTTTGCGCCCAAAGAAGCTGCCAAGGTACCCTCTTATGGCTATTGTGGAATCCTTAGTCCTTTATTTGCGAATGTGTGTCTTAATGAATTGGATCATATGATGGAAGATAAAATAGTGGCGTTTTTTAGGCCATCTAAGCTTGATTCGATATGGAAAGATTCGATTAATGATGGGTGTCATAACCCGGCGTGGCCGGAGTTTGTTCCATCTAGTGGAAAAGAGAAAACTAGAAAAATGGATTATATACGATATGGGGGTCATTTCTTGATTGGGATACGGGGGCCGAGAGAGGATGTGGTGCAAGTTAGAAAGGAAATCATTGAGTTTTGTGAGAGCAAGTTTGGGTTAAGGTTAGATAATTCGAAGGTGGAGATAGAACACATTACCAGGGGTATACAGTTCTTGGATCATATAATTTGTCGCAGGGTGATACACCCCACACTTCGATACACGGCCACTGGGGGTAATATCAGGAGTGAAAAGGGTGTAGGTACTTTGCTTTCGGTTACTGCTAGCTTACAACAATGTATTCGCCAATTCCGGCGGCTTGAGTTAGTTAAGGGTGATAAGGATCCTGAGCCACTGCCTTGCAATCCAATGTTGTATTCAGGTCAAGCTCATACAAATTCCCAGATGAATAAATTTCTTGAGACCATGGCCGATTGGTACAGATATGCTGATAATCGCAAGAAAGTTGTTGGCTTTTGTGCTTATGTGATTAGGAGCTCTTTGGCCAAACTTTATGCTGCAAGGTATAGACTAAAGTCTCGTGCTAAGGTGTATAAGATAGCTTCACGTGATCTTAGCCATCCACTGAGGGAGAGCAGTAACAATTCAGCTCCTGAATATTCAGATCTTTTGAGGATGGGACTCGTTGATGCTATTCAAGGTGTTCAGTTTTCTCACATGTCTTTGATTCCATCATGTGATTACACTCCATTTCCAAGGAACTGGGTCCCAGCTCATGAGAAGGTGTTGCGAGAGTATATTAGACTGGAAGATCCGAAATTCTTCTGTGACATGCATAGATCAATAAAACGGCATGGTTTAAGTTTGCCTCAAGATGAGATATCTGATATTGTTTGGGACTATAAAACTCTTGGGGCCTGGAGCCGCCGGTCCAATGATGAAAATAAAACAGACGATGGCTCAGGTAACGTGGATGAGGCACTGTGAATGAATTAGGTTATGAATATAGAGAAGAAATTTTGGATCTTGAAATTAAACTTAACGGAAAGTTGGCACTGGTGGGAGGTCCTTTTAACATGGTCATGGGGCATCCTCCATCTTCATTAATACTTGTCAACCGCAAACACTTGGACACAAACGTTTTCACACTAGATGGCTAAATACAGTACATGGTTGACACTTCAATACCCTCTCAAAAATGAATTTGCAGTCATTCTTAGGTGATTGTCTATAGCCAAGAAAGAATTTGTCCATGGTGGAAGTGATTGAAATGAGAGTGTTGATATGGGAACTAGCAGGACAAGGACAGACTTGAAATGATTACAATCATGACAAGTGAGCAGTGGCACTAACTGGGGAACTAGATGAGATTAGATTTTCTAGAACTTCTTGACTCATGTAGTAGACAAGAATGACTGCTCCTGAAGGGATTGATATGTTTCAAGCTGAATGTGCTAGCTGAGACAAGAGGAAGGCCAAGGACTTGGCTGAGATAGCAAAGTGGATTTGCCTGCATATAAAATTACAGGAAAAGTGCGAGAAAAAGGTAAATGGTGACTGGATTTTGTAAGTGTCAACTTGTTTCAGTTTCATAGGAGGGATTTTGTTGATAAAGTGGGTGGAGCTTTGAGGAGCCTTTCCCGTTGGATTCTTTTAATTCAGGAACGTAGCATTCTCAGGAAAGATCTTCTAATAGAAAGAACGAAAAGTTTCATCAACAGCTAAAAGATTCTGGATGATCCACAATAATTGGTAAGTGGCAACTAATTCTTGGAGCCCTGCTGTGTTTCTATATATCAGTTAGTAGTTGATTGACAACAGTTTTCAGTTTTACTGAATTATTTTTGCATGTAGTTTTGTTCATTTTCTTTCACTCTTTTTGCTGTATGTGCACATCACTTTCATTCTTATAAATATTCGCCAAATCCTCAAGAAGATGCATAGCCTCGACTTGCCTGGGAATATTTTATTGTGAATAGCTAACTGATTGAAGAGCTATCCTTAAAAGTCTCTGGGGCTGGAATTCTTTCCTTTCAGTATAGTACGTTGTTGATGAGGTGCTGTGGACTTTCTGAAGTGATCTTGAGTTTCTTAGTGACTTCATAGCATGAAGAATCAGATGAAGGGATTGGACAGAATTGCAGCTATTCTTTGATGCGCAAAATATCTTATGTAATGGTATAGCATATAGTGGCAAATTATTTAAATATACAATTGAATGGCAAACCCCTGGTAAATTGTGTGTATTGACATTCCATGTAAATGCTGTGGAACATCATGTGAATTTTTATCCCCATGATGATAGTAGACTGTCTGTTTTGGCATTAACAATCTGTGTTCTTCACTAAAGATGAGCATTTCTTGCTTAAATTTGATTGGCTTGTCGCTGGTAAGGCATGATTTCTTTCTACATCTACATGTATGCCTAAACAAAAATGGTTTGGTACTTCCAAAAATTTAATAAGGATAACAGTTAATTTTGACTTTATATTGACATTATTAATTTCTCCTTTATTTGGTGATGCACTTTTTGCTGTTGCATTGTAGCTATGGAGAGTGAGATGATTTAAATATCATCGTATTACTGGCTAAACTACTTTTTCCCAAGGGTGTCTCTCAAACTCCCCTGAAAACCGATCATCCCATCTGGTTTTCCATGGCATTGAAGCCACGAATCACACCCCGGAACAAAAAACTATCACAGAATGAAGCTTCCATAACCCAAAAATGAAAGGATTCTCGATTTAGGCAATTTATATTTGACAGTTGATGTGTGTTAAAATTTCCAATTATGTGGGAAGAAAGAAAATGATCCTAAAAGCGTGTGAACTAGAAAGAAATAGTTTTATTGCAACAGCATCAAAATCCAATTAAGTGGATGCTATAGAAGTTTTCTTGTCTAAAATAACCATATAAGAATCTCTAAAAAGAGAAAAAAAAGTGGAACTTCAGCCTCCATAAACCCCCACTACATTATAAGGCCTTATTCTATATTTTATTTTTTCTTTTCCCTGCTTGGTGGATACCTTAAAATTCTTCTTGTTGTTCTTCTGACCATTGTTAGCCTTATCATCTTCGAGCTCAAATGCTGAAACTGGGTATATGCGAGTCAGGCCACTGGGGATGGCAAACACGACCTTGTCTGAAGAAGGATCTTGAAGGTAAATCTGGCAAATTGTTACCCAAATGATCATCTCCTTAACCTTGACACCAATATATTAGAAGGGACCATGTTATATTAGAAGCCTAATCTAGGCGGCACAAATGCAGCAGCTATGGTTTTTCTGTATTGTAATTATGCTTTTACTGTATACTTCATTTTACCCCTCTCTCTCTCTCTCTCTCAGAAATGAGTGATTCACATTGCAGGATTTGAACTCACCCCTAGTGTTTGCTTAACCTCATGAAAATTTCCTTTAGGGCATTGAACTACTGGCACGAGCGGTTCTTCCTTCCTTCCTTTCATTTGTTGTTATGCATAGCTCCTTATAAATGGTATGTTTTGTTTATTATTACTTTAAAAAAAAAAAAAAAAAATCAATCGAGGCCTTTTGAGTTATAGTTCAGAATACAATTTCTAATGAAATCAAAAGCATAAACTTATAAAACTTAACCATTATTCTATATTTAGAGAGAGAGAAAAAAAAAAAAAAAACAAAAAACAAAACATTATTCTATATTTTGCAGGAAAGAAGTCCGGTTTGAACTCGTCCAGCCCAATTGGTTATAAAAATTGATCAATTTCACCAGTAAATCATTATTCTGGCATGACCAACTCGAAATTCTTGAAATTCAACAATTTCATTCGCAATCCCAAAAGAAAAAAGCCCTCATTTTTTGTGATTCCCGGTGCTGCCCTCCTTCTCGAGCTCGAAAGCCGAGACCGGGAAGGACCTGGAGATCCCGGTGGGGTTGGCGAAGGTGATCTTCCCGGACCCAGGATCGTCGACGTAGATGTCGGAGATGGACACCCAGATGAGGAGCTCCTTGCTCTTGACCCCAGTGAGCCTCCTCATGCGGCGGTCCTCCACGAAGGCCGTGACCTCCGTGTCGTACGACACCGTGCGCCCGATCGCTCGGAAGCGGTGCTCCTTCTTGCGCTTCTGCTTGAGCCAGATGAAGCCAGTGGTGCGGTTGTAGCCCACCTCCACTACCTCGTCTAAAGGGAGGAGCCCCTTGGGCAGAGAGATCCCGCCCAGGACCTCGTGCGATTTCTGCTTGCACAGAGCCTCGCCGTGGTAGATCTCCGCGTCGTCTCTGTGGTTTGCTATTTGCTGGCTCGCCATTTTCAAAGCTTTTGTTGGGGTGAGAACTGAGAAGGTGGAGCGTTGTGGGTTTTATATAAATGGGCTTGGGCTGTTAGTGGGCGAATTTCTTTGGTGGGAGATTTTGGGGTAATACCGTAATTGAGAAAGTTATGCTCACGCCTCATCAGACTTGCATGATATGAGATGAGACTTTCGGAAATGATGCTCACGTGATCCTATAAACTTTATAGGCGGCTTGTCTTTAGCAAAAAAAAAAAAAGTTCTTAGATTTTATTTATTTATTTTTAAAAAAGGAATAAACGGTGAAAATAGGATGATTAGACCATAATTTTAATTATATTTTTTCAAGTAATATCATAAATTATGTTTTTATCTCACTTTGTTGATGTGAGAATATTAATTAATTCTTGATTAGAGACGATATGGATATACAAGCGGTTGTGGTTAGTAGTTATTGTCTCTAATTGTCAACAACTGTTAACCGCAACCGCCGTTTTAGGTGGTTATCACAATCGCTCTGTCTTAGGTGGTTAACATTTTTAAAATAACTTCCGGTTAGCGGTTATTGAAACTTTTAACGGCACTGCATAACCGTTTTTTAGAAATTGGCTTATTTTGGTATTTCGGGCCTTCATTTAACCTATTTTTAGGGTCTATTTTTGATAGGGTGGGCAATTCGGGTTCGTGTCAACTCGACCGACCTGATTACATAAACGGGTCTGACATGAATCCGACCCGATTATTAATTGGGTTGTGACACGCGACCCGATTAATAATTGGGTAACCCGAACACGACCTAATAAACACGACTAATAATCGTGTCACCCGTTTACCTGACACAACCCAACCCAACATCAATTTCACAATATGCATGTTTTTTCATATGCTTTAACTTTGCCCCAATTTCTCCGGTTCTCCCCCACCCTTCATACGAATATCTTCGATCATCCTATGCACCATGCTCATCTTGGGACGATCTCTTGGCGATTGGGCGACGCAAAGCAAAGCCAGTTGCAGAAGAGCCATCATTTCCAGCTCCATCTCTTTGTACGCCAATAGCTCAAAATCAAGCACTTCCCATGTACAACACTCTTCTCTTGACATGCGTTGAAAAAGAACCCACTACACCAAATTCATTTCTCCCTCTTCCACTACTGCCATTCCTCCCGTCAAAATCTCCAACAAAATCACCCCGAAGCTATAAACGTCGTATTTCTGGGTGAAGTTGTTTCTTTGGCTGAGAATGAGTTCTGGGGCTTTGTAGGCGTCGTGCGAGGAGGACGCGGTGGCCGGGAAGAAGAGGTGGTGGAGACCGATGTCAGATATACAAGCAGTGCCGGAGTGATCGAGTAGGATGATGTGAGGTGTCCTTGGAAGAGCTTGGCTTTGTTTTAAGAATGGAGGAATGCAAGGCCGTGCGCAGAATTTGAGGCTACGTTTATCCTTGTGCTCCACTCCAATGCAGTTCTTGTGTTTGGGCATTTTACACACCGGACACAAGTCATCTAAATATTCGTGTTTGGGCAAAATCGTGTTTGATTTGGGCATTTGGGCATCCCACATCTGACATTTCCATTTAGTTTTTTTTTTTTTTTTTAAATACAACTGGGTTAGAATCGGGTTGACCCGATTTTGACCCGAACCCGATTATATAAAACCCATACCCGATTTTTTCGTATCGTGTTCGTGTCGGGTTCGCAGGTCGTGTAAAAAATTGCCAATCCTAATTTTCGATGTTTTTGGGTCTTTTTTAATAAGTAGAAGACTTCAAAATATAAGGAAAAAGTTCACATATCACCTCTAAACTACCATCTGATTGACAATGTGCTTTCAAACTTTCAATTTGGACAATGTCTTTCCCAAACTATTAAAAAGCTATCAGTGTTCCCCCAATGCCATCAAAAAGACAAATTACCTTACAATGTTTTCAATAAGACAAAAATATCTCTATAAATTCAAAAAAAGAAAATAAAACTAAAAATTTTTTATTTAAGGAAAACAATTTTTTTTTTTAATTTCTTTAAAAAAAATAATTTAAAAACAAAAAAAAAAAAGTTTTCCTTTAATTTGTCCACCCCTGGTTTTTTCTAGTTTTTTCTTTTTTTTTTGAGTTTTAGTTTTATTTCTCTTTTTCACATTGGCCAAATTAAAAGTTTAGAAGAGACATTGTCAATTGAGTGTTAGTTTGAGGAAGGTATGTAAATTTTATCCAAAATATAATAATTCTCAAATATATATATATATATATATATATACATGATGGTAGGCGATTAATAGTTAATAACTGCATGCTTATATACCCCTAAGAGATGATGGTCGCAACCTTGGCTCAATTTTAATATGGCAGTCCCAATCCATCCTAATAAAATCTGGATAGATTGCCTGCCTATAGCATTACTCTAATATATTTGAAGGAAAGATGTTAAATGCATCGGAATTGTTTGTCAAGACTAAAAGAAAATCTATGGGGGTGAAGAATCTTCGTGAAGAGAAAAGAACTGGCATAGAATTAGGGAAAGAAAATGTAAAATTAGTCATTGTAGTTTATTTGATTTATAATTAGCTCTTTGTGGTATCAAAATAAACTTAGAGGTCCCTGAGGTATGCCAAAAAAACAATTTACTCCTTATAGTTAAATTTTGTCCACTTAATTAACAGATTCTGTTTGTGTGACACCGACTTAAATAAAACACGTGTCATAATTTTATTGACTTGAATGTGTCACGTTATCGAAACTTGTTAATTCCGTTGATAGAATTTGACTGTACGGAATAAATTATTTTTTTAGCATAACTCGGGATCTCTGAGTTCATTTAATACCACATGAAACTAATTACAAATCAGATAAACCATATGTACTGTTTTGCATTTTCCCCTAAAATTAAGCTCTTTTTCTTTCTGTTACATCATATAATATTGATGGAAAGTTTATATATGCCTTTAAAAGTTGATTTGAGTGTTGAAAGAATTTGTTCTAGTTTGTCGTTTTCATCGGTTTATGTTGGGGGTAGGAGGTATATATTCTCATTGCTTCAACTGGTTCAATAGTTCAACTTCTTATGCAAAAGCATATCAATTCAACTTTTCTAAAAACAATGTCAATTTATTCATTCATTTGGATTGAAAAGGACATTCTAATCAAGAAGACAATGACTCTTCACTAGATACAACCTACAAGAGTATTAATACTTAAGATATAACTATGAACCTCTCGAAAAAAAAAAAAAAAGAAGGATATAACTATGAAAGATACTTAGAAAAATAAAAGATACATGGGAAAACCAAAATACATAATTAAAAAGCAAGAGAATATTAAAACTGCCATAATTTTATTTATTTTATTTATTTATTTATTTTTTTATTTTCTAAAGCACTCCAAATTGCATTCTGTTGGATGCATTGGAAACTAGAGACATAGGGCTTTCCAATGGTACATGGACAACTGTTATGACTTCACCAAATTAATGTTATTATTATTTTTTTTCTAAGTCATTTGATTGGTCGTGGAAATACCCAAAATTAATTTTTAATATATATACCCAAAAAATGTGATGATTAATCTTTTTCAATGATTATTATTACAGATTAAAGGTTCCTCAAGTATAGTGCTGTCTTATACAAGTGAATTATATTAGTAGGAAAATGTGTGCTTTCTCATATTATATTACTTAATTAGCATTTCTCTAAACTTGAAACGTGAACCCCATGATCCGTGAGCCATCTCTCTTTTTCCTACTCCTAAATCTCAGGATACCTGTGCTTCTTGGCTGTTTCTTGAGGTTATTGTTGGGCTGCCATCCAGATTTAGTTTGGCTCATAAGCAGTCAACGTGAACCGAGTCCTCTGTGCATATTGTCATAGCTTTCTCATATTATATATTGCCTTTTTGATTGTTTGTAATTTGGTCGGCAAATTATGAAAGACTTTTACAAGGCCTATTTACCCGAATAAATCTCAGGCTGCTCGCCTATATGCGTCGACACGTAGCATTTATAAGGATTCTCTTATGATTTACTGCTAGAAAACAACAAATTATTGGAGACCCAAATTCGTTTAAAAGCTAAAGAATGTTCTACCAGAACATGTCAGTATAAAACCATGTATGGTAGCCACCAAAAGGATTCATGTCTCAGTTGGAAGGAGCAAAGGCAACCTATATGATAACCCACTTTGTATAATAATCTAAATAGTAAATACTTTGCCTGTATGACCTGTCAACGCCTACAAGAAAAGAGAATGGACAAAAGAAACAAAAAGAAAAAGAAACATCCCCTGCCAACCTGTTATTGTCTGTCAGGCTTTCTCTGTGAAAAGTGGTTGGTTTGGATTCTTTAGCCCTTTTTTCAACTTTTTTTTTTTTTTTTTTTGGGTTAATTTCATAGTTTAGAGGCAAAATCATTTATTGGGATTCACCCCACATATCCAAAAGGTACTTCTGGCACCTGCTGCAACAGCTGCCATTAACATACAACAAATCTGCCCTGGCTCTTTTGGTTCTTTTGGTCTTGTGTTCTCCGCTGCTAGTGGCCCCAGTTCTTTTTTTAAGGTTGTGCCTGTACTCGACGGCAACCTGCTCAAATACTTCAACCTCAAACATGTTAATCTTGAGCTTTGGTCTCATGTGGTCTCTTACATATGCAAAAGCCAACTGATCTCTTGGGTTAAAAGCTTCCATTTCATTGAACAATAGGCAGGAGAAGAGGTTGTTGCCCAGTTCATGCTTCCTTAAGATCAGAGCACTGTCTGGTACATCTGAGAAAAAGCCAAAATAGATCAAATCCTCCTCATATTGGTTTTTCAATGGGTTTATAGAGCATGAGAAACTTTAGTTTAGATGAACATTGGACCTACCACATGCAGTAGAATAGACAAGAATAATTAAGAACCAAAGCCAGCAAACAAAATACAACTTGTATATATGTATACGTGTGCATGGTAGCTCACACATCATTGCTTTGAAAACCATGTGCCATGAATTCAATCCAACATCAGTAGTTTCTGGACCACACTAAAAGACCACGATTTATTTTTGTTTCGATGTAACGTAAAGATGAAAGTTATTTATGTTTTTTTTAAAAGCATTACTGTATTTTGTTTTCTGAACATAAAACAAAAACTTTAACTTCGTAAGATTCTTTTGAAAAGATGTCTAAATCCTATATGTTCTACTTTTGCAAAGTTCTTACCCCTGACGTTACTAGGAAAAAGCTCTCATACTAATGGTTGTATTTTTGTTACTCTTGTATCTTTGGCAAGGCACTAGGCTGCTGAAGTAGCTCCTCGACGAGTGAATTCTCAGATTGGAGTCAACTCTCCAAATACTAATAATTTATACAAAGAAGCTACCAAAATATGCATACCTGGATCACAACTAAATTCTGCAGATAATTGAATAGAAAAAGAAACTCTTCAGATAATCACAAAAGATGGGTTGATCAAGAACCTTCACCCAAACCTAGGCAGTCGTTGTTGGCTTCTAAAAACATGACGACCGGTGAAGTTGGCACCTCTGACCTACCTCGTTTGAGCCTCCACCAGGGAAAACATCATAGGTACGTAACTGCTTCTGATCAATCATCATCTAAGGAAGCTTTTAACCTGACAAAAAGATCCGGACCTAGGACCATCCTAGGGGTCTCACTACGCAATCCCAAGCTTTTTTAAAACGCTTACAAATTAAAATATGATTTTTGATATTTTGGACCCGTCAAAGCCCTATACCATAGATTTCTACTCCTATACTCTTTGTTGAATCGCTTTACGACTTATGATATGTAACTTTTGTATGCATTTATGACATAAAAATGTGCGTGTACACAAAAAACCAACTACTTCAGCGGGGATAAAATTGCACTGGACTGACATAATTCTTATGTTTCAACAGTACGTACCATTTCATTTCCAGCAAAGGGTACTTTCAGGATTTCTAGAAATTTTGAACTGTTTCCAATTTTGATTGACAGTGACCTCAAATAAGGAAAGGATCAAAACAAGAAATGTATTAATATCATAAAAGAACATTATTTAGTAGATTGGAATAAGATAACCATAAAATTGAGATGAGGTTGTAGTGAAAATCAGCTCGTAAATGGTATTTTTTATAGGACTTGATTCAAATTTTGATTTTTATTTTTACGTTATTTCAGTTATATAACAATTTACTAAATAGTATTACAATACCTGAGCTATAGGGTAGCTTCTTGGAACTCCATGGCTGCAACCCATTCTCACAATATGTCTCCATTTGGGTCTTCAAGGAATCGACATCCCACCATTTCTTCCACCTTGCTGTTGCCATTGCTTCTTCCATAGTATGAACATAGTATGGGTGTTTTGAAATGGCAATATCCGCTTTCTCAGATACAACAAGTGTATGAATCAACAACAGCGGATCAACCATTAGCTGCAGCTTCGCATCTATCCAAATGCTGAATTTCGAGTTCGGGAAAAGTCTATGAACTAAATATTTAGGAATCACACCATTCATGGCTGGATTCCCATACAAGTCCTTGCTCGAAACTCTAACGATTCTCCATGCGCCTATCTTATATTCGCCAGATTTTCTTGAGATTATTTTGTGATAATCAAGTCCTTTGAGGGTAATATCATCCACAAACATGAAGAAACATACATTATCTAGTGTTTTGGATCCAAGGCCTCTTGGCTGCCGGATTTTGTCATGGTCATTGAAGATTGCCGAGACTACGACCACTCCTTTACAGTTTTCCATTGCAGCTTGATCTGAATTTCACAAAAGTACAACAAAATAGCACAATTCAAACATACTGAAAATTTACCAGATAAATCTACCCTTTTTCTTTATATATAAAAATCGAAGTTCTAAAATTTGCCAATTAAAAAGTTAAAATACGTAAATGTTTTATGAATTCCCTAATGCTGCTTCAGTTCCATGAATTGAGCACAACCCAAACAGATTCAGCTGACACGAAAAGAGACGATAAAAAAAAAACCTTAATTCCAGAGAATTCTGGTACAAAACTAACCGTAATTTCTAATTGGAAATTTCTTCAAGAATCCACAAGGAACTTCTACGCTACTGTTCTCATTGTCAAAATAAGAAAATCTTTTCTGGGTACTGAAGTTTCCACCAAAACTATCAGCCTGGCCCTGCATATACGTCAAAACCGGCGAAGCCAACAAAGAATTCTTACACAAATCTTGGATCTCCTTCAGTACCGTCCAATAATCTAAGCACAAAAACGAAAACCCATTATCCAAATACGATAATTAAGATCGACGAAAGCAGCAATTCAAGGATTACGGGCAGAAAGAAATGAAGGGTACGTACCTGAGAAGAAGACAGGGGAAGAGCAAGTGGAACGGTGGGTTGGTATGGCGTACTTGTGCTCCCCATAGGCGGGAGGGTAGGAGAAGAGAGGGGTATGGATTGGGTCGAAGGGAGAGGATCTGAAGAGGCATTGCGATTGGGAGAGAGTGGTGTAGAGAGCGAGAAAGAGAGAGGTGAAGAGGTAGAACAGAGAGAAACAGAGGAGCTTTGATTGGAAGAGCAGAGGTGTCGACGTTGCCTTCCCCATAAAGTGCAATCCCATGAGTTTCCACGCCTAGTTTTGTACTTTCATTATTTTATTTTATTTTATTTTTCACTTTTAATTGATGATCCCAAGTGGCAGGTTCACGATAAGGAATTATATACCATAAAAAAAGAATAAATACCATGTGTGTTAACGTAATATGATGAATATGAATATTATATTAACGAGTAATACTATTTAATAAATTCTTAAATAACTGTTATACAATTGAGATGAGATAATATGACAGTGAAAATTAATTAATTATTTTTTTTTAACAAGTGTTAATTTAAATGCAGATTTTCACTGTCACATTATTAAATTGTATGACAATAGTATAACAGTCTATTAAATATTATTATTTATATATAGAGGTATACAAACGGTTGCGGTTATTGTCTCTAATTACCAACCATAACCGTTTTAGGTGGTTATCAAATTTTCGTAACTGCAACCGCTCCGTCTTAGGCGTTTAACGGTTTTAAATTAAGTGCAGATTAGCGGTTATTGAGAAGGCTTTAAAATGTAACAAAGCTATATATATATATATAAGTTTAGGTAGTTAGAGATTATTAGCCGCATCTATCTATCCTAAAATCACAAACTGCTCAG
Organism: Alnus glutinosa; assembly: GCF_958979055.1. Classification (NCBI taxonomy): domain Eukaryota; kingdom Viridiplantae; phylum Streptophyta; class Magnoliopsida; order Fagales; family Betulaceae; genus Alnus; species Alnus glutinosa. The sequence continues at coordinate 27,401,169 of NC_084890.1, read as the reverse complement.
CCTTAAGCGATTAACGATTTTATCAACCACTTACAAAAGTAGTTATGCGATTCTACGTTTAGTGGTTAGCGATTTTTAACAATTAACAATTATTAAGCGATTAATAACCGCTCACTCGCGCACCCTTATTTAAATTGAATTGGGTTAATGGGAAAGGGACACGCACCCCTTCAAAATGATTGATGTTCCAATGGGTAATGGGTTTTCATATCTATTTTGAGGGTTGGCTTCAATATGAAGAAATGCCTTTCGTTTGTTCTTCTGTCCCATAATCAGAGTTGAAAATTGGAATTAAGTTGTAGTGCTTTAATAGCATAATGATTATAAACTCCTAAGCACTCCAAAAAAGTAACTAAACAAAGAAGAAGAAAACATGATCGTCGACATTCATTATGAGTACTCATGGTTGTAAATCAATTTATATAAACCAGACTTGAATATAGTTTATTTATTAAATGGATAGAGTTTGAACTAAAACATAGACTCATTTATTAAATCAACCCATCTCATATAAGTTCCATTTATAAGCTTGTATAAATTTGTATGGCTTCATTCTTATTATTTTTCATGATATGATTTTTAACTTAGTAATAAGAACATATTTTAAGTATTTAAAAAAAAATAAAAAATGAGAAGGGCGCATTCGCGCGCAGTCATAAAATGTCATATAAATAGTCTATTTTATGATAATAATAATAATAAAAAAATATTGTCAAATATAGGGTTGGGGAAATTAATCTTTATAAGTTTATAAATAAAAATCGAAGAACTAATAATTATGATAGATTTTATAAAAAGGTATAAAGTGAAGGTATTTACAACATGAACATATAATATAATTCGGTGACGTTGATGTATTTGAACTCGTTTCGCACTTGACATAATACTGAAGTACGTCTTAACGCGACTTGGCTCGATTATAATCCTATTTTTGTACATTCTATTTCTTTTTTTTATTAATTTTTCCACTTAAGCCAGTGATATATATCATTTTTGAGATCGGGTAAATATCCATATACATCTAATTTTACACGTGCTGGTGCTGATGACAGCTTTTTCCCGACCCCGATTTCATTTGGTTTCTGTTTGGGTTTTTTGTTTGTTTTTCTGTTCATAATTTGCTTTTGTAATGCTCAATTGTTACTGGACTATTTGTTGGCATAATAGCTAGATTAGTCATCTTTTCCTTTGTTTAGATTGTGCTTAAACGTAAAGAGTGGCTCAAACGTTGTTCATATAATGTTTGTGTGTTGTTTATGTAGCTGTTTTAAGTCAAATTTTTCTGGTTTAGAGTGTATGAGGTCTTGTACCTCTATTCTCTGTAATTGCCTTCGGGCGTTCTTCAGTAATATATGATAACTCATGTTATCTGTTAAAAAAAAAAATATGAAATTCACGAAAATACCTTCATTGGTGATATGTTACAGACGCAAATTAAGTGCAAAAGTAAATATATATAGCACGAGTTTATATATGTTGAATAATCTCCAAATAATTGGAGAAATTAATAACAAACATTAGTTAGAAAAGGGAAAGACAATTTATACGGCCTGGGAAGATTGCTTACGTCTTGGATGTGACAAATTAAGATTGAATTTCGTTATGAATCAATATATATATATATATGACTATACGAGACTCCACAGCTTTTGAACTTGCATGCCACAAAACTTCCTTTGAACATGTTAACAGGATTCCTAAAACAGTTTCCTCTCAACGATATATGCATGCAGCTTTAATTCTTGGTAAATTAGGTCAGAATTCTTTGAAATTGAAGACCTTAACTTTCTTCGCAAAATGACCAAAATTTCTCTTGATTCCTTGGCCTTATTTCTCTTACTTCTTTAGCTAACAATGCCGTATTGTATTGAGGCATGGTGCAATACATTTTATTTGGCCGTTTATTTTAAATGGACGGTTCAGATTCTGACAACAAATTACAAAAAAATGGGTAGATTAGATAATTATCGCAGCCGTATCATTCCTTAACTAGAAGAGATCGATATGATACGTTTACAACTTTTATGCAATTCTTGTACAACTCTAACAATTTTTTATTTTTTTAAACTAACAATTATATATATTTTTCTACGTGTGAGTTCTACATATCCATTTGCTGATTTTAAAAAAATTTGCTCAAGTTGTACACGAGTTGTATAAAAGTTGTAAACGCATCATATATATTTCTAACTAAAATGCATGGACAATTCAACCACCTTCAATTGCCAATTTACGGGAGCCAAACCACATTCATTTGGCCGATGATTCAGCCCTCCAATGGCCAACCACCTAGAATAAAATGTGTCGCTCCCAATGCAATATCTATCCGATCTCAATTCATTAAGAGTAATGCAACACACATTCATACTTTTTCACATCAATTTCCACACTTTCTTAAATTAATTTTAAAACTACCATTGAATTTGAGATAAATTTTTATTGGATTTTTTAATCTAGTAATAGTTTTAAAAGCTACTTAAGAAAGTATAAAAATAAGTGTAAAAAAGTAAAAGTATGTATCATTACGAGCAGTGCTACGGAGAAGCACTCTTTCCGGAATTCATCTGAAAAAAGTGCTTCTTTATGGCACACTTGTAATTATAATATTTACAAGTGTGTTATGGAGAATCACTTTTTCGAGATAAATTTCGAAAAGAATGCTCCTTCTAAGCATTAGCCGTATTATTACTCATTCAATAATGCCAAATGAGATCCAAGTGGCACGCTTACATAAAAAAAAAAATTAAATAAATAAATAAATTAAAAAATTAAAAAATTATCAAATTTACTTTATCGTACTTTTCTTTAGCCTCAAGCATCTTATTTACTATTCTTAAAAGAATTTTATGCCTAGCTAAGTGATATGCTTGGTTAAAATGTCAAGTCACATATTAAATGATAGGGATAAAAATAATTGATTAATATAATATTGTTTGACTTCACTATCATAACACCTTGAGTGGGACTTCCAAAATGTTAATGGAACGATTTTGATTAAAAAAAAAAAAAAAACTTTTAGATGAGTTATGCTGCTTGTAGTGAAATGAGGGAGTTGTTGTGTTATAAGGAAATGGATGGCCCAAGTCCACTAGAAGAGTAAGACCACCAGTAGGAAAGTTCGAGATAAATTGTGGAAATGATTTGTAGGGGACGTTTTTCCGTACCCCAACCAGCATTTTTAATTAAAAAATAATTTTTTTATAAAAAAGGAGCGGGTGGAGGACGGTTTCCGCCCCCCCTGTGAATCACGCCTCTGTAAATTGTAATGTTGCTGTTGACAAAAATAAAAAGAAAGATCTCAGTGGAGAAGTGTTAGCTTCAATGTGTGACATAAAGTCCTATATTTTACATTGTTATGTACATAGGCGGTGGTGGCTTCGAAGGTGGTGAAATTTAGCAGTGATTTGAGATTTCAAAATATATATTTTTTTGAACGGGAACATGAACTTCAATAATAAGAGCCCGAAGGCAATTACAACAGCCCGAAGGCAAACCACCATCCCGAAAGCTACAACCCATGCCCGTAGGCCCAAGGTAGTGACTAGAGGTACAGAATCTCTAACCACTAAGCTAGGAAACAGCCTAGCTTAAAGCAGCTACCTAAGCAACAAGACTAAAATTACATGAACATATAATTGAGTTCTCTCTTTAACACTCAAGCACAACACAACTACAATAAGAGAATCTGGTCTAGCTTACACGCCACCTAAAATGTCCAAGTAACTTATAGTTTATTACAAAGGTAGACTGTGAAAAGATAAAGAATGTACATAAAAAACAAAAAAAAACTGCCAAAAACCACAACAACAGCTATGATGGAAGAAGATGCATTGAAAACTGTTCATGCATTACGGAGAGAGGGAGCTGTTTGAACAAATATGGGCAGTTGGTGAATGATGCAAAAATTGTTCTGAACAATTTTCGGTCATGATTTATTGAACATGTAAAAATGAATGCAAACGAAGTGGCATTTAGGTTAACGTATGCGACTAATTTCCCAGTCTTCAAATCATGTTTGAATGAAAGATTTTTCTGTGGTTATTGGTGATATTGTATTTGCTAAGTAAGATATTTCTTCTTGATAAACGAAAATCCCCTAGTTATTTTTTTAACTGATACTCTGTTTGTTTCGACGTAAAATGTTTTTCGTTGAAAAATATTTCTGACAAAATCATTTTCAGAAAAAATGATTTTCTTGAAAATATTTTTCGGCGTTTGACTCGTATGAAAAAATACCAACAACGTAAAACAAAATCTAGGAAAAACGGCTGGAATTCGGCTGTACTGGCCGGAATCTGATCCATTAGAATCCCGCAATGTCGTTGGATTCCGGCGTTTGGCTAGAATCCCAAAAAAAAAACAGCCGTACTAGTCAAGTTCTGACCAGGTGACCAAACTAGATGGAATTTGATCCCCTGGAATTTGGCATTGGCCGGAATCCAGGAAAAAACTGTCGGAATCCGGCTGTACTAGCTGGATTTCGGCTGTAATGGCCGGTATTTAGTTCGCCAAAATCTAGCCGATATTACTGAATTTCGGCAATCTGATACTAAAATTCGGGGATCTTTGGCGGTAGAGTCGGGTTACCAATAAACTCAAGTGCTCGATGGTGGCAGATTTTCACAAATGTGCGTGTAAAAATGAAGAGTTTAAATCCAAAAAACAATTTACGGTTTTCAAAATCGTAAATCGTTTTCCAAAAATTAAAGAAGATTTTACAATCAAATTGAAAATGATTCCATTGACTATTATTTTTCGCCCCCATCAAATTCCGAAAAATGTCAAAAAAATTTTATACTAAAACAAACGGAGCATAAATTAGAAATTTGTTCTTCTATCTTGCCTTTTGTTTATAAAAGAAGCACCTCTACTGATTTGGCTCACATTGCAAGATCTTACCTAATTATTTATTTATTTTTTGTGATAAAAATCTTATATAGTTAGTAAAGGAAGTGTGGGGCTAAACGATCCTGCGATTGATCTTAGTTTAACCCCACTACCCATTATTATCAAATTGGTAGTGATGTCTCCACAAGGACCAAAAGCACTCCACTGTAGTAAAATAACTCCAACAGTCGTATAGATAGGGGTGGGTATCGGTTCGGTAGGCGGTTAAGTCAGTTAATTCAGTCAGTTAACCGACTTTTATTGGAATGCAGTCGGAAAGTTTATTTTGGTTAAGTCGGTTAATAGGCGATCGGTTAAGTTAATTAAGTCGGTTAAGTTGATTGAATTGGTTAACATGGGTAATGAAACGACGTCGTTTTCATTTTTTTGAATGAAAAAATAAAAATAAAAATCAAACGTTTCGCTCTTACTAAAACGATGTCGTTTCGTTTTATGTCGGTTCGGTTAATCGATTGGAATAAAAGGCGGTTCGATTCACCGAACCGACTTTCAGAATAAAATTTTATACTGACTACCGAACTGAAATTAATTAGTAGAATCGGTAGGCAGTCGATAGCAGTTCGGTTCGGTAGGCGGATAATTTGCCCGCCCCTACGTACAAACCCAAACAAAACTTAAACAATAGTAAAATAGGATCTGCTTAGGATTGGGTTGAACGGAGGGATTTGAAGAGGTGAAAAGGTAGAACAAAGAGAAACATATGATCTTTGATTGAAAGCAAGGATGTAAAGCCAGCCGGTTATAACAAGCCGGTAATCGGTAATTGGGTACCAATCGATAATCGACAAACTGACAAATTGCTTTGGTATCTGGTTGAAAATAACCGATAACTGGCTTTATCAAAGATGTTACCGCTTTTAAAAAAATATTGAAACCGATTATAATCGCTAACCAAGTATATATATATATATTTATTTAAAAAATTAAAATAAGAAATTTTAATTGAGTAAGTGGGGCAAAGTCCAAAGAATCTTTCTAATATTATTGAGCCTGGAACTAGGGAAATTTCCAGCATGGACATTGATAGGCTTGGCAATTTGGGTCGGCGGGTCGGGTTCATGTCGACCTGGCTGACCCGATTACACAATCGGGTCAGACACGAACCCGACCCGATTATTAATCGGGTCAAACATTATAACCCGAACACGACCCGGTTGTGAACCGGGTTACACGACACGAATCCGTTGAACCCGGTAACGCGTGCCCACTGCCCACCCCACAACCCACAGGACACGACGTCGACGAGCCCAGTGCCCACCCCACAGCCCACAGGACACGACGTCGACGAGGTAGAGCAGCCGAGCAGGGCTGGCAAGCCTAGGCCTCCGGATCTGACGACTAGAACCGAGCACTTCAGCCTTTAGGAGGTTCGACTAGCTTGGACCTTGAAAGATTCGGTGGGGACGACGCCGGTGGAGATTGAAGGGAAAGAGCCGGTGGGGACGACGCCGGTGGAGATCGAAGGGAAAGCCCAGACAGAGCCGATGGAGACGTCGCCGTTTTGGAGGGTTGCGTGGTGGAGCTCGGCTTTGAGAACTTGGCTTTTGCGGCTCTGAGAGCTTGGGCCCCTGGACCTCGTGGAGGATTCGAGTCTCTGAGAGGCGTCTCGGCCGTTTAGGAGGGTTGCGGTGTGAACTGTGAACTTCATGAAGATTGAAGACGATGAACTGGCCCAACTGGGTGATGGCGTGAAGCGAAAAGAAAACAAGAAATGGGTGATGCGTGATTCGGGTAGGGTTTCGCCATTTCGGTCCTTTTGGACTTGACTTCAAAAAAAAAAAAAAAAAAAAGGAGCTAATCGTGTAATCGTGTCTAAACCCGATAATGTCAAACCTAAACCCTAAATTTTCGTGTCGTGTTCGTGTCGGGTTCGCAGGTCGTGTCAAAAATTGCCAACCCTAAACATTGTACCTTTGTGAAACATTATAGAGCATTGTTGATTGATGTTTAAAAATCCTTTGAAAGATGTGAAATCATAGTTTACGTGTTGACTTCGTGTCAGTAAATCATACTTTAACTAAAGCAAATAGTCATGTCCAGGGTGGAGCGGCTGGAGCCAGCTTTCATAGATTAAGAGGCCAAATTGAAAAAAAAAATTTAGAGGGGTGAAAACTAAAATAAAATAAAATTTAAGGAATTATTTTTTTGGGAACACCTTGGGCCTTGGGGGGCTAGGCCCCAAGGCCTAAGGTGGTCCTGACTTTAAACCTTTTCATTTCAATATCTTACGTGTTAACATATCTCTTAGGTGAAATGTTAAAAATACAACTAGTGTACAACTCTAAGACATATTGAGAGGGACTCACACTGGAATTGTGTACTAGTTGTGCATGTATCACAATCCCTCCTAGGGTCCCTCCTCATGACAGCACACATGCAACCTCTTAACACATCAGCAGACCGCACATATGCAACCAATCCTTCCACATCAGCAGCCAACCTTCCTAGCCTAGCAAACCTTCCCATATCAACAGCCTAGCTACCCTTCCATATCACCGGCCGCATATCATGCTGCATGCATATTATGCAGCAAATCTTCCTATATCAGAAACGTCTAATCACCCCATATCAACAGCACACCATTCTGCAGCATATCCACAAGATTCTAGCTAGACATAATTTGCGATCTGGTCTAACAACTCAAGATGGAAAGGAAATCAACCATATCAGCCGCTACATACAGCCTTATTTCTCTGAGGTATCAAACGTGATCTCCAAGCCAAGAGTAACTTCCAAGGCAGTCAGCATGTCACTCAAGATCAAATCCTCTGGAGAAGGGAAGAATCAATGCATAGAAAGGAAAGATCCAGCACCAATTATGCAAAGCAAATCAGTGCTCTCGATCATTGTAACAAATTGTGAAAGAATTGTTTCCTTGTTAATAGTTTTTGAACTTGTCAAAGACCGTGTATATAAGGCCTACTAGTCTCTCATTGTAATTAAGCTTTTGCAATATAGCATTACAGAATTTTTCATTAGGTACGTACCTAGAATGGAGAAAAGAGTAGGCATAGTGGCAAAACTGGGGTACAAATTAACTATTCATGCTCGGAAAAACCTTCTGAGACTCTTGATCTCATTAAATCTAGTAAAAAAATTGAAAATTTATCACAAATATGATCAAAATTAACCCACCCATTTTGCCATTTTGGAAGAAAATGAGGTTACTTACATATATGATACAGGTTATAACGTAACACCCATTGAGTCATAAGCTAATTCTATTACGGTTGCATGCCCAAGTACTTACGTTAATGGTCTAAATTAAACAGCTAATTCTATTCTGATATTTATGTATACGATCAATATTCTGCTAATTAATTAATTAAACAAACTCCTCAACAAGTTTTCGAAGTCAAACTTCCCTTTGCTACCATTTTTTATTTATTTATTTTTTTAAAATTTTAATTACCGATTTTGATAATTGGATACCAAGTACCAGTTAACCGGCTATCAGAGCCAATTGGAGATTTTGGCTAACCGGCTACTCCTGTTATGGTTACTGGTTTTAGTCAATAACAGGCAACTGTAACCGAGTTTTCACCTCTAACTAAAAGAGTAGAAGTGCGGACGTTGTTACGTGACTGGAACTGCGAACGAGTAAGTGGCCTTTGAACGGGCAAGGCCGCTACATGATTAGTTTTTTTGAGCTTACGTTGATAATTAAAGAATAATATTTAAATAATTGTACGATAATTCAAGAAACTTTAAACCTCTTAAAATAACTCGAGTTGAAACAATGAATTGTTGGTAATATTATTCATCGGTAAGTTCCTTAAATAATCTACAAGACACTATTGATAAGAATAGATCAGATAAATTACATTAGTTTTTTACTGTACATAATAATACCACTGCCTTCTTATTCTGGAATTCTATTAGGGAACATTGTTAGGAAATATATCATATTTCTCAAGACCCTAGGGATGCAAAAAAAGAAAGAGAGTGAAAGAAAGATAAATAGGTAATTACAAAAGAACACAAAAGTTGTAGTAGATTTCACTATGATGGCAAAAAAATAATACTACAGACTTTTACGGTTATACCATCCATAAACGTACGTCGATTAAATTATTCAACTCTCAAACTTTTTTATAGAAAACCTAAAAAAAACCTCTCATTGTTTCCACAATTTTCCCATACCAATTGAGTCTCGTAACAAGTTTTTAAATAGAAAATCGGAATATTCCAACGACTATGTCCGAACGTCGTCCAGGCCTATTCCTATGCCGTCCTGACTTATTCGAAAGTCTCTAGGGTTCCGTAACTTAATATCTTGTATGTTCGAACACGCCAACGCGCTGTTCAGATATGCCCAAAAAAATGCACTCTTTGAAACATTTGTCCGAATGGGCTCTGCTGCATGTCTGGACATGTTTGACTCCAAACAATTCTTTGAAATTCTTGTGCGGAATTTTTGAAAAAGCATCAACTTGACTGCGATTTGAAAAATCAGTTTTTTGCGTTTTCAAATTGTAATTTTTTAAAGGCGTAATTTCCAAACGATTTATTTTTTACGATTTAATTTAAAATTATACTTGTTAGTTTACGAAATCACAATTCCAAACCAACCCGAGAACAAAAATTAAGTACAAAAGAATTTCAAAAAATGACACCGTACAATCACCAATTAAATAGAGAAATTAATAACAAACATACAATATAAAAGGCAATTCCCTTTCCGAAGGTAAAATGAAATCCTGGAAAACTAAAAGCTGAACAAGGAGCCAAACCCTAACCCTAGCTCTATTGAATGTTGTTCTAAAAGCCGCCCCTGCTGCTCCGTTGCCCTGAATTCCAACCTCTCAGTCTCAGCAGCCCTCAAGGTACTCTCTCCCTCTGTGTGTTCTCTATCTCTCTTTTAGGGTATTGATGAAACCTAATTTAGATTGGTTGGTTTTGCAGGAAGAAGGAAAAATGAAGGTGATAGCCGCATATTTGCTGGCTGTGTTGGGAGGGAACACTAGCCCTTCAGCTGAAGATTTGAAGAATATTCTTGGATCCGGTACGCTCTCTTGGTTGCTTGATTTTTCTCATTTTTTGCTTCAAATGGGTTAAGAGGGTTGCCCTAGATTTACCACTGAGAAAAAGAATGTCTTGTAAATTATTTTTGTCTTCCTTCAAATGGGTTCATTTTTCATAGCAATTGTTACATTACTGACAGAAGAGAATTGTTTTGTTTTTTTAGTTTTTATTTTTCCCTTCAAATGGGTTCAATTTATTGCTTTGGTTGCTTCCAAAATTATTGAATCTTGCAAGGTTTTCCTACTTGGCCTAAAATATGATAACTAGGGGCCAAAAATGTTTAAAGAATTAGTGGGCTAAAAGTTGTATGGGTTGTTAGCGTCATTGTTTTCCTCGGTTTGCTTGATAACTGAACAGGGGATTTGTGACTCTTATTACAACAGAGTTTGGTTTTTGTTCTTAGAGAAGAAATGCATTGTGTTTGGTTTCTGGTAGATTTTGGTTTTTTCCTACTTGGTGTATGCTGTCTGTAGTCTAATGTCAGCTCCAGAGTTGATCTGAACTCGTAACTTAGATGAACAGTTGACAGTTAATATGTTGTAATAGTGGAGATGGATAGACGATATGCATTTTAAAGCTGACATTATGAGATACTGAGTGAATGAAATGTTCAAATATGATTGTTATGGTTAAACCTTTCGTTGGTTGAGTCAATCAATCTTGCAGTCAAGTTGACTGTATAACTTATATGACTTGTTGTTTAAAGGGTCAAACAGGAGCATCTCAGAGCATATTTTGGAGAAAGTTCTGGGTATTTGGTGTCACCTGAATGGTGCTTGGGATTAGGAGTTTTGGGCAAAAAGTAGAGGATTTTCAATCGATTTTTTGAGGGACGCTTTACTGATTTCAAGAGTATAATATGATATGTAATAGTTGGTTAGTATGTTCTCTGTTGTTAAAGGTTAATTTACTAAACTTAATATCGGAATAAATTTCCCATGCCTTTCTTGATCTTATTTTAGAGATTGGTTACTGCATATTCCAGCATTGGTTATTTGAGTAGCAAATTTAGTTCTAATTGTGAATGAACAATTTTTGGTGCTTTTATTTACCTGGTCCATTTTAGATTAAGAAGTAATCTCGTTTTATGGTTTTTGTTATCATCCTATGATTATGAATAACATTTTCTATAAATGAAAACAAAAAAAGGTTTTAGGCATTAATTATGATTATTATTGAAAAATTGTTACTTTAATCTGCAGTTGGAGCTGAAGTTGATGATGATAAGATTGAGCTGCTCTTGTGTGAAGTCAAGGGTAAAGATATAACTGAGCTTATTGCATCTGGAAGAGAGAAATTAGCATCTGTACCTTCTGGTGGTGGTGGTGGTGCTGTTGCAGTTGCCGCAACAGGTGGCAGTGGTGGTGGTGGTGGTGCTCCTGCTGCAGCCGAGTCAAAGAAAGAGGAAAAGGTGGAAGAGAAAGAGGAATCAGATGATGTAAGCATTCTGCTCTTTTATGTCATAACTTGAAGTTTGTGAACTTAAACCTTCTATAATTGACTTTCTGATCTAATTTCTTCTGGCCCTCCTTAACTCCAAGAACCTCGTTTCCATCAAATGCTCTATAAAGTATGTGTTGCTGCAATACCAAATTCAGTTGTTGATATCTTAAGTTTGGAAATGAGTCCATCCCCTCATCCCCCTTCCCTTCTCTTCTCCTCTCCTCTCTTCTTTTTCTCTCTTGTTCTTGCGCCATGGATGAATATCATGGGGATGTAGGTTATTAGGGTTGGGCCGATTAGACTAGTGAAAATGGAGAACTTCTCCTGTTCTCTCTGTATATCGAACTATTTCACATAACGGGGCAAACTTTTTTCTTTTGTAAAAAGGCTGTGTAATTTAATCTCATTTTTTCTGATGCTATTTTTTTTTTCTTTCTACTTTTTGCAGGATATGGGCTTCAGTCTCTTTGATTGAGGAATATCATTTTTATTTCAAGATATCTCCAATTGAGGACTTGGTAGGACTTTAGAGTTCTTCTTTCTAGCGGCTGTTGTTTTTTTTTTTTTTTGGAGGTTTCTCTGTTAAGACTGGGAAGTTGATAACTGTGCTAAAATTTTACAGACTAACTCTTTTTTTTTTTTTTTTTTTTTTTTTTTTTTCTGTGTTTTGAACGTTGCATGTGCATTTCATTTGGAAGCTGTTTGTCTCTACCAGGAATTAGTACTTACCATTCTCAGTCGTCCAATAAGAGTTGAGCTTGCATCTGAACAGAATTGTTAGGCTCATTGCAACTTAAGACTACAAAGATCTTGAGTAATTACTATTACTGAGAGATGCCACGCACTCAGTCATACTTTTAAGTGCACATTCTTTGATGTGTCAATGAAAATCATCAATGAGTCCATAATTCAATAATGGTTCATCCAAAATATACTGGTGGGGGCAGAGTGTGCTGGGAGTGGAAGAGTACGTAGCATTTCTGTACTATTATTGAATGGCTCATAAGGCTTTAAGCTTACCTGCTACCAAACGTCATGGAAGGTGGTAGAGGTGTCCAAGACCGTTGGGGAGTTGATGTAATTTGGTCCTGTTTGATATTCTCTTCCCCTTTTCACTTCCGCCCATATTTTCACTGGCACTTTGACAGGTCTTTGGTAGATGCTTAAAAAAATCAGCCCACTTTATCAAGATAGGACAGGCTTTTTGTTTTTGTTTTTTTTTTCCTGTTTTACCCCTGTACACAATTGTTTATACTGTATAATTTTTTTTCTTTGACGGATAGAATGGGTAAAAAAAAACATGTTTTACACATGCTCTTTTTTCTTCTTCATTTTACCTCTGTATACAACCGTGGAAATGATGATTAGGTGAAGGAGTATATTGGGTAAAATGCATGAGTGAAGCTTTTTGAAGGTTGATTTGCCCATTATGGCCGATGGACAAGTTAACTTTTTTTTAACTAAAAGCTGAATGTATCGGGGTGGAAGGAAAAAAGTGCGGATTTGATTCCAAACAGACCCTTTGATTGATAGAAACCAGATTTAAGTTTCTATTAATTTGATTTGGTTGGATTTGACACTGGTGGATGTCCTCTGATGGACAGCTTACCTGTTACCAAAGGTCAAGGAAGGTGGTGGAGGTGTCCAGGACCGTTGGGGGAGTTAATGCAATTTGTTTGATAGAAACCAGATTTAAGCATCTATTAATTTGATTTGGTTGGATTTGACACTGGTGGATGTCCTGTGATGTACTTAGAATTTTGGTTTGAATACTACTGATAATATATGCTCGTTTTGGCAATCTACTCTCCTACCCATATCTTATTTTCACTTCTTTTAAAAAAATATCAACTTCAAAACATTTTTAATTTTTATTTTATTTTATTTTTAATTTTAATTTTTTAATTTTTCTATATAAATTCTTTCAACTTTATATCACATTAATCACATTTTACTGTCACTTAAAAAAAATAAAAATAAAAAAAATTCTTCCTCCAATGCTTTTTTAGTCACTTCCTAGAGGCACTCTCCTTGATGGGATAGCAATTCCAAAAATTATACCCGAAATCCCAAACAATAATTCTTTTTGAAATTGAAGTTCTTTGCTTATCTTATTTAAATTTCAATTTAGAATTACCATTGTGTCACGTTACTTTATACACCTTGTGTCAAGACCAGAGCATAATTTATCAGGTTCAAATAGTAGACATAACTTGAAAACTGCCATTAAACTTAAAAGCAGCTTATTCTTTGTATAGTTTGTAAAATGTACAAGTAACACTTAAATCTGTATTGACTTGAAAACTACCATCAAACACAATATAAAGTAGCACATATTTTCTGCAAGTTCTATTTCCTTTGTAAATTCTGTAAAATGTACAAAACCTGCCCTTGTATGACAAATTATTTGTGCAAAATCTTCCTTTGTAAATTCTGTAAAATTATTGATGCTTGTGTATTTCATCTAACAATTGATCAATGGCCATTTACATTGGCTTAAATTATATGCAAGTTATGTGTTAGAAGTTGTTAATTCTTTAGTTTTGACTTTTGCTTGTCATTGTTCATTTGAAATAAAAGGTACACGTTTTATTTTTTAAAGTAATTAAAGGCATAATATTAGGTATGCCTAAATTATATTTTGAGCGAAATGATTTCTCAGGAAAATAATTTTAGTTGAAAATATCTTTTGGCATTTGGTTCGTATTAAAAATCAACGATGGCTGACAAATTCTGATGGCAGATTTTGGCAACCTCCAGTGGCGGTTGATGGATTTTGGCGAACTTCGGTAGGGGCGGAGAAAGAACTGCTGGAGAGAGTGTGTATGAGAAGAAGCTCAAACTCGAAAAATGGTTTACAATTTTTATAAAGAAAAACCATTTTACGGAAATTAAAGAAGGTCTTCTTGGTCAACTGAAAATATATTTTACGTCGAAACAAAAAGAGCCTAAACTATTTTGATCCTATTAATTTATTCTCTTCCTTTTTGGAAGCTTGAGTATTTTCTGGGGCATATACTTGGAACATGAACCGATAGTAGGTAAAGAAAGTTGAGACACGTTTGTGACGGAAATATATTTTCACTACTTGATTTCAATATATCATGTATGCTATATAAATAGAGTAATGCTAAGTACCACCTTTCATCATGATTGAAATGTTTATTTATTTATTTACATTTTGGTAGGATTGTAAATAAGCTTTACAAGATAAGTGTTGCTAAGATATATAGGACTCTTTGAAAATGCAAATACAAATTCAAATAATGTTGATATGCAGCAATATTCAAAATAACATTAATCTTCTGTATCTTCGTTAGTGTTGGAGATGAGATGGACTCCTTTTTTGTCTTGGAGAGTTGTGCTTCAATAGTAGGTAAGGAACTCCAAATCTTATTTCTAATTAACATGTCTATTACTTTTGTGTTTTCTTTCTTTTCTTCGCCTCCCCAGCTTCTTGAATATCATTTTTGAGCAAATTGACGACCTCCTTAAACTCTTCAAAATTCGAAACGACGACGTCCAGTACTTCGTCTTCTTGCACACTAGGTTGCCATAGAAAGTGAATTCGAATTGCCTCAAAATCCTTCCAATATTTTGAGGCTTCGTCCTCTGGGTGCTCCGACAATATGTGAAGAATAGCCTGTGACGTTTTTTTTTTTTTTAATTTTTGTTACTTATTATGGTGAAGGTAATCTTAATTCTGAGAGCAATCAACTATGAATACACTTGAATTGTTCTGAAATTGAATGTAGCCTTGGTTAACCCACACTATTGGAATCAGATTTTGAGGTTGTCTTTCTGCCGATTAGGGAAGGGCAGGAAATGTTTGAGTTTTGAATTTACTTCCCTGGTTTTTAAATCCAATTTTTAATTTTTAATTTTTAATTTTTTTAATTTTTTTAATTTTTTTAATTTTTTAATTTTTTTTTTTAAGTTTTTCACAGTTTTCATTTCACTCATTCCGTCCAAAATTGCTTGCATGCATAAACAATTTTACCACCTCTCTCCTCCATTAGAGGTAGCCATGGGGCCACATCTCTCTAATTTTATTTTATTTTATTTATTTTTAATAATAAGTTAATCCCTTTACTGAAAAAGTAAGCACATGTTATCTCAAAATATTCCTATAATAAGGTGTGAAATTTTTTATAAAAAGGTTTTGTATTTTGAAAAGTATTTTGTGTCATGAATTGTTTGTTAATGGTTTTCTAATAAGTTAATTAAGCCACATGCTATGTATGTTAATAGGGAAAAATACACATATACTCTTCAAACTATACCACTCAATTGTCAATGTACCCTCTAAACTACCAATTGTGTCAATGTACCCTCTCAAACTATCAAAAAATGTCAATGTCCTTCCTAAGACCAACAAAAAGATAAAAATGACCCTAATTTTTTTTTTTTGAATAAGACAATGTCCTTATAAATTCAAAAAAAAAAAAAAAAAAACTAAAACTAAAAAATTAAAAAAAAACCTATTGAAAAAAAATAACTAAATTAAATAAAAAAGGAAAAAAAAAATTAAAAAACGAAAAAAGAACGATTTTTTTTTTTAAATAAACGAAAAAATAATTGAAAATTATAAAAACATTTTTTTTTTAAAAAAAAAACGAAAATAAAAACCAGTTTTTTATTAAATTATTTTTTTTTAAAAAATCAAACGAAAAAATAACTGGAAATTATTTTTTAAAAATAAAATAAACAAACGATAAAAAATAGAGTTTTTAATTTTTTTAATATTTTTTTGGAATAAATTTTTGTTATTTTATATTTTTTTAATAATTTTTTTTAGTTTTTATTTTATTTATTTTTAATAATTTTATGAAGGGTATTTTTGTCATTAGGGGCACATTGAAAATTTTTGGTAGTTTATGGGGAGAAATTGACACAATTAGTAGTTTGAGGAATACATTGACAATGAAGTGGTGGTTTGAGAGAGTTATGCGTACTTTTCCTTTGTTAATATGTTGTGGTGGATTTTTTTGTTTGAAAAAAGTGTTATGATGTGATATAAAGGTGAATATTATTTTTCTGTTTTTAAGAGTGTTTTGTGTTTGAGTTGTTTGTTAATAATATATATATATATATATATATATATATATATATATATATATATTTTCTGATGAGAAGAGAAACAAAAGACATAAAACAAAAGGTAGGGTGGACAAATTACTCATTAATTGATGCATTCTTAAGCTTTCAAACATGATTAAAAATTATGTTATAGATTTATTTATTTATTTATTTTTAAAGTCATTATATATGCTTTAGATTTTGATACAAACATACGGTGACCTTGCAAACCGGCTTGCAATGGGACCGGAAGGGTGTCCAAAAATTTATATTATTATTATTATATATATACATACATGTATGATCAGTAACAGATTTATCATAAACTTAAGGTTGTTTTAGAATTTATTTTTTGTTTGGTTGGCGGCCATGGAGAAGGATATATGTACCTTGTATAGTGGACGCCGTGCATCTGAAATCTGTACATGCTCCAAGCATTTGCATTCAGAAGCCTTCCCGAAATCTCCCTGAAGATCAAAGCAAAGCTTCTTAATTTGTGTTAGACTGATCGATCAGTACATGCAAAACCTCTGTCCAAAGAGTTGTGACACAAAAAAGGAAAAGAAAAAAAAAGCAACAAAAAATATCAGAGTCTGAAGTTTGATCAACACCTTGTAGATAAGCATTTCCACAAGTAACATTTCAATCTCGTAGGCTTCATGTGCTTTCTGATCCTTACGGGCCTTTTCCAATGCTTTTTCTAGTGTTCTCACTGCCTCCTTTTCTTTTCCACTCATTTCCAGCTTTGCTACAGCACTCTTCATATATGCAAAAACACACAACAAAGCTCATAATTAAAATCTTATACCTCAAGCAAAATTCACAATTTTCTAAGAGAAAATATATAGCTTTTTGAATAATGTAATCTTGTCAATTGTTAGAGACAAATATAATTAGCCACCCAACCCAAGTGGTTGATTTGAGTAATAAGTCACTTAATTTTGGTGCCTCATATATGATAGGGGTGTACAAACGGGTGATTATTAACTACCTAATTAGGCAGTTAGAAAAAATGGCTAACTGCCTATGGCGAAGTGGTTAACGGTTTTAAAGGTAGGCAAAGTTGGTTAATAACCGTTAACAGTCTTTCCTAATATGTGATAATAATAATAATATTCAAAACGACGTTGTTTTAGTGACGTTGTTTTAGTGCGTTTGATAGAGGGTTTTCATTTTGAGTTTAATGAAATTGATCTTTATTCATTAAAATAATAATAATATTGAGCTTTGTTACATTTTGAATTCATCTAATTATTTAAAAAATGCCCAAAACCATCTAGAATATGCCTTAAAAAAAGGCTTAAGGAAGGTTTGAAACACTAAAATTGGCCCAAAAAGACCATTTCCAAAAAACGTTATGAGTTTCAATATATAACAGTTAACCGTCTAAGGTGGAGTGGTTGCGGTTACGAAAATTGAATAACTGCTTAAGGCGTTTGCGGTTAGAAGAAATAGCCGCTAACCGCAATCGCTTGTATTTAAACTGAAAAAAAAAAAGAAACTAAAATATTGACTTTCAGTAGAAATTAGACAGAAAAGTAAGCAATATGGAAGTAGAGAGACGGCAAACCCGCAGCTTCCATAAATCAGGATGCGTGGCGTTAAGTAATGAATTCAAATCATTCTCAGGTCTATCTGCTATTTGTGGATCTGCTCGGGCTTGATGATAATTAATCATTCTCTGCAACGACAGTTTGCCACCATGGAGAACCCCAATGGACATGGACCTCGACAGAACATGTTTTCTTTTTAGAGCACGACTTGCATAATCCCATGCAACATAAATGCCTCCAAAGATGATGATGGCTGCTGCAGTTGCTGCCACTGCTCCATATTCAGTATGCATGGAGAAGTTTTCGTAAAAGTTTCCCATTATATTTCAAAGCTTCTAACCGGATTTGTTCTGATCAGGAATAATAACTTTTTCTCTAAAGAAGCGGGAGTAAAATTTTCCAAGACAAATGATGGTATATATATATGATATGAGCAAGTTAAAGGAGAAGATTGAGGGCTGTGCTAATAGCTTGTCGAAGGAGATGAAAAGGTTCTGATTACAACCTTGCGAGGTGGGTAAAGAAACTTATGCACTTTCAGGAATCTTTCAGACTGTACGGAAGACGGCTAGTTCCTCTCCTACACAAGAAGCAAGAACTTTTTGCCCGTTTCTTTGGAAATTCTATGTTTTAAGCAAGCATGATTCGAAATGACAGTTGCACATTAAAGGGAGAAAAAGAACAGAAAAGGTGAAAACCTGCTAAAAAAGATATAGGAGTTACTATGTAACGAAGCCCTTGGAATTTTATGGGTATCGGCCAAAGTATCAATATATATATATATAAGAGATATATTATGATAGGGGTACTAAAAGGATCAATAAAAAAATATATCAAGATTGAGAATTTATATATAAGAAAAAAAATTAGTATGTATTCAGTATTAATAAAAGCTAGGGCTCCAAATGAAAAGAGACGATAGCGAATAGGCTCATGCTCGACTCGTTGTCGATTCATTTATTAAAATGAAAAGAGTTTGAATAAAAAATTCTCAACTTATATAAGCTCGATTAAACTCGTATAGGCTCGTATAACTTCATTTTTAACTTTGTAACGAGAACCTGTTAAGCATTTTTTTAAAAAAAAGAATATTCTTCGTAATGTAAAGATATAAGTTGAATCATTGTGATTGTAAGTCTGAATATTATCTTTGTGTGTATATGAGTGATTTTATGTGTATTTGGTGTGTGTCTATATATATATATATATATCATATGTGTGTGTGTATGTGTATATATGAATGTATATATGTACTATAGTATTGAGATTAAATTATTTAAGATAAACTATAGTATGCACAGACTCAAGTATTGCTTTAATTCAGTAGCTTAATGTGATTTGGGCATTATAAATATTTCCATTATTTTCTCTATTTCTCATGTGAGAGTACTCTCATCTTCTAAAATTAACTCTTTAAATACCTTTCATTAAAATGATCACAAACTACTAACATAAACATAGATACATAATCCAGAAAGGCTATTTAGCTGAACACCATACAATTAGAATGACGTGTCAGTAAAAATTAATTATTGATTTTTAATTTTTTCCTTACAAAGCCATTGTTGATTCAAAAGTTAATTTTTACTATCACATTATTCCTGTGACATCTCACATCGCGTGTCTGGGTATGAGAATGCATATGTGCTTATATGTATATTCGTGCACTTCTTAATATAATGCGTTTTAAAGTCATGATGACCATAAACCTATCAGAACTCCGTAGTTTCGTGTGCTTTTATGAGAGTAGTACCAGGATGAGTAATTTCTTGAGAAATCTGGTTCGAAAAAGCTAAAAGCGGACAATATTGTATTATTCTGATGAGTCGTATATAAATCGCAGTTTACACATTTCTCATACATAATTATATTTAATTTGAAAACTTTTTGACAGGACTCTTCCTCCTACATGTGTAACATGTTCTTTCTACTAAAAAAAGGCATTAAAATGATCGATTCCTTGCCAGTTAATTATTAATGAGACTTTTGCTTAAAGTAGTAAGCCGATAATCGATACCTTACTTCTAGGCAGACTATTTTTTTGGTCAGGCTGTCAGCCATGGGGAATCCAAATTATGAACAATAATATTGTTTCAAATTATGAACAATAATAAGTAGTGGTATCCTTCATGCTACAATGAGATAGCCGCCCGATCTAATTCCTGAAGGCAAGCAGAAACCGCCGCTCCATGGAATCTTCACTTTGCCTCCGCTACGGGCCTCTGCCCACTCTCCCCCTACGTATCCCTTCCCCTGTCAAGCCTACAAGGCTAACCAAGCCTCATAAAAGCTTGACCCTTTCATCTCTTCCACTTACAAACACTAACAATTCAATCTACCGCCCGCCTCAGCATGGCTCCAGTCTTGTTTGTGCCATTAATGGGTTCCCAAAACCTTCGACCAATGATGGGTGTTGGGAAATAACCCCACAATCGGAGAAAACACCATCAAAAAGCGTATGTCACCCATCCGGAAACTGTCCCAACAATAGGGATGATGGGAAGAAAATTGTGAGAGGGAGCGTAGGGGCATCACTGGCATTGGCTTGTGTTCTTGGTATCATCAGCTGCGGTTGTACGATGATGAGTCCAATAGCCATTGCAGATATTGTGAAGAATCAGAAATCTCCATCTATGATACATATTTACCCGAAGGGTGGGAGGGTCGCGCTGAAATCGTTGTTGGATATGAGTGTCTACCTCTCTTCAAGTCAGGGAAAGCATAGAATATCTATGAAATCTGTCTTGACGTCGTGGAAGAGTAAAAGGCTTTCATTCGCAGACGTTGAAACCCTTAAGGTATATTTCTCTGCTCAGTACTGCAGCTGTTTCTATATATCTATCCTGATAATAGTATGCATAGCTTTATTTCTAGGTTGTTTGAGTATGTCTATTAATGGAGTTTATATAGAAGGCAAGCTCAAGCTTGAATTATAGGCAACAATATTAGACTTCCCTCAATGTTGAAGCATTTACAAGTAGCATCTTGTAGCTTTAGCTGCTATATGAAAAGTTAACCTCCTATTGGGGGGCAGGTTGATTGGCTACGCGCGGCCACAGTGGAATAAGGCCTCAAATAGATAATTAATCTAAGTTTCTTTTTTTTTGGAAAAATTACAATTTAGCCTTCTAAACTACCGGCCGTTTTACGGATAGTACCTTGAACTGCCAATGCTTGGACTATAGCCTCCCAAACTACCAAAAGGTTTCAAAAAGGCTAAATTTGACGAAAAATGCCTATAATACCCCTGCCACGTGTCATTTTTTAATTAAAAAAATAAATTTTGAAAAAAAAAAGAACAATCTTAGTTGATTAAAATTTTATTTTAATTTTAATTTTATTTTATTTTTATCTTTTCTCAAAATAAAAGTATGAACTCATTTTTTTTTAAAAAAATTAGATTTAATCTTTTTAAAAGATCACTCTTTTTGTAAGTTGTATTTTTTTTTTTTTTAAAAAAAAAATTATTAACAGAATTTTTGTCATATCAGCGAGTCAACAAATCACCCTCTAAAACAAATTTTATTTAATAAATATTACATACTGAATCTATCGACTAATTTTAATAAAATCTTTATCCAAAATTTGCGATTCAAATTACGTTTTCATTCGATTTAATCAAGGTTTTTATAAAATAGACTAAAAGAGTTATGATTTTATATATCTAAAATAGTAGAAAAAAACTACATATTATATTTGATATATACACTAGATTATGAAAAAAATTATATCATAAGCATAAGGCATTACTTTTTTTGGATTTACTAACCGAAAAATTCATACTGATTTATAACCTTATCAATCCAACGACCTATAAACACTAATTTTTTTTTTTTTTTAAATAAAAAATAATTTTTTTGTTTTGTTTAGTTTTTAAGTTTTTTAAGTATTAAGTTTTTAAATTCAATTTTTATTATTTTTTAATTGAAAAATGACACGTGGCAGGGGTATTATAGGCATTTTTCGTCAAATTGGGCATTTTTGAAACTTTTTGGTAGTTTGGGATGCCAGAGTCCAAGCGTTGGTAGATTGGGCTATCTGTAGAATGACTGGTAATTTGAGAGGCTAAATTGTAATTTTTTCTTTTCTTTTATATTAAAAAAAAAAAAAAGGCTTCAAATACGATAAAGAGGGTTCAATGCTTCTTAATAAAGCCTAATTATGATAAAAATAAATAATTACAAAGAATTGAATTCAAGATATTGAGACTTTAGAGAGAAAGAATGAGAAAAATAGAATGGCACCCCTAGAGTAGTAACAAAACTCATAAATTTAATTTTGTGTGAACGTAAAACTGACTTGTTGAATAAGTTTATTCATTAAAATAATGTTTAAAATAATGTAAATTTCATTTTGTGCAAATTAAATTCCACATAAAAAGAATTATACGTAGTTCAACACAAAATAAGTTATCCGCTGAAACTAAATTAATCTCTCGCAATAGAGATAAATTCTACATGTTATTTGGGAAAAAAAATATATGAGCAAAAAGTGAGAAGAACAATTTTTAAACAAAAAAATATATAAATAAAATTATTTAATTAATATTTAAATAGTAAAAAAGCTCCACTTACATTTGTCACCTTATGTCTCAATTCTAAAGAAATCAATGATAACTTATATATACAATATCATATCAACATAATCAACAAACTTTGCTAATTAAGTTTGAACCAAACAAAAACAAAACTTGAGTAAGATTACTTGGTAATTTAATTAATGCACATTAAGGCCTATCTTTAATAGTGCTCATTTTAACTTTAACTCGTTGCCTGGTGGTTAATTATGTGACATTTTCAACTAGTCTTGATACCAATTGAGCTAGAGTTGAAATTACCATATTTATCAAATGGTGCACAACTTTTCTTTCTGTCTCTCTTCTTTACTATTATTATTATTATTATTTTTTTTCATAACTATATAGGAGGATGCAATGAGGCTAATGAAACATGGAAAGGGTGATGAAGCAGTGAAGCTATTGGAAAAGGCGTATAAGGATTGCAACAGGGATTCGGAGCCTGAGTTTTATGTGGAGATGGCACTTGTTGAAGTTTTCATCTGCCTGGTATGACCTAATACTTCCCCACTTTGACTCTATTGTTTATTCACGTTTCAATTAAAATAATCCACGTGTTGTTTGGTTTTTGGTTCTACATGTGTGAAGAGTGTTAATAATAGAACTTGATATTCTCTGTGTAAAAACCTTCTTCCTTGCTTACCACATAATGTGGTTTATATTGATATATATAGGAAATACAAACATAGTCCTCATAGGAGAATAACTCTACAATCGTTGCTGTCAATGTGATAGCAACCTAATAGAACACTAAGACACTATCCTAATGAAACTCTATAGCCATGATAGCTAATAGGATATACAAACGAGATAGACTTTATATACTGTCATGGTATAGAACTATAATCAAACATAAACTCTAAGTAAGACTCTTGATCAATACAAACTTGTGATGACACTAACACTTAGATAACCATAAAACGTGATAGACATCACTTAGGATTTATCTGCTTTAACATCCTCTTACAAGATCAACGGGGGAGAGCGCACGTGGAGCTTGTAACAAAAATGTTGAGATTTGGTGGAGACAACCGGTTTGGTCAACACATCAGCAAGTTGATCTTTATTGGGAATGAAGAGAACCTGAAAAGAGTTATCTGCTACACGATCATGAACAAAATGGAAATCAATTTCCACGTTCTTCGCTCTTGCATGAAAATTGGGTTTACCGAGAGATACATAGCCCCTATATCATCACACCACAGCTTCGGTGGAGAATGAAGATGAATACCAAGGTCATGAAGAAGAGCCTGAATCCATAAGTGCGCTCAGCAGCAGTGTTTGCAACAGACTTGTATTCCGCTTCAGTACTGGATCTAGAGACAGTAGGTTGTTTTCTTGAGCTCCAAGGGACAAGATTTGATAATGAATTTACGGATGCGATGGTGCCCTCGATGTTTGAGATGTTGACCCAAGAAAAACGCAGTAAGCACCGGTGGATTTGTGATCATCCGGACATTCCGCCCAATCAGCATTAGGAAAGGCCTCAAGTTGAGAGAAATTCGTTCGTGTGAGAAGTAGACCGGCCATGCGTTACAGTATGCTTGAGATACCTTAGAATTCATTTAACTGCTTGCCAATGGACCTTTGTTGGATGATGCATAAATTGGCAGACCTGGTTGACTGCAAATGCTAAATTTGGACGTGTGAGAGAGAGATACTGAGGAGAGCCCACTGTGCTATGAAACAGTGTTGGATCATCCATCGGATCACCAACAAATGCCGAAAGTGTGTGAGAGGTGGACATAGGACAAGAAATAGGTTTGGCCTCCAACATATTGGTCCATTTTAGCATATCCAGAATATAACGACGCTAGGAAAGGAGTAGTCCAGATTTCAGGTGGAGAACTTCGACACCAAGAAAATAGCTAAGATCTCCAAGTTCCTTCACAACAAATTCTAGCTTAAGTTGTTGAAGAAGTGCATCAATAGCAGAAGGAATAGAGGCTGTATTTATAATGTCATCGACATATATTAAAATAAAAATAGTAGCCGAAGGAGAGTGAAGAGTAAACAAGGATGTATCAGCCTTTGATCCAATAAAACCAAGGTCAATTAACTTGGTGCTTAGCAGGGAGAACCACGCTCTTGGGGCTTGCTTTAACCCATAAATGGCTTTATGTAGTTTGCAAATGTAGTGCAGCAGAGAAGGATGTATTAAACCAGGAGGCTGATGCATACATTCTTCAAATAGAAACCCATGAAGAAAAGCATCTTGAATATCAATTTGCTTCATAACTCATCTTGCAGAGTAAGCTATGGACATAACTATTCTGATAGTTGTAGGCTTCACAACGGGACTGAATGTTTCTCTAAAATCAAGACCAGCTTGTTGGTGGTATCCCTTGGCAACTAGGCCTGCTTTGTGTCGCTCGATAGTGTCGTCCGCTTTTCGTTTCAATTTGAAGACCATTTACATCCGACGACATTCTTGGTAGTAGTATGAGAAACAAGAGACCACATTTTATTTTGGAGGAGAGCGTTGAATTTCGTTTGCATTGTAGTCCTCCATTTTGAAATGTTGATAGCATTGGAGAAACACGTGGGTTCGGCCAAAGCACCATTTTGTATTGTGAGTAAAGCCCGGGCAATGGGATATCGAACCATCCCATCATGTAGTTGATGTGGCTTGACAATATTGTTCTGTGCTTGAGTAACCATGGGATGGGTCCTTGGATGTGTTGAATCAAGAGAGTGGTCTTGACCTACATATGACCCAGAAGTAGATGTAGAGGAGCCTGCAATTGTGTCAATTAATGGAGAAACAAGAGGGTCTAAATGCACAATAGGATCAGCCGTAGGTAAAGTGGGAAGGGAGGAGCCATGGGTTCTAGGGGAGACATGGACACGAGGCTGGAAAGACACAGAGATAGGTGTTGTTGTGGCGACTAAAGAAGGCTCAGTCTGAGTGAATGGACTGGCCGATTGAGTCGTGTCACTAGAGGTTGAGATGGCGAAATGAAAAACTAACTCGTGGAAGACAACATCATGTGACACAAAAAATTTCTTAGTTTCAAGATGAAAACACCTATACTCCTTGTGATGAGAGATGTAACCCATGAAGACACAGGCTTTTGAGCGAAATTCAAACTTATTTGTATTATATAGCTGTAGTTTTGGGAAGCACTGACACCTAAATTTTTTTAAGGAGTAGTCAGGTGGCTTACCAAAGAGTTTCTGAAATGGAGAAATATGTTTCAAACTTGGAGTGGGTAGACGATTTATAAGGTAGCAAGATGTTTGACATGTCTCATCCCAAAAATACTTAGGAACACCACTTGTAGCAAGGAGAGCGAGAGTTGTGTCAATAATGTGACGATGTTTTCTCTCGACACAGCCTTGTTGCTGATGAGTGTGAGTACAAGATAAACGGTGAATAATGCCAATTCATTGGAAAAATTTGTTGAGAGGACGGTATTCACCCCCCAATCGGTTTGGACATTTTTGATTTTAGTATTGAACAAACGTTCTACCATAATCTGAAACTTAAGAAAGACACACTGCAAAAAAAAAAAAAGCAAATTCTGGACGGTTTAAAACCGTCCAGAAATGCAAAAAAACTGTCTGGAATCAATTCCAGACGGTTTTTTATGGACGGTTTAAAACCGTCTAGGATATAGTGTCGCTAAATGAATTTCTGGACAGTTTGGACAAAACCGTCCGGAATTCTAGACGGTTTCACAAAACCATCCATAACGAATTATGGACGGTTTGGGACAAAACCGTCCAGAATTTTCTAGACGGTTTTGTCCCAAACCGTCCAGATTTGCTCCTTTTTTTTTTTTTTTTTTTTTTTCCTGCTTTCAGTTCCCGTTTTCTTTATATTAATAGAATTAATTAATTAATTATGTAATGAAAAAGTAAACAAGGCGTCAAAAGACTCAAAACAACGAATCCGGCCGATGCCTTGAGCTTGCTAGGGTTTGAGCGGGACCGCTCGATCTGCCTCTGGTGGGATACGTGCCGAGGAAGGGAGGGTAGATCCAGTCGTTGGCGTTGTTGGGGTAGGGCCAGGAGGGGCCGTCGCCGTGGATGAAGAAGACGCAGAGGTCGAACGACCTTGGAGGGGTGGGAGTTGGGGAGGGTGGAGATGCGGCGGACGGCAGGGAAGAGTGGGCTAGGGAACTGCGGCGAACGGCCGGGAAGAGTGGGCTAGGGAACTGCGGCGTGGACCGCGGGCCGTGTAGCCGGTGGATCCGGATCGAGGGACAGAGCCGTCACCATCGATCTCTCCCTCAACTCCCAATCAGGTCGATCTCACTCTCACCCTGAAATGTTACTGCAGATCCGTGAGCATCGATGATGGCCAGTTGTGAAGTTTCAGGGCAGCTGGGTTTATAATTTCTATGTACAATTTTGTTTTGGTTGTCAAATGAAGTGGATGGTTGTGATTTTGGCTGGTAACAAAATTAAACGGATGTGGTGAAGTTTGGGAGCATCATGCGGATCGATGACATGGGTGAGGAAAAAAATTTCTAGACGGTTTCATTTGAAACCGTTTGGAATTGAAATGTTATCTCTAAAAATAATATTTATAAACGGTTTGGATGAAACCGTCTATAAATTTCTAAACGGTTTCATCCAAAACCGTCTGGAATTTTATGGACGGTTTAATCAAACCGTCCATAATAAATTTTTTACAGACAGTTTTAAAAAAACCGTCTGCAAATTTTTTTTTTCTAGACGGTTTTTAAAACCGTCTAGAATAAAACCGTCCATAAATGCCTTTTTTTTTGTAGTGACATTCAAAACTTCAGATTTGTGGGAGATTGGAAACAACCAAGTAAATTTGCTAAAAGCATCAATAAATGAAACATAGTATCTATTTCCATTGATTGAAAGTACTGGGAAAGGACCCCAAACATTTGAATAAACTAACTCTAAAGCAGTACAAATTTCTGAATTGGAAACATAAAAGGGTTGTTGGTGTCCATTAGCAAGCTGACATGTCGAGCAAGGAGTAGTAGCTTTAT
Organism: Alnus glutinosa; assembly: GCF_958979055.1. NCBI lineage: Eukaryota > Viridiplantae > Streptophyta > Magnoliopsida > Fagales > Betulaceae > Alnus > Alnus glutinosa. The sequence continues at coordinate 27,373,612 of NC_084890.1, read as the reverse complement.
TTACTGAAATTGGAAGACGAAAAGTAGAGAGAACATGCTGGACGATACGAAGGGCTGGATGAACCAAGCGCCCGTGCCAATTGTCCGTAGAGGTTTGCACACCAACAAGAGCGTCCTTAATTGAAGAAGAAAAAAAGGCTTGGATGTTGGAGTTGATAGAGACCGTCCTTAAGAGGACCTTGATGCAGAAGACTCCGTGTGTGGCAATTCTTAATTAGAGAATGAGTGGCATGAAATTCAAAGAAAACGTTATTATTATGTGTAAATTAACTTACAGACAATAAATTTTTGCAGATATCAGGAACAAGAAGAAGATTTTGTAATAAGAATTGTGTACAGAAAACAAAGAGAGTGGCTGATCCTGTGTGAGTTATAGACAGACTTGAACCATTGCCAACACGAATCTGATCTCCTCCAGTATACTCTTCGGAAGACATGTTGAGATTATTCATCTCATTGGTGAGGTGGTGAGTAGCTCCAGTATCGAGATACCAATTGTCATCGGTGACCAAAGTTGGTGAGGAGTAAAATGCTTGAGGATTGGTGGAAGACTCACCCTGATAGCCTTGATCAAAACGGTGATAGCATCGTAGGGCTGTGTGACCTTGTTTACCACATACCTGACAAGTGTGTCGAGGTTGAAAGGATGTGTTGTTGTTGAAGTAAGAGAGACAAACATGTCCATTTGAAGGTTGCCCACGTCCCTCGATTTCCACCTCGATAATTTTTTCCACGACCACGAAAACCTCGACCAAGGCCTTCCTGAGATCGAGAGGAAAAGTTTGCAGAGGGCTGAATGATTTCTACAATAGGAAGATGCTGTTCCAACCGTAGTTCATAGGCTAATAGTACATTTTCTCCAAGGATGGCCACAAAGCACGAGACGTAGCACACCCAACTGCGTGGGAGACTAGAGGTTCTGAAAGTGTGGAAATCAGCACACTCAGAATGAGTTGATCCTGCTGGTACCAAGTGATGTAGTCGGGATTCAAAATTGAAATTGGAGCACCATCATCAGTGATGGGATTCGGAAGAGTATGCAGTGGGGAAACAGAGGTGCCATCAACAATACCATGGCATCCTGACCACAAAGGTATGCATCAACCTGAGTTTTCTAGGAAATGAAATTGCGTTTGTTGAGCTTAACGTGCAGTGACAGATTCATGTTAGGAACCGTGAGTAGAGTAGGAGTAGGCTTCTTAGGGGTCGAATCTGTAGGGTATGAGGTCGTAGAAGATTCAGAGGATAACGACATCAAAGCAAGAAAAAAAAAAGAAAAGAGAACAACTAAAAACAAAAACCAGGAGAGATAAAAAGCTATAAGACTTTAGTTAATATAATAGCTCTGATACCATAATAGAACTTGATATTCTCTATGTAAAAAGGGATTTGATTCTTGTACAACATCAATACAACAACTGTACAACAACCCCTCACATGAGGGTAAGCCCCAGTATGTGGGACCCACCCTTATGTGAGAGATTGTTGTACAGTTGTTGTATTGGTGTTGTAAATCTAACATTTTTCATGTAAAAATCTTCTTCCTTGCTTACCACTGAACGTGGTTTATATTGATATATATATAGGAAATACAAACATAGTCCTCATAGGAGAATAACCCTACAACTGTTGCTGTCAATGTGACAGAAACCTAATAGAACACTAAGACACTATCCTAATGAAACTCTATAGCCATGATAGCTGATAGGATATACAAACAAGATAGACTTTACATACTGTCATAGTATAGTACTATAATCAAACATAAACTCTAAGTAAGACTCTTGATCAATACAAACTTGGGATGACACTAACACTTAGATAACCATAAAACCTGATAGAAATCACTTATGATTTATCTACTTTAATAATTAAAATATTAAATTTGAAATCTTCAGCTTTTGAGACAACTAATAATTTAACATGCTTGATCTACGTATCTAAAAATTAGAAACGCCAGCAAATACTTGTGAGTGTTCTTATGTATATATTAGTCAACTTCTTGATGGACCTTTATGAGTTTCGAATTCTTAAGTTGTAGGAAGTGTATATGATCGAGCCAGAGCATTCACGTTTAGTATTGTAATTTCTTTGAACAGTACTGCCTTTGAAGTCCTCATAATGACATTGTTTTGTCCAAAACAAGGTAGTATTTATGATATTTAATTACAACCTTATATCATCAAAAGTACATATCAGCATCACATGAGTCTATCACGTCTTGCATATTTGTGTTTATCATCATGCTGCATGCTGCTTCATTCTCATCATGATCTTCTCTTGGTTGTTAAGATCGATGTTTAATTCCTTGTGCTCTGTTCCAATAAAAAGAAACAAGGTGCATGGTTTCAAATCCTAGGTTATGGTCCAAAAAGAATGAAAAATTGAGAGAAAATAAGATCCATTGCTCGAGTAAACCAGATTGGACATCGCTAATTAAGCATTCTTCTAATTATCTTTAATCACTCACTGTTGATATTGGAATGTTGAGCTTAATTATACAGGGAAGATATGAAGATGCCTTGAAATGCAACTGCCTCTATCAGCGAGATGCCATTTCAGATGCTCGAGTTCCTCTTTACAAGGTATGCACATTACATAATCTTCAAGAATACTAATTTAAGAATAAAAAACAAAAATGAAAAGGAGTCGCAAAGACCCACTTTGTAGCTTGAGAGTGAATACTTCAATATTAAATCTCTTGCAAAGAACTTTCCCCACTTCCCCGGTGTTGTGTAGAAAAAAGAAATCATAGGATTTAAGTTCCAAATCAGACAAGAGTGGGACCAGAGGGTGCTCTTGACAAATACCTCGATAGTTTTGTTTCCGAGCCTCTTTCTACTATTAAGTTTCGATTGTGCTGTTTTTGATTAAATTCGCAATGTGTTCTTCTTATATTCCTACTTGTGCAGGCTATTATATACACTATGTTAGATAAGAAGTCTGCAAAGACATACTGGAAAGAATTCATAAGTGCTGTTGAAGGAGAAGGAATCCCTGACCCACGAGGCCTTCGCGATTAACTCACCTCATTTTCCATCCGCGCAAAGTCCGAAGACTGGTAGCAATGTTGGTGCATGGCAGCGATGAAAGCATTCCAGATATTTCATACAGTTTTAACAAGAATTATATGCATTTCTTTGTTTAACTATTTGATCATAATTTCTATTTCTTTTTTTTTCTTTTCAATTTCGAGTCACTCATAACTATAATGCATTGAGGAAAACTCTTTGTTAATTTAAGTAATACTTGTACAAGAAATGGTGGCCGGGCCTAATTTGCTAGTAACTTTATCAGTAATGGATCACTTGAATGGTGCTAGCAGAAGCATGTGATACCGGGCCCAATTGGAAAGTAGGAGGTGTCTCTTAATTTTCTGGGTAAAAATTTAAGAGTGGTAAGGATACTATAATTTTTTTTTAATAAATTGATGTGGTAGTTTATAACTTGTGAAAGAGAAGTGTTAGATACTATAATTCTATCTAACAAGATTGACATGTCGCTCCCAACTAACCATTGAATTGATTATTGTTAAAAAAAAAAAATGGAGAGAAAAAGAAAAAGAGAGATCTAATGGTTGAATAGGAGTGCCACGTCAATATTGTTGGACAATTGTAAAATAAAAATATGAGATATGATATATTGTCATCCAAAGACACAATTCTTGACCACGCAGTAACTTTTACTTTTACTTTTTTTTTTTAAAAAAAAAATATATATATATATATATATAGAAAAAAAAAAAAAAAAAAAAACCCTAAAGCTAGTTAGGGGACTGCCTTGCCACATGAGCAAGGTGGTCAAAAGTTGTTTCTTGGGATGGCAAAAGATCATATCTCTGAAAATATAGTATCTAGCATTACTCTTTGTGAAATAATTAAGCAAAAAATCTAGTTTGTTAATTTAATTAATTAGTGGTTGACTCATCATCAGTTCACTCTTAACTATTTCACCAATTATGAAAAGTCATATCAGTTTGAATAAAATTGTTGTAAAAAGCATAATCCAAGAAAATTCAACGACATGGAAAATACTTGGGTACGTACTACAATTTTAACTACAAAATTATTTACAAACTGATTTGGTAGTTCATAATTGGCGAAATAATTAAGAGTGTATGGTTGACAAGTCAGCCACTAACAAATTAAATTGATAAACTAATTTTTTTGAATAATTATTTAACTAAGTATGGACTGTCATATTAGTTTGTAAAGGCCTTTGTAATTGAATTCAAATCACTCCTAGCACTACTCTTTCAACATAGATCATATAAACTAATGTATTATACATAAGTAGAACATACAAAATCATAACTTCAAGCAATTACTAAGGAGATGCGGAGACTATAGCCCTTATAAGCACAACTCTTGCTCCTAGTCGAATTGAGATTCAGTGTAAGGCCTAAGGTATTGTACTGGGTGCAATACATTTTACTTGGATCGTGCATTTAAAATAATCAGCCCAAATTGTGACAATAAATTAAAAGAAGAAGAAGGGTTGTTGGAGTGGCTGAACCATATACTTTTGGTGGTTCGGCCGCCCCCAAATTAGCCATTGAGTACTCATTTATAATTAGGTTTCTTTTTCTAGGTAACAAATTTCAAGATACAACATATTTGGAGTTAAATAAGAGAGAAAAACGGTTGTCTTTGTGCTGATAAGGGAAGGGCAGGAAATGTTGGGTAAGTTGTTGTATATAATCATCTAATACAACAACTTTGGCTGAAATTGTTATGGAGTATGTCTCTTTGAAAGTGTTTTCCATTTGAAAAAGTGTTTTGACGTGAAACAAATTAAATGTGATAAGTATTTTTTGGTGATCGAGAATTGAAGTATTTTTTTAGTGAGGTCCAAGTTTGAGAAACTGCTTTTTATAGGCTTCATTTAAGAAAATTGTTTGGTAGTGTTTTCAAAAAAGTAAATACTAAACATTCTTATTTTGAGAATACATGTACAAAAGAGTGTAGAGAACTTCTTACTTATAAAAAATTTAAAAATTTAAAAAGAAATTTTGGTTAAAAGTACTCTTTGCATTTTTTTGTGCGATTTGAATTTACTTCCCCCGTTTTTAAATCTGATTTTTAATTTTTTTAAGTTTTTCACAGTCTTCGTTTCACTCCTTCCGTCCAAAACTGCTTGCATGCATAAACAGTTTTACCACCTCTCTCCTCCATTAGAGGTGGCCATGGGGCCACATCTCTCTAATTATTATTTTTTTTTTTGAAGTTTTTTTAATAAGTTAATCCCTTTACTGAAAAAGTAAGCACATGTTTTCTCAAAATATTCCTATAATAACGTGGGAATTTTTTTTCTAAAAAGTGTTTTGTATTTGGAAGAGTATTTTGTGCCATGAATTATATTGTTTATTAATGGTTTTCTAATAAGTTAATTAAGCCACATGCTATATATGTTGGTTAATATGTTTTGGTGGATGTTTGTTGTTTGAAAAAAGAGTTATGATTTGATATAAATGTGAACATTATTACTCATTAATTGACGCATTCTTAAGCTTTCAAACATGATTAAAAATTATGTTATAGATTTTTTTTTAAGTCATTATCTATGCACCGGCGCCCTTGCAAACCGGCTTGCAATGGGACTAAAAGGGTGTCCAAAAATTTATATTATATATATACACACGCACGTATCGGTAACAGATTTATCATAAACTTAATGATGTTCTTGAATTTTTATTTTTTTTTTGTTTGGTTTGCTGTGACAGAGAATTAAGGATATATATATACCTTGTATAGCGGACGCCGTGCATCTGAAATCTCTACATGCTCCAAGCATTTGCATTCAGAAGCCTTTACGAAATCTCCCTGAAGGTCAAAGCAAAGCTTCTTAATTTGTGTTAGACTGATCGATCAGTACATGCAAAACCTCTGTCCAAAGAGTTGTGACTGAAAAAAGGAAAAAAAAAAACAACAAAAAATATCAGGGTGTGAAGTTCAAGTACACCTTGTAGATAAGCATTTCCACAACTAACATTTCAATCTCGTAGGCTTCATGTGCTTTCCGATCCTTCCGGGTCTTTATAAATGCTTTTTCTAGTGTTCTCACTGCCTCGTCTTCTTTTCCACTCATTTCCAGCCTCAAGCAAAATTCACAATCTTCCAAGAGAAAATAGCTTTTTGAATAATGTAGTCTAGTCAATTGTTAGAGACAATTATAATTAACCACCCAACCCAAGGGGTTGATTTGAGTAGTAGGTCAATTAATCTTGTTGCCTCATAATAAGGGTGTATAAACGGGTGGTTATTAACTGTCTAATAACTGCTAACTGCTTTAGTAGGCGGTTAGAAAAAATTGCTAGCTGCCTATGGCAGAGTGGTTAGCGGTTTTAGGGGTAGGCAAAGTCGGTTAATAATCGCTAACAATTTTTCCTAATAATAATAATATTCAAAACGACGTTTTGGTGCGTTTGATAGAGGGTTTTCATTTTGAATGTAATGAAATTGATCTTTATTCATTAAAATAACAATAATAATAATATTCTTGAACTATGTTACATTTTGAATTCTTCTAATTATTTTAAAAAGGCCCAAAACCATCTATAATATGCCCTAAAAAGAGGCTTAAGAAAGGTCTGAAAGACCAAAATAGGCCCAAAATGCCCATTTTCAAAAAGCGGTTATGAGTTTCAATAATAACTAACCGTCTAAGGTGGAGCGCTCGCGGTTACGAAAATTGAATAACTGCATAAAGCATTTGCGGTTAGAGGAAATAGCCGCTAACTGTAATTGCTTGTACACCCTTATGCCATAAAACATTAGGTCTAGAGTTCAATTTTCTCCTTCAGTACATATAATCTCTTGGGGCCACGCCTGTAGGCGAAAGCTCGAGCTTATCTGATCCATATGGAATGGGCGCTTTGCATGGTTTAATTTTTTGAAAATCTAGTCGGGACAAAGCCCTGGATACCTCGATCATAATATATATATAATTATACCTACATAACATAGCAAACTTTAATTAGTCCCATCCGCAAACAGTGGCCTACAACTAATTTGCCAATGTTTTGAGGAAAGATTCAGGAAGTTTTGAATATTCCACAAATTGTTTCCAGAAGATCTGGAAACCAAATTAAATTAGGGAGAAATTAAAGTATATATGTTGGTGAACTGCAAGTATTTAAACTGGAAAAAGATAATAAAATATTGACTGTCAATAGAAATTAGACAGAGCGAAAAGTAAGCAATATGGAAGTAGAGAGACGGCAAACCCGCAGCTTCCATAAATCAGGATGCGTGGCGTTAAGTAATGAATTCAAATCATTCTCAGGTCTATCTGCTATTTGTGGATCTGCTCCGGCTTGATGATAATTAATCATTCTCTGCAACGACAGTTTGCCACCATGGAGAACCCCAATGGACATGGACCTCGACAGAACATGTTTTCTTTTTAGAGCACGACTTGCATAATCCCATGCAACATAAATGCCTCCAAAGATGATGATGGCTGCTGCAGTTGCTGCCACTGCTCCATATTCAGTATGCATGGAGAAATTTTCGTAAAAGTTTCCCATTATATTTCAAAGCTTCTAACTGGATTTGTTCTGATCAGGAATAATAACTTTTTCTTTAAAGAAACGGGAGCAAAATTTACCAAGAGAAATGATGGTATATATATATGATATGAGCAAGTCAAAGGAGAAATTGAGGGCTGTGCTAATAGCTTGTCGAAGGAGATGAAATGGTTCTGATTACAACCTTCCGAGGTGGGTAAAGAAACTTACGAATTTTCAGGAATCTTTCAGACTGTACGGAAGACGGCTTGTTCCTCTCCTACACAAGAAGCAAGAACTTTTTGCCCGTTTCTTTGGAAATTCTATGTTTTAAGCAAGCATGATTCGAAATGACAGTTGCACATTAAAGGGAGAAAAAGAACAGAAAAGGTGAAAACCTGCTAAAAAAGATATAGGAGTTACCATGTAACGGAGCCCTTGGAATTTTTATGGGCATCGGCCAAAGTATCAATATATAAGAGATATATTAAGGGTTCGTTTGGGTTTGCGATTTCAAAAAGTGCGATTTAAAATAACGATTTTAAAATGTGCGATTTGAAAAAAATGATTTTTAAAAACGCAGTTAAGCGCTTGGCAAAATCGCAGTTTAGCCTTTAAAATTGCGAATTTACCTTTAAAATTCTACGTTTTCAAAAAAATACTATCTTATCTGTGATTTAAAAAAGCAGATTTTCTGTGTTTTCAAATCGCAATTTTTAAAAATGCAGTTCCCAAACGATCTCTGTTCTGCGATTTGGTTTAAAATCGCACTTATTGTCTACGAAATCACAATCCCAAACGCACCCTAAGATATGGGTACTAAAAGGATCATTAAAAAAATATATCAAGATTGAAAATTTATATATAAGAAAAAAAATTAGTATCTATTCAGTATTAGTAAACTAGAGCTGCAAATTAAAAGAGCCGCTAGCGGATAAGCTTAGACTCGGCTCGAGGTCGATTCATTTATTAAATAAAAAGAGCTTGAACAAAAAATTCAGACTCAACTTGTATAAGCTCGATTAAGCTCATATAGGCTCATATAACTCGATTTTTAAGTTTGTAACGAGAACATGTTAAGTATTTTTGTTAAAAAAGAACGTTCTTTATTATGTAAAGATATAAGTTGAATTATTGTAATTGTGAGTTTGAATATTGTCTTTGTGTGCATATGAGTGATTTTATGTGTATGTATATGTGTGTGTGTGAATGTATATATGTAATACAAGATTGAGATTAGATTATTTAAGATAAACTATAGTATGCACACACACACTCAAGTATTGCTTTAATGCTGCAGGTTAATGTGATTTGGGCATTATAAATATTTCCATTATTTTCTCTATTTCTCATGTGAGAGTACTCTCATCTTCTAAAACTCTTTGAAATACCTTTCACTAAAATGTTCCCAAACTATAAACATAGATACATAATCCAAAAACGCTATCTAGCATATATATAATACCATACAACTAGAATGACAAGTTAGTGAAAATTAACTATTGATTTTTTATTTTTTCCTTACAAAGCCATTGTTGATCCAAAAGTTAATTTTTACTATCACATTATTCCTGCGACGTCCCACATCGCTTGGGTATGGGAATGAGTATGTGCTTATATGTATATTCATAATCTTTTTGACACAACGTGTTTTAAAACTGTGATGGTCATGAACATATCAGAACTTCGTAATTAAGCGTAATTTTACGAGAGTAGTATCAGGATGAGTGTCCTCCTAAGATGTCTGATTCGAAAAAGTCAAAAGCAGACAATATTATATTATTGAGGTGAGTCATATATAAATTACTAGTACATCATTATATTTAATTTGAAAACTTATTGACAGGACTCTTCCTCATACATGTGTAACACGTTCTTTCTAAAAAAAAAAAAAGGCATTAAAATGATGCCTTGCCAGTTAATTAATTAATGAGACTTTTGCTTGAAGTAGTAAGCCGATAATCGATACCTTACTTCCAGGCAGACTCTTTTTTTGGTCAGGCTGTCAGCCATGGGGAATCCAAATTATGAACAATAATAAGTAGTGGTATCCTTCATGCTACAATGAGATAGCCGCCCGATCTAATTCCTGAAGGCAAGCAGAAACCGCCGCTCCATGGAATCTTCACTTTGCCTCCGCTACGGGCCTCAGCCCACTCTCCCCCTACGTATCCCTTCCCCTGTCAAGCCTACAAGGCTAACCAAGCCTCATAAAAGTTTCACTCTTTCATCTCTTCCACTTACAAACACTAACAATTCAATCTACCGCCCGCCTCGGCATGGCTCCAGTCTTGTTTGTGCCATTAATGGGTTCCCAAAACCTTCGACCAATGATGGGTGTTGGGAAATAATCCCACCATCAAAAGGCGTACGTCACCAATCTGAAAACTGTCCCAACAGTAGGGATGATGGGAAGAAAATTGTGAGAGGGAGCGTAGGCGCATCGCTGGCATTGGCTTGTGTTCTGGGTATCATCAGCTGCGGCTCTACGATGATGAGTCCAATAGCCATAGCAATTGTGAAGAATCAGAAATCTCAAATTACGACAACTATTTACCCGAAGGGTGGGAGGGTCGCGCTGAAATCGTTGTTGGATATGAGTGTCTACCTCTCTTCAAGTCAGGGAAAGCCCAAAAGATATGGCTCCTTTTCGACGTCGTATAAGAGTAGTAAAAAGCCTTCAACCGCAGACGTTGAAACTGTAATTAAGGTATATTTCTCTGCTCAGTACTGCAGCTGTTTCTATATATATATATATATATATATATATATATATATATATATATATATATATATATATATATATCGATCTATCTTGATAATAGTATGCATAGCTTTATTTCTAGGCTGTTTGAGTATGTATATTAATGGAGTTCATATAGAAGGCAAGCTCAAGCTTGAATTATAAAATGCGTAACAAGTAAAGCTTGAGCAACAATATTAGACTTCCCTCGATGTTCAAGTAGCATCTTGTAGCTTTAGCTGCTATATGAAAAGTTAACCTCCTATTAGGGGGCAGGTTGATTGGCTACCGCCCCATTGGAATAAGGCTTCAAATAGATAATTACGTTTTCTTTTTATATTAACAAAAAAAAATAAAAAATTAAGGCTTCAAGTATGATAAAGAGGGTTCAATGCTTCTTAATAAAACCTAATTATGGTAAAAAAAAAAATTACAAATAATTGAATTCAAGATATTGAGACTTTAGAGAGAAAGAAAGAGAAAAATAGAATGACAACTCTAAAGTGGTAACAAAACTCATAAATTTAATGTTGTGTGAATGTAAAACTGAAATGATGTAAATTTCGTTTTGCGTAAATTAAATTAAAAAAAAAAAAGAATTATATGTTTATATGTAGCTCAATAGAAAATATGTTATTCATTGAAACTAAATTAATGTCTCGTAATAGAGATAAATTCTACATGTTATTTGGGAAAAAAAAATACGATAAAAAAGTGAGAAGAACAATGTTTAAATAAAAAAAAAAAAAAAACTAAAAATAAAATTATTTAATTAATATTTAAATACTAGAAAAGTCACACTTAAACTTGTCGCCCTAGGTTTCAAATTTTATAGAAATCAATGATAACTGATATATACAATATCATATCAACATAATCAACAAACTTTGCTAATTAAGTTTTAGTCAATCAAAAACAAACTTGAGTAAGATTACTTGGCAACTTAATGCACTTCGAGGCCTCTATATCTTTAATAGTGGTCAGTTTAACTCTAACACGTTGCCTCTCTTCTTTATTATTATTATTATTATTATTTATCTTTTTTTCACAACTATATAGGAGGCGGCAATGCAGCAATTGAAACTTGGAAAGGGTGATGAAGCGGTGAAGGTACTGCAAAAGGCCTATAAGGACTGCAATGGGGATCCGGAGCCTGAGTTCAATGTGGAGATGGCACTTGTTGAAGTTCTCATATGCCTGGTATGACCTAATACTTCCCCACTTCGACTCTATCGTTTATTCACATTTCAATTAAAATAATTTGAGCATTGTTTGATCCTACATGTTTGAAGAGTATTTAAATATTAAATTTAAAAATTTAAGCTTTTTATACAACCGATAATTTAACACGCTCAAATTTACGTATATATCTAAAAATTATAAGTACTAGCAAATACTTGCTTTGAGTGTTCTTATGCATATATTAGTCAACTTCTTGATGGCGCTTCACTTTCGAATTCTTAGGTTGTAGGAAGTATATATGAGCTAGAGCATTCACGTTTAGCACTGTAATTTCTTTGAAAAGTACCTTTGATTGATCGAGGTCCTCATAATTACATTGTTTTGTCCAAAACAACGTAGTATTTATAACATTTACAACCTTATCATCAAGAGTACATATCAGCAAATATAGCATGAGTCTATCACGTCTTGCATATATGTGTTTATCATCATGCTGCATGCTGCATGCTGCTTAATTCTCATCATTCTCGATCTTCATGATCTTCTCTTCGTTGTTAAGATTGATGTTTCCTTGTACTCTGTTCCAATAAAAAGAAACAAGATGCATGGTTTCAAATCCTAGGTAATGGTCCAAAAAGGATGAAAAATTGAGAGAAAATAAGATCCATTGCTCGAGTAAACCAGATTGGACATCGCTAAGCATTCTTCTAATTATCTTTAATCACTCACTGTTGATATTGGAATGTCGAGCTTAATTATACAGGGAAGATATGAAGAGGCCTCGAAATACAACTGCCTCAATCAGCGAGTTGGTCCTTCAGATGCTCGAGTTCCTCTTTACAAGGTATGTGCGTTACATAATCTTCAAGAATACTAATTTAAGAATAAAAAACAAAAATGAAAAGGAATTAATGAAGAGGAATCACAAAGACCCACTTTGTAGCTTGAGAGTAATACTTCAATATTAAATCTCTTGCATAGAACTTTCCCCACACTTCCCCAGTGTTGTGTAGAAAAAAAGAAATCATAGGATTTAAGTTCCACGGCAACCAAGAGAGGAGCAGAGTGTGCTCTTGACAAAGAGAAATGCTAGAACATCTCCTGGTGTTCTCCTGGAATGGCATAGATGTAATTAAAAAAATTATATTTATATCCTTTTAAATGGCATAGATGCAATTTTTTAGGTCGGCAATTACCTGGATAGAATATCTCGGTAGTTCCGGCTGTTTCCGAGCCTATTTCTCCTATTAAGTTCCGATAGTGCTGTTTCCAGAGACGGAGGGAGGGGGGGGCTGGCAGGGGCCATGGCCCCCCCAATTTCCTTGAAAAAAAAAATTCTTAGCTTAAAAAAAAAAAAAAAATCTCAAAAAAAAATATATATAAGCTAAAAAACTAAAAATTTAGCCTATTGGCCCCTACCAATAATTTTTTTTTACCACCGGCCCCTGCCCATAGGAACTTCTGACTCCGTCCCTGGCTGTTTCTTGATCAAATTCGCAATGTGTTCCTCTTATATTCCTACTTGTGCAGGCTATTATATTCACTATGTTAGATCAGAAGGAGCCTGCAAAAACATGGTGGAAAGAATACATAAAAGCTGTTGAAGGAGGAGGAATCCCCGATCCACAAGGCCTTCCCGATTAACTCACCTCATTTTCCATCCACACAAAGTCCGATCGAAGACAGGTAGCAAATAGCAATGTTGGTGCATGGCAGCGATGAAAGCACTTCGGATATTTCATACAGTTTTAACAAGAATTATTTGCAATTCTTTGTTTAACCATTTGATCATAATTTCTATTTATTTATTTTTTTCAATTTCGAGTCACTCATGACTATATATAATGCATTGAGGAAAACTCTTTGTTAATTTAAGTAATACTTGTAAAAGAAATGGTGGGCCTAATTAGTAATTAACTTTATCAGTGATGGATCACTTAAATGGCGCAGGTAATACTTGTAAAAGAAATGGTGGGCCTAATTAGTAATTAACTTTATCAGTGATGGATCACTTAAATGGCGCAGGCAGAAGCACGTGATAACGGGCCCAATTGGAAAGTAGGAGGTGTAATTTTCTAGGTAAAAATTTCAGAGTGGTTAGGATAGTACTATATATATAAGAAAAATACACATAATCACCTCAAACTACCACATCATTGTCAATGTACCTCTCAAACTACTAATTGCGTTAATGTCCCCCCTTAAACTATCAAAAAATGTCAATGTCACCCTAATGACAAAAATGTCCTTCATAAAATTATTAAAAAAATAGAAAATAACAAAATTTTATTCCAAAAAAATAATAAAAAATTAAAACTATTATTTATTTATTTATTTATTTATTTTTTAAAAAATAATTTTCAGTTTTTTTTTTTCATTTTTTTCTTTTAAAAAAAAATTGTTCTTTTTCGTTTTTTTTAATTTAATAAAAACTGGTTTTTTTTTTTTCATTTGTTTTATTTTTTTATTTTTTTAAAAAATCAGTTATTTTTTGTTTTTTCGTTTTTTTTTTTCTTTAAAAAAAAAATTGTTCTTTTTTGTTTTTTAATTTAATAAAAACTGGTTTTTTTTTTCATTTGTTTTATTTTTTAAAAAATAAAAAATAAATTTCTGTTATTTTTTGTTTGCTTTTTTTTTTTTTAAAGAATAAAAAATTTGTTCTTTTTTTTAAAATTTTTTTTTTCGTTTTTCATTTAATTTTTTTTTTTTTTAGTTTTTTATTTTTTTTGTAAGTTTTTTAGTTTTAGTTTTAATTTTTTGAATTTATGAGGATATTTTTGTCTTATTCAAAAAAAAATTAGGGTCATTTTTGTCTTTTTGTTGGTCTTAGGGGGGACATTGACATTTTTTGGTAGTTTAGAGGGGGGCATTAACGCAATTGGTTGTTTAGGGGATACATTGACAATTGAGTGGTAGTTTGAGGGGGTTATGTTTACTTTTCCCTATATATATATATATATATATATATATATATATATATATATATATATATATATATATATATATATATATATATATATATATATTTATTTTAATTTTTATAATAAATTGATGTGGCAGTTTATAACTTGTGAAAGAGAAGTACTATATACTATAATTTTATTTGACATTCATCCTACAAGGCTGACGCGAAGCTCCCAACTAACCATTGGATTAATCATTGTTAAATAAATAAATAAAAAAGAGATCCAATGGTAGATTAGAAGTGCCACGAAAACATTGTTGGACAATTGTAGAATAAAAACATAGTATCTAGCACTACTCTTTAAGAAATAAATAAGCAAAAAAATCTAATTTGTTAATTTAATTAATTAGTGTTTAATTATTAATGGTACACTCTTAACTATTTCACTATAATTATGAAAAGTCACATAAATTTGAATAAAATTGTAATAAAAAGCATATTCCAATTTCAACATGGAAAATGCTTGGGTACTACAATTTGAACTACAACATTATTTACAAACTGATTTGGTAGTTCATAATTAGCGAAATAATTAAGAGTGATGGTTGACAAGTCAGCTACTAACAAATTAAATTGATAAATTAGTTTTTTTGTTTAATTCTTTAACTAATTATGAATTGTCATGTTACTTTGTAAAAGACTTTGTAGTAGAAGTTATAATACTCCTAGCACTACTCTTTCAACATGTATCATGCAGTTGGAGCTGAATAGGAGAGAGAAGGTATTATACATAAGTAGAATTTCCAAAACCATAACTTCAGGCAATTACTAAGGAGATGAGGAGACTATAGCTCTTATAAGCACAACTCTTGCTTCTATTTGAATTGAGATTCAGTGTAATGCCTAGGGTATTATACTTGGTCCAATATATTTTACTTGAATCGTGCATTTAAAATAAACAACACAGACTGTTACAATAAATTAAAAGAAGAAGAAGAAGAAGAGTTGGAGTGACTGAACCACCTATTTTTGGTGGTTCGGCCATTCCCAAATCTACCTTTGAGTACTCGTTTATAATTAGGTTTCTTTTTCTAGGTAACAAATTTCAAAGGGAAAACTTCACTGATAACCCTTGATCTTTCATCATTTTTGCAATTAAGTGCTTAAACTTTAAAAAATATTAATTTAGGGTATCTATCTTTTATTTTATTTTTTTTTCAATTTCAACCATTCGTTAGAATTTTCCGTTAAATCCTGTCAAAATTTTCAAAATACCATTGTGTGTTTTTTTTTTTTAATAAAAAAAAACAAAAATTATAAATTTTTTCAAAGATTTAGGCATGGGTACTTTTTGCAAATTCTATTAAATTTTGATTAATACTTAAATCCCTGAAAAAAAATTTTTTTGTTTTTTTTTTCCTAAAAATATGAGGGGCATTTTGAAAATTTTGACAAGATTTTGCAAAAGTGACAAAAGATCATGAGTCATAAGTGAAATTTTCTCAATTTCAAAATACAACATATTTTGAGTTGAATAGGTGGGAAATTTTAACATATAGAGTTGAAAAATGGGTGATCTTTAGCTTACATCGACTAGGAGTGGAAGTAGGATTGTACTTGTAAAGGCCATTCTCTTCTTAGTTAACAAGTCGAGTTGTGCTTGTAAAGGCCATTCTCTTACAGTCAGCAATTGCCTAGAGATTGTGTACGTGCTTGTGGGTCCCACTTATAATGCCTTTTCTTTCCTTTTTAGCTCCAATTATGCCATAAATTGAAATATTTTTCCCAAATGTTAGGTTTTATGTTGGGAAATTTAATGTCAAAACTAGGTTGGTTGTAAATATAAGGTTAGTGGTTAAATAGGTCTTCAATTGATGGTTACCAAACTTGGTTTAGAATGAAAGACATAACCTCTTGTTCGATACAACGTTTGAATGGTGTTTGGACAAGACAAATTTAAAAAGTTCAAAGCTTCAAGAAAAAATGCTTCATTTGCAATCCTGTTTGAAATGTGTTTGAAGGAGATCATCAAGGATTTTAAGAATCGAGTTCTAGAGGATACATTCTTAGTTACATTCGTACCCTGTAATACCCTATTCTAAAATAAGATTAAGAACACATTAACAAGGGCTAAGAAATAAATAAAAGATAATGGTTAAGACATTCAAACAGTATGGAGCGAAGCCACGTAGGATAAATTGATAAAAAAAATACCATAGCGATCGAATGGCACGAGCACCATTCTAACGATGACAGACTGCATGCAATTTAGATAACTCCAAAAAGATGTAGAAGTAGAGGGAGCTTATTTAAGGCACCTTAAGAAACCCTAGCGACCATTTGGTTGTCTAGAGCGACTAGAGCGAGAGAGTGGAGGGAGAAGAGATAAAGAAGGAAAGATGGAGTGTTCTTGGAGTTTTTGGAGTCCAAGGCTATAAGGATTTAACCTTTCACTCCCTAACATAGTCTATTTTGTCTATGAGCTTCTTGCGCTTTACGTTTTTTACGTTGATAACATATGTGTATGTAGGCGTATTTAAAGGGTGTAGGAATGGTAAAGGTGAAAGCTTTTCCAATAAAAACCCTAGCTTTTTGTAGATGATGTTCTACATGAGTTAAATAAGGCTAAAGTCGGGCCTAAGACTTTGTGAGGAATAAAATAGGCTACCTTAACGAGTTTTGGTGAAAGAAGAATAGTAGGAATGAAAAGTTAGGAACTTTTTGGTTAAATTGTAAAAAGGTATCATCTTTAAGGCCTTTGGAAGCCCTGTAGGAAGTAAAAGAAAAATGTGATTTTTTTTGAGGTCGGAGATGATGAAAAGTGCATTATTGTAATACTGTGTGAGCTGCTAAAACGATACCATTCGGACGACGGTCAACACCTTTTTGACAGTGTTTGATGAGTGCCAAATATTGTATATTTGGACCCCTTAATTTGTATTTGTTAAACTTTTAACTTTGTTATTTTCTGATGTTTTTGGTTAGTTTTGGTACTTTAGTGTTTTGTAGGTCATTGAGAGAAAATGACGGTGTTTATGTGAAACTACAAAGAAGCAGAAATGTCGGCACAATACCTTAATAGAAAAAAAATGAACAACGAAAAGGCCAACTTCCATGCCTACCCTTGGCTCAGTCTGCCACTATAAAAGCATTATATAGACTATTATGAAGGAAATAATCAAGGACATACCAGGAAAGGCACGTGTACGGCGCCAGAGAGGGTTTTATTGTCTTGACCTAGAGCTGTGCGTGATATATACAAGACTTGATTTCTTTCCAAAAACGGGTAGCATAGAAAAGTACGTTATTCTCAAGACCTAGTGGCACCATGTGGAGATTTATTACTTCTTTAGACGTGGATCCGTGCATGGGTGGGCTTTTACATTCTTTTTCCAGACTTGGCAGGACCGAGACACCAGGGTTTTTATTAGTATTTATGTTGCTTTCTTTACTCTTGTAAAAAAAGACTTGTGGAGGCTTAACTTTTGAGTAGTATTTTTGTCCCAGTAGCCACACTTGTGCGAGTGCATTATTTCTTTTTCTCTTGCATGTTTTTCTCTTCATAAGTCTTTCAATTTTTATGCTTTAATAAAATTTAGTGTGTTGAATTTAGTCATAAGAGGTTAAATCTTCAACTAAGGTTGAAGATGAAACCTCGCCATTGATTATACTCACATTCTTGTTATTTTATTTATACAATTCCGATATTTATCAAAATATTGTTCAAGTCCAATTCAATTAATTGATTTATCTCTTTTAATTGAATGTTGTGATGATTATTTATTAAAAGTTGGAAATTTAATGTGTTTCAATTGATGGATTCATCGAATCATTCGATTGAATGTGGAGATCCATTGTGATTTGTTTATCAAACGGATACAATGAATGATTTGATTTCAACGAATATCCAATTGAAATCAAATCATTCATTGTGATTTGTTATTGATTTGGATTCATATATGCATTTTATGGAACCTTGAACAAGGAATAAGGCTTATTTGTTTGCCAGATGTATGAGTAAACTACAAGAATGTGTTGTTTGATTTGGCAAAGTGGATTCTGAAAACCTTAGTGTTTTTTTTTTTTTATCAATTGTTCTTAATTAGTTTAATTTAGTTTATTATTTTGCATGATAAAACCCCAAAAAATTGGAACCATGTTAAAATAGAATTAGTTTAAATAAAAATTAATTTTCATAACCCAATTCCCTGTGGATTCGACCTCGCATTTGTTCAGGTTTCGTCGTAAAATGGTGCCTACCGTTCAAGCAATACTCAGACACTGTTCTAGCGGTACCAAACATAATTAAGGAAAAACTATAGTTTAGGTGCTTGACTAGGGTTTACACCTTAGGAACCCAACTAATGGTAAGATATCTCGCAGACGAAGGAGCATAAGCTTTTGAGGAAGGATTTGTGGGGGAGTTTTACGAGCAAAGTGAATAAACTCTGGTGAAACTCTAATAATGTTCAAGCATGTCTATTTTTTATATAAAATGTGCATCTTTGTTCTATCATGAATTGTTTTATGATATAATACTGTGAACTCTAAGTTTATAAGTAAAAATGAAAAAATTTGCAAAATGAATGATTTTTTGACTCTTATTTATATGCATTGATAATGAAATAAAAACAATCGTATGACTTAGCTACCATGAAAAAAAGAATTGAAGAATCTAGGGCATGTGCATACCAATTTATATGAACTTGATCCTATTGCCTAGTTATGTGATGAGTGAGTTAACCGTGTACTTGAGGGATATTGTGACCGGCAAAACCACCCACAGGTGGTGCCATCGCGGTATGGGTATCACTAGTTATGTGGATTGCCTGACGTCGAACCTGGTTCTAAAAGTAGTGATAGCTCACTATTTGTAACGCTCAGGGCATCCGGGTTGTATCAGATGTCTTTCGAATGAACAAATTTTACCGTAAGACGGTTAAGTGTATGAATAGGTCATATGGAGGATAGTTATGACTATAGTACACACATGTATTACTATTTATTTATGGCATTAGCATGATTTTTTGCATTATTTATTTGTTGGAAACTCTAGTTGCATGATGTAGTGTGATATCCTCAAATGTTTTATAAAAGATTGAGTTCACTGCATACTTGTGTGTTTCACATGTGACTGCTCACTAAGTCGTGTTACTTATAAAAAAAAAAGATTAAATTATGTGTATTGGTGTGCTAGCAATAAAGGAAGTGTTTTGTTCATGAAACAAAATTTCATTAAATGTTTTGGAGGAAAAATAAGTAAATTACAAATGTATATTTACAATAAAGTATGTGAGAGACTTTATACAATATTTTTTAAGAACTTTCTCTATGGCCATGCACTTCTTGTCATGCAACTAACAACCCATATGACTTCGTATGCGATCCAACCTTTGGGGATCTCTCACACACCTTATATAATGCATCGAAAAAATTGATTAGTTGGAAATTAAATTTTGAGTACACCTCTCTATCCATCAAAAGAGAACACTAAGCATCAGAAACATATGATAATCTATAAAGATTAATGATCGTTATAACATGAGCATTTACTACTGATAAGTCTTGAATTATTCGATTCAAGAACTCTTAATTTACATTTGTTATCCTTAGTTTGTGTTGTATATTTAATTTCTTGTTGTGTTTTAGTGTTTTGCCTTATTTTTAGGTTTTAATTGAAAACATGCTCAAATCATCAAAATTAGGCCTAAGATACATCAAAGACAATTTGAAGATCATTTGAGGTTCAAGTGCTCCTACCAAGAAGAGAAAATCGGTTAAGTATATTCGATCGATCGAAAATTCTATGACTAAAGGATGCGATCGAACAATTCATTAGTCGAAATACATGTGATCGATCGAAAATTCCATGACTTAAGGATGCGATCGATCGAGTTCGGATATTTCAGAAAAGATCTGCAGATGTCGACACTAATTTGTGCGGAATAAAATCATCCTCAAGTTATACGGTTGTAATGGGATGTCGGTACTCTTCATTTGTGCGGCTGAAAGTGATTGAGTGGTTAAATTTGTTGTATCAAATTCTCTATAAATAGAGAATGAACGTGAGAGTAAAAGAGAGATTTTTTATGTTTTAATTTTTGTGCAATCCTTTGATGCACCACTTTCCTTTATTGTTTTCCAGAGAGCTTAGATTTAGTGTATTTTAGTTTTGTAACTCACTTTAATTCTGTTTTATTCAAATAAAGTTTGAATTTTGTTTAATGCAATTTTCCTTTATATTTTCCAGCAACTTCTTTCTTTTTCTTTTCTTGTTTTTTGTTTCATTTTAGGTTTGATACAACTCTAGAATCCAAAAATTCCAGAGAGTTTAACCTGGTTCCTTTTGTGAAGACCAAGAAAATAAATAGGGAAAATAAAATACAATTGGGTTAAGATGTGAGTAATTATTATAGTAGGTCCTAATTAGATAAATAATTAAATACATTGATTAATGTTTAGTTTAAAAATATGCGGGGGTCAAATGTTAATTAATAAACGATATGATTTTAATAAGATGGGGTCCTATTGTAATTAATAATAGTAAGGGGCTTTAAATAAAATGAAAATCTCTCCCAGCCATTCACAATTCGCCACATGTCCCTTATCCCTTTCACTTTTCCTTTTCTTTTATTTCTTTTCTTTTTTCCCTTTTCTCTTCTCGGTGGACAGCAATCCACGATTGCTTCTTATCTTCTTTTTGTTCTTCTTTCTATTTCTTCTTCTCTGTTCTTCATTTCTTCTCCTTTCTTCTTCTCTTCACCGAATGAGAGAGATTGAGAGTGAGAGAGAGACTGGGAGAGAGAGGCAGAGAACCGAGAGAGAGAGAGTGACGGGGAAGAGAGGATCCATGAGGTGCGACTCGATCCGGAAAGGACCCGATGCAGCCCGCTGAACCTGTGAGGACCCGATCCTCCATGATTAGCGGCCGAGACTGGAATCCGGCGATGGAGGAGCTCCGGCGGAACCTAGGAGCTGAACCACGAAGACCCGTAGCCTAGACCAGCGACCTGTGAGCTCAAACCTGTGCGACCCGAGCAACCCAGAAAACCCGAGCCTTGCAACCCGGTGACCCGTGAACCCGTGAGGTCGGTAGAACCCGATCGGTGTGCTGAGTCATCGCCGGTGTCCTGAGGAGCGACGATGGCCAAACTAGGGGTGGATTCCGGTCAACCCAGGCCCGATTTCCAGTGAGTTGACGTCTGGTCGCCTAGTGGTGCGTTTTTAGGCGGTTACTGTGTGTTTTCCGGCGACTTACAGAGACTACTCCGGCGATATCTCCGGTAGTTTTTCTGAAAAGAAATCCTTACAATTTTAGTAATTTCATTTTAAGATTATTATGGGTTAATTTGGACTATTGTAAATTTATTTGGGATTAATGGGTTTGTTGAACCCGTGTGGTTTCTGTGTTGTGGATTTTGGCCGGTTACTGATTTTAGGTTTTATTTGAGTGTTGATTTAGAGTTTATGTATGTTTAATATGCTAAGGTTGGGTGGCTTGTTTAGTTTGGTTGTGTAATGCTTTGGGTTGTGGATTTGGAGTTGGTAATTTTGGAGATGTGATTTAGGGTTTTTGGAAGATGTTGAAGGGGATGGCTAAATGGGGTTGATTTGTGGTTATGTAATGAGGTTTTAGGCCAAGCCCTTTATAAAGATGGGTTGTTGATTGAAGCTATACGTGGGTGTATGTATGTGATTCTTGATGATTTTGGGTTATGTTGGCTATGGATGTTATGGGTTAATTTTTGATAGTTGATACTTGTGAAGGGCCGTGTGAAATTGGGAGTTGGATTGGTGGGTTGATTTTCGGTGGCATCTTAGGAGCTATTTTGGAGCGATTTTGATGGGTGTTTTAAGTGGAACCCAAATCTGGTTTTGGGTTAGTAATTTGAGGATGTTGGTTAGTTATGTGGAGGTTTTAGGAGGAAAAATATACCATTGCTATTATGTAAATAAATTAAGTTCAATGGTATATAGGGTTTTATTTTTATAAGATATATTTAGTGATTCCTCGTTGTGGTTGATAATAGGTAGTTTTAATTGAGAGGATTTTAATTGGGTGTATTAATAAAAGAATGGATATTATAAAATGCGATTATAAGTTAGTTCGATAAGAGTTATTAAATTAATAAGTTATATAAGATTAAGGTCCTATAGTTTAAACTACCTAGATGGTTAGTAGTTAATAAAGATTAAATACTAAGTATATTAGTAATTGTAAGTCTAAAGCCTAAGGATAATATAAAAGGGAACACCAATTCTAATAAGAATGTCAATGAGTTATAGATTACCCAAATAACCCTATGTTTGTAAATGTTAGCTAGTAAGCCTATAGAAACGCATAAATACACTATGGATCCATTATGTGACTATTTAGTAGCTAACTCACCTATTCCGGTACCCAAAGTATTTAAGTGTGTCATCGATTAGGTTTAAGAGTTATATATGTATATGTATATTGGTGCATATATACATATGCATGCATACATGTTAAATATATATTGTTAACTTAGTAAAATAGTAACTAGTCATTAATGGGTTAACAATGATAAATGACAAGCTATAAAAAGGATTAGGAATAATAATGTGACACAATAGTAATAAATAAACTAATGAAATAGTAGATGCGTTTTCTAGTTAATAAACAAGATAAGACACCAACCTATAACCAATGACTAATCTAATAATAGTTTAAGATATCTAGATAGCTTAGAAGCGAGTGACGTGACGTGTGAGCATGCGGATAGTTAGGATGTCATAGAGTATGTGATTCAATAGTGTAGTCTAACGATACCAATGTTTGCAGGATTGTGTTCGAATTGGAGACTTTAATTGGTTCTCCAATGTAGAGTCCAAGTGACTAGAATCCAATGGGAGTTCGAGTCAGGAGTCTAATGCAGCCAAGGTGGGTATTCCACTCACTGAGAAAATACATATTTTTATATGTATTGGATTGATAAAAATATATATATTGTTTACGAAACCGAACCGACCATATGATGAAATGTATATGCTTTGAGATGATTTGTTTAGTTTCAATTATGTTTAAACTATATCAATGATGTTAAAGAGATAGTGTATGAGTGAAAAGTATTGAATAGATTTAAAGTGTTAAGTTCTGCGGTTGAGATTTAAATTATGCAAATTGTTTGAGAACATGTCATGTTGAAACTGCGTAGATTTGATAAAGAAACGAAGTTTTGAATGATTTCAAAATGTTGGGTAAAATGCTGGATTTGTTTAGTTTTGAGAGGACGTGATTTAATAACTGCATGATTTGAGCATGATACAGTAGTGAAATATATACTGGTCAAGCACGGAACATTGAGCATGTAGTATAGAGCATACATCAACAGTAGTACAGCAGTAAAGGAGCAGGATACACAGTAAAACAGCAGTTATCAGCATCGTGGGGGACCGAAGCCCCAGTAGACCCAGTCATGCATATCATGTATAGCATTGTTTAATGAGTGATGTTTTTATGTAATGAGTAGATTTTACTAGACATGTTGGTATGCATAAGTGTCTTAAATGAAAAGCGCTTATGTATATTTCTATCGGATAGTCATGTGTTAATATCATACATTGAACTTGAAAGTACATGGATACATGATTGCTTGGGTGCGAGTAATGGCATGTCTATGAGTAGGAGGGTTGACTGTTCTTGTTCTCCAGAAAAGACGTGTTAGCATGATTGAGTTTAGCTCTAGTGCTCTCATGATCTACTGGTGTCAAGGCACGAAGCTGAAATACGATTAGAGATGGTGTTGCGAGTGTTTTGTTGACAGATGTTGTCCTAGTACGGAAGAGTAAGATGCCATGTTCTTTGCTTAAGACTTATGTGTATACGTGATATCTGTGATGGAGTGATCGTGTGCACATATGTCCAAGCGACCGGTGAAAAGTATTATTATAGAGGAGTCTATATGTGAAACTTCTACATATGTTCACAGCTATATAGTATGTTTTTAAATGTTTTTCTAAATAGTCAGTGTTTGCTGCATTAGCTATTGGTAAATTGTGGCTAATATAGTGCTCGCACGACTAAAAATAAAATAAGGGTTGGTTCTTTGTGAAAACTCAGTTAGTCTTATACCACTGAGGTCTTAGTATGTTTCATGCTAAGGCAGTGAACTCATTCTTTCACCTATGCGGATGTGGATACCACCACAACCGTGTAGATGATGTTTCTTTGGTTGCAGGTACTTCGGTATAGTCGATGGGTCGGTAGCAGTGTGCTTGGGATATTATGATTAAAGCTCGCCGCGACAGTTGTAATTGTCGAACCACGGGTTGTCCACTAATTTATAGGTTTGGTATGGCTTGTGACGTTTGTGTCACTTATTCTTTGTTAAGCCATTATTGTTATGTAAATATTGTGTTAATAAGACTCAAACAGATAGATGTTAAATTGCTCAATATTGTAATTAATTTGTGATAGATATATAAGTTGTAATTTCCGCTATTCAGATTTATGTTTTCCGCTGCATAGATAGATGTATGTTATACTCTGATTATTAGGTACATGTTATGGGGTATGTGCCATATGTTGGCTGAGTGACACGTAGTCGTGCCACTGCGATGACTCGTTTACGTTTTGTATAAAAAAAAAAAAAAAAAACGGGTCATCACACCTTTAATGTTTTTCTTTAGGTTTTCTTTTGCTTAGTTCTTCTTCTTCATTGTTCTTAGTTCTTAGTTTAGTTTCTTTTATTAAAATAAATTGTTTTACATATTGTTAGTTTGATTTGTAGTTTCTAAATCCTCTTAGAGAAATGAGTTCTTCCTCTTCTATAAGAGAGTCCAATTTCTTCATGAGTAGCTAAATCAATTATAGGGTGTTGATGGAACTCTATCCAAGTGCCATGGCTTGATTAGGTTATTCTTGGATTTCTATATATATGTCTAATGATTACATAGCCTAGAGATAGCTATGTAATGATGCTTTTTGACATAATCTATGTGAATTTGATAGATCATGCTAGGGAACATGTATTACTCCACATCTTTTTAGTTAAAATGCTTTTTAGATGCTTTTCCATTATAGTGTAATTTTATGTGGATAATATGTGCGAAACTAAGATGGTTTATGCTTTCTCCATAGATATGTATGCTAATTGAGAGGTCTTATAGTCTAACTAGAGAGCATTAATCATTCATGCATAGATTTTAGTTGGATGAGTATTGTGTAACTAGATGGGTTATTATTACCTTTTAACTAAAGTAGTTTCATATTGAGGTCGTTGTGTGATTGACAATCATTACGCGCTCGTATTATGCATGTGAAGGAAATTCGAGATAGACATAATATGCCATGTGTATGAGGATTGAGTGAAATGAATTCCATATACTTTACATTTTCTTAAATCTCTCAATTTTTAATTGTTTTTAGTTTATGTTAGCTTAATGATAAAAATCAAAACAAAATATCTTTTTCAAATTAAATTGGATAACGTCTCAGGTATTTCATAACCAAATAACCCCCAATCTTTGTGGTTCGATACCCTCTTTAGTCCTATTCTGCAAAGTCTCATACTATTGCGAGTGGTTACAAATATTAAAATTCACGTAGTTGTGAAAACCGATAAAGTTTCAAAATCAAAATTCTGTATTTTTAATCATCGGTTGGAACGCTACCAACTACGAATCATCACATTTAATTATATTGTATGGTACATAACATCATTACAAAAAATCCAAGCTAAACCTTTATACACAAGCATGTCTCAAAACTCTAGTCTACAATGTACCCAAAAATACTAATTACAATTGGCGGCCTCCAAAATCCGGCAATGAGTCCTCAAGTATTAACCAATTACTAACATTATGCCCAATGGCCGCTTCTGCCTCAAGATCCTCCTTGCTAAGATTTAGTTGCTTCTTCTATAAAACAAAAATGTTTTACAGGTGAAAAAAAGTAAAGTGTAAATCTGAGACTTAGGGAGAAAGTATCGTATAGAAGTAATTTATGAAATAATCATTTGTAATAAACCCAAAATGACATTTCAAGACACCATGCCCTCAGAGGATTTTCACATATGTTTCTTATAAGATATGAAGTGAGCATTTTATAAAGCAATGCATGATTCTTGACATTTTCACCCTAATGCATAAACTCATTTCACGAAATTAGAGAAAACGATGTTTCACATATCCATCATCGAATCATTATCTCATCATATTAGCGTACTCGTATATAAATCATCATACGATGGAGGTTATTTCATCATAATAGCATATCCATGTATAAATCCTCATATTGTGGAAGTTATTATAGCATACTGGTACCCTTGCCACATGATAGCGTAATATATTTGTACCTTTACCCTCATACAATTAAGGTTGGCATGTCATATATATTTTTATTTCATAGCTTTGCATTGATAAAACATACTTGATAAGGGAAACATGATTTAGCGATTGAAATATGCTCAACGCCCACAACATGTAGAGAATATATCATCATTTTGTACTTTTAATAACATTTATTATTTCTATTTGCAATAAAAGGAAACAAAGTTTTTATCCACTTATACAGTGAGTTTTACTCACCTTCCAAGTTGAAATCATTTGAGAAATTTCCTTGATATTCTTTAACCTCCAAATTTATGAAAGGGTTCATCATCAGTCACTGATCTTAAGATAAATTGTTTTAAAACCTAAGCTATTTCAAAATGAGCTTCCTACCTGGCCTCGATAGTTTGGTTAGAAGCATTGAATGTTTTCCCTTGACATTGAATGTTTGGTTCTCGATAGAAACCTGGTTTTTAATCCAAGGCCTATCTAAACCTCAATCCAACACATTTCAAGGTTCTCACAACAACCCAAACACTATCCTAAACACAAGCACCGTCCTCGTATTACCCATATCTCATCATAGACATAGACTTTAAACAACCAACTCACCACTAGATCTATCATGAATTCTTCACATACTCGTGTTTACTTACATGCTCTAAAACAGAAGGTTATCCATACAAATCCAACAAGATATCAGACCTAATGTTTAAACCATCCTTGCAATGTCCATAAACAAACTGGCATATTAACCCTAGATGCTAAATCTACAACTAGGAGATTAGACTAACGAAAATGAAGCTAAACACTAACTAACCAAAGACATAACATGCTAATAATAGGACTAAAACAATATCTAATTAGGTCATAACGTGTCATGACCTAATTTTACCCATTTTACCCTTGTGGGAATAAAATAATATCTCTTTTTTTTAAAAAAAAAAAATTTAAAAAATTAAGAAAATGGGTAGAATTAAGGCAATTTGATTTTTTAGTCACTCCTTGACTTATAGAGAAATTTGATTTTTCTCCTCTTTCTATGGTTTGTAGTGAAACATGGCTAGTCTTTGGGAGTTTGTAATACCCAGGAAAATAATTAAAATTATCAATTGAATAAGTAATTAGAATGAATGGAACAAAATAAAACTTAAGAAAAAAATTAAGAAAGATTTAGTTTTTACAATCTTTGGTTCGAATTAAGAAGTTTCAAATTCAAACATGCCATTAAAATGCACAGTAAAACTTTCCAGCGTGCCCCGTTGTAAGTCTGTTCGAACGGAGGTGTTCCACAATGTCCTGTTCTAAATCTGTTCAAATAGTGAATTGGAAAAAATGTACCAAAATGTCCCGTTCCAAGCCCACTCTAAGTCCGTTCAAACAGGGAATCATCTAAGTTTTTCAAGAGAGTGTTAAAAATAGGGTTGTTTGAAAGGGGACGAGAAAGGCCAAAATCGACTATAAATAGTTGGAATTCAATTTTTCAGCCTAAAAATCACATTTGTCTCATCTCTCTTCCATGCTCTCTTAGGGTTTGAGGGTTTGGCTGAGGATTTGAATCCATGAAGGTTCCTACATCAATTCCAACAACGGAAACGTGATTCTCGGTGTTGGAACATCAAATTCACTAATCAATTTGAGGTAAAATCGTGAAACCCCATATTTTCATAAATTTTGTGAATTTTTTAGTGTGAAGCCCAATATTAAGAACTTATTTAGGGTTTTCGTGTGTAAAGGGGTTCTAATGTATACCAGAACATCAGGTAGGAGTTTCATGGTAAAACTTCAATCACAATGTTCGATCAAGGTATAAGCTAAACCCAAATTTCTTCTAAATTGTGTAAAGTTAGGGGTTTATGTTGTAAACCCTAAATTGGTTGTTGTATGGGTTAATTGGACTTATAGTTGTCTTTAACCATAAATGCCCTTAGAGTTTGTATGGGTACTTAGTGCTTAGGAATTCGGGAGGTAAGAGGGTTTGTCTATATTTGAAGTTTAGTGGAGAATTGAGTTTAATGGTGGCATGCAATGTGATAATTGCAGTTGTGCATTGCAAGGGCTTGAGTTGGGAGGTCTTTTACAAGCTTTGTCAAGGATATGTAAGTATATTACTTACTGAGTAAAAGACCATATTTGACTTGTTTTTAAAGCATGAAATATATACGTTTTATCAAGCCAAACATTTTATGAGGATAGATGTTCTATGAGTAATTTCAATGATTTCACATGTGTTAAGAAATGTTTTATTAACTTGTTGAAGAAATGATGTTAAATCTTACACGGATGTGAAAGTAAAGGAAAGCTATTTTTATTGCATGCATCATGAACATGAGCACCAATGAAGAGATAAGCATAAGAGACTAATGTATATGGGTTAGCCTCTAACATCACAATAAGCGACCAGTCCTTGAGGGTCACCCTTCGATGCTGTTAACCTAATGTTGTTATGGGTGACTAGTTCCCAAGTTATTTATTAAGCATACTCTCACAGCTCAAGGGACCTGTCCCTCATGATGATATGCATGTTAAGTAAAAGACGTTCCTTAAAACTGTTGAGAGCTAATTCTCATAGTGATATAAGAAATAAAGAAATGAAAATAAAAAGAATAAAAGAAAGTGTTAGTTTATTGGCTATATTTTGTTAACAAAATCACTACCATATTAGGATTCTGCTGAAATAGGAACACCGAGAGCACCAGTTCGCATAGGTGTCCGAACAGTAAACTGAAGGCTGCAAACAGTGAAGACATCATGCAACCGTTCGGACGCTAGGGCAAGGCCGTCCAGACGCGATGACTGAAGTTTAATGAAGAAATGCGTGAGTTCGCGTGAAAAGAAGTTGGTTGCTGCTTGCCGCTCGAACGCTCACTGTCTTGGTTCGGACGCTGCCTAAAGAACTTCGAATCAGAATTGTATTAGGTCTTCTAAAGCCTATACATAGAGGCCTCTAGGCATATATTCTTTAAGAATTCGGTACCAAATTTCTGTTTGCTAAGAAAGGGTGTTTAGGTAGAGATTGTGAGATCAGCTAGCTCTTTTAGAGTTTTATTTGTGTGATTTGATCAACCATTGAAGTCTAGCTTTAAGGAGTCTACTGAAGACCCATTCAGACAGGAGGTCTGGTTAGGAAGAGTTAGAGGTACGACTACTGCATTGGGTTATGTGAGTACTACTGCTTTGTAACTAGCTTTGTCTTTTGAATAGTGGATTTCCTAAGTTTGGTTGCCCCGGAGTTGTTTTTCTCTTCATAAGAGTTTCCACTTCGTCAACAAAATATTTGTCTTTTTTAAATTTCGCGTTTAATATTTTGTTGCACAATTGATCATACAAACACGTTAATTAGGAGCCACATTATTATTTTTTCAGAAGGTATGCATGGCATGGTGTTTTATTGATGTTTATATAATGTGATTTACTAGGGAATGTATGTATATACTTATAGCTGGTTGGATATGATGATTTTGTATAGCTTATATTGCTTTGACATGCTCTCGGATGTATGTGTTTTATATGTGAATACTAAAAATTAAATGGTTGATATATATATATATATATATATATATATGAAATGTACTAAAGATGCAAAAAGATAATTTCTTATAATTTTAATAAGTTGAAAAATAGGAATGGGGGATTATAAGACTTGTAGCCAGTAGGTGCATGGCCTGTGTACTTGGTAGTATGGTTAGGCTTGTAGCTAGCTTATGTACGGTGCTTTATGGACCTTGTGTTTAAAGATGATGATGGGAAGACTATGTCCATGTAAAAGCTAGACAAATTTAGGCATGTGTACTTGCTAGTTTGGTTAGGCTTGTAGCTAGCATGTGTACTGTGATTTATGGACCTTGTGTTTAAAGATGATGATGATGTGGCTATGTCCATATAAAAGCTAGACAAATTTAAAAGCTATATTAGCTAGTCTTAGCTCTTTATATTCTGGATTGGTTTCTTGAATTGTTCTTGGGGTATTAAAGAGCTCTTGCTTGTGGGCAAGAAAATTAGTAAATTATTGGTTTTTAAAAAGCAAGCAGTCAAAGACTCACAAGTAAACAGTTGTAGGGAGATTGATATTTTTATATTATATTCTTTAATATTTTTAATCAATTTTTCTTATATTCTATTTTTTAACCTTGCTCCCTCAAAACCAACATCCAACCTCCAACTGCCACCGCCTTCCATCTCAGAAGCTCGAGTATCTACTCGACAGTTTTTGAGAATGTTGGTAGCATATAATAAATAGGATATCATTGATTTCCTTATCATATAATTAATACTTATAATGATTGAAAAGACAAATCAAATTACAAAAAAAAAAAAAAAAAGGTGCTATAAAATTTTCAACTGCTCATGTTCACCAATCCAACCCAATCCAAGAAGGAAGAAAAGCGATAGTGTGAGGAATGAAAAAGAAAAAAGAAAAGGGAAAAAATTACAGTATGTATATATATATATATATATATATATATATGGAGTAACTTCCTTTTGCTTTTAATTTAATGAAATATCATTTCTTATTGAAATATGTTATTTGTACAACTTTTATATAACAATGGCATAATAATACTAATGTGTCTAGTATTTTTTTTTAAAAAAAAATTAAAATACTAGACACATCAGTATTGTTGTACACCTAACATATATCTTTCTTACTTTTGTGTTTTCTTTGCATGCGCCTTGTGGATATCATCTTTGAGTAACTTCACTACGTTCTCAAACTTCTTGAAATTGGTAATGTCGTTGTCGACTTGGCTATCTTTCAAATTAGGTGGCCATTGAAAGTGTTCTTGAAAATTCTTAAAATCTTTCCAACATGTTTTGGCTTGTTCCTTGGGGTGACCTAACATGAGGTGAATGATACCCTGCGTAATATATTTCACAAGAGAAATGTTATTTAGTAAATTACTATCACGTGACACTTATATATATGGATTACCACATGAATTTGTAAGGAAGTTATAATAAAACTATAGTATCTTAACATTTTTCTTGCCAAATATCATGTTAAGTTGTTAACAAAGTTATTTGTGCCGCAGTATATTTTAAGCCCCAAACCATTAGTTAGTTTCACTCTGCACTGGATGATGTGATGTATTTTAAGTGGTTGGTAGTAGAAGCCACTTAAAACCCACTACGTGAATTACCGGTGTGAAATAGGTGCAAAGAGTAGTATTACTCAATTTAAGTGGTTTCCACCATTTTCTTACTCTGTTGATGTTGCAGTGTCAATCAGCCATGAAAACCTTTTTTTTATTTTTTATTTTTTTTTAAAAAAAAGGCTAATTCGCACACATTTTGCTTCAACAAATGAGATAAAAGCGCTGTTTCTATTCTAGTATGACGTAATTCAATATTAATTAAGGAACATTTAAAATCTTTTAAAATGTAGTATGTGTCGAGGTAGCAAAAAGCTCAATAACTTAATTAAATATTAATGGTTAGATTTTATGAACTCCACAATAGAGTTATCCTAAGGACTTTAAAGGATGCTAATTGATTTCAATTTGAGAACTCATATTGAAAGCAGACTTTTTGCCCGACTCCATCATATATATGGATATCAAACTATCTGCATTAGGGTGATCTTCAATGAAACTAGCAAGAGCAGATGTCCAGCTTTTGAATTCGGATTTAACTCTATCATTTTTAGCTTTGTTTTCAAGAAAACAAAAGAGAAGTCCTCACCTTATAGAGTGGACGTCGAGCATCAGAAATTTCTTCATGTTTCAAGCACTCGCAGTTAGAAGCCTTTTCAAAATCTCCCTAGAGTTATGTCAAAACAATAAGAAATCAGGCATGTGTTAGATTCAAACGGTCAAGTGAGAAACCTTTAGATCCCAAAGAGTGAAAAAGAAAAAAGAAAGAAAAAATAGATTTATTTTCCTTTTCCTACCACACAAATCCTCTATAAGAATGGAAAAGCATTTCGAGTAATTAAATGAATGCACATATGAATTACAAATTGGAACTACTTCCATATCTATGATCATGATATTTATAATTCCCTTGTTAATGAGCTTAGCTCTTATCATGAAACATGAAAGATATTGATGCTTTGGGGTATTTTTAACATTGGGGATTTACCATTATAGAAAAGATAAAGGTTCTAGTCAAGATTTGTTGCTAGTAATGTGTTTGGCATTACGATTTTATAGATCAAAAGTGTAATTTCATACCAAATTCTAGAAAATATATCGATTATATATGAATGCATTTTTATAAAAATGCGATTTGAAAATGTAGAAAAATCAGTATTTTCAAATCGTAGGCATGATTATGTATTTTTAAAAATACACAATTTTAAAGGTTAAACTACAATTTTACCAAACGTTTAACTTTATTCTTAAAATCAGATTTTTAAATTATATTTTTTGAAATCACAAACTCAAACGAATATTTAACATTATTATTAATAAAAGTCCTGTTGTCTTTGCAATAACGTACATTACGTTGTTACAAAACTTTGGAATATTGTTGGTCTCTCATTAATTACTGCAAGTTTGATGTACATTGACTCATCTTCCCCCAAGTTTGATGTACATTCTGCGTAAAATTTTTCCGGTAAAAAATGTTTTAAGGAAATCATTTTATATAAAAATGTTTTTCGCTCAAATTATTTTCTGATGTTTGGTGCGTACGAAAAATTATAAATCTTTTTTTAAAAAAATTTATTTATATATATTTTCATTCAATCATATTAACCTATAAAAAACAATTTGTTATTCACAATATAAAATAATTTTAAAAATTAACGTAAAAATTTGAGATCTGGTCCCCAAGGGGTAGTTCAATCGGATGGAGACCACACCTCATGAAGCAGAGGTCACTAGTTCGAATCCCCCCTCCCCCCTCTTGTGTGGACATTTCAAAAAAAAAAAAAAATTGAGATCTAGCAATTGTCTGGTGGAGGCCCGTCGGTGGTTCGAGAGTGGCTCAGTGGCGGCCCAATAGTGGCTCGTTAGTTGTTCGGCGTTGGCGTGGGGGTGGTTCGAATTGTCTCGATGGTGATTTGAGGTAGCTCGGTGATTGTTCAGTGGTGGTCTAGGGGTGGTTCGGTAGTGGTTTGGAGTAGCTCAGTGATGGTTTAAGGGTAGTTCGGGGGGGAGCCTGGTGGTGGCTTGATGTTGGCTTGATGGAAGTCCAGCAGTTTAAGAAGGAGAAACTCAAACTCAAAAAATGATTTGCGAAATTTAAAAACAGAAATTATTTTCCGAAATTAAAAAAGCTTTTTGAGTCAAACCGAAAATATTTTTAGATTAACAATTATTTTTCGGTCACACCGGCCAAATGCTACAAAATATTTTATTCTAAAATAAACGGAGCATACGAGAAAAAATAGTAGAGACATTTATAGTTCCCTACTCTTAATACTTATCGTTAATCACCTTGTAGATGAGCATCTCCACGAGCAACATTTCGATCTCATAGGCTTCTTGTTTCTTCACCTCATGTGCCTTCACTGCTTTTTCTAACATTTCCACGGCATCATCTTCTTTCCCGCTCATTTCCAGCTTTGCCACCGTTCGCTTCATCCCCAATGGAAAGCGAAATAAACCCAGAAAGTTAGGATGATTTGTGTTTTCCATGAATAGTTTTAAGATAAGGGAAACTAAACTTAATTATTCGTTCAAACGTGTAGCTCTTTCACATAGCCCCCCTTAATGTCCATGACCAGGGAAGCTTTTCTTTTTTGAAAAATAATAAAAAAAAAAAATCTAAAGACATAATTGTATTTTCACCATAAATGGTAGGGGTATGTTTGGTAAAGCAGAAATGGGAAAAAAAAAAAAAAAAAAAAAACATTTATAACTCCTGATCTTTCATCACTTTTGTAAAAGGTATCCAAACTTTAAAAAGTGTCAATTTAGGATATCTATCTTTCAATTTTTTTCAATTTCAACACTCTGTTAAATCTTGTCAAAATTTCCAAAATACCCATTCTTTTTTTTAGGAAAGAAAAAAAACGAAAAAATTGCTAGGATTAGATGTTTGTCAGAATTTAACAGAATTTGCAAAAATACCTATGCTTGAATCTTTAAAATTTTTTATAATCTTTTTTTAAAAATAAATAAACAAAGGGTTATTTTGTGAATTTTGATAGGATTTAAAGGAAAATTCTGAATGATTGTTGAAATTGAAAAAAATTGAAAGATGAATATCTTAAATTGACAGTTGGGTACCTTTTTACAAAAATAATGAATGGTCTAGAATTATAAATAAAGTTTTCCAAAAGAAGAAATTGACGGTCGGAATTTTTCTAACGCTGGCAAGTATGGATATATAGAAATGCCTAACCTGGAGCTGCTCAAAGTCAGGCTGCTCCTGCTCAAGTAGATTCTTTAACTCTGTCTCAGCTGTGTGCAGTGCTGCTGCATTCTCTTGCGCTTCATGATAATCAGCCAATCTGTGCAAGGCGAGTTTTCCTCCGTGGAGAGCTCCGATGGACGTAGACCTCGTAGGAAAACGTTGAATCTTAGTTTTTTTCTTCCTAGCACGACTCGCTAAAGCCCATGCAACAAAAATGCTCGCAAATATGAAAACGGGTGTTGCGATTGCCATAGTCATTGCTCTATCTCTAAACTTCTGATTGAGGCGCATGAGAGAATATGCACATTAATCAATCAATTTTGCTCTGTTCAGGGGTGTTCTCTCTGTGTCTCTCTCTTTTAGAGGAAGAACATGTATATTGGATGAATTTTTTTCTCAAACAAGTGGAAGAGATAGAATGATTAATTTCTCAGTCTTGCACGGAGGGTAAAGAAATTTATGCAGTTTCAGGAATCTTTGAGATCTTGTATGAAGGTTCGTTCCCAGTTCCTTTCCTAGATTGGAAGCAAGAATAATTGTCATCTACCATTGAGGGAAAAAAAAAAAAAAAAAAAAAAAAAAAAAGAGACATGAAGAAATGGTTCCTATGTATTGAGGACCGGATTAAAAGAGATTATAAGAGTATAAGCATAAATGCAGCTTCTTGGAGACAGCATAATATCTTCTATCAATGAATGTTACGATTCTAAATGTCTTACAAGGCTTAAAAACAATCATAATTAATCATGTGTATATATAAGCTATTAGGCATCATCCACTTGTAAGCCGGTTTCAAAGGTGAGTTTTACTCAAAATTTGTATAATTTGTTATCAAAGCCAATTATCACGTTGATGTATGGGATCGACGGGGTTGTGACTTTTGTGGTCGAGTCACCGTGGGGGCGACTTATAGTCGAGATTAAAATGTCTTGGTATTATGTATTGGCATGGTATTAAGCCATTAAATACTAATAGATAAGTGGAGCTAAAAAGAAAAAAATGCTACAATCGGGTCAGTACCGATTGAGTGAGTCACCGTGGACGTCAGTTGCGGAGTGTGGCAGTATGTTATGATTCTAAGTATCGTACATGGCTTAAGAATAATCTTAACCATGTTTATATAAGCTCTTGGACACTATTCCCTTACAAACCGATTTTCATGTAAGAGTTCTACATATCCAAAGTTTGTATTAAAGAATTTCGAAAGGGTTAATATTCACAATGCTTTAGGTGGCGTTTCATAACATTTTTTCGGATGTGTTTTGGTTGAAAAAATGTTTTGATGTGAAATAAATGTGAAATTAGCTTTAAATTTTTTATGATTTTTTTTTTTTGTTGAAATTGTTTGTTAATATAATGTTTTTACTTTTTTAGTAGAAATGAAAAATGAAAGAAAAATGTTTGATTTCATTCTCTTGCACATTTCTTGTCTACAGATGGACAAGAGATGTACAAATCAACCATCGAATCTAGGAGACCACATATAGAAACTACATATTCAATGGTAGATTTAAAACAATAATGTAAAAAAAATAAAACCAAACACCTCTCAAAAGAAAACGGTGAAGGTGTGTTACTAAATGAGGCCTTAATATATCTCTATCTAAGACAGATTCTTACTTGCACATGTTTGGCAGTCTAATTGGGAAACGAATAAAATTGACAGTGGAAGGACAAAAGGGAGATACCTTGCCAGTTTTGCACTGCAGGTTTTGTAAGCAATAAAAGATACCATGCTTCACTCCTAAATGGCTCTTTATTCTGAATCAAAAAGAATTTCAAAGATATGACCAATAAATACAAGTATCCTTAATTCTTCAAAGGCTAGCCTGCGCTATATTTTTTAATAGCAGAAACCTTCCATGGAATCTGCACTTTGCCTCCACTATGGCCCCTTGCCCTCTCTGGCCCAACGCATCCCTTCCACAGTGAGCACTACAAGGGCCACCAGGCCCTATTTCACCTTTAGCCATTCTTCTCTTATGCTTTCTAATGCTTCCACAAGCCAGCTGAAGGGGCATGACTCCAGACCCATAATTAAGCAGAAAGCTCCATCTGTTAGGGCATCAGCATTCCCCATGGGCGGGAAGGCTGCGCTTCAGTCATTTTTGGATATGAGTGCCTACCTAGCCTCCAGTAATATAGACTTCCAAAAGGGGAGCACTTTCATCCTCATCCCTTCAAGGCCTTCGGTAGAAGATGTTGCTGTTCTAAAGGTCCTCTTCTCTCCCTACTAATTACTTGTTAGAATATATATAAATTAAATGATTAAATATACATTTTCCTATTAACTTAAGCTTTTCAGATAGTAATTTAACATGGTATTAAAATGAAGATTCTGAGTTCGAACCTCGTCTCTATCAATTTACTTCATATTTCCATTAAATATTTCATGTGTTGGGTCTCACTTATTAAGAAAAAGTTTAATTCCAAATGTGAAGAAGAATGCTAGAATATAAATTAAATTATTAAATTCATCACTTACTATTAACTTAATCTTTCGAGATAACTAGTGATTTAATACTACACCTATCCTGCTAATAATTTGCAATGCATTTTAACT
Organism: Alnus glutinosa; assembly: GCF_958979055.1. Lineage (NCBI taxonomy): Eukaryota > Viridiplantae > Streptophyta > Magnoliopsida > Fagales > Betulaceae > Alnus > Alnus glutinosa. Next base: position 27,336,114 of record NC_084890.1, on the reverse strand, counting down.
GCAATGACGCAACCTAAAGTTTGTATACCGGTATCTAGGTAAATTTACATTCAACTTCTGAAGATCCTTGAAATTACTCCTTTTGAAATCAGATTTGAACTAGGGATAGAGGAGTCACCTTTTCTCAGTATCATTCCAAAGCTACATCTTATAGGTTTCTACTACAAGTTAGTAAAAGTACTATCTAGTATGGTATCTTATTATTAATAATATATATGTATATATATAAACTGGATTTTTGCTGGCTTATTCGTACTATGTTTGCCCGCTAATGGAAGCCAAGCTTAAGGTTGAACCCTGACTCTACACTTCACATGGTATCAGAGTATAGATTATAAATTTGAACCCTGACTCTACACTTTATATTTCATATTAATTAAATATTTCACGTGTTAAGTCTTACTTTTTTTTCTTTTTTTTTTTATATGCCCACACAAGAGGGGGAGGAGGAATTCGAATTAGTGACCTCCGTTATATGAGGTGTAGTCCCCAGCCGATTGAGCTATCCCTTGGAGACGTGTTAAGTCTTACTTAATTAACAAGTCATGTTACGGGAACATTAGAGTTGTTGCAAATTTGAAATGGACTCATGAAGAGTAAGGTTGGGATCTTCAGCCTTAGGCATATTGACAAAGGCGACATATTCATTTTGACCTAACTAGTATTTACCCTCAGCTCACTTGAGATTAAGAAGTAATTAAGCATCATTTACTACTAATCCTTAATAGTTGATAGTAGGTACTGATGGATCAAGATTTTCTAGAATTTTTAAAGTATTCTATATTACGTAGATTTCCTCACAAAAATGTTTGGTTTCATTATCTTGCACATCGTTTTCCTCAAATTTCAATCATTGCTTTGAACAATTAAGAATTTACCATGTTTATAACCTCAATATTTACCATATTTTAAAAGAGATAGATGTTGAAATACCAAAATCTGAACCATTTAATTTGAAAGCAATAGTAACAATGTACCATGCTGTACTATTTGTTCGATGTTATGCTTGTAGATGAAGGCAATGCAGCTATTGAGATCAAGGAAGGGTACTGAGGCAGAGGAACTACTACAACAAGCAATTCAGAATTGTGAAGATGATCCTGAGCCTGCATACAATTTGTCCATAGCATTAGCAGAAGTTCTCATATTTCAGGTATGTAACTTCCCTGACCCCTGCTGCAAACAAAAGCCTTCTGGCATGGCACTGCAATTTTAAAGATATGTATTAAGACTTTACAATTTTCAACTGCTCAACCACAAACTTTTATTTCCTTAAAATCACAAAAGACAACACTCTGGATAGCAACTACATGTAGTTGGTGCTTATAATTTTCGACTTGGATCATCCATTCCTTAAAGTCTTATGGTGGGAATACTTTGGGTTTGAATGCACCACTTTTGTTTTCAACGAAAAGACCTAACCGACATACTACTTACCTAGCCGACTTAGAGCACTCCTAATGGATTATCTATTTGCAACTTTAAGTTAGAATAAATTAATAACAAAAGTGCTAAAAAGAGACTCCATCAGCTTATATATTCCAACTCTAGAATAGATTTTTCTTAATTCCATAAATAGTGCAACTCTACAAATAGAATTATACTATTCACTTATCTATTTTTTATTTTTTTTTTTAATTCTTTATCTCCACCTTTTTAGCTTTGTTTTTTGTTTTTTCCTTTTTCCCTCCACCACTCCACGTTCTTCCTTTTTTTTCTTCATTTTATAGTGGAGATCTAAGGGAAAGTGTGTAAAGTAGTGAAGTTATCAAACGGGACCCACATGGAAAAAAAACACTATAATGAAAAAATTAATGAAAAATAATAAAAAAAATAATATAGAGTTAAGAATAGATAATCGGATGGATAGTGCATTTTAAAACTCATTAGCTAAACTAAATAAAATAGATTTTGATTAGCTATTCTAGATTAAAAAATACATAAGCCATTGGAAGTGCTCTTAGGAGCATATTTTATAGGTTTAGCTCTTAATTTTGTCATTGGGACAATAACACAGGCAGTACTCTTCTGGCCGTCACAAGAAAGAAGCCCCAAAGTTCAACATGTACAAGATGAACAAAGAGAAAGTTCTCTTTTGTTAGAGGCCAGAAAAAGGTTCTATATATTGCGTGTGAAAGTGAGATTTTGGTATATTAGAATTTAGAATTTGAGTATTTTTTTTTTTGCCATTATTTTGTATTCCATCTCCAGTTACTGAATTTCTTCTTGATTATCTCTGAAAATAGACAAACCTTATATCGAGAGAATCGTGTAAATTTTTGTGTGTGATTGTTTGTGTTATTTATTGTGACCATAATCTATTGCAAAACACAACGTTTATATATGTTGGTTGCTTTGGCTTAATGGCAACTTGTAAACCATAAAAGAAGAAGTGCTGCTTAATTCAATCCTACCTGGCCTAACGTAATGATACCAAATAAATAAATAAATCTTAAATTGATGAGACAAATTTAATCATTTAACGATTATTCTAACAACTTGATTAACAATATATATTGGCCAAACCTTAATTAAAATTTTCCTGTTTAAAGAACCCGAATAACAAGATAGATTAATTGGTTAGACCGTAAAGTACGTTTTCTTCTTTATTTTATTTCTTCTCAATTATTTCTTGTTTATGTAAAGATTGAATTAATGTTTCTTATACAGGCAAAATACGAAGAAGCTCATAAGTGTCTCAAGGACCAACTTCACCCTTCCGATGCTCGATTTCATCTTTATAAGGTTCATGCATTCCACATTGTTAAGATGAATTTTGTTGGACAAATTATTCCTTAAGTTTTACATGCAGCCATATTTTGGAACAAAAAGAAACTTACAAAAATATTTTTTCCCTAATTACCATTTATCCAAAAATTTAAATTGTAGTGGGGTTAATTTGTTATGTTAAAATATGCATATCCTAAAAGTTTAGAGAAATGTTAGAGATTCTTCTAGTGTCCTTCTATGCTAACATGTCATCGGCCTGTTTTTAATAAAGAAAAATTACAACTTGATTTCTCTCTCTCTCTCTCTCTCCTATTTTTATTAAAAAATACAGGGTGTCATGTCAGTATAGAATGACACCAGAAGGACACTAAAAGGATTGGAGGTCTAGCATTCCTCAACAGTTTAATATGTTGAATAGTAAAGAAATTTGCATATTGTACTATCTAACAGTTTTTGTTAGGTTTTAAAAAATGGTCAGACAAACTTACACAGGAACAATCTAAAATAAACGAAGGCCAACAAAAAAATAAAAATAGATCTACATGAACAGGGTCTCACTTGCTAATTAACTATGGGTTATTTGTACGTAGAGTCTTTCTACAGAATGGGAGAGGAGTCGCACCCGAACAGAGAAATAATAACTCTTCAATCAATCTATTTATCCACTGGTCTCTAATTATAACATCGTTGCACCATCTTATATAACCCACCAACTTATTTGATAAAACATACTTGACGTAAACCACCAAAACATAGTAGTTGTACGAACAAGACAAAGACTAACAAATAAACATAAGATAAAACACACAACACAAAGACTACTAAAACATGGTAACTGTGAACAAAACAAAAACTAACTAATAGAGATAAAACTGAGAACTCTTGTTGACACAAAACTTCTTGGTAGTGATTGAGCTGAAACGCTATTGGTGAAATCGCAATATATATAGGACATGATCGATTGCATCACAAACTCTAATATTGTAGATGTCATAATAGAAGTTCGCATAAAAACATATAATATTTCAACAAAAATTGAAAATTATTTCTCCTCATTCCATCTCTCTGCTTCTGCAGGCTATTGTATATACTATGTTGGATAACAACGAGGAAGCAAAGAATTGGTGGGAAAAGTTTATAACTATCATTGAAGGAGGATTGGACATACCTATAGATATAGAGTGATGTTTCAAACTGTATGTTATGTGCGCAACCTCAGGTTATCGCCTTTAATTATCAGTCAAATCACAGGCATTGCGCGCGTGATAATATTTGTACCTTGAAATGAGATCACTAGATCATCAATAGTGCATTATATCTTAATTAATAGATTCTATCTCTACGATTTGATTGAGGCAGCTGAGATATAATCTCCACAATTTTTTATAGGTTTATGCTTGAATCTTTTTTTATGAATTATCTCTAGTCTAAGATTCCATCGATCCTATATAAACGTCCCTCTCTATATGAATTTCATATAATGCATCCAAAGGATATCAATAAAATCTTTTTTCAAATATCGATCTTATGTTAGAATATATTCAAAATACGCCTCCCAATCGATAACCATTCAATTGGGCTCATCTTTTTTTCTTGGCCCGCAGTCGGCCCCTAGTCGGTTCTAGGCCCATAGAACCTACCGATAACCGCCCAAGTGTGCTCATCATTTTTTTTTTATGGCCCGTAGTCGGCCCCTTTTCAATTTTTGGCCGGTTGTCGGCCCCTTTTCCAAAAAAAACAAAAAGGAAAAAAGAAGAAGAAGAAGAAATGGATCATTCATTTTTCAATTTCAGGCTCAAGTCAGTGTTCATCAGTCTACACCATCGGCTGTCACCACCTGCCGCTCGCCAGTCTCTTGTCTCCTCTGGCAACATCCGTCAGTCTTCACCACCGACCTCCGTTTTCCATCTTGATTTTGAGGGGGGATTATTTATTCTAAATATAATATTATTGATTTATATTTCTTAGTCTAAGTCGATTTGTGTTTCCTTGTATAAGTCGATTTAGGTCCCTATTTATTCAATTATAAATAGGGACCTATGTATTGTAAATAATCAAGTTATTGAGCACAATGTAGCCCTTTGAACTTTACCATGTGGATATAGGTCATAGACTGAATCACATAAATTCTTTGTCTCTTTTCTCTCTCTTACTTTCGCTATTATTCCGCTTTTATTCTATTTTAGATTTATACACAAATCTCAACATCTTATACGGTGGATTCCACGGAGCATTCCTACTTAGGGTACGTTTGGGATTGCGATTTCATAAACAAAAAGTGCGATTTTAAACTAAATTGCAAAAAAAAAAAAAAAAAAATGAATCGTTTGGGAATTGCGTTTTTAAAAAATTGCGATTTGAAAATGCAGAAAATTGTCTTTTCAAATCGCACCAAGGAAGTACTTTTTGGAAAACGCAGAATTTTAAAAATGAACCTGCGATTTTAAATGTCAAACTGTAATTTTCTCAAACTTTTAATTGCGTTTTTAAAAATCACTTTTTAAAATCCCACATTTTAAAAATCTCTATTTTTAAATCACACTTTTTAAAATTGCAAATCCAAGCAGACCTTTACCCATGTCCCTAGAGAAGGAAGAAAAGCATCTTGGATATTGCAATCTCTTTACTAGAGCAAAAAACTGAGAAACAAATGCATGCATTATTATCCATTTAAGTTGTTAATCTTATAATTAGTAACGACTCATGAGACCAAAAACTGTCCCCTTTTTTCTACCTTTCTTCATTGTTTTACATTTATCATATATATCATTATATTTTTGTCAACAAAATTCGGTTTTGATGTTGTAGTTGTTAAATAAAATTTTCACCCACATAAATTATGCATATGATTTTTGTTTTTATAGGTTATTTTTTAAGATTTTTTAATTTTTATTTTATTAAAGATATTTCCATCATTGGAAAGATATTGACAAATTTTGGTAATTTGAAAAGGATATTGTCTTAATTTAAAGTTTAGGGAGACATTATTAATTGAGTGGTAGTTTTATAGATCAGTACGTGGACTTTCTCCTTTAAATTACAACAACGTGAAGAAACCGTCACATTCTACCAAAAAATACCTAACTGATGAAATCTTGAGGTAAAATATGGAGATTTTATAACTATCTATTACCTTAAATTATCCAATTTGCTTCCTGTAATTTTTGAAAAAAGAAAAGAAAAAACAAGATTTTCCATGTAAAACCCTCTATATTTGAATGTATCCGTTGTGTAAACCGGCCGTTCTTTTGGCAGGGATCCTCTATATATGGATAATGGCAGGTATCAAGGTTAAATGGGACTAGAAAATCAGGCCCAGATCGGCCCTCCAGAACTAGCTACTTTTCATGCTTCAGCCAGCCAGCCCAACCGGCATAGTAGATACGTGCCTCTTATATATCACGCCCATGCAAACAGTGCATATAAAAAGTAGTGCGCAGCGTTGTATGGTAGCGGTGACGGAGCCCTAATTTTAGTTTTAATGGGAAAAAATAACAAAAATTAATTAAAATTATTAGAAAATATAACTAGCAAAATATATATATAAACAATTCAACAAAATTTAATTATCGTTAGAAACATATAAATATAACTTCTAACTTATTTTTTCACGCCTAATTAACGTTAATTTATTCAGTTGTCCGCATTGAGTTTTCATATTTTGAAGTCGCTACATGATTCTTCATTATCCCTCATTGGAATGGTAATAAGAAAGTATTCTTCCTAAGCAATGATTTACTAGTAGATTAACTAAATCTACCTCGACGAGCTTGTTTAGAGTTTGATTGAGGGGACTTAATTAATAGAATCATTTATTGTTCTTCATAATCTCAAATAACTATAACTATATATTTTATACAATTAAAATATGTAAAAAAGAAATATATATTCACCAAGACTTAATTTAAAGAGCAGTCTAATTAACTATAAAAGTTTAGATATATAATTTTATTTCTTAATAATAAATATAAAAATTTGATTCCATACCTATTTTTTTTTTTTAAAAAAAAAAAAGAAAAGAATAGAGAAACTATATGCAGTAAAGTGGCACTTGGAGATCGTGTGAAACTGCAAAATTGAAAGCAGAAAATACTATGGACGTGGGCTACCTTAGAGCACTCCTAAAGGCTTATCTATTTTTCAATCTAGAATAGCTAATTAAAATCTATTTTATCTAGTTTAGCTAATGAATTTTAAAATACACTATACATCCGATTATCTATTCTTAACTCTATATTATTTTATTATTATTATTTTTCATTATAGTATTTTTTTTCACGTGGATTCCGCTTGATAACTCCATTACTTTACACACTTTCCCTTAGATCTCCACTATAAAGGAAGAAAAAAAAAAGGAAAAATGTGGAGCGGTGGAGGGAAAAAGGAAAAAAAAAAAACAAAGTTAAAAAGATAGAGATAAAGAATAAAAAAAAAAATAGATAAGTGAATAGTATAACTCTACTTGTAAAGTTGCACTATTTATAGAATTAAGAAAAATTTATTCTAGAGTTGGAATACATAAATTGATGGAGTCTCTTTTTAGCACTTTTGTTATCTATTCTGGCTTAAAGTTGTAAATAGATAATCCATTTAGACATCGAGAGTGCCCTTAGCTTGTTGTGTTGAAAGAAGGAGAAAATGGCTGGCTTTTCGCTCTGTTCTAGGCACTGTCTTTCCACTACATAGTAGATTTTTTTTGTTTCTTGAGCTCCAGCATACAACAGCTAGCTAGTTCCCTTGGCGTGGGGTTTTAACCCCATTGAAAGTTTTGAAGAAGTGTGTCACATGTGGACATTTAAGCGCTTTGAAAATTGAAGTTTGAAGATACGGAGGATCTATATATGTTTGAAAAGTTTAAGCATCCAAAAAAAAAAAAAAAAAAATTCTTGATTGCCTTTTGAGTTTTGAGGTTAACACCATCACTTTGAAAACTTTGAAGCTTATTAACTCTACGTAAGCTCTTTGTTTGACAAGTACCTTAAGCACACATTCCCTTCTCTCCTTCTTGAATCTCGCTGGCTTTAATTTTAGAATGTCATACTTCATACGTTCAATGACGACTGTCATTGTTTAGATGATCAGGGGTGCATTTTTTTAAGAATGGACATGGAACAATTTTATTAAATTATTTAAACTTAAGAAACATTTATTTATACGAGCTACGAGAATCGCTTGCCCCCCTTGCCACCCGGTTTGGCTCCACCTATAGTTCGGGAGAAGGAGCATTTTATAGAAACTGATAATAAAATAAAGAGATGAAAAAAAGAGAAACACATAAATATTAAGGTGATTCGGCGTATGACCTACATTCTACAATGTTTTATTTATAAAGTTTTACCGATATTTAAATAAATTCATATACAAATCTAATCCCTTAATTTCAAAAAATCAAATCATCTTAGATTTTTTATCCTTTAAGTTAGACTTACGTGTTCTTTTTTGCAATGACTAGGCTATATAAAACACGTGGCAGTGTTTCCCTTACCCATAAATCCGTCAACGAGCGTACGTGGAGGGATTCAGTTATTAATTCCCCTATCCTGAACAAAGGACAGCGCGGGGAATGTGATTTTGGATCATGAGCAGGAAGATGATTAGATGAGAGTTAGCCATATATGTATGCCACGAGCTGCCAATGGCCACGGCTGTAACACGTGATGGGTTAACCGTATGCGGTCTGTCTCCTAAAATTTAGTGCATCTACGCAGCTAAATACAAACTTCGATAATGGCTTTATTTCCTTATTTGGTAAGTTCGAGGTTCCTTTTAGGTGCAAAGATGGTGGTCATGATGAGTAGGCCATGTAATATATATGGATAAGATTCACGTCAATTAACTGTTTAAATTAAGTAATTAATTAATATAAAAGGGTTCATTAGTTCATATAAGATTACTAGCCGTAGTTTTATTTTTGAACTTTCATTAATTTAGGTATTAAAAATTATTTTTTACTTCCTTATTTAAATACACTATATAATAACTTTTTCTTTTTATCATTTTTCTATACTAATTAGAGAAAGAGAGATGAAAGAAAAATTATTTAAATATTATTTTAAATAAATATTAGAGGAATGAGAGAGCAAAGAGAGTTTTTTCTATTAAAATAATGTGAAGGAACAAGTTCTGCTTCTTTAGATCTTAAGTACTACTTTTGGTTTTCATATTTCCTAAACTTAAGAAACAATAAGGGAATCTAATTCAATCAATTTTGTAAGAGTTTTTCCACATCGAGAGAAAGAAATAGAATTTAGAGAAGTTGTTGTGCTCTAAGTACTAGCCGAGCATGCAGGTGGATCTCACATATACTCTATCTTCAAATTACTAGTAATTTAAACAGTTAATTACTAACAATTTGAACAACTAATTGCTATAACTCCCGTGTGTATGTATATATATCAATTTGAAACCATATGTATCATACTATATACTTTCTGTCCTCGCAAAAGCTAGCACGCGTGTATGCTGTTACAAATAAGTTGACGTAAATCACCACACTTGCATGTGGTCACATTCTCTTTAGGCAAGAAAAAAAAAAAAAAAAAAACTCAAGTTATAAGGTGTTATTGATATAGCTAGCTAAACAAAGTTCAAAATGTTCATAAGTCAAGTCATCAATCGAATCACTATTAATTATCCTTTTTCATTTGATTTGAATGCCCTTTGAGGTAAATCATAAATATTAATAAGAATCAAAACTACTATTATGTTAGAAGAGCTGCTCAAAATCAATCCATATTTCAAATATGTACGTATACAATTTTTTATTTTTATTTTTTTTTTCACTTTTTTATAAAATAATTTTAAACTTTTTTATACTTTATATAACATCAATCATTTTTTATTATTATTCAAACAAAAATTTTACAATACAACCATTTACCCAACACATCCGTAATTAAGCTTTAATCCTTTAATTAGAAGTTTTCCTCTTTATTGCCACCTAACCTACTGGGCATTATATTCACAAAATTAATGAGGAGGATTAAGGATACGGTTTCTAGTGAAATTGTAACATACATAAATACCAACGATTAATATTAGCTGACTTGTTTATTACAACCCCCGTAATTGTAGTCTTAATTTCTCATTATAGTTCTTTCACATGAAACATATAACTGTGCGCTTGATATTATTAAGTTCTTTTTAATAAATGATCTCTTCCTTAGGGAGGTGCACTACAAGAAAACTGGATTTTAGTAACAAGAATTTAGTGACTTGCTGCCCATGTCTCTAATCAGCGCGTCGCTAAATGGCATTTAGTGACGTGTTATAATAAATGATCTCTTCCTTAGGGAGGTGCACTACAAGAAAACTGGATTTTAGTAACAAGAATTTAGTGACTTGCTGCCCATGTCTCTAATCAGCGCGTTGCTAAATGGCATTTAGTGACGTGTTAAAGTTTAACACGCCACTGATTAGTACTGACGTGTAAAATAGACATGTTACTAATTTTAGTCACTTGTCATATTTTCTATGTGGATTCGGATTTCAGCAATTTTTTATCTGAATTGTTAGCTGTTAGAATATATATTTTATATTATGTTGGTTTATTTTCTTAGAAAAATATTTCGCACTTAGGTTTGATAGTAATCGAATCTTTATATTCCTTGTAGGGTTTATTTCATTCCTTAATTAGTTTAGGTCAACTTATTCATCACTCTTATAATACAGTTTACTATAATACAATTTGATCAAAATGTAGCCCATACGTCTCTTCCGCTCCCGCTTTGTCTCCTCTTTCATATTATTTTAGTTTATATTGTATTCTACATGGTATCAGAGCTTAAGGTCATAAGTTCAAATATTGATTCAACAATTCACCTCACATTTATTCTACGTGTTTATTAAATTTATTATATACTATCAGCTTTTAGGACAAGTGACATTTTAACACAATCCGATTGAAGAAAAAAAAAAAAAAAAAAAAAAAGTGAGCAGAGCTTTTATATATGGAGCCCTCCTATCCTAACAAATAAGTGAATTTCCTGAGACCAGCTTTAACAGATAAATATTGCTGAAAATCTCTACCAAAGAAGATAGAGATGCTCCCACACTAGTTAATTTGCTCAATTCATAATCCCAAAAATAAACGAGCTAGGATAAAACTGAATGCCTGCCACACCTTACTCGATTGCCACCTAACCTAATTGGGCCAGAGCTCCAGCGTGGATGAACTGGATTTATGAGCTACCGAGACCTTGACAAGCTACAGTACTAAGCAACAGTGTTGGCATGTCGAGATATTTGCGGGGTTTTTAAGACTGACGAGACCTGACTGCATGCTGTACGTAGGTGTCGATCATTTCCATATCTTATCCTTTCAGTCCCATTTGCCAACCTTTATGAAGTACCGCGTGCTTCAGCAATCTCATTCCTCTGTCCCAGTCTCTCCACGTTTCACCGTCAGTTGCCGACACACGTCCTGTAAAGAACCAGCCGACCAGCGCAACAAGCATAGGATTATCAGAGTGCAAATCATGTCTGCGCGAGTGTCTGCATGCACGTGATTTCCCGTAAAGTCCAGGTTCCAACAACCCAACCAAATGAGGATATGCTTTTCGACTATCTATGTATTACTTTTCTTTTTCTATTTTATAATTGAGTGAGTGAGTGAGTGGAACTGTGGAAGGAAGAAGAGGAGAATTAAAGAGATTCAAATGAAAAGATATGCAACTATTTTTTTTTATGATGCATGTGTGCTACCAATGTACGCCTTTTTGTAATTATATCTCTTCACAAATACCAAAATATGGCCCAAAAGCTTTTCTATGGCTGTGGCGGAGTTAAGGGAGCTGGCGGGCCATGGCCCCAAAGCTAGGTAAGAAAAATATATGATCGTCCCAAAACTAGGAAGAATATATATATATATATATATAATATATATATTTGGGTCTTTATTTGCTTTAGAAAGTCATAGATATAGACCAAATTTTAAAAAACTTCCAAACCAGTGACTTCAAATACCGTATGGGATTTGAATTTTAAAAGTCAACTAAAGAAAGAATCTATGAAAATAATTCTCTTGGAAGGCATCTCTCTCTCTCTCTCACGAACATCACACACAAAACTATGAAGTAGGCAGAAAAAATTGGTTGGGAGGCTTGAAGCTAGCTCACCTCTCTCATTACATTAATGTTCATCTGCTTATTTTCGAAGCTTAGTTTATTTAGATGGGTCTTAATTAGTGCTGTAATTTTTATTTTTGAACCTCTATTACTTCTAGACCTACTTGTATAATTAATCCACTTTCTTCAATAAATTTTTTATCTTCGATTTTATGAAATATTTAATTCTTATTTTGTATTTCTTTTTTCAAGTTAAGAAAAGAAATATTGAAGAGGAAGAAAAATTCTATCCAATTTTCATTATGTGGTCATGGGTGTGTTCAGTTTTATTATGGAGTACTAATATAGATTTCATTGGATATAATGTGTAGGGAGATACGATAACTGTGTTGAGTGTACACGTGAGTGTAAAATGATTGAGTGGAAATATATCATAAGTGTGAGTGGTTAATATATCATAATTGAGTTTAAATTTATAGGGCTTCAGCTTTTGGGTTTGGTGGTATCTATACTCGTTATACTATGGTCTCACCGAAAGGAGATATGATATCTTTACAACTTCTATATAATCCTTGTACAACTCTAGCATATTGGAATTGTACAAGAGTTGTACATAAGTTGTAAAGGTAGCATATCTCCATTGAAGGACCCTCAATGTGTCAATCTCTATAGCAAGTGGTATCAGAGCCGATTAATATCTAATAAGAGAAATGATCCCTACACTCATTTCTCACAACAGCCCCACAACAAGCTGACGTAGCTGGGAATATTTTATTATTTTTTTTGTTTTCTTTTGTTTTCTTTTTGTAAAAAATATTAAAATATTACCAGCCACGTCAGCTTGTTGTGGGGCTGTTGTGAGAAATGAGTGTATGGATCATTTCTCATCTAATAAAAAGCAATATGGGTAGACCATATGATGTTTAGTTATGACATGAATTAAAACATATAGTATATCTATATTGTATCTATGATGACATTGTCAAATGACAAATTATTACATTGCATTTATGTATGCGATTTATAAATAACTAAGTTTACTACATTATAACATGTCACTGTCTACATTGTTTTATAATTGGACTACATTTATATGTTGGATTTTTGAGATGGACCTCAAGGCTGAAGCGGTAATTTGCCGTAGTGATATCAATTCGGTTATACTTGAGTACTGATTGCAAGATTTTGAAGATCATTCATGGTAATTAAAACTTTTGGGTGTTGTTATAGGCTTAGTATTTGAGGCTTGATTGTGTATTAAGATTTAGTTTTGATATTTTATATCGATGATATGCATAGTGTGATTTCAATTAATGTAATGATTCCTAGTAGATGCTCTGGTTGTAATTAATGTTGGTATAACATTTAATGTTTTCGCTGCGCAGTATTATCTTTTTTAGGAATAGAGATCCCTGAGTCTTATCTCTTGTGAAATAAGATTGGGATATGAAACATGAAGTTAATTAATTTCTCAGGCATTACAGTAACCGTAACTGATATTAGAGACCCATCATCAAGTAACTATAACACATACCGACACCTCTTTGCAAGGTAGCCATACTCAGATCGGAACCCGTTACCGAGTAATTCGTACTGCCTACCGACTCCCTTCTCATGGTAATCATAACTCATTCCATATATTATAACATACTATATTGTTTCATCATCTTTCATAGTTACAACATGCTTGGTACATAAAACATAATTTAGCATTGGAAATATCACTCACATCATGTCAGAAAATCATATCATTTCTTGTTGTGAGAACATCTTCAATTTTCATCTGTTACATCATGTAGGAAAGTTTATTTGTAATTCCATAGTGAGTTTACTTTACCTCGAACTTTTATTCTCAAACCTGAACGTATTGCCTAACCTTTTTTTACTGATTTTTTTTCTTATCACTTATTAGATATAAAATGGCTTATCACTTGATTTAAGAACTTGAAAGAATAAGACTTGTAGGAGGGAGAAGGAGAGGGATAGAGAGAGAGAGAGTTGAAAATTATAAAGAGTGATTTGTATTGGAATATGATACCAATAAATCTGGGCGTTGAAGAGTGATTTAGTGTTGGAGCATATTGGAGACAAAATTTTCATGTTCTATTGGCAATTTATGAATGTGAAAAGGAGAAAGTGAACAAGTTGACATTCCAAGAATTTATATACTTTAAAAAATTATAACGATGAGGGCTTTAATTATTAACTTTCAAAGAAATTCCATTCTTTATGAACATGAATTGTATACACAAGAAGAATTGAAATGATCACATGTCTAGAGTCAATTAATCCTCGAGCTCATGTTTAGAGATTTTACCATAATTGAGGCCTAATTAGAGTTTTTTTTTATTATTATTAACTTTTATTATATTAATTTTTAAAAAAATATTATTATACAATTATTAATTTGAAGACTTAATTAGAGATTATTTGTTAACTTTTTACCGGATGGGAGTTATAAGGAATAGGACATTAAGAAATCTAATTTAGGCCATTAAATATTGAGACTTGCTACACAGGAGACGCTCATCCATCCCCTGTGAGCATTTTATTGTAAAAAAATAATTTTTTATTAAAAAGTTGGCTTTGATGTCCCATCAAAGCTAACTTTTTTAATAAAATTTATTTTTTTATTATATATAGGTGATGGAGGACGGATGAGTGTTCCCATTCAGCAATTCCCTTAAATATTTCATTCGAGGGAATCTTTTTTGGAACGTTAAAAAATCTTTGTTTAGAATAAACTTTTATTATACAATTATTAATTTATGAAGAGTTGAGCCGGCCCTAGGCATGGCCATTGGCCACCACAAAGGAGCCATTATCATAAAATTGAAAGCCCGAAATAGACAGTTAAGAGATAGGAAAGGGCGCTTGATATTGGATATGGTTGTTGGACAACCTGGATACCATGAACAGCTGTGCCTAACCAAACAATTATTTGACCGACAAGGAAAGGAACGAATGAGGGGGGGACACGGCATCACCCTAACCAAGCTTTGTACTGGATATTCAGCCCAGGCCGCCCACGTGTCGGTAGTTGGGACTGGATCGAGCTGCGATGAGGCCTTGAAATCAGAGCACCTCTGGGTACTGTCCTACAAAAGTAGGACTCAGAAAAAACAGAGTGGGGTGCAGCCTTTTGGTTCCGCAAGAAAGAGCGAAAGGAAGTGTAACTAGATTCACATTGCCCTGTCACTTGTCATGTCGAACGCCCCGCCCCCCCCCCCCCCATAATACTTTCAATCAATCTGTGGCCGTTAGTTTACCTTTTTATTTTTATTTTTTATTTTTTTTACTTTTAGGGGAATTATAGAAGACTTTTCTGTCACTTTGAGTTAACAACAGGATGTACTTCTCCTAAAAGAGGGTTGTGAAAGATTTGGCACTTAGATCGTGCAAGATACGCACGTAGATAGGTGTGTTTGACAAGTTCTCCTGTTTTTTTACCCTTTTTACTTTTTTTCTTTTTTTTTTTCTTTTTTTTTTTTTTTTTTTTTTTTTGGCGTAGCATACACTAAATTATTTGAGTTTCATTGTCTTGTTTGGTAGGGAAAAAAAAAAATTGGTAGTGTGATATGAAAGTGATAGATGCGATATAAAGTAAAAAGAATTTGTATAGAAAAGTGAAAAAGGTTTATTTTGTAGTGAATTTTTTTTATTTAAATAATAATAAAAAAATTATTGATAGGATATAAAGTTTGGCAAACTACTCAAACTTTTCCTCTATTTTTTTCACTTCTCTAAAAAAAAACATTCTAACTTTTTTACACTTTTTATTTCACATCAATCATTTTTTATTATTATTCAAATAAAAAAGCCAACTACAAAACAAAACATTTTCACTTTTCTATAAAACATTCTCAAATTTTATATCACATCAATCACTTCTTATTACACAACACACAAATATTCTCCAACAAAATTACTTACCAAACAGGCCCAGAATATTTGTTGTGGAATTGTGTTGTGGAATATTTGTGTGTTGTATAGTATGAAGTGATTGATGTGATATAAAATTTGAGAATGTTTTATAGAAAAGTGAAAAAGTTTTATTTTGTAGTGAGTTTTTTTATTTGATTAGTAATAAAATATGATTGATGTGATATAAAAAGTGTAAAAAAGTTAAAATGTTTTTTATTTGATTTTTTTGAGAGAAGTGAAAAGAAAAAGAGAGAGAGTTGGGAATAGTTGTCAATCAAGCTCAGAATGTTTTGAAGTTAATTGTTTTTGGATAAGTGAAGAGGGAAAGGGAACATTTTAATTCCCTTGCCAAACAAGCCCTTAAATATGTAAAATGTGTGTGTTTGATAAATGGTTGTGTTGTGAAATTCTTGTTTGAATATTAGTAAGAAGTGATTGATAGGATATAAAGTATAAACAAAGTTTGGAATTGTTTTATAAAAAAATGAAAAAGAAATTTATTTTGTAGTGAATTTATTATTATTATTTTTATTTGAATAGTAATAAAAAATTAGAATGTTTTTTATTTGACTTTTTGAAAAGAAAACCCCAATTTCATTATTATAATTCTTCCAGTCCTACAAAGTTCTATAGTTTGTGTATCAACCCTGTAGGAAGGAAGATGTGTCAGTTTTTAATTTTGATTTGAACATGGCCGAGTTTCTTGGTTGTTTCTACTTAGGGTGCTTCATACTCATTATAGGTAGTGGGGTACAATTTTAAAATCGCTCTCTAAATTTAATTTTATATATATGCAAAGTACACATATACAAAAAAAAAAAAAAAAAAACACAAAAAAAACAACACAAAAAAAAAACACAAAAAATTATAGAAATGTAAAATACAAAAGATAAAAAACAAAATTTAATCTAAACATTGATCCAACCACAGCTATAGAATGGATCCTCGAAGGTGAAGAAAGCAATTGGGAAAAGCTGCCAGCAAAATTAGTTGGAGTGGCCCAAGGTGGACGTCGTGGGTATTAATAAAGGAAACCCTATTTAACTTAGTTCTAGCCGGAAAGACTAAGAGGTAATTAATGTATATATGCAAAGGAGACACCATTTGAGCCAATAAGGCAAAAAAATCACAAAATTAGATATTTTTTAGGTTCATATTCGAATTTAAAATTTTTGTCGGACCAAAAAGATTTTATAAAGGAGATCCAAAAGAACTGTGATGGAGGAGATCCAGAAAGAGCGGTGGCTCATATGACCCCAAACAAACGAGTAGAAAAACTAGAGAATAAGAAGAAAAGGAAGTAAGAAAGAGAAGAACTGGAGGTGTACAATGTACATGATGGTTGTGGGGTGGAGAGGATCGAGGGAAGAGGCCCTAGGTGATCTAAGAGTGGAGTAGGTTTGAAATTATGATGTTATCAAACCAACCAATTATTACAATATTCTTTGGAGTCACTCACAGTCGATATTGTTTAAAATTTCTCACAAATTTATGCAATCCTATATATATATGTGACTTCTCTATTGCTATTGGACTATTGAAAGTACTCCAAGTGTTTTTTTTTTTTTTTTCTTTTTGTGCTCCTTATATATGAAATTATGATGTTATCGCTATATATATGCTTAATTTTTCATAAAACAAGTTAAGGTGCTTTGCATGGCACTCATAGTCATTGACATTTCACAAATCGCTCTTACGAGTTTTACGTTGGTTTTTATGCTGCGGATCAAGATTTTGGCTAATTCTTTTTCTTTCTTTCTTTTCTTTTTTTTTTTTTAAAAAAAAAAAAAAAAGAAGGAGAGAGAGAGAGAACAAGATGGTGTTAATTTAACATGTAAGCAATGCCTGCAGCGGTTTAGCTAACGTCTATAACTTTGAAATCCACTTAGTTTTTTAGCTCCAAACTCTAGTTAGGCTTGCCCAATGATATATATATATTGAACCGTTGCTTAAGTTTCATTTGTTATAGATTTTACCGATTCCTTTTGCACCTTTAAATTTCGGCACCAAATCTTGATATTAAACAAAACCTAAATGGGTAGACATTTCCAACGATTCCGACATGTCTAACGTTCTTTTCTCCAAAGAAATGAACAACAGCTGAAGTTGGATTAGATTGTTTTGATATTCTCTATGGTAATCATCAAAGCCATAATCATAAAACAAGTTAGTTAAGGTGATTTGCATGACACTCGTAGTCATTGACGTTTCGCAAATTGCTTTTAGTAACAACCCATACAACTTCGACGTTAGATTTTCTGCTGCGGATCAAGATTTTGGCTAATTCTTGACAAAAAGAACAAGATGGTTCTAATTTAACATATAAGCAGCGGTTTAGCTAGCTGCTAAAACTTTGGTTAGTCTTGCCCAATTATATATATCGAACCGTTGCTTAAGTTTCAATTGTTATAGATTACCGATTCCTTTTGAACCTTTAAATTTCGGCACCAAATCTTAATATTAAACAAAGTCTAAATGGGTAGGCATTTCCATACTATAACATTTCCAACGATTCCAAAATGTCCAACGTTCTTTTGGTGAAAAGAACGGTAGCTTTGGAGAGAAGAACGGTAGCTGACGTTACACTAGATTGTTTTGATATTCTTTGTGGTAATCATCAAAGACATGGTCATAAAACAAATTAAGGTACTTTGCATGGCACTGGTAGTCATTGACATTTCACAAATTTCTTTTAGTAGCAACCTATACGAATATTTCAACGTTGGTTTTTATGCTGCGGATCAAGATTTTGGCTAATTCTTGAAAAAAAGAACAAGATGATGCTAATTTAACATATAAGCAGCGGTTTAGCTAGCTGCTAAAACTTTGAGATCCACTAAGCTTTTTAGCCTCCACCTCTGGTTAGTCTCACCCAATTATGTATATCGAACCGCTGCTTGAGTTTCATTTGTTATAAATTACCGATTCCTTTTTCACCGTTGAATTTCGGTACCAAATTTTGACATTAAACAAAACCTAAATGGGTAGACATTTCCAACGATTCCAACATGTCTAACGTTCTTTTCTTTGAGAAAAGAACGGCAGCTGACATTGCAGTACATTGTTTTGATATTTTCCATGGAAATCATCAAAGACGTGGTCCATTGACAGCTCCCCTAACGGTTCCCCAAAGAAATCAGAAAGTTTCTGAGAGTTGTCTATTCACCACTCAAATATGCAGTCAACTTTCCCAACTCTCCCTCCTTTCTTTTCTCAACACATCATTTCTGTCATTGTCATCTAAAGGAAGGGGATGACAGTAATTTAGTCCAACTCATGATTCTCTATAATTGATGGCAATATTCATCTAAAAGAAGCAGATAACTCATAGCAGTCAAAGGAGATTAGTTAAAAACTCTTTTATAATGGAGAAAATTTCCGGATATTTTCTAGCCCTACATTTAGAATTTATCATGAACAAAAGTACCAGAGGTTAGGAGATGTTCCTTTGCATATTTTCAGTTGAGAAACCATTTTAGCAGCTATTCCTCAATTAATTAAAGTCAGTAAAAGGTAATCAGTATCATATTTCTTTTGTAAGGAATAACATATTCGGGACCTTAATTTGCTTCCGTCCATTTACTATAAACAAAGGTCGTACGTATACCTTACCTAAGAGAAGTGATATATACTTTGAACAAAATGGAAGAATTGTTTTTGTTCCATTTTACATGCTATTGAGCCGTAATTATCCATTATCAAAAGAATATACTCTCACTCTTTTGTGTGAAATAATTCTTCCATTTGAGCTCAAAACATTAGAAAACCACCTTCCAAGCCCGTTCCTTCTACAGTTCTAGCAATTCGATCATTCATGCAAAACAGTTTAATTTAAAACTTTCTTCATTCAGAATATATATGCTACTTAAGCATATGGACAGAATTTTCAAATTAATCAAAATCAGAAATTGGAATCCTGCTCAGTTTTTTTTTTTTTTTTTTTTTTTTAAAGTATAATGAACTGTCACGATCAATGCCTTGTCATGAAGGTATATATATATTGGGAGTTGATTGGGGTACAACTCCATCACAACTTGGCTACAACCCTCACTCACAATGGGGTGGGACCCACCCCATTGTGAGTGGGTTGTGGCCAAGTTGTACAAAGGAGTTGTACATTTAGCATTTTCCTATATTGCATAATTGATTAGGTTTGCCCATAAGTGATTTCAGAAGTTCAAGTTTGACTGTTGACCATAACTATTAAAAGGTGTCATTCCACAAGCCAATAATTAAGTTTGTTTCCGAGACGGGACAGTAAGCATGCATGCTCCAACCACGGCACCTTCATGATATAGATAGAAACATAACTGCCTTGTCGTTGTCACTCTCATTGGTAAATGGTGAGTTGAAATTGGATTGAGAATGAAAGATCCCCTACCCAAGTATGGGTTAATTAATTCGTAAAAAGCTTAGCTCAAGTAGATAGGCTTTGAGAGTACAGACACATTAATGGAATTATGTTAGTTGAGTGGATCAAACCTTATACATAAAGATCGATAAATTGTTTAAGTTTAGGACATAAATTTCTTACAAATTCAGGTGTAGAAATTCATTAACCTCAGTATTTAAAAATATTATGTGTCCCTTGATCATGTAGAAGCACCGTTTTTATTTTTTATTTTTTATTTTTTTATTTTTATGTTAATAATAATAATAATAATAATAAAAAACTATGTGAGAAACACATGCTATTAAAAAAAAAAAAATTACTTCTCACATGTTAAGAGAAACATGACATTTTAAAGATTGGGTTCAAAGAATATTCCCACAATCCAGTTTGTAGAAAATTTATGCTCTTGATTTTAGGATTTTATCTTAATTTTAAGATTTTATATTTTGAATGTCAAGGCAAGACAAGGGAATGTGAGGTGCAACAAAAAACTCCAAGGACGCAACCATTGTCATTTCCCGTATCTTCCAAGGCAAGGCTTGGGGATTGGGGCGGGGGCAGGTAGACTTGAGAAGGTATAAATTGTACGAGTAATTCTACTCGACACTCTGTTGTCCCTCTAGCGTCCATCCCCGCTGACGTTGCACCACACCATGTCATACCTTTTAAAAAAAAAAAATAATAGTGTAAGATTTTAGAACTACATATTTCTCCCCATCAATATTGTGGGATCATTTTATTCATATTTATAGTAACTATACAACCATTCAACTTCTTCTACAATTATTCACCTCTCATCTCACTATACATCTTTTAACGTTTTGTATTCAATGTATCATACGAACTCTTCATCTGTCTAATTATTATTATTTTCAACTATGAATGACTTTTCATTGTCTTCATTAAAATGCTTGTCATTACTAATATGAGCTGTATCTTTAACATGCCCCCGCAAACTCAACGAAAAGGGACAAACGTTGAGTTTGGAGCGAAGAGTGAGGGACGCCATTTGGGTTTGCAAAGGGAATTGCGGTTATATCCCAATTATTAATAATGAAACTACCAAAGCCAGCAGAGACTCTCTGAAATTGAGAGATGGGAAGTAGAAAAAGATCCCAATTGATCATTTAGTTGAAAAATAAGTCCAATTCCTCTTTGGATGAATTGCACAATTTGTGCTAAGAAGACCGTCTTGCTATGAATTTCACTGCATTTGAATTCCAAGCCAAATCATTAGGAGATCTGTTGAGGAACTTCGAGATGGAGGCAGTTATGTAAGAGACAAAAAGGTAGAAAGATGTAGGGGTCAGCAGAAAAACTGAGGCATGGATGCATAGCAGTGTGGACCCAAGGAAAAACAGTAAAAACAAAGAGACCCTAAACAAAGCCATTAACCTAATTTAGAGGTTGGGTAAAGTGAGCCGAGAAAGGAAAAGTCCTTTGAGATTTGGGTAGTGGTTTACATAATCAGTGAAAGAAACAATGAGTGAGAAAGGTTGCATTGGCAGAGGAGCCCGAGAGATCTAGAGAAGTAGAGAGGTACTCTAAACACATTTCATGCTTTAATAAATAGGCATATAAATCATTCAAAGACATGGGTTCAGGACATAAGAGAATGCCATCAACATAACCAGGAGATGATGAGCTTTGAAGTAGGGAAGAAATTGAACATGCCACATTAAATAGTTGTTGCGAGTTAATTTATGTTGAAAATATTGTTGCATATTTGGGAGAGAGACAATGGAGAGAGTGAAGTTTGGCCTCGTTACACTCGGGTATGGGATAGAAGGGGCTTTGATTTGTGAAACTAAGAGGGTAACCATAAGAGATACAATGCAATAGAAAGTTGCATGGAAGATTTGGTGAGAAAAATATTTGATATAGAAGAACCTTGTTGAAGCCATAAGAGGAATTGACGTTTTGATGGCCAAAATGGAATCAACAGACATTAAGTCAAAACGGGCATTAAGGATGGTGAAGAACACCACATCATTGGTGTGTCATTCTACTAATGATAGGGATAGTAAAAAAAAGAACTGGTTATCAATGAGCAGAAACTATAAAGCAAGAATTTAACTATGTGGACCCATTAATGGTTGACGAAGATGACAGAATCGTAGAAGATGGTGGGATAGCCATTGAGAAGAAAACAAAATAGAGGATCGAAGAAAAACAGCAGTGGTGCATTAGAAGGCTCTGATACCATGAAAGAAAAGATAATGCTATAGAAATACATAATGAAAATTGGAATAAAGAAAATAAGAACAAAGACTTTACATGGTTTGGTCTGTGACCTACGTCCACAAGATAAAGCCCAAAGGGCTACATGTTGCTCTTATTCCTCTTTAGAACTACAAGTTTCTCCCTATGAATATTATTGGATCATTGTATTCATATTTATAGCAACTACACAACCATTCAACCTCTTCTACAATTATGAATGATTACAACTATTCACCCCCTATCTCACTATACATCTTCTAACGTTTTGTATTCAATATATCATTCTAATTATTATTATCTTCAACTATGAATAACTCTTCATTGTCTTCATTGAAATGCTTGTCATTACTTGTTAGTTTGTAATTGGCTTCATTCTGTTGGACAAAATCACTTTTATGTAATGATGCTTTTAAACAGGGATTCTGCTATTCAGAGGTCATCTAGAAGATTCTACACAGTCTACAAGTTAGAAAAATCGGATCCCTTTTAGCCCTTCGGACGACGTGATATACCATCCGGACGCCCAACTGTCCAAAGCATCATTCGTCCGGACGACGAGAACTTTCCGTCCAGACCTTCCTCTGTATCAAGAAGCTTCGAACTGTTCCAGCTTGCATCCGTCCGAACGTTTCAGCAGCACGTCCGAACGACACTCAGTGTTCGACCAGCTATAGGATTTCTTTCCAAAACACAGATATGGGAAGATCGCTGCAACCGTCCAGACATGTGGATTCCCGTCCGGACGCGCTCATCCATATGGCAAGTTGCGCACTCAAAATTCAGACGTCCGGGCGATAGCCTTCATGGTCCGGACGCGTGATCTACTTATATGGAAATTGCGTGCATTTGATCAGTCGTCCGGATGACCATTCCCTTGGTCCGGACGCGCGAAGCCTTGATATGGAAATTGCGTGCAGCTAAAGTGTGACCGTCCGGACGACAAGGCAACAACGTTCAGACACGGCTCAAAACAGGAAAGAATTTCAGGGAAATTTTGGGAAGCCGATCGTACAGTTGTCCTTCTGGACGTCTTATGTCTATCGTCAGGACGGGGTCTAGGTTTATCAAGCCAAATGCTCTTTTGAACCTGCAGCCTATAAATAGAGGTCCCTAGGCTAGAGAACTGCAAGAATTCAGTATTGAATTCCTTAGTGCTTAGAGAGTTATATTGTAAAGTTATTATCGTGAGTTAGTCTCTCTTAAGCCATTGTTGTGTGTGCTGTTACTGCGCTGATCTGAAGTCTATCTTAGGGGTTGGCCTAAAGGTAAATGATTCCATTGAAGACCCCTTTAGGTAGAAGACCTGGTTGGGAGGCGTTCGTGTTGGGTTATACGTTAGAGTGCAAGGTACGACCACTGCATCAGGGGTATGTGAGTGCTACTACTTTGTAACTAGTCTTGTCTTTTGAATAGTAGATATCCTGGGTTTGGCTGCTCCGGAGTGTTTTTTCTCTTATTGAGTTTCCACTTCGTTAACAAAATTCTTGTTAACACTTTATGCACACACACACACACTTGTTTTATATTAGAAGTCACTTTATTTTTTTCAATTGGTATCAGAGCCTGGTACACTCTGTTTAAATTCAATTCTTGAGTGTTACTCTTTTTGACTTCTATTTGATAAAATGTCTTAAAGTCTTAATATTGCTCCTGCCTTTGATGGTACGAACTATGGCTATTGGAAAGCTCTTATGCAGTTCTTTTTAAAATCTATTGACTGTTGGAGTATTGTTGAAACTGGTTGGACTAAGCCAGTTGATGCAACTCTCAAACTAGTCACTGAGAAAAACGCGCGACTTTCCAATAATAAAGCCCTCCATATTCTTTGTCAAGCACTTTCACCATTTGAATTCGCAAGAATCTCAAATAATGAATCCGCTAAAGAAGCGTGACAAATTTTGGAAACAACATATGAAGGCACCAAACTTGTTAAATCTACCAAACTTCAAATGTTGATTTCCAAATTTGAAGAAATTAAGATGTTGGAGGATGAGACATTTGGAGAGTTTTACTCCAAGATGAGGGACCTAAGAAACCAAATGGTGAGTCTTGGGAAAACCGTCTCGGATGTAAAACTCATCCGTAAAATTCTAAGATCTTTACCTAAGCGTTTCAAGATCAAGGTAACTACAATTGAAGAAAGCAAGATCTGGAAAAAATGAAGATTGAAGAGTTAGTGGGATCTCTTCAAACTTATGAGCTGTCCTTGCCCCCAGTTAAGAAGCTGAAAACCATTGCCCTGAAAGCTTCCAAGAAGAAGGTCGAAGTCTCATCTAGAGACGACTTTGAGGATGAAGAAAAGCTGTGGCCATGCTAGCCAAAAATTTCGGTAGATTAATGAGAAATGGGCGGTTCAAGAAGAAGTTTTCCGAAAAAATGAAGAAGGTCCCCAAAGAAGCTGAACCTGAGGAAGCAGAGAAGAAAGATCCCAGAGGCCCAAGATGTTATGAATGCTCAAGGTTTGGGCATATACGGGCTGATTGTGGAAATCTCAAGCAGGGTAAGGGGAAGGCATATAACGCGACTCTCAGTGATGAGTCCGAAGAAGAAAAAGCTCCTGAGTAAGAGAAATTCCTATCCTTTGTGGCTCCGCATGTAGAAGAAGAAGATTCTTACTCAGAGCACAGTGATGATGGGGAAGAACTCAAGGAGGCTTATAAAACCCTCTATATAGAGTTCGAAAAGTTGAGGGAAGGTCGCAAGCAGCACATTCATGATCTGAACAGTTTGCAGACTGAGAAGAGTTCATTGCTGCGCAAAATAAAAGAGCTAGAGGAGAAGCTACTAGAGACACAACTCCAATTAGAAAGAGTCATTGATGAAAAGCTGGCTCACATGTTATCAATCCAAAAGAGCCCAACCGACAAGACTGGTCTCGGGTATGTAGCTCCTTCTTTTGATATTCCCTATACTTCCAGGACTGTCTTTGTTAAGCCTACAGTCTCAGAGCCTCCCCCCACTGTTGAGGATAAAGGGAAGTACAAAATTAATGGAGATGTTCCGGGCACTCAGAAGCCCCCTTCCATCAGAAAATCTCCTATATGCCATCATTGCGGTTTAAGTGGGCATGTCCGACCCAGTGCTCCCTTTTTAAAGTATAAAAAGCAAAGGTCAGGAAAGAAGTGCCCAGACAAGCAAATTATGGCACAAGACCTCTGACCCAGCATCACACTCCATGGCATCAGGGTCCTTACCAGACTCCATGGAATCAAGCTCCATAGGATCAGACTCCTTATCAAGCCCTATGGCATCAAGCTCCAAGGCACCAGGCGCCTTAGCATCAGCGGCCTTAGCATCAGCGGCCTTAGCAGAGATTTGTTCCTACCAATCATAGTGGTAAATTCAAGTTCAACAAATCCAAGCATTCCAAAAAGCCGCAGAAGGTGGAAAATGATCTATACTGCAGGGAGCCACCGATTTGGATGCAAAGCATGATGGAGTGGATGGGCTAATAGATGAAGTCCTGTCAGCAACCACCCATAGAAAGGCAGGATTGGGTCAGAAAGAAGGAAAAAGTGCACCCCATGAGGGGGAATAGACTCACCTAGTTGGTGAAAGTACTCCTACCTAGGATTTGGTTCCTAATCCTAAGCCATCAGGTTTGATTACTTGATCTTTTACTTATAGCTTGTGCTTACTATGCAATCTTGGAACCATACTTCTCTTTTGCCCCTATTTCTCTTGAGAGAATATTGCAGTTATTATCTGGGGAAGACAGAAAAAGCAGGTCGGGCGACTGTTTTTCTATATTGGCAACATTGAGCTTACACAGGTTTGATCATGCCTTGCTTGCGTATTGTATGATGTTATTTCCATATAGCATTCCTTATTAAATTAAAAAAAATAAAAATAAAAAATTGGGGAGAAAATGCAAGAAAACTGTTTTCTTTTCTTAGCATGTCAGATATTACTTGTGTTTTTATCTGATATCTCAATTCTTTATGCATTAATTAACTTTACTTAGATATGATTGAGAGTTTATGACTATATGTTTGCCAAGTTTTTTTTTTCCCTGTATATGCAAAAATTGGATAGCTTCTTTCCTCATGCGATGAAAATGTACACTATCCAAGACTCCCCTAAAGATACATATTTCCTTCTCTAACTTTTTGCTTCTGGAAATTCTGAATAAGAGAAGTGATTTTTGATAAGATAGTCAAATTGACCAAAATGCTAGTTGAACCTAGAACCTAAAAATTCTGGCACACTCTAGGTTACGGCATCAAAAGAATCAACCAGTTACTCTTATGAATTCTGTGCTATGTACGTATATTCACTGCTTATGTGCTGAATTAGCAATATACCTTGTCCTTCATGGTGCAAGTAAAATTTTACCTTGTCCTTCATGGTACAAGTAAAACAATTAGGTGCTGCATCTTAGGGGGAGTGTATCAGATAAGGGTGGCTAGGCCCTAGTACCTTATAAGGTTTGACTTTTAACTGATCTTTCACTAATTTTCTCTCCTGTCTAGAAAATCTGGTTGCTTCTCGTCATATCAATGAAATTCATACCTTTTGGGAAATGTCTTCATACACACACGCATTGCATGAGTTGAGAAATCTATTTAAATTTTCTATCTACAGGAAAATCTTTGTGCTGATTGAACTCTGAACTCTCTTTTATATCTCTGCGTAGTTTTGAGATGCTATTTGATTGCCTTATTAGTTGATTATACATGTGTGTTTTGAAGCTGACCTTAGGAAAAATATTTTATGCAAAATTTTCCTTTAGTTTCTATCTTTTCAGTGTGACACGTCCGGACGGGTGTGGCTCAAACGGCCGGACGGTAATGTTACACTTCCGGACGCGAGCGGCTCCGACGGCCAGACAGTAAGGTTACACGTCCGGACGCAAGCGGCCTGTCGCATGCTCATGTGGCAACGCGCGTCTGGACGGGTTAATGAGCCGTCCGGATGGGGGACCCCACTGGTTTTAAAAACCCTAGCCGCCGCATCTTTCAGCTACCCCACTCAATTTCTCTCCTTCTTTTGGTGTTTAGTGCATGGTTTCTCGAGATTTTTGCTTTATCTCGCCTTATTTTGTCCTCTTGTGCTTACATCTGTTCTCTCCAAGTATATTTTTTGCCCTTCGTATTCCTTTTAGTATTTTGTTATCTATTGGAATATTTTATCTTTGGAGAATGTTTTTTTTTTAGATAATAAAGTGGATATTTGTGATATCTGTTGTATTGGGATTATCTTGTTTCCGTAGTATTTTGGACTGTATTGTGTTTTTGCTGGATGTAATTTTTGGAAATGTCCAATTTACTGCCGTTTTAAAGTCGGATTTTCTTTTGGAACTAATAAGAAACTGATCTTTTTGGATTATTTTTGGCAATCTTGTTGGTTATTTTTTGCAGAACCATGTCTGCTGGCAGTCCACAACGCAGGGTTCGACAGAGGACAGATGGAGAGTTGGCAGCTCTGAGAGCTAAAATCATGAACAAATTTGTCATTGCTGAACGGAACGGGTTCGTGCAGATATTATGGTGGCCCTGCTAGACAGCATTCATGATATCATCTAGACCTATCACGGGGACTACCTCCACAACTGTGCTTGAGTAGTCCTCACCAGATTGGTCCGCCTATTTTATGCCAATCTTGAGGTCGTGCAAGATGAATCTGGATGATGACTGTGGGTTGGTTCTTCAGTCCTCTATGGATGGTCACGTCATTACAATTGATCCTCATATCATCAGCCAGATCATTGGGGTACCCGTGCTTCAGCAGTCTACCAGCCAGTATAATGAGGTAGTCTTGCCTCCGTCTCTAGATGATCTTCGAGAGTTCTATCAGAATGTGCCTCACGGAGAGGAACGTGCCACTTCCATCAAGATTGGTGCCCTATCTGCCCCACACCGCATGCTTGCCAAGATTGTCCAGCACAATCTCCGGCTCGTTGTGAGGCGCAGTGATTTGATTTTGAAGAGGGCCCAGTTTGTATATGCCATCTGCCTTTGCTTGCCCTTTTGCCTGTGCAAGCATATTTTGGGAGTTATTTTGGAGGCTCGTGATGAGAACAATACCGATCTCCTTTATGGTTGCCTGCTCACCCGAAAATAAAGATTCAGGATCCCATCAGCAAGCAGACGCTGATGAAGTCTAACACCCAGCTGAGGCGTGATGTCATGGATGATGCTCCACAGCCCCCTCCCATCCATGTCGTAGTTCCTGACATGGCATCCTCTTCACAGACTGCTCCTCCACAGCAGGATGCCAACGATGCTCGGATTTTGGAGGCTTTAGCTGCACTCTAGAGTGGCATGAGCACTATGCAGTTGACTCTTTCATCTTTGCAGTAGGAGGTTCACTCGATCAACCTCCGAGTGGAGCAGAGCCAGCTGGACATCCAAGAGTGTCTCAAGCATCATCTCCCATCCAACAGTGATGATGAGGACGATACACCGATGGTAGATGCATCCTGATTTTTTTTCTTCTTCGTTGTTGTTTTTGATGCATTTTGAGACATTTTGGTTATCTTTTTGATAATTTGCTACACTTGTTAAACTATTGGATGTTATTACTCTATTTACCCTGGTCCTTATGAGACATTTAGGGGGAGTAATATTTGTGTGTTTGATTCTTATTACTCTGTTTTACCCTTTGTCCCTTTATGACAAAAAGGGGGAGTAATTTTTATTTGGACCGGGATTGTATTTTTAACCGGTCAAGTGATTTTTGTCCCAAAATGACTAAAGGGGGAGTTTGTTAGTTTGTAATTGGCTTCATTCTGTTGGACAAAATCACTTCTATGTAATGATGCTTTTAAACAGGGATTCTGCTATTCAGAAGTCTTCAAGAAGATTCTGCACAGTCTACAAGTCAGAAAAATCAGATCCCTTGCAGCCTTCCAGACGATGTGATATACCGTCCGGACGCCCAACTGTCCAAAGCATGATCCGTCCGGACGACGAGAACTTTCCGTCCGGACCCTATTCTGTGTCAAGAAGCTTTGAACTGTTCTAGCTTGCATCCGTTCGGACGTTTCAATGGCACATCCGGAAGACACTCAGTGTTTAACCAGCTATGGGATTTCTTTCCAAAACATAGATATGGGAAGATCGTTGCAACCGTTCGGATGATGTGGAATCCTGTCCGGACGCGCTCATCCATAGGGCAAGTTGCACATTCAAAATTCAGACGTCCGGACGACAGCCTTTATGGTCCGGACGCGTGAGCTACTTATATGAAAATTGCGTGCATCTGATCAACCGTCCGGACAACCATTCCCTTGGTCCGAACGCGCGAAGCCTTGATACGAAAATTGCGTACAGCTAAAGTGCGATCGTCCAGATGACAGGGCAACACCATCCGGATGCGGCTCAAAATATGAAAGAATTTCAGTGAAATTTTGGGAAGACGATCGCACAATTGTCTGTCCGGATGTCTTATGTCTACCGTCCGGACGGCGCCTAGGTTTATCAAGCCAGACACTCATTTGAACATACAGCCTATAAATAGAGGTCCCTAGGCTTGTGAACTGCAAGAATTCGGTATTGAATTCCTTAGTGCTTAGAGAGTTATATTGTCGAGTTATTGTGCTGAGTTAGTCCCTCTTAAGCCATTGCTGTGTGTGCTGTTGCTGCGCTGATCTAAAGTCTATCTTAGGGGTTGGTCCTAAGGTAAATGATTCCATTGAAGACACCTTCAGGTAGGAGACCTGGTTGGGAGGCGTTCATGTTGGGTTACACGTTAGAGTGCAAGGTACGACCACTGCATCAAGGGTATGTGAGTGCTACTATTTTGTAACTAGTCTTGTCTTCTGAATAGTGGATATCCTAGGTTTGGCTGCCCCGGAGTGGTTTTTCTCTTATTGAGTTTCCACTTCGTTAACAAAATTCTTGTGTCTTTTAAATTTCGCATTGATATTATTTTGTTAACACTTTATGCACACACACACTTGTTTTATATTAGAAGTCACTTTATTTTTTTCATTACTAATGTGAGTTGTATCTTTAACAAATAATAAAAAATAAAAAACCCGCGTTTACACAAACACAACAACCATCTCTCCAAAAATATTTTTGCCCCCAAATCTTTCCCTTCTCCCTCCACCCCATCAACCTCCACCCACCATTCGTCGACCAACTCAACATTCCAAACAACACAGATCAAGCATCTAAGATTCGGACCCCACCTAGATTGAGAACATTCAAACTCATATTCTATATCCAAAAAAAAAAAACTCAAAAACCCATATCCAAAAATAAGAAGTGAATCTCAGCCACAATGTTCCCATATCTATTGGGCAGCCAAATCTCAGCAAAAAACAACTCAAAAAACCAAATCTATATGAAGGAGAGAAAATCAAAACAAAACAAAGAAGACCTTACGGTCGATGCCGGATGGAGTTGTCGACTGTGGAGGTGGTTCGGTTGGGCTCATCGCGGCGATACGGTGGATGGGTCGTTGGAGTCGTCGAAGCTGTATGGTGGATGGTGATCGCACGGTACCTTTTGGCCGGAGATGGACGAATCAGTGACGGTGCTAGGTGGTTGTCGAAGGTGCTCAATTGGTGGGTGGTAGTCAGTGGGGTAAAGGGAGGAGGGAAAGATTTCGCGGCAAAAATATTTTGGGAGAAATGGCTATTGTGTTCGTGTACACGCAGGTTTTATATATATATATATATATATATATATAAAGGGAAAGAAGGACCGACATGGCATGGTGCTACATCAGCGGGGAAGAATGCTGGAGGGTATTATAAGAACATTTCGACAAAAGGGGCCTTTTTGGCACTCTTTGGTAGTTTGGGAGGTCATATTAGTACACTTGGTAGTTCAGGTGGCTACTTTAAAAACGACTGGTAGTTTGGAGAGCTTTTTTTCTTTTTTTCTTTCTTTTTCTTTATATATATATATATATATATATAATTATCCCTTTTAAATGACTTAATACATTCGGCAAAAAAGTTAATGCCCAAAAAAGAGGTCGAATGAAGGCCCAACACCCAAAATGCCAAATTTAACAGCGATTATGCCGTATGCGACGTGTTATTGCTTTAAATAACCACTAACCGCTTAAGGCGGGGCAATTACAGTTATAAAAATAGAATAACTGTCTTTTCACCCTTAGATACACACACTCTTTTCTTTAAGAAATATTGACTTGACCGTCAAAGTCTAACTTGTTAGCCATGGGCCCACTCCACTTCAATTGTTCTTTTCTTATTTTGCATGTGATCATCGACGAGATGCTATGATCAATAGGTTTTATTTAAAAACTATTAAGGGAAAGGATTCAACTTAATTCCCACGATTTCATACAAATAAATCCATGAAAACACTTCCAAAATTTTAAATTTCTCATGTCATCTTTACACCATCAATTCGGCCAACTAGAATGAATGCATAGAGAATTTAAGGTATTTCTATTCTCATGCTTTTTTCCAATCGATCAAGATCCACTACAATTTCGAAAAAAAATGTAGATTCACAAATTATGTGAATTCAAGCCATTCTTTGCATCAAACTACTTGAAAAAAAATATTACCTATTAAAAATATGGCATGTTATCGAGGTATTCAAAAAAAAGTTTTATCCCAAAATGTTTTTTCTTCATTTTTGAAAACATGCTTCTTCTTAAATAAACTTAAAGACAATCTTTTTGCTCAAAGTTTTTTTAAGACATAAAGCGCAAAAACTTGATGAAAACATACTCAATTCTCATTGGTAGTATGTAATCTTTTTAATAAGTAGCATTTTTACGCCGTTCGATGAAAAAAATTACCTCAATTCACATAATTTAAAAATATTCAATTTCTTTGAAATTGTAGGAGATCCTTATCCTTTTCCAACACATGCCTATATAAAAGGTTCAAAATTCATTTCATTAAAAAAAAAAAAAATTGAATTCTTCACTAATTTATGCAAGTCTTTCCATATGTTCCATATGCATTATCTTCATTTAATTATAGAAGTCAATTTAGCCAAAATTTTGCACATACTTATACAGCTAGGATAGAAGTCAATTTAGACAAAATTTTTCAAACCTAATTTAATTCACTAACGTCATGGGTGTTATCTTTTAAGCAAAAAATTAATTCTATCTTTTATCATTACATGCAATATTTCCATGTTCATTATCTCCATGGACAAATCATTTAACTAAATAGGCACAAGTAAATATGAATTAGGACAGGATTTTACTCAATTTTTTTATTTTTTTTATTTTTTTTAAAAAAATGTAGTACATGCATATCTTGATAAATTATATATTAATGAATGGAAAGCGTCGTTCTTTTTGCATTTGGGTTGTAGGATAATAACTAGAACACTTGGCTCACACGAATCAACACACATGGCACCATTTTTCCACTTCGTTAACAAAATGTCTATCTCATTTAAATTCCGTACTTATGATATTTTTTACATATTGTTCACACACACACACACACACACACCGTAAATTAGAAGTCTATTTATTTTTCACAACTCATGTCATGCGTGTAGTGTGTGAAAGACATCAAAAAAAAAAAAAAAAGAACACCAAGTAGGTTATAGCAATTGAACAGCCTGGTAAGAGAATGTATAAATCATGGCAAGTCAAAAGTCAAACCTTATCTTACTAGGGGCTAGTCACCTTCATCCGATACACTCCCCCTAAGATACAACACTTATCTTTTACCTAGTACGTTAGTGGCCGTCTATTTCCGAAATGATTTGGTCACTGACTATTTCTTTAGGGACAAGTGTAAGAAACTTTTAAGAGCATATTCAGCATTAGACTTTTGATATCCATATTTTTCTGAGAATTAATTGCTGTCATTCTTGGTGCTATAACCTAAAAAAAATACCAGAATTTTTAGGTTCTAGGTTCAACTAGTGAGTTCATCAATTTGACTAACATACTAAAAGATTCTCTCAAAAAGGATATCCAGAGAAAAAAAATAATGTTCTTAAGGAAGGTTTGATAGTACACAATAGAGATAGCATGAAATGAATGAACTATCAAGCTTCAGATGTAGCAAAAAAAACTAAGTTGTCAAAGAAAGAAAAACATATTCTACATTCCACCCCCCCCCCCCCCCCTTCCCTTTTTTTTTTTATAAAAGAAACTTCACACAAAAAAAAAAATAAAGACAGCAAATAGCAGAAAAACAAAACAAGAGACATGCTTAGAGAGTGAAACTATAGAACACTAGACGAGAGTCTATTCCTAGCATGTGAGAAGACATGTTTAGAACATGTCACAAACACCAATGGTTTTCGTAAGGAATTCAAACCTGCCTTCATTTAGAGGTTTGATACCACTTGGAACTCAACCAAAGGTCCAAAACAGGAAAACAACCTCCTGACGTGTTTTTTCTGTCATCCGCATTACCAACCCGATCAACATTAGAATAACTTTGAAAGCAATATTAGACCTGCTAGTTGTTCTCTTAAAGATGTACAAACCATTAAATGTATAGAGATTTGAAGAAGAAAGACTTAGAGTATAGCACATAAATTACTCAAAAATTGATGCAAAGCATATGCAAACAAAAAAAGAAAAAAAAAAAAGAAAAAGAAAAATAAAATAACAACAAAATGCAATGCATGGAACTTGACATGCTCTAGGATATATATATATATATATATATATATATATATATATATATATATATGTGTGTGTGTGTGTGTGTGTGTGTGTGTGTGTGTGTGTGTGTGTGTGTGTATAAAAAACAAGAACAATGATCCTAGACATGCCAAGTGACCACCTAACTCTAGGTAAGTCCACTACCACTCCCCCTCAAAGGGTGAATGGTATTAACCTTCCTAACCCAAGCCTTCTTAACACTAAGTTCTGTGTCGTGTGTCTTGTCCAACTTATCTAACCTAGTCAAAACATCTCTCATCATGTTGCACAACCCCCAAGCTTTTCCTAGAATATGAACTATCATACTTATGCTAAGGGGTTTTAGTTTGAAACATCTAGATTTGGTATGACCAATTTTGCCACAATGATGGCAAGTAGGGATAGACCTTTGAGAATGTTTTCTCCTTTGGGGGCATATTTAGGCATAGATGGCTCTACATCAGCTTTTCCTTTCCTAGGAGCATTCTTCTTAGTCGAAGGTCTTTGAGAGCAAATCTTAAAGCACTATGGTCGAGTATGACCAATGATATCACAGTGATGACAAATAGGAATGAATATAGACTTAGATTGCTTCTTGACAGGTATTGTAGATTCAGCTCTTACATGATCAGGTAAGCTGACGCTTTTTCCTTTATCCAAACAAGCAAAATGAGATTTATCATCAGATATTTCAGCTTAAAAAACAGATTTCTAGAAGTAGAAGTAACATGTAAAGAAGAAACAACAAATTTATCAAAGCCTAAGCCAGATTTGTCAGAGGAACACTTTTGATCATTTTGCCAGATTTATCAGAGGAACACTTTTGATCATTTAGCATTTGAACAAGCATATCATTAGAGAAATTTTTCAAATGACTCTGTGATTCACTCAATTCATCTTCTAGAGACTTAACTTTTTCAATCAATTTGATTTTCTCAATTTCAAATTCGTTAAGCCTTTTCATATGGCGTTTGTTTAGATCTCTCAACTCAGAATATTTCACAAACAACTTATTATAGGTGCTTTGAAGATCATTTTGTTCATCTTTTGACTCACTATTTTCAAAATAGTAATTATTGGACTCATGATGACTATCATATGAAGTAGCAAAAGCTAAGTAGTTTGAGTCATTTCTAGAAGTCTCATCAATTTTATCATAGTTAGATTCATCACTTAAAGTAGCATTAAGAGCTTTACCTTTGGATTGTTTTAGATTACCACAATCACCACAAATATGACCATACCCTGAGCACTCATAACATCTAGGACCACGAGGATAATTTTGGTTAGATTCAAACTTTTCTTGACCAGTTCCTTTGAAATCACCTTTAAGATTTTCAGAATATTTAGCGTTCTTGCTCCTAAATTTTCCTTTACTAGAGCTTATCATCCTCCTAAAATTTTTGGGAAACATAATAAATCCATCATCATCATTCGACTCCTCATCAGAGGAGTTATTGAATTTTTCTTTAGTAGCCTTGAGAGCAATGGACTTAGTTTTCCTAAGGGGAGGGAAAGAAAATTCATACATTTGAGGTGAGCCAACTAGCTCTTCAATTTTCATTGTGTCAAGGTCTTTGCGTTCCTCAATAATGGTAACTTTTATCCTAAATCTTTCAGGAAGAGATCTTAAGATTTGCTTAATGAGTTTAGTATCAGAAATTTTCCTTCCAAGATTAATCATAGAGTTACGAAGATCACTTATCTTGGTATAAAACTCATTAAATGTCTCTTCTTCCAACATTCTAATTCCTTTAAATTGAGAAACTAACTTTAGAAGTTTTGCAGATTTAACCAATTTAGTTGCTTCATATATGGTTTCTAGAATCTCCCAAGCATCCTTAGCAGTTTCACAGTGAAAAATTCGTGAGAATTCTGATGGTGAAAGTGCTTTGCATATAGAATTCATGACTTTGTCATTCACAACACGAGTTTATTTCTGGGGAACATTCCATTCAGTTATTGCCGTCTCTAGTGGAGTCCATCCAATTTCGACAATATGCCAAAAGTCTCTTGATTTTAGAAAAAATCTCATGCTGAATTTTCAATAGCAATAATTAGACCCATCAAAGGAAGGAACATAATTAAGGGGAAGAGACATAAAGGAGTCTAGGATCACACTCAGGAAATTAATCAAACTAGAGTGAACCCGCTCTGATACCAATTGAAAATAATTATAGACTCCAAACCAACCACATCCAGACAAATTACCAAATATGTAAAGCAGTAAAACAGTTAACACAGATATTTGGTTACGAAGTGAAAACTCTTCAAACCCAAAGTTAAAAAACACTATGCAACAGCCAAACCCATGAAATCAACTATAACGAAGAAACAACGAATTACAAGTTCGTACTCACAACTCTTTGTAGTAG
The DNA here is from genome assembly GCF_958979055.1 of Alnus glutinosa. Taxonomy (NCBI): domain Eukaryota; kingdom Viridiplantae; phylum Streptophyta; class Magnoliopsida; order Fagales; family Betulaceae; genus Alnus; species Alnus glutinosa. The sequence goes on along the minus strand of NC_084890.1, from coordinate 27,299,848 downwards.
TCGCTCTCTTGAATTATAACAAGCAATCCTCTTGTCTGCTTCTCTCCCAGACACTTCTGAAGAGTTTTTCTTCTTGATCTTCCTTAACTGGAATTCCAGTTGGCTTCAATGGTTGACGGTTGAACAAACAAATATAAAACATTATAAGAGAGATACAAAATTATGTTTAGGTCTAAAACCTTCTCTTAGCACAATAAATTCTATATTTGGAATTATTAAACAAAGACTGCCTAGAAGCCCCTTTAAATAGGATTTAGAAACCCTAAACAAGTCAGGAACGAATTTCTAGGCGACAGCGTCCGGACAGGCTAACATGTGTTCGGACACTAATCAGAAAGAAAAACTTTTTGTGAAGCGTGTTCAGATAGGTAGCCCTAGTATCAAAACACTTGCATGAAAAATACTTCTCGGGAAGTTGTGTCCTCTGGGTGTCCAAACACCTTAGAGAACAGGCACTCATGGGAAGTCGTGTATGCTGACGTGTCTAGACACTATGCAGAAATGGAGGCTCTTTGGAAGTTACGTCCGCTGGTTGTTCGGACATCTTGTAGAACATGAGCTCTCTGTGAATGTGTCCGGACACTGAAGAAAGAACTTGAATTCGGAATGCTCGAAATGTCACTTTCTTCAACAAATAACTAACTTTTTGTCACATGCATGTAGCCATATCAAAAACTAACCAAAGGTTTATGTGGTTGATTCTACTAGCGCCATTTGTTAACTGATGTGGCTCTTTTTATAGGTGTTAACCTAGTTATTGTGGGTTATTTGGTGGGCCGAACGTATATGAGCCCAATACTATTGTGTTGTTGTGTTTGTAATTGTTCTATTTCACTTTAAGGTCTAGTGAGATAGTTAGGAACATTTACTTGTAGTGTTAGATTCAATCTTAAATTGTCTAAATGCCTATTACCTTGTTATACAAGCTATTATGAGAAATAATACAAGAACTTTTCTTCTTTGTTTTGAGACTGACTATCTCGAAATAAGTCATTTCTACCTAGCCACTATAATCATTCCATCGTCCACTCCATTCTTTGAATTCCTCAATTACATATCATAAAACTCAAAGTACACCAAATCAATTCAAATTCACAATAGGTACATTGCAAGTGTTATTAGAGTAGTGGAATTCTGCACTAGCTGAAGGTACCATATTTTCCTAATAGGCTAAATTAGTTGCAAATATAAGTCAATAGCAAGAGGTGCATTGATGCGAATTTTAATTGTACTCGCAAGTGCACGAATCGTTTGCAATAAAAGGGTTGCAAATGTGAGGTCGATCCCACAGGGAATTGTGTTTTTGAAGAACAATTTTATTTCTAAACTAAGTAAATCTTAACCTAGTTCCAAAAAATGTTTAATTTTTGATAAATAAAAGAAAAGCATAAATAAAATAAAACCAAAAGAAAATAAAAGAAAAGATACTAAAGTTTTGGAATCCTCACTCACCGAATCATAGCAACATATTCTCATGTTCATCAATACACATCCAAAGTTCTCACTGTACAAATTTTATGTATGTTCTACTATGCTTAAAAAAATCATTAAATCATTCAATGAATTCGTTCTTTGTACAAATCACAAAAGATATCCGGTTTAAATCAAATCATCAAATGTGTCCGTAGAACGAAACACAATGAATATCCAACGTTTTGATAAATAAAAATCCAAGCAATCAATTAAATAAAATTATCTCAAATCATCACATGTATCCGTAAATCACAATAAATATCCAATAGTCATCTTAATAATTGAATTGAAGAAGAAAAATTAGAAATGAAAAACTTATAAAATCGGATAGTATAAACTTAAATGAAAAATATTGTTGCTCTTCAATGGTGAGGCTTCATCCTCAACCTTAGTTGAAAATCTAGCTACGCATAATTATTGAAAATGAAACCTAACCTAAAGAAAAACTAAACTAAAAAGAAAATATTTATTTGGTCTCTAGCTTCCCCCCTCCTTCTTGAGGCTTAGTAGTCTATTTATAGGGAGCAAACAAGTCCTAGAAGCCCTAGAATTTCTAGAAAAATTGGACTTCAATCTCCTAGGCAAATTTAGAAGTAATCATAGTACAAATCGGAATAGAATTCGTCCAGATTTGCGTTCTTATATTGTGGGATACTTTTGACATAGCAGACGTCTGAATTAGGAAAATTATATTTCGCAATGATTTGTAGTATTTTGAGTTATCTTTCCAACGCCACTGGTTTTACCTTAATCCGATACTTGAACAAAATGTTATGGCCAAAATACTATAACATGTGCAGAATCTGAATTCTAATCCAATCCGATTTTGACTCCAATTAGAGAAATTCCAATTTAGTCATTTCATTGATAACCACATCATCTAGGTCTTCTCAAAGTGTGCTTTCTTTTAAACTTTGCATTGTTCACCTTAAAGCTATTATTTTCTCTCAATTACCTGTAAAATACTAAAATACCAAAACTAACCAAAAACATTAGAAAAAAACAAGGCTAAAGGTTTAGTAAATGCAAATTAAGGAGTTCACATATGCAATATTTGACATTCATCATGCATCAAATAGCTTAATAAACTCAATAGAAATTGTTAGAAGACATCATGCAACAAATGACTCATATGGCTGAAAGCATTAGAGCATTATCAAATGTCCAAGGCAATAATTCACACATGCAGGAAGATGATGCAAAAAATTAATGTGGGTGGAATGCAACAATTCAACTAAAGGCATTCAAATTGGATTTTTCTCAATTTCATGGTGAAAACCCTAGTAAGTAGTGGTACAAGCAAATCAAATTTTCAGTTAAAAGCAAATCCCCATGCATTGATCAGAGAGGTTTAATGGCCTCTTTTAATATGGAAGGAGAGACCCTTGTATGGTTCATAGATAATGAACAATAATGGTGTTTTCACAAGTTGGGAGGCCTTTGTAAAGGCCCTTCAGATTAGATTTGGATCGTTAGCCTATAATGATCCCATGAAGGCCCTCACTAGACTTAAGCAACTAAAAATATATCAGTATTCAAAGCCCAATTTGAGAGAATATCAAACAGGTTAAGAAGTTTGTCAAAGAAGAATAAACTTGGTTGTTTCCTAAGTGGGTTCAAAGATAAGATAAGATAGCCAGTGAGAATGCTTAATCCCACAACCTTACTGTAGCTTTTGGGTTTGCTAAAATTCAAGAAGGGTATGTATTTAGTAGTACAAAATCTATGAAATCCTTTAGGGGACATGCTGGAAGAGTTAATGCAAATTTTAGGCTTTCACAAAATTCTAATTCTGGGAAGAATGTTATTCAAGGGAACCAAAAGGTTTTAGGTTTCTCAAAATTTCAAACTTAAAATAAGATTCTTGTCCAAAAAATAACCATTGCCCAAATGTAGGAGAGGAAGGAGAAAGGGCTAGGTTATTATTGTGACAACAAATGGCATCTAGGCGACAAGTGTCCTGCTCCTAAGCTATACATCATGGAGGGGATGTAATTTTTTCAAGAGGAGAAACAAGATGACTGTTTAGAGTGAACTGCAAGGGAGGAATTAAACCTCTCCAAAAAGGTTGAGGATGAAATGGTAGATTTTGTAAAGATTTCACGTCATGCAATTATTGGATCACCCAACCCTAAAACTATGAAGCTACTTGGGTGAATCAGAAATCAGTGGGTAGTTATCCTTTTATACACAGGGAGTACCCATAATTTCATGGATACTTCAATGGTAAATAAAGAAAACATGCATATTTAGAGTTGCAAATGGAGAAAATATAAGAAGTGATGGAAAATATTCAGATGTCAATTTTTCGGATCCAATGTTATCTTTTTGTCATTGAGTTTTACTTTATATCCCTAAGAGGTTGTGATATTGTCCTAAGTATCCGGTGGCTTAGATGCTTCGGCCCTATCCTATGGGACTTCTTAAAACTGTTCATAGAGTTTGAGTATTTAGGAAGAATAGTATTTTTGAACGCCCTTAATCCTATTGGTAGGACATTGGTAAATGAAAAGGGGGCCAGTAAATTTAATTAGATAGAAATGGGAGAATTTTTATTACAACTCCTTGCTCAAGAAGAAGATTTTGTCTCAAATGAAGATGATTTTTTTTTTTTTTTTAAAAAAAAGAAAATTGTTGCAAGAATTTGAAGGGATGTTTGCCGAACCTAAGGGATTTTCTCCTAATATAACCCATGATCATTGAATCAATTTCAAGGAAGGAACACAACTTGTTTGTGTTAGACTTTACATGTATCCATATTACCAAAAACCATAAATTCGGAAAGTTGTCCAAGAGTAATTAGAATCTAGGGTAATCAGGCCAAGTCAATCCCCATTTTTGTCTCCCATGTTGTTGGTTAGGAAAGGAAATGGAGAATAGAAAATGTGTACTGATTATAGGGTACTAAATAAGGCTATTGTTAAGGACAAATATACTATTCATGTTATAGATGAGTTGTTGAATGAGTTGTATAGTTCAGCTATCTTTTCTAAAATGGATCTTAGGTTCGGATATCACCATATCAAAATGAGAGATAAAGATATATAAAATACCGTCTTTCGACTTTCGTACTCATGAGGGTCATTATGAATTTTCGGTTATGCATTTTGGCTAATTAACCTATGCACTTTTTATTCTACATCCCTTATGAATGACTTTTTCATGCTTTACTTAAGGATGTTTGTGATTGTGTTTTTTGATGATATCTTGATATACATTCAAAATATAAAAGATTATTTGATGCATTTGAAGATTGTTTTAGAGATCTTGGGACAACACTAGTTGCATGCTTAGAAGTTCAAGAGTAAGTTTGGTTGTTCTAAGATTAAGTACTTGGTGCACATTATCTCCAAGGAAGGTGTGAAAGCAAGTCCATCAAAGATAACATGTATGATTAAGTGGCCTTTTCCTGAAAACCTTAACTCACTAAGGGAACCTTTCTAGGATTGACAAGTTATTATAGGAAGTTCATTCGTGGGTATGGACAGAATGCTACCCCATTGACGAAATTGTTGAAAAATTATTCTTTTAAATGGGCTGACTCAACCAAAGAGGCTTTCCAAAAACTCAAAGTTGTTGTCACAAGTCCACCATACCTTGCACTACCTGATTTTCCTAAACAGTTTGTGATTGAGTGCGATGCAAGTGAAGAAAGAATCAGGGTAGTGCTGATGCAAGGGAAAAGGCCAACAGCATTCCTAAGTCGAGCATTCAAAGGGAGGGCTTTACATTTATAAACTTATGAGAAAAAGTTGTTGGC